>NC_135967.1:35670735-36270735 GCF_053455715.1 Rhinoraja longicauda | reverse complement strand
ATCCAGTTTTAAAAGAGGAGATCTGAGTGGCCAATCTCTTCATGTGAACTGCGTTAGTCATTAAAACATTATATTGAGGTAGCCACCCTTCTAATTAACACTGGATCTATGTCTAACCGCAGACAGTTAGGTTGTTTAGGCTTGAGGGAATCTGGCATGTGGAAGACGGTGAGGGCTGACGATGCTTTAAATGCCACATAGTATACCGCGGGAGGTGGGAGAAGAAGTGGGCTTCCTTTAGACCCAACCAGCAACCCAGTAAATAGAACAATAGCAACAGTTGCTGGAGTTAGACACAAATAGACAATAGACAATAGACAATAGGTGCAGGAGTAGGCCATTCAGCCCTTCGAGCCAGCACCGCCATTCAATGCGATCATGGCTGATCACTCTCAATCAGTACCCCGTTCCTACCTTCTCCCCATACCCCCTCACTCCGCTATCCATAAAAGCTCTATCCAGCTGTCTCTTGAAAGCATCCAACGAACTGGCCTCCACTGCCTTCTGAGGCAGAGAATTCCACACCTTCACCACTCTCTGACTGAAAAAGTTTTTCCTCATCTCCGTTCTAAATGGCCTACCCCTTATTCTTAAACTGTGGCCCCTTGTTCTGGACTCCCCCAACATTGGGAACATGTTTCCTGCCTCTAATGTGTCCAATCCCCTAATTATCTTATATGTTTCAATAAGATCCCCCCTCATCCTTCTAAATTCCAGTGTAAAGTGGTGGAGTAACTCAGCAGATCAGGCAGCAACTCTGGAGAAAAGGGATGGGTGGCGTTTCAGGTCGGGACCTTTCTTCAGTATGAACGAAAAGGGGCTGAACTGAAGTTGTTCATTTGTACTTGCACTGCCATTTAGTCAACTCATGGCTGATCTGTCTTCGTGCCACTTCCCAGCACCAACATTGTATCACTTGATACAATGAACCTACCTGATCTCCTGGTTGCTAAGCACCGCTCATTCTCCTTCCCATTCCCACACAGACCTTTCTGTCCTAGGTCTCCTCCATTGTCAGAGTGAGGATAGACGCAAATTGGAGGAACAGCATCTCATATTTTGCTTGGGCAGCTTACAGCCCAGTGGTATGAATATTGATTTCTCTAACTTCAGGTAGCCCCGGCATTCCCTCTCTCTCTCTCTATCCCTCTCCCACCCAAGTCGCACTAGCTTCTTGTTTTCATCTAACAAACAGCTAACAATGGCCTGTTTCCTTTATCATCATTACTTTTTTGCACATCTTTCATTCATTGTTCTTTATCTCTCTACATCATCACCTATATCTCTCGTTTCCCTTATCCCTAACCAGTCTGAAGAAGGGTCTCGACCCAAAATGTCACCCATTCCTTCTCTCCAGAGATGCTGTCTCTCCCGCTGAGTTACTCCAGTTTTGTTGTGTTTATCTTCGGTTTAAACCAGCAGTTCCTTCCTAGGCATTGTATCACTTGAATGCCTTAACAGCTAACAATCTATCAACCTCTGTATTGAGTAAAATTATGGTCCTCTTGGGTGGAGAATGGTAAGGGTTCATTACTCTTTAGGTGAAGCAATTGAATAGCCAACTAAACTTTCAGACCATGACCCTTGGTCATTGACATCTTTGCCAGGGAAAACTAGTCTAAAATCTGACCAGTCAACCTCAGTGAGAATTTTATATGACTCAATAAAATGACCTCCCATTCCTGTAACATCAGAGGAGTTTAGGACCACTTTGTTTAATTTCTTCAGATACAACAAAACCACCATTCCAGGTTTAATCCTGTAATCCTTTGCTCTATTACAAGTGCACATTCCCTTTGGTTGGGAGACCAGACCTGCACACTTTGTTCCAAATGAACTTTTACCACGGCTCCACATAATTGGTGCAAGATGTCATTAGTGCTTTACGCAAACTGTTGGAAGTAGATCGAAATACAATTTGTCTTCCCAATTCGCTGATCTACCTGAATGGTAATTTAAGTGGTTTGTGTACAAGGATACCCAGTCCCACCAAATCATTTGAAGTCTCAACATGCAATACATATTCTGCATTTCTATTTTCCCCACCAAAGAATGTGATCTCACATTTTCCATATTATATTCAATTTTCCACGATCTGGTCTCTTTCGATCTCAACAAAAGCCTCCCCCTACCCTATTTTTGTATCTTCAGTAAATTTGGATATATTATACTTGATGCCTCATTCAAATTATTAATATTGCTTGTGACCATTGCAGCCCAGTACCATCTGCTGAATTGCTGAACAGTTTTCATGACTTTACACCAGGAAGATAACCATTTTGTTCCCTATTCATTAACTAATCCTCAATCCCGACCAAGATACTAAGATACATGTGCTCTCATTTTGTTTTATAGTCTCGTGTTTTACATTTGATTTATTTTATTTTAGTTTAGTTTAGTTAGTTTAGAAATATAGCGTGGGAACAGGCCCTTCGGCCCACCGAGTCCGTGTCAACCAGTAATCACCCATACACTACCTCTATCCTACACACAGAAACAACTTACAGAAGCCATTTAACCACATTATTTGGAATGTGGGAGAAAACATCATACTTTGAAAGACTGGAGCGACTCGGCTTGTATACACTGGAATTTAGAAGGATGAGAAGAGATCTTATCGAAACGTATATGATTATTAAGGGGTTGGACACGTTAGAGGCAGGAAACATGTTCCCAATGTTGGGGGAGTCCAGAACAAGGGGCCACAGTTTAAGAATAAGGGGTAGGCCATTTAGAACTGAGACGAGGAAAAACTTTTTCAGTCAGAGAGTTGTGAATCTGTGGAATTCTCTGCCTCAGAAGGCAGTGGAGGCCAATTCTCTGAATGCATTCAAGAGAGAGCTGGACAGAGCTCTTAAGGAGAGCAGAGTCAGGGGGTATGGGGAGAAGGCAGGAACGGGGAACTGATTGAGAATGATCAGCCATGATCACATTGAATGGCGGTGCTGGCTCGAAGGGCCGAATGGCCTCCTCCCGCACCTATTGTCTATTGTCTATTGTCTAAAAGTGGACCACCCAAAGAAAACCAATGCAGTCACAGGGAGAATGTACAAACTCCGTACTAACAGCACCCATAGATAGGATTGAACCCTAGTCTGGTGCTGTAAGGCAGCAGTTCTACTGCTGTACCACTGCGCCACCTTTATTGAAGATCTTATTGCAGATTTTTGGAATGTCTGTTAGTTTGTCCTCTTCTATTGTGCTACTCCTCTTTTCAAAAATTTCACATTTTCAAAACACCACATCGATCCAATCACATTGCTATTTTCTAAATGCACTGTTATCTCTTCTGTAAATATCAATGGTCTCGACCCGAAACATCACCTATTCCTTTTCTCCAGCGATGCTGTCTGACACGCTGGGTTACTCCAGCTTTTTGTGTCTATCTTTGGTTTAAACTAGCGTCGGTAGTTCCTTCCTACACAAATTCCAATTATTTTCTCTGCTACTTATGTCAGCTCATAGTTCCCTATTTTCTTTCGCCCTCCTTCTGAAACATTAATGTTATGTTTGCAATCTAGCAATCTGTGGCAACCATTCTAAAATTGACGGAGTTTGGAAGCCAAGTGCATCCATTATTTCTGCATTTTCCCCCCTGAAAATAATACAACATAGAGTCCATAGAACAGTACAGCACAAGAACAGGCACTTCAGCCCACAATGCCCTTGCCGAATATGATGTCAACACCAAGCCTTATTTGCTGGCACATAATCTATATCACTCCACAACTTTCACATTCATGGGCCTATCCAGATGGCTCCTAAATGCCAGCCTTCATACCAGCCTCCACAACCACCGCATCCATTCACCACCCTCTATGTGAAAAATGTTCCTGGGCCTGTACTCACGGGAGTTTAGAAGAATGACGGGACCTCGTTGAAACGTATAGAATAGTGAAAGGCTTGGATAGAGTGGATGTGGAGAGGATGTTTCCACTAATGGGAGAGTCTAGGACTAGAGGACATAGCCTCAGAATTAAAGGACGTTCTTTTAGGAAGGAGATGATGGCCCAGGCTGAATCTACTACTTGCAGCCTTTTGCATTCCTGTGCTTTGGAATTGCCATACCAGTCCATAATGCAACCTGGGCAAGAAGCATGGCCTATAAAGGGAAAACATGCTTATACTGTACCTTCTACAGTGCATCTGTATATGTTTGTTGGAGAATTCAGTGGCATGCCAAATCTCTTTCAACTTATAAGAAAGTGAAGGCACTGTCATGATCACATCTATGTGCTTGGCCCAGGACAAGTCAAAAGAGATGTTAACTCCCAGGAATTTGAAGCTGCCAACTCACTCCACCACTGACCTTCCAGTGAAAGCTAGCACATGGTCTCCTGACATCCCTTACTTGACTCAACGATTAGTTCCTTGGAGACGTGGACTGGACGATCGTTTCGCTGAACACCTTCGCTCAGTCCACCTGGACCTACCTGATCTCCCGGTTGCTAAACACTTTATTTCTCCTTTCCATCCCCAAACTGACCTTTCTGTCCTAGGTCTCCTCCATTATCAGAGTGAGGCTAAACGCAAATTGGAGGAGCAACGTATCATATTTCGCTTGGGCAGCTTACAGCGCAGTGGTATGAATATTGAAGACAGTGGGACAGGCAGCATCTCTGGAGAGAAGGATTTTTGATTTATTTTTTTAGATTTAGAGATACAGCGCAGAAACAGGCCCTTCGGCCCACCGGGTCCGCGCCGCCCAGCGATCCCCACACACTAACACTATCCTACACCCACTAGGGACAATTTTTACATTTGCTCAGCCAATTAACCTACATACCTGTACGTCTTTGGTGTGTGGGAGGAAACCGAAGATCTCGGAGAAAACCCACGCAGGTCACGGGGAGAACGTACAAACTCCGTACAGACAGCACCCGTAGTCAGGATCGAACCTGAGTCTCCGGCGCTGCATTCGCTGTAAGGCAGCAACTCTACCGCTGCGCCACCGTGCCGCTCCGTACATTAGGGTTAGGAATGGGTGACATTTCGGGTTGAGACCCTTCTTCAGACATATTGATTTCTCTAACTTCATGTAACCGCGGCATTCCCTCTCTCTCTCTCTATCCCTCCCCCACCCAAGTCGCACCAGCTTCTCGTTTTCACCCAAGAAACAGCTAACAATGACCTGGTTCCTTTATCATCGTTACTTTTTTGCATATCTTTCATTCATTGTTCTTGACCTCTCCACATCATCGTCTATATCTCTCATTTCCCTTTTCCCTGACTAGTCTGAAGAAGGATCTCAACCCGAAACGTCACCCATTCCTTCTCTCCGGAGATGCTGCCTGTCCCACTGAGTTACTCCAGCTTTTTGTGTCTATCTTTGATTATTTCCTTGGCTTTGTGGATAATGAACGAGTGGTTGTTGGTGGTGTTGTGGCACCTGCTGTTCCATCTCCTCCCGAATGTTTGCGTGTGATGTTTTATTCGGAATTTCAGTTTTAAAGAAAAATATAAATAATGAATTCCGTGCAGTTTTTTTAAAATCGTGAAACTTGTAGAATGATATCACTCTGTATGAAGTTGAAAAGCTGCCCATCCTATTACATCTCAAGCACACGGAGCAAAGAAAAATCAATGTGAAAGACATGGGGTTTGATGTTTTTTAAAGCTCCATCTGGAGTTTGGGATTTAGCAGCTAGTTTTCTGTCTGAAATGAAATGACAACAGCATGTAAAGACTTCCAACTTTTGAAGTTAAACCAAGGTTGACAAATAGTAAAAGCCCACGCTACGGTTTTTCTCCCCCTCTCTGGAAATATGGATTGTGATGGGAGCCCAGGCACATTAAGAGCACTGCGGCAGCACCTTCTTGTGCGTTTATACGACCGAGGTCTTTGAAATTCTGCTTGGAGCAACATCGGGAGCTTTGTTCCTGGACTGACAGAAATTTCAAAGGCCTCCATTTCACTACAAATCTTTCTGATTGGAGAAGACACATCGGATTCAATGCAAACCGATTCTGTCATTTGACTGTTCTTCAAAATGTGCTTTCCTATGAATTTGACCCCCGCCTCCCCCCCCACTCCTCATATTCAGAAATTTTCCCAAACTTTGAGAAAACCCATGAAACTATGTTCCATTCATAAATACTCAAACTGCCCTAGATTCTTTTCAAAAGGAACCAGCTCACAGCTTTAACCCTGGTTAGGTCTTGTTAGTCTGTACAACCTGGGCAAGAAGCATGGTCTATAAAGGGAAAACATGCTCATTTGAACCCAAATCAGATCACATTCCAAAGGGTAACCTATGAAGTTAATTCAGACAATATGGGACTTTTTAAACTGTATTCCTACTTGTTATTGAGGAGAGAATTCTGTTGTTAGTAAAGTCAATAATTCTGTCTAAAAAAGACAGAGTGCTGGAATAGCTCAGTCAGCATCTCCGGGGAACATGGATAGGCAATGTTTCAGGTTAGGACCCTTCTTCAGACTTAAACCCTTGAAGTCCTCAGAGATGCTGCCTGACCCGCTGTTACTCCAGTACTTTGTCTTTTCTTTGTAAACCATCATCTGCATTTCCTAGTTTCTACAATAGTTCTGTCTGTTTTCTTGCTGTTTGTGAAATCAAAGACACTTAATAATATCAAGCCCATACCATCTCACCAGACCCTCGTCATCCTGAACCCTTTAGAAAGACACAAGGCATCACAAGTGCATTTAGAAACTGGCAGATCCACATCAGAATCCTAACAGATTCATTTCTTACACCTTGGATTATTTTTAATTTTTGGTTAGATAGCGACCAATGGAAACACACGCCACAACACAAGATAATAAGAGTCACCTGCATTATTTATGTCAGTGTCAAATCTTTACACCCCTTCCATATATCATGATTCTAAGGAGTCTGACAACTCTTTTAGAGATGGTACTGAAAAGGCAAATGGATGGAGTTTTCCCTGTATCTGTGCTGAAACTGATCTGGCAAAATTTGAAAGAACAGTATTGATTACGCGTTACTGTGCATTTAGACTGTACGGCACTTGACTTGAGATTGCTCAATAAAGCAGGAGGGGATGTTTTTTCTTCATCTAATCTATAATACAGCTGACCATGGAGTATTTAATGCAACAATAGATTTAATTTTATGAAACATCTAACAGACTTTATACCGAAGTGCAAGTGCTTGGTGCAAAGTAGTAAGGGATAATTAATCTTAATCTGCATCGAGCCCCTTCATCAGACTTTGTTCTGTGTTTGACCTGCAATGGTTCAATTCACAGTGGGCAGCACAATGGTGCAGTGGTAGAGTTGCTGCCTTACAGTGCCAGAGTCCCGGGTTCGATCCTGACTACAAATGCTGCTTGTACGGAGTTTGTACATTCTCACTGTGACCGCATGGGTTTCCTCCCACACTTCAAAGACGTACAGGTTTGTAGGTTAATTGGATTCGGTAAAATTGCAAATTGTCCCTAGTGTGTCGGATAGTGCTAGTGATCGCTGGTTGGCGTGGACTCGGTGAGCCAAAGAGCCTGTTTCTGCTCTGTATCTCTAAGCTAAAAACTAAAACTCACGGTGGTGATAGCTTTAGTCTGGTTTTCGCCAATACTGTGTTTTCTACTGGAACACCCAAGATTTTTTACTCTCCATTTGACCAATATTGTGTCTAACGAAATTAGATAAAATGCCCTACTGACAATGATAAAATCAAACAAATGACCTGCTTCCAGCTATGGTTATGTCAAGTATTTAATATTTCTGAATATCTTGCATCTATTTTGAGGTTTACGCTACAGACCTGAATCAGATTGGAAATGTTTTTTGTTACTGGTGATTTGGGAATGCTGAGCCTTGTTGGTTGGAATATTGCCCACATATAATTGTTTGATTAAATTATTGGACTGTAGCCCACAGTGGTTTATTTCATTTGAAGGCAGCTTCGTGTACTCATCTCTTTGGTCTGCATTTTGACAAAGGTAAATGGTAGAATTTTATTACTTTTATTTCCTGCCTGAAATTCCTGTTAGACTCAAAGCTGATGTTTAAATCCGGGCAGAACGTTTAAAGCATTTATTTAATCAATGGTGTAAAAGATGGCGGAAAGATGGAGCTTAGATCGAGAATGCTTTGACTCTGGGAATGCTGACGGCATGGGAGAAATTGTGAGGTTGATGAAGTTCTTAAAATTTGTCCCATCCTTAAAAAACTCTTAAATCGAAGGAAAATCCAAACACCACAATGGTGGGCGATAGCATTGAGAGCAAGATTGCAATTCTGACACCACTCAAACAGATTATCCAACTCCCTCCTGATCAGGTCAAGACCTTTCTTCAGACTGAGAGTCAGGGGAGATGGAAAAGAGAGATATGGAAATGTACAGGGAATAAATGAATGAGAAGTATGCAAAATAACTCATCAAAGCCTGCAACGATGATCAAGAAAAAGGTGGAGCCCACAATGGCCCATTGTTGGCTGTGGAGAAGGTGATAACGATTGATACAAACAGTGAAACTAAGTACGATGACTAGGGTGGAGGAAGGACAAATGGAGAGAGGATGCAGGGGTTATTTGAAATTAGATTAATCAATATTCATGCTGCTGGGTTGTAAGTTGCCCAAGTGAAATATGAGGTGCTGTTCCTTTTTCGTGTGGCCTCACTCGGACAGTGGAGGAGATCTAGGACAGAGAGATCAGTATGGAAATGGCAAGGAGAGTTAAAGCGCAGAAAAAGGCCCTTTGGCCCACCGGGTCTGCCCTGACCAGTGATCCTCACACACTAACACTATTCTACACACACTAGGGACAATTTACATTTATACCAAGCTATTTAACCTACAAACCTGTACGTCTTTGGGGTGTGGGAGAAAACCAGAGCTTCTTAGAGAAAACTCAGGTGGTCACGGGGAGAATGTACAAACACCGTACAGACAGACAGCACCTGTAGTCAAGATCTCCGGCGATGTAAGGCAGCAACTCTAGTGCTGCACCACTGTGCCGCCTTGTTTGAGGATGGTTCATCAGTCATGTTGGCCAGCAAGCATGAGGCCTTTAATCTTTCCACATGTATCAAGACACAGTGAAAAGCTCTAGTTTGTTTGCTATCCAGTAAAAACAAAGACTGTACATGAATACAATCAAGCCGTCCAGAGATAAAGGATAAAAGGTACATTTTAATAAAATTCAATATAGAAACATAGAAACATAGAAAATAGGTGCTGGAGTAGGCCATTCGGCCCTTCAAGCCAGCACCGCCATTCAACATGATCATGGCTGATCATCCAAAATCAGCACCCCATTCCTGCTTTTTCCCCATATCCCTTGATTCCTTATGTAACATTGATGTCCGATAAAGCCCGATGATGAAAGTTCAGAGGTCTCCATTAAGGTAGATGGGAGATAGGTGGGAGGTCAGGGATGCACTTTATCTGATGAGAGGACCATTCAGTTGCCTGATGGCAGCTGGGAAGGAACTATTCCTGAATCTGGAGGTACTTGTTTTCAAACTGAAAACAGACACTAAAATTACTTTTAAGCACACAATGTTTGTTGGGGAACAATTGATGGGATGTTCCAACTCTTAGGTCTGGCGGTGAGTATCAGCAGGTCACCTCAGCTCTGGTTCTCCCCACACTCTTGACATTGGCTGGGTACAAATTGACGGGACTGGATGCTGACCAAGAATAGGAACCAGTTTATTGGACTGGAAGCTGATGTGTGTGCCTCTATGGTGCTTTAATGGATCTTAGTTTGGGTGAGGATAGGGCCCTTATAATTGCCCTCAGCACTTCTGCTCCTGTAAGAATGAATCCGTAAGTGTATCCTTGGTCAGCATCCAGTCCCGTCAATTTGTACCCAGCCAATATCAAGAGTGTGGGGGAAACCTGCTGCTACTCACAGCTAGACTAAGAGTTGAAACATCCCATCAATTGGACAGGGTAGCGGGGAGATACAATTCCATCTGTTATTAATGGGCAAGACTGTGTTCTGTAATCACAAACTTGTTGCAAAGAGCTATTCGGATCTAATTTCATTTGACAAAGATATACTGGAGTATTTTCTTTAGGCTTAGCCACAGAGATACCAATCAGCATCAGGCCCTGGCGGGCTCTGAACTACGAAACCTCTTGTTTCATATGAAATAAATCTTTTCGAAGGTCTCATTTTTGTTTATAACCGATCCGAATATAATACATACATTAATCATCATATCAAATAAAGCCAGCATAAGGCTCTACAGGAACTCCCCACTGTGTCTAACACACTGTGAAAAATCTAATTCATCATCGCTGTGTAGATAAATCAAAGTGTGAAGTCTGCAGTCAAACAACTTCATTTGCGCAGCTGTGCACAAATCAGCACAGCAGGGGAAGCAATAATCTTTCATTTCAAATCCTCTTTTTATTGCACTATGTTTTTTTCTAAGGTGAAAGAAGCCAGTTACAAATGTTCTGGTCAAATAATTATCCGACATGGACCAATTTCAGAATATAAGCAGTCAGTTTTATGACGCCAATAATCGCTTACTGTTTGATTAATTATCTTCCAGCACCAACACTATCCCGTCCCCCGACTACAATAAAATTCTCCACCTCATCTCGCAGTAGCTAAGGCTGGACAAACAGGAGCTGAGCTCGGACTGATAGTGGGCTCCCACCTGAATCAACTATATAAAGGTTGCTTTTTCAAGCCGAAGACTACTAAAACCAATTCTGGGGGAAAAAAAAACCAGCAGAAAACAACACGCAGGAATTGAACAGATGACATATTGAGCACGGCGTTTAGTTTTAGGCATGCAAATTGCAAGAGATATTTCAGTTTGCCAGCCTAATTCTTAATAATGAATAAGTGATCCTGGTGAAAATGAGCTTCTGTACCTGTTAATATTCCATGTTCCTTACTTTGAATAATTTCATGCTCGCAAAGTGTGATTTGGAGCTCACTTGCCTGGCGACTGCAAGAACTAAACAAAGCAACAAATCCTCAAGGAGTGTGGTATATAAATAAAAATGGCTCACTGTGTTTAGTGAACCAATTGCTCACTAAGACATCATAGGAATGTATTGATAGCTCTGCTCCCTCTGTTGAAAAGGACTATGAAGATCAGCTACAAGGTAAAGAGAGGGACTATAATACCACTGTATAGTAAATGTAAATGTTTGCGAGTCATTTATGATGTGCTACGTTATTTGGTCTTTACAGTGAGAGGGGAGCTCGTGGAATCTTTGAATAAACTAACTGCTCTGTTTGCTTTCCATGTCTCACTTGCTTCAGTCGCTATACACTGCGATGGACTGCTGGAGGTTAAGAACTGACTGAGTGTGCATAATTTACACAGATAGCATGATGGGATGGTGAAAAATCCTAAATATCGAAAGGAACAAAGGGCAGCACAGTGGCGTAGCAGTGGAATCCAGCGCCAGAGACTACGGGTGCAGAGACTACGGGTGAGTTTGTACCTGTGACCTTGTGGGTTTTCTCCGGGTGCACCGGTTTCCTCCAAAATTCAAAATACGTGCAGGATTGTAAGGTAATTGGCTTCTGTACATTGTCCCTAGTGTGTAGAATAGGACTAGGGTATGGGTGATTGCTGGTCAGCATTGACTCCATGGGCCGAAGGGGCTGTTTCCATGCTGCATTTCCAAATTACTGGGGACTTTGTGTGTTTACTAGACCAAGTGAACCCGTTGGGCCCAAACCTCTCCTGCATTGGTGCAGCACCCTCTCCTACCCTCTCCCCCTCTCACCCCTCCCCCCTTTCCTCTCCCCTCTCCCTCCCCCTCCCCTCCCCCTCCCTCCTCCCCCTCCCCTCCCCCTCCCTCCCCCTCTCTCCCCCTCTCTCCCCTTCCCCTCCCCCTCCCCCTCCCCCTCCCCCTCCCCCTCTCTCCCCTTCCCTCCCCCTCCCCCTCTCCAACCCCTCCCTCCCCTCCCCCTCCCCCTCCCCTTCCTCTTTCCCTCTTCCCCTCCCCCTACTCCATCCCCCTCAACCCCCCTATCCTTCCTCCTCTTCCCTCCCTCCCCACTCCCTCCACCCCCTCCCTCCCTCCCCCTCCCTCACTAGGAGATAGATTTAAACTTTAAAATGTGAATAACTTTAAAGATATAACAACGATTTCAATGAAATTTCTTCCATTAGCACCAAAGGGACGATGGTGAGTAATGTGTGCCAAAAATTGCCGCGCTATCGTGTACCGTTTTGGCTGTAGTTCAGGAACAAACAAACAAACAAGTTTTAGTATATAGATATGATTGTATTGGTAGAATAGGTCTGAATAGTTCACGATTAATTACAAGAAGTTTAAGGTGTATGAGGGGAGAAAAGCTATACATGAAAAATATTTTGCAAGAAAAAAGGCAAGTCTAGTAACAGCTGAATTGAAAGTCAATGGAATTGGTGTTCTGGTCTCCAAATAGTTAATATTGAAAATTTTGGAAGTTAGCAGAGGAACTTTTAATTTGTGCATCAAATAGACAGAAATTATCCTCAAGTAATGGATAGGGATGTAATTGCTTTGAACAAGGCCATAATTGAATGCAAGGAGGTGATCTGCAATCAGAGATCAGACAAAATGATTAGTGATTATGTAATTGTTCGAAAAAATCTGCGTGGCATTGCAATTTCAGTGTGTTCCTGGATCCCACACTGTGTGCTGAGTTTTGCGTCTCCATTAACTGAGGTGTATATCAACTCCAACTTGCCAAATCTGCCAAATCTAACATTTGAATATATATACTAATTATACTTGTGGAATTAAATTGAAAATGCAAAGGAATTTGTCTGGCACCGTCCCTCAATGTCAAACAGTCCAGCAGCAGCAGCAATAACTGAGCTCGGACTTCAAATCCAGGTTACGTGAGCTGGTCTGGCAGGAAACCCTGGCACAATTGCATTGGGAATCATTCGGCCCAAATGCATCAGTTCAGAACAGCAGACGGCTCTAATTGTAGAAAGCAATGGACACGACCTCTGCATTCCATGGCAGACAGAGTTGAGCGAGCCAAAGTGCTGCAAGTCAAACATAGTCCCTGGGAAAGGGGAACAATTACCACAGAAGAGAGATTTATCGAACGTTGAGTTGGATGAGCAATATAATTTTTAAGAAGCATACATGCATTTTTAGAGGCATTTCCACAGGTTTAACTATTTTATATGCCTCTTCAAGTGATGGATCTGGTGTGTTTAGTAACTTGGAGTCATTTTTTTTCTCAGTTCATCCACAAATAAACACTATCTCATAGTGATATACTCATCTCATCGCGATACTCAGAGAGATCTAAGAACACACTGAAGTTGCAATGGCCCATTGAGTTTTTTTAGAACAATATAATTAGTTTAGTTGAGTTTGGAGATGCAGCGCGGAAACAAGCCCTTCAGCCCACCAAGTCTGCGCCGACCAGCGATCATCCTGTACACTGACACTATCCTACACACTAGGGACAATTTATAATTCTTACCAAAGCCAATTAACCTGCAAACCTGTAGGTCTTTGGAATGTGGGCGGAAACCGGAGCTCCTAAAGATAACCCACATGGTCATGGGGAGAACGTACAAACTATATACAGACAGTACCCATAGTTAGGATTGAACCTGGGTCTCTGGTGTTGTAAGGCAACAACTCTACTGCTGTGCTCCTGACCATTCACCTGATCTCTGAATGTGGATCGCTATCTGTTGTTCAGAGCAACTTTGCCAAGGAAGATAGGCACAAAATGCTGGAGTACCTCAGCGGGCCAGGCAGCATCTCAGGAGAGAAGGAATGGGTGACGTTTCGAGTCGAGACGTTTCTTCAGACATGGAAGAGGTTGAGATGAACCGAAGCTGTGTCATCTTAGAAAGGGATAGATGTGAATAGAAGTTCAGAAAGATGCCATTAGGAAGGGACATCTTGAAGTTGAAAGAATGTTGTGGTGAACCATTGTGAACATTAGGACAATTAAAAATGGGTTATTCTTCAAAATGATCAAGGAGTAATTGATTCTTCTACAAGAGATTGGCTGAAAAAGTTGAGAATTAATTGGGAAAGATTTAGTTTTCCAATATCATAATCATGTTTAATGAGGCATCTGAAACAAAATGAAAATACATTACAGAATTCATATATGGGAATTGGATTCATAGAACTGTACAGAAGCAACCCCTTCGTCCAACTTATCCATTCCTTCCAAGACGCCCTATTCAAGCTAATTCCCTTCGCCCGCTTTTAGCCCACATCCCTTTTCCTTTCCATGCACCTGTCCAAATATCATTTAAATGTTGTTAATGTGCCTGCCTCAACTACTTTCTCTGGCAGATGGTTCTATATACCCATCTGTGGGAAACATTTGCCCCATAGGTTCCTGTTAAATCTTTCCCCTCTTACTTTAAACCTCTACTCCCTGGTTCTTGATTCCCCTACCCAGGGGAAACGACTCTGCACATGCACCATATCTATTCCCTCAATGATTTTATGCAGCTCAGGAATATCACCCCTCTGCTCCCTGCACTCCAAAGTCCTACCCTGCCCAACCTCTCCTGATAGCTTTGGCCCTCTTGTCCGCCTCCTCATAAATCTTCTCCCCACTCTCTCCAGCTTAATGGCATCGAATTAAAAGACGCCAAGCCCATATATTTATTAAACCAAATGCTAAACTGATCTACTGTAAATCTAAGCCAGTGCTGTTTGCGCTAAAATCTCAGGTAGAAGAAAGGCAAAAACAAATTGCACTGTCAGCGGTTATCAGTCAAAGTGACAGAGTGCATCAGGCATGAGGCATCGTGCCGGTACTTAGTAATGGCAAGAAAATCACGCAGCCTCATGGAGATTGTAAAGGGATGATGATCGATACATTTTACCCACACTTCCAGAATTATACATCAAATTAGCAGGTGTGAAGGTTTTTTTACTAAATGAGACCTTACTTATGCTGATGACCAGATTAGTATAAGCAAAGAAAGGCAAGGCTCTTTGACAATTGACACTCACAATTGGTTTGACTGAAATCAGTGTGTGTGATAAAATAATCAACCAAAAAATGAGATACTGCAAGAGATTCAGCATTATTCAAGATGAGGACGTTTTAACTGTGACGTTTACAGAGTATGAAAATCATTGGACACATGGAGTGCTGAGAAGAGTTCATCATCGTAATGTGAAGGTTATAACATGTAAATGTGCTATTATCCAGGAGGAAGTCATTAATTTAGTTCTGCCAGCACTTGAAAGTGGGCTGTAACCAGCTGAGAAGAAAATTGCAGCCATATTCAGAGCCGAAACAAACAAAACATCCCTGAACTGTGGTGATTCCATGCCACATAAGATTCTGCCCAACCTTCTCACAGTGTTCACTCCGATTCATCAAATGTTAAAGAAAGACGATTCCCGGTGATGGAGAAAGGATTAGCAAAACCATTGGGAATGTGAAAAAGTCTCTGTGGTGAGTGTTTTTTTCTTTTACTGTAATTATGTTAAACATGTCAGGGACTGCACAGAAGTAATTGTTCTCTGATCTCACCTCACTGATAACCTGTGGACTCCCAGCCTGAATAGCTGTAATCAATGAACAGTGTCCTTACATAGGTATTCTTCTTGTCAATGTGATCCAGGGATGAACGTAGTGCAAGAGAGATCATATCCTATGTATAGAAGATAGACTCAAAAAGCTGGAGTAACTCAGTGGGACAGGCAGCACCTCTGGAGAGAATGAATGGGTGTGTTTGGTGGTAAGAATGGGAAGGCAGAGTATTATCTGAATGGTGTCAAGTTAGGAACAGGGGACGTACAACGAGATCTGGGTGTCCTAGTGCATCAGTCATTGAAAGGAAGCATGCAGGTACAGCAGGCAGTGCAGAAAGCCAATAGAATGTTGGCCTTCATAACAAGAGGAGTTGAGTATAGGAGCAAAGAGGTCCTTCTGCAGTTGTACAAGGCCCTAGTGAGACCGCACCTGGAGTACTGTGTGCAGTTTCGGTCTCCAAATTTGAGGAAGGATATTCTTGCTATTGAGGGCGTGTAGCGTAGGTTTACTAGGTTAATTCCCGGAATGGCGGGACTGTCATATGTTGAAAGACTGGAGCAACTAGGCTTGTATACACTGGAATTTAGAAGGATGAGAGGTGATCTTATCGAAACGTATAAGATTATTAAGGGGTTGGACACGTTAGAGGCAGGAAACATGTTCCCAATGTTGGGGGAGTCCAGAACAAGGGGCCACAGTTTAAGAATAAGGGGTAGGCCATTTAGAAGCGGCACGGTAGCGCAGCGGTAGAGTTGCTGCTTTACAGCGAATGCAGCGCCGGAGACTCAGGTTCGATCCTGACTACGGGTGCTGCACTGTAAGGAGTTTGTACGTTCTCCCCGTGACCTGCGTGGGTTTTCTCCGAGATCTTCGGTTTCCTCCCACACTCCAAAGACGTGCAGGTATGTAGGTTAATTGGCTGGGTAAAATGTAAAAATTGTCCCTAGTGGGTGTAGGATAGTGTTAATGTGCGGGGATCACTGGGCGGCACGGACTTGGAGGGCCGAAAAGGCCTGTTTCCGGCTGTATATATATGATGATATGATGATGATGAGGAAAAACGTTTTTAGTCAGAGAGTTGTGAATCTGTGGAATTCTCTGCCTCAGAAGGCAGTGGAGGCCAATTCTCTGAATGCATTCAAGAGAGAGCTGGATAGAGCTCTTAAGGATAGTGGAGTCAGGGGGTATGGGGAGAAGGCAGGAACGGGGTACTGATTGAGAATGATCAGCCATGATCACATTGAATGGCGGTGCTGGCTCGAAGGGCCGAATGGCCTCCTCCTGCACCTATTGTCTATTGTCTATGTTTCAGTCTGAAGAAGGGTCTCAACCCATTCCTTCTCTCCACAGATGCTGCCTGGCCCGCTGAGTTACTCCAGCTTTTTGTGTCTATCTTCGGTTTAATCTAGCATATGCAATTCCTTCCTACACATATCCTATGTATACCTATTTTTCCTGTATGCAAAGGGTCTAAATTGCCATGAAGACTTATGCAGATTTGGCACATTGCCACTCTTTCAAATCACTTCATTATGGTGGTTGATGTTAGAGCTACTGGGCAGTAGTTATTGAGACGTCACGTTATTTTTCTTGAGGACAGGAATGATGGAGGTTCCTTGAAACAGAAGGGGACTGTAGATGTTACACTGAGAGATTAAAGATGTTGGCGAAGACTGTGGTTAGTTAACTGATTACTTGACAGAATAATGTTTCAGTATTCAGTTCAGTATTCACTGATCACAAGTCCTGGAACTGAAGTCCACTGTTGCTACAATGGTGGCATTGAGGATTCGGAGCTGGCTGAGTCATTTGTTCTGACAGAACTTATGACATTGAATTCAATGCATTTAACCCAAACACAACAAATGGCTTGGTGCGATTCACCACTTAAGAAGCGACAACAACAAAAAAGACGCAAAGTGCTGGAGTAATTCAGTGGGTAGGCCACATCTATGGAGAACATGGGTAGGTGACATACCCATGTATTCCAGAGATGCTGGCTGACCCACTGAGTTACCCCAGCACTTTGTAAACCAGCTTCTGCAGTTGCTTGTATCCACAACAAAAAAATATGCCTTGCAAGTGTTAGATATAATTTTCCATCACAGCAATGGAAATTGTTCCCCTTGTGCAAAATGCTACTGTGTAGACATACATTAAGTGGATGGATTAATTTTGACAGGCATCTGAACGAATGCAAGAGGCAATTTCACTATTAATGCTATGAGACAAACTTCCAATGGGTCCAAATAGATTTCTGTGAATAATGTTTCAGTATTGATCACCAGTCATTTTGTGGGTGAATGTGAAGAATATAAATTCATGCACTATCACAGCAAGCATGATAGAGGTTTTAATATCTATGTGGAAGAAGTCATATCAGACAACCACCCCTAGTTTAGATCAGTTCAATTTGAATAATTTACGAACAGTCATGGACAAGAGCACCATTTTGCTTTTTCCATCCACCCAGCTCCACATGAACGGCCAGTTCACATTGCACAGGGAACGCTGTAGAAACAGGTCACGGTATGTCAAGTGAACAAAACCATGAAATATCAACTTCCAGCATTTCTTCTAAGCTATAGAACAAATACCACGTTCCTCAATAGAAAACAGGAATGCCACTGCACAGAACACTCAGAATGCTGCAGAGTTTTGCTCAGACCAATTTGAGGAATTATAGATGAAATAACAAACATCAGTTCATAAACCACTGGATGAACAGGTTCAAAGTGCATGACGGGTTGTGTGCTGAGACCACACGGACAAGAGTCAAGTTGAGAGTGTTTTATTGTCATCCGTCCTAATATACAGTATATATATAATATATTATATCGCATATATAATATATTATATAGTGCATATTATGTAGTATATACTGTATATTATATATAATATATATAATATATATAATATATATAATATATATTATATGGGTATCACAAAATGCTGGAGTAACTCAGCGGGTCAGGCAGCATCTCAGGAGAGAAGGAATGGGTGATGTTTTGGGTCGAGACCCTTCTTCAGACTCAGTCTGAAGAAGGGTCTCGACCCAAAACGTCACCCATTCCTTCTCTCCTGAGATGCTGCCTGACCCGCTGAGTTACTCCGGCATTTTGTGATACCTTCGATTTGTACCAGCATCTGCAGTTATTTTCCTACACATATGTATTATATATGTATATATAGTACATATAAATGTCTGCCTTTTTGAGTCAGTGACTCTTGTAGATCCGGTCAATGGTGGGGAAGTCAGTACCCGTGATGGACTGGGCAGTGTTCAACACTTTTTGCAGTCATCTTTGTTCCTGGGCGTTCAAGTTGCCGAACCAGGCCGTGATGCAACCGGTCAATATGCTCTCTACTGTACACCTGCAGAAGTTCAAAAGTGCATTCGTTGACAATATGGGATTTCAGGGAATGATTGGAGGGAATCAATTCCAGGAATTATCACCTACTTTTAATGAGACCGTTAGCAAAGTTCAACAACATCCTTGATCTCAGTGGAAAATATTCTAGGAACATATTAAAGACTGTGGCATTGAAGAAGTTGCTGAAGTGAATGCCACATTTTTTCAGGAAGGGTAAACACCTAAAACTACTGTTTATAGTCAAGATTAGTCAGCATTAATCCAGAGATGGATGTTCAGACCTGTAGCATTGCAAATTCAACTTGCGTACCATCAGTTCTACTACAGGGATCTTAATAACTGTGAAAACTAATGACTCGGTTAAATTTATAAATATATAAATCATTTTGTTTGGTTAAGAAAAAAATATTCCTGTTTGCTATATTTAATTAACTGTAATTTTCATTATGGTCTGTTGTATTACATGTTCGTTATTAACAGAGGGACAGCTTATGTGAAACCATTGAATGAACCAAATTTGCCTTGTTTGATCTCCTTGGGTCTGATGGTTTTCCATCTGTAAACTGCAATGGACTTAGACGAAGGGATTAAAAGTACCATTAGCAAATTTGCAGATGATACTAAGTTGGGGGGTAGTGTGAATTGTGAGGAAGATGCAACAAGGCTGCAGGGTGACTTGGACAGGTTGTGTGAGTGGGCGGATACATGGCAGATGCAGTTTAATGTAGATAAGTGTGAGGTTATTCACTTTGGAAGTAAGAATAGAAAGGCAGATTATTATCTGAATGGTGTCAAGTTAGGAGGAGGGGGAGTTCAACGAGATCTGGGTGTCCTAGTGCATCAGTCAATGAAAGGAAGCATGCAGGTACAGCAGGCAGTGAAGAAAGCCAATGGAATGTTGGCCTTCATAACAAGAGGAGTTGAGTATAGGAGCAAAGAGGTCCTTCTACAGTTGTACCGGGCCCTGGTGAGACCGCACCTGGAGTACTGTGTGCAGTTTTGGTCTCCAAATTTGAGGAAGGATATTCTTGCTATGGAGGGCGTGCAGCGTAGGTTCACTAGGTTAATTCCCGGAATGGCGGGACTGTCGTATGTTGAAAGGCTGGAGCGATTGGGCTTGTATACACTGGCATTTAGAAGGATGAGGGGGGATCTTATTGAAACATATAAGATAATTAGGGGATTGGACACATTAGAGGCAGATAACATGTTCCCAATGTTGGGGGAGTCCAGAACAAGGGGCCACAGTTTGAGAATAAGGGGTAGGCCATTTAGAACGGAGATGAGGAAGAACTTTTTCAGTCAGAGGGTGGTGAAGGTGTGGAATTCTCTGCCTCAGAAGGCAGTGGAGGCCAGTTCGTTGGATGCTTTCAAGAGAGAGCTGGATAGAGCTCTTAAGGATAGCGGAGTGAGGGGGTATGGGGAGAAGGCAGGAACGGGGTACTGATTGAGAGTGATCAGCCATGATCGCATTGAATGGCGGTGCTGGCTCGAAGGGCTGAATGGCCTACTCCTGCACCTATTGTCTATTGTCTATTGTTTATTGACTTTGCAAGAAGTTAAATGCTGGGAATCCATTCCTCACATTTTGGGACTAAACGTCACTGCCACATAGAATAACATCTATTTGGTATATGATACTTGATCACAATTGAGGCAATGTTATCACTTGGGATGCAATATTATTGCTGAAGTAAAGAAGAATTGTGCTGCTGTCAGATACAAGGTCGTTTTCAGCTCTGAGTACATTCTCACTTAAGTAGAGACTCAGGAGTGTTGCTCGTCGTGGATTTGGCAATGATACTTCCACTGAATGTCAAAGGTAGATGGTTGAATTCTCTCTTTTTGAAAATGGCAATTGTGTGGAACTTTTGTAAAATATTTTATAAAATGGCATAAATGTTATTTGCCACTGAATGTTGGCTAAGTCATGCTACATGTCATAGAGTCATAGAATCATAGAGCATGGAAACAGGCCCTTTGGCCCAACTTGCCCACGTCGACCAACATGCCCCATCTACCTGCCTGCTTTTGGCCCATATCCCTCTAAACCTACCCTATCTATGTACCTGTTTAAATGTTTCTTAAACATCACAAAAGTACCTGCCTCTGCTACCTCCTCCGGCAGCTTGTTCCATACATCCACCATCCTTTGTATGAAAAAGTTATCCCTTAGGTTCCCGTTAAACTTTCCCCCCTCACCTTAAACCTATGACCTCTGGTTCTCGATTCCTCTACTCTTGGCAAAAGACCCGTTTACCCAATCTGTGCTTTACCCAATCTATTCCTCTCATGATTTTGTACACCTCTATAAGATCAAATATAATATGCCTATATCAAATATAAGATGCCTATGTAGGCATAGGTTTGTTCATCTGCTGATATGTTGCAGCCCAAGAACTTTCTCTTCTTGTTTCCCCTTATATCACAAGCAAATCAACTGAAATGGTGCAGTGCTCCAGCTGATCCAAGGTTTGATAGTACACATCTGGCATTCGTTGGCCTTTTAGGCATATTTCCAAGTGGCTGCCTGGTTCAGTCTAATCTAATCTATTTTCAGTTGTTTGCAATAATTTCCACAAATGGTTTCCCACTCAACCCGTGTTAGGCGAGAATTTACAAAATGCAATGTTTGTGCTTGAGGAAATGATTACAGACCAAGTCTGAGAATGCTAACCCAACAAGATACGATTCCATAGACACAGGCATTCATTCGGCACTTCAGCCAACTAACTGTGTGGTTAATCAGCCTGAACAGTGTGAAATAGCAAGATATTTTATCATAGTCTACATCAAGAATATGGTTTGGTCAGAAGGAAACAATATTCTTACATACATAGAAACAAGGAACTGCAGATGCTGGTTTACAAAAGAAGACACAGACTGCTGGAATAGCTCAGTGGGTCAGGCGGCATCTCAGGAGAACATGGATAGGTGGCGCTTTAGGTCGGGATGGTTCTAAGCCGAAACATCACCTATCATGTTCTCCTGAAATGATGCCTGACGTGATGTGCTACCCCATCATTCTATGTCTTCTTCTTACGTACGTATACACTTTCCAGCAGATAGACACAAGAGGCTGGAGTAACTTAGTGGACCAGGCAGCATCTCTGGGTAGAAGGAATGGGTGACGTTTCGGATCGAGACCCTTCTTCAGACCCATTCCCATTCCTTCTATCCAGAGATGCTGCCTGTTCTGCTGAGTTACTCTAGCATTTTATGTCTATCTTCGGTGTAAACCAGCATCTGCAGTTTCTTCCTATACACTTCCAGCAGCCTCACCAAAGACTGTGATCTGACGCTGCAACTCCCCATTCACGATATTAACCTCCACAGTCATTGAATAACATGATCAGTTATTATCCCATTAATTGCCTTAACTTGTTTGTTCCGTACAAATCAGTGACTTTGGCATCTTGTGGTTTGCATGGCTTGCATGCAGCTGTTGTTAGCTTTTCCAGTACATTTTTGAGGCCATGAATCATTTAAGATGAATCATGACCCATCATAACAATTCGTGTTGGGTGAAACTTTGCAGTAGGTACTACTTTAGTTCTTAATGGAAACATATCACTTAAATAAGCATCAAATGTTTGCACTAATGTCAGCTCATCAACACCTTCTTGAGGACAATTAAGGATCAGCAATAAGTGCAAGGTTTGCCTGGTCCATCAATGTTAATGTAGAATGATGAAGGCAGTATCTGCTTTACACATGGTCATTTCAATGGTATAATGAAAGTTTGATTTTTTTTTCATTTCCAGCATGTTCCAGCAAGAAAAAACCCACCAACTCAGCCAAAGTGAGATACCTGTGGTTGGTCTTTCCACATTGCACCTTAGTTGGCTAGTACTGTTGATTTCAATTGTCTGTTTAATATGATCATGCAGTGTCAAAACATTGAAAACTTTAAACGAAGCTGACCCCTTTAAGTTGACACAAAGATTTAGTTTAGTTTAGAGATACAGCACAGAAACAGGCACTTCAGTCCACCGAGTCTGCACCGACCAGCGATCCCCGCACATTAACACTATCCTACACACACTGGGAAACAATTTACACCGATACCAAGCCAATTAACCTACAAACCTGTACATCTTTGGAGTGTGGGAGGAAACTGAAGATCTCGGAGAAACCCCAAGCGGTCATGGGAAGAACGTACAAACTCCGTTCGGACAGCACCCGTATTCGGGATCAAACCCGGGTCTCCAATGCTGCAAGCACTGTAAGGCAGCAACTCTACCACTGTACCACCGTGCTGCCCAAATCTGAGGGGTAACTTTTTCACGCAAAAGGTGGTGGGTGTATGGAACGAGCTGCTGGAGGAGGTAGTTGAGGCAGGTACTATCACAATGTTTGAGAAACATTTAGACAGGTACATGGATAGGACAGGTTAAGAGGGATGTGGGCCAAACACAGGCAGGTGGGAATAGTGTAGATGGGACATGTTGGCAGGTGTGGTCAAGTTGGGCCGAAGGGCCTGTTTCCATGCTGTAAGACTCTATGACTCTCTATGACATCTTGTTGAAGTTACACTGAAGTATGGCATTAAGGCACTAATGTATTTATATGGAATTGTGTTCACAGAATATCAATTGCATATTTATTTAGACAATGTACCACTTTGCCAGTGTGCAGTGTCATTTCTACTTAAGTGGTGAGACCAAGTAATTACTCCAAAACCTTCTCTCATAGAGCCTTTCATTCAATTAAAATGCTCGTGAAAATTATCCTCACATCGCAATGCTCTTTCATTTTCCACGAAGAACACGTGGCTCCTAGTTTACCTCTTTGTGTGTGACAGTTTGGGGGAAAGTGTCCATAAAGAAATGCTGTTCAAGACAATGGAAGTATTAAATACACATTACACCATTCACTACAAGGAGACATAACGTAGCTGGATTTATATAGCAACTCTCCAATTTACAATGTGCCACAGACAATCAATTGCTTTGACATACATTGACTGCAGTGAAATAACATTGAAAAACATGGGAACTATTGTGACTAATTCTCATTTGCTCTCAGGCAGCCACAGACTTGTATTCTCTGCTCCATCCTAGTTATGCACCAATTTATGCATTCTTTCACGTGAAGGTATATCAGAGGTACGGCTCATTAACAATGATGTGCGACTCTTGGGCAAATGCATTGTTGGTGATGATTCATTTCCCTCATTATGCACATGCGATTATGCAGACACTTCCATGCAAAATATTCCAAATAATACAGGTCTGTCGGGATCACTTCCGACTGAAATGGAACATCCTTCACAGGAAACATCAAATGCGCAGATATTAAAGTATGCGGGGTACGGAATCCTGGTCTTGTGAAAATATCTTCTGGACTATAAATTGAATGGTCCATTAGAAATGATGGAGTAGTGGCATAAACCTGGGCAAATGCCACTTTTAATCAATTGCATTCTGACAGATTTACGCTCACTTTATACTTAGATCTGTAATTATAAACTGTGGACAAACATAGTATAAATAATCACATTTGATCATTCGTTCAACTGTACAGCAAGAAAAAAAAAGTTTGACACCTGTAAGAAAAAAACTAGAATTTTAAATGACCTTTTTCATAAACATTTTTCTTTGTGATTTTGTACATTAAAAAAGATTGGTTAAGGGCCTCTGGAAATCTGTGCCATGGAGCAAAGCAGAAAAGGATTTGTGACATAGGAATTAACAGAAGAAGGGTCTCGACCCAAAACGTCAAACATTCCTTCTCTCCAGAGATGCTGCCTGACCTGCTGAGTTACTCCAGCATTTTGTGATACCTACAATAGAAAACATTTGATCGATTTAGTTTAATATAGCGATACAGCCCGGAAACAGGTCCATGGGCCTTACCGAGTCCATGCTTACCAGCGATCCCCGCACACTAACACTATCCTACACATTGATGAAATTTTTACAATTTTTAACCGAAGCCAATTAACCTACAAATCTGTAAAGCAGCAACCCTACCGCTGCGCCACTGTGCAAGTTGAAATTGAATATAATTGGAGTGTATTTGGAAGGGTTTAGTAGCTGCCTTTGAATCTAAAACATATTAGATTCCACGAGCAGCCATGAATTCATAAAGGAGCTAAGATTCTGAGTGTCAACTGATAGGAAATGACTGAAAGATTACGGCATTCAGGGTCTCAAAGCCCAACGAGATAAAATGCTCCCAATTGCAGGTTGCAATACTTAACAAGACTTCATTGCCCAGGGAGTAACCTTAAATTATCCAGCTTCTCTGCTCTTGAGGTATGTACTTCAATCTTGCTAAAGGACTTCCTTTTACTGGAGACAATAAATGTATCTTGGGAACTAAATAGTTACGTTGGTAAAGTTGGAAAAAAATTGTAAGGAAGGGGAGAAATGAAAAGAGATGTGTTGTCAATTGCTAAAAAGAAGACAAATCAATATTTTTTCCTTATATTTCATCGGTACAGCAGGAGAAGAGGAGGCCTCGGGCTTAACTCTGGATAATCTGCTGACCTTTCACCTCCAATGCAGCAATGCCATGGAACCACAAGGGTAGATAAGCATGTTCTCTTTAGTCTGGAGGCATCAGATCTTTGTGTTTCAGCACAGGACAGATTCACCAATGAAACAACTGTGCTTGGAATGAACCATTTTTAATCATCCAAACCATCAAATTTCAAAGCGGGGATAATCTGAAAGAAGGAAATATAAGGAAAAAAAATGGAATTATGTGGCCTGGGATTTAAGTCATAAATTGCTAAGACCTGTCAACTTTATAAAATAACATAGTCTGTGGTTTGAATTCCGAAGATAAGAAGGTGTTGGGCTCTGTATATGAAGACTTTGTACATGAGGCATTGACACGTACAATATCAGATTGAGAAATAGATTGATGAAAGGTTGTCAACAAGCTAAATATGCTTATTTTTAGCAAGGCTAGAGTTGTGACACAGGTATGATATTTTGTTTGCTCAGGCCTTTGGCATTTCTCCTTTTAAACAAAAGTTAATAAAGATATAAATGATTTTCATATACAAGGTATTTCTCCACATAATACACTTTTGCAATTATCCAAAAGTTTTTACAGTCAATTTTGTAGAGTGGTGGCCATTGTCTGAAGGAAACATTTCAGATCATTTGTAAACAAAATCCCACACAGTGCAAATGTACTAATGACAAATTCACCTGCTGCGGAGGGAGTGGAGTGCTTCGACGGAGGAGTGGGCCGCTGGAGGCCCTGCAGCAGCCTGGGGCTCAGTTGGACCGGGTGTCGTTCCATGAGGCCACACACGTGGACCAGACATGACCCGCAGTGGTGGAGCAGCAGCGGAGGACACCACAGCTATGTTTGGCCGGGCTGACCCTGCAATACTGCCCTGCGGAGAACAATCCTTCATGGTCAGATCAAGGTCACTGCACTTACAGCAACTGGGACTTGAAAATGGTGCCAAACTGTCGACTCTGTATACTGTCTCAGGGTACTACTACTATATACTTGTACTGTATCTGGGATGCTTATGTACCTAAGTGCTTATGTATAGTGATACTTGTACTGAACAAAAATGAATTTCACTGTACCTCGGTACATATGACAAATAAAGAACCATACCATACCTGGTTTAGTATTGTTGAGTGGGGGATAAATATTGGCCAGAGCCCAGGGATAGCTCCCTGTCCTTCTTTGAACCTTCACGTCTATCTGTGAGATTATACACAGCCTCCGTTTCACGCATCACCTGAAAGACGATGCAGCCTTGTTGTCCATAATGCACTGATTGTTGGCTTAATCCTTGTGCTGAAAACTCCAGAGTGCTGGTAAGCTGAAGAACGGGAGACAGACCTAATGTCCTAAATTACAAGGCGGTTGCTAACAACCGAGCTACAGCTGTAGCTAATGCATCGACAACAGGAGGTCCAGTAGCAAGAGGGAAAAATAGATTTGTGTTCCAAAATTGACTGTGTTAGGCTTTAACATTTGGAAACTTTCATCTAACAAATTCTAAATCAAGTCTCTTTGATCAAAGGCCAGAATGTTGTCAACCTGAGGATTACTGTATGGATAACAGGATGTGGCTCTTATTAGTCCGAAAGCAAGGCAAGGAGTAGAAGTGAAATGATATCAGGAAAAGATTGTGGCTGCTAATTGATACTGTTCCTCGCCCCTCCACCTCAGCCCCAAAGCTCTCTCCTGGTTTTAATTCCCCATCCACTCCTCCTCCACAAGTCTATCTCGTTTTTTTCCCCCATCAGAGTTACAGACTCTGTCTCTAATGAGCGTGGAATTCTAACGTTACACAGGAAGCAGATATCAGAAAAGCCTCACCTCACATGATTAATTACAACAATTGTCCTGTGATTTTTTAACTTAGGCAATTACTCAAACCTGACGTGGCTGCCGCAGTCTTCTAATCAGCCCGAATTAGGAGGCAGATGAAAGGGACAATGATGCTTTTTTTTAATGGTTCAGGCTGGCATTGCAATTTAAAATGATCAGGTATCAGGCCTGCATTAACACGTTTTTGAAAGCCGTGATGTACGATAGTGGATGGAATAGATGTGCTCACTAATCACCCATCACAAACTTATAAATAAGGAAGGAAAACCTCGAGTTTAGTTTAGAGATGCAGCACGGAAACAGGCCCTTCGGCCCACCGAGTCCGTGCCGACCAGCGATCCCCGCACGCCAACGCTATCCTGCACAAACGAGGGACAATTGATCATTTTACCAAGCCAATTAGCCTGCAAACGAAGTCTTTTGTGTGGGTGGAAACCAGAGCAGCCACGCGGTAGGGGGAGAAGGTACAAACTCCGCACAGACAGCACCCATAGACAGGATCGAACCTGGGTCACTGGCACTGTAAAGCAGCAACTCTACCGCTGCTCCACCGTATATTATTCATTATGTATTAAATGTATTTAACACAAATGTACATAATTGGTTTAAATATATATATACTAGTGCAGAGTTTGTGCTCTGACCTCTTATAGCACCATAGCTGTGTGCTGTACTCTACATTTCAGCCTGACCACGGGGTGTGGATAATAAAGGGTTGAAGAAGCCACATGGCATTTGTCACAGATGAATTAGCATATCTCTGTGACATTTCTCTGTAATATGATTACATGCTTCTACTCTCTTGTTTCCCTTAAAGAATACATTTTCTAGCAGGTCTGATTCTTCCCGCTGGTACAGAAAGTGCAAATAAAGAGCACAGCAAAGAGATTAATCTTACTCAATCTCAATCCTTGTGCTGCACTCCTTGATTGACCAGTTGGCCTTCTGTCAGCAACCTTCAATTCCCTGTGTAAATCCATGAACTTTGGAGTTGAATGGCCAAATGATTGCCTGATATTCTGGTTGTGTGTGCACTGTCTGTATAGTATTACTTATAGCATTAAGTATAATATTACTTTGGGACAATTATATAGTTGAAGTAAGGGAGGTAAGACTAGGTTTGCATGATCCAGAGATAGGATGCCAGAACCCAACTTTAACTATATAGCTGTGGTCACAGAGCTAAGACATCCGCTCAGAACATTTTTGGAAGAAGTTGCCTCTGCTATCCTTATGTAGGGGGCTATTGCAGGAGTTGTGCTATCTATTATTTAGTTTATTCAGTTTAGTTTATTGTCACATGAACTGAGGTACAGTGAAAAACGTGCTATCCAGTCAGTGGAAAGACTATCCATGATTACAATTAAGCCGTCCACAGTGTACAAATGTTAAATAAAGGGAATAACGCTTAGTGCAAGATAATGTCCAGTAAAATCCGATTAAAGAGACTCCAAGGAGTTCCAATGAGATAGATGGTAGGTTAGGGCTGCTCTCTAGATAGTTGCCTGATAACAGCTGGGAAGAAACAGTCCCTGAATCTGGAGGTATTTGTTTTCACACTTGCCTGATGGGAGAGGAGAGAAGAGGGAATGTCCGGGGTGAGACTCATCCTTGATTATGTTGGTGGCCTTGCTGAGGCAGCGTAACGTGTAGATGGAGTTAATGAAAGTGAGGTTGGTTTGCGTGATGGTGTGGGCTGTGTCCACAATTCTCTGCAGTTTCTTGCGGTCTTGGACGGAGCTGCTCCCAAACCATGGAGTGATGCATCCCGATAAAATGCTTTCAATGACGCATCTGTAGAGGTTGGTGAGAGTTGTGAGGGTTATGCCAAACTTTCTCAGCCTCCTAAATAAGTCGAGGTGTTGGTGTGCTTTCATGGCCATGGGTTTGATATGGCTGGTCCAGGACAAGGTGTTGGTGATGTTTACTCCTGGGAGCATGAAGCTTTCTACCATCTCTGCTTCAGCCCCGTCAATGTAAACTGATGTATGTGTACAGCTTCACTTCCTGATGTGGATCACAATCTCATTTGTCTTACTGGTATTGAGGGAAAGCTTATTTTCTTGGCACCAGAAAGGTCGTTGTCTTAGCACTGGTTGGTATTAGCTTTTGGTCTTTATCTGGTTCCATCAATACTTAATTCATCACCAATACATTGAAAACTGGATGAACTGCCAATTGATTATCACTATTTTTGCACAACTGCCGAAGATTCGTTTCACATCTAAAATCCTCAACTATTTGCTGACTAGTTTCATTAAACTAGATGTTGAAAAAGTTTGGAGCGAAGTTTCATGATTTCTTTGTTGCCCATGCTGTTCTATTTTATCTAAGATGTGGGAAATGTGGTCTGTGAAAATTAATATACTAGGAATTTTCTCAGCAGATCATCTAATCAGCAAAAATGTACATAAGCAAGTAATCTGGCTTCTGTTGAAAATAACACAAGATGACATGATTTTAACAGAATACTAGACCAAGTGGACCCGTTGGGCCCATTCCTCGTAGAGGGGGGGCAGGGAAGGGGAGAGGGTATGATTGAGTGAGGCCTAGACCCAAAGCCTCTCTTGTATTTTAGCACCCACAACCTCCCACTCAATCCCCCCCTCCTCCCCCTACTCCTCCCCCTACTAACCCACTCCATCCCCCCTAGCCACCCCCACTTGCCCCTCCCCTGCCCCCACCCGGGAACGTGGGGGGATGGAGTGGCTGAGTGTTAGACCAATGCAGTAGAGGTTTGGGGGAGTTTCAAAGGGGGTTCAGGGGGGATGAATTGGGCGAATGGAGATTGGAAGAGAGGGGGGGATAATGGGGCTGGGGGATGGAGTGGGTGAGAAGAGGATAAGGGGGTGGGTTGTGGGGGGGGGTGATAAGGAGTTGAGGGGGTTGTGAATGGAGTGGGTGAATGGGGCTCGTAAAAAAAAAAACCTGAAACCAATTTAAGTTAATGCAGCACAGGTTTGGGGGAGTTTTAAGGGGGATTAAGGGGGGAATGGAGTGCGTGAGTGAGGGGATGGGGTGGCTGAGTAAGGGGAGGGTGTTAGACCAATGCTGTCGAGGTTTGGGGGAGTTTTAAAGGGGGTTCAGGGAGAATGAATTGGGCGAATGGGGGATGGAAGAGAGGGGATAAGGAGGCTGAGGGGAGGATAAGGGGGTTGAGGTGGATTGTGTGGGGGATGATAAGTGGGGTTGAGGGGGGTGTGGATGGAGTGGGGTGAGTGCGGCTCTTAAAAAAGCCTGAAGCCAATTTATATTAATGCAGCACAGGTTTGGGGGAGTTAAGGGGGATTGAGGAGGGAAAGGAGTGCGAGAGCGGGGCACTGAAAAACATTCTAAACACAATTTCAGTTAATGCAGGAGAGGTTTGGGGGAGTTTTAAGGGGGGGGGGGTGAGGTGGGAATGGAGTGCCTGTGTGAGGGGGGGGTTGAGGTGGGTATGGAGTGGCTGAGTACGGGGAGGATGTTAGACCAATGCAGTGGAGGTTTTGGGGAGTTTTAAAGGGGGCTCAAGGGGGATGAATTGGGTGAATGGAGGGTGGGGGAGGGGGGGATAAGGGTGCTGAGTGGGATGGAGTGGGTGAGGGGGGGGATAAGGGGGCTGAGGTGGGTTGTGGCAGGGGATGATAAGTGGGGTTGAGGGGGTGTGGATGGAGTGGGGCTCTTACAAAAACCTGAAAACAATTTAAGTTAATGCAGCACGGGTGTTTTTAAGGGGGATTGAGGGGGGAATGGAATGCGTGGGTGGGGCTCTGAAAAAAATCCCAAACACAATTTCAGTTAATGCAGGAAAGGTTTGGGGGAGTTTTAACGGGGGGTTGAGGTGGGAATGGAGGGGGGTTGAGGTGGGAATGGAGGGGGGTTGAGGTGGGAATGGAGGGGGGTTGAGGTGGGAATGGAGGGGGGGTTGAGGTGGGAATGGAGTGCGCTCCCCCCCTCCTCCTCGCCCATCTCCCCCATCTCCCCCTCCCTCTCCCTCTCCCTCTCCCCTCCTCCCTCTCCTCCTCCTCCCCTCTCCTCCTCCTCCCTCTCCCCCTCCCTCTCCTCCTCCTCCCTCTCCTCCTCCTCCCTCTCCCTCTCCCTCTCCCTCCTCCCTCTCCTCCTCCTCCCTCTCCTCCTCCTCCCTCTCCTCCTCCTCCCTCTCCTCCTCCTCCCTCTCCTCCTCCTCCCTCTCCTCCTCCTCCCTCTCCTCCTCCTCCCTCTCCTCCTCCTCCCTCTCCTCCTCCTCCCTCTCCTCCTCCCTCCCTCTCCTCCTCCTCCTCCCTCTCCTCCTCCCCCTCCCTCTCCTCCTCCCTCTCCTCCTCCTCCTGCCCCCCCCCTCCCTTCCCCTCCCCCCCCCCTCCCTTCCCCTCCCCCCCCTCCCTTCCCCTCCCCCCCCCTTCACCCACCATCCCCCTCAGCACTGCCGTCAGTCGGGCGGGTGCCCCACTCACTGCACGGGAGAGGCGACTCCACCTCCCGGCGGTCAGCGCGGCCCGATCTGAGGAATGGCAGGCGCGAGGCATGCCGGGATGGGCGGCTGTGCTCCGGGCGGGGGGGGGGGGGGAGCGCATTGGTGAAAGGTCCGGGGGGGGGGGCGGGGGAGCGCATTGGTGAAAGGTCCGGGGGGGGGGGGGCGGCGGGGGAGCGCATGAGTGAAAGGTCCGGGGGAGCGCATTAGTGAAAGGTCCGCGGGGGGGGGGCGGTGGCGAGAGCGAGCTGATCTATTGAAGACGTGCGGGTCGCATTGCATTGGGCCTGGCACTGATGCTGCAAAATGTGCCATTCAGATGGGCATTGCCGCAACTGGGTCCTTTGTGGAAAGGCTCTTCCAGACCAACGCCTTTGACTACAAGTCCATCGGGCAGTGGTCAGCACGGAACATCCTACAGGCACTGCAGGCCAAGGACTCCATGAACACTGAGACTTGGTTCCCTGTGCAGACTGCCTAGCTTGTCTTGCGAAATGCCCCATCGGCAGAACTCACCAAGGACCACTAAGACCTCGCTCGGCTGGTGATGAGAGGGATTCCCAGACAGACTCTTCCTGCACCGTCAAAATCTTGTTATCGAAGCTCTCGCAATAGCTGCCACAGAGAGGAAGGAGTGAGTTGCCCACCTCCTCGCAGAGCGTGGGTTTGTTAAGAGGGTCTGGAGAATGATTCATGGGTCCTTGTCACGGTTCATCCCGAATAGCTCCATAACTGAGGACTCTCTGAGTTATAGGTTGTTCCCAAGGACATGCTTAGAGATGGACATCTAGTGTTGCTGGAAGATCATTAGCTCAGTGAAAGACCATCTTTGGTCTGCCCAGCAGAGTGAGATGTCTGTTAGGGAATGTTGCCGACTGGCCTATTCCAGACTGCAGGAGTACGTGCTGAGGGCCTCACTGAAGCTCGGTGCAGCCAACGCCAAGGCTCTATGGGGGAGGACCACAGTCTAGGGCCCTCGCAGGCAAGGTCCAAAGGGGACTCCCCTCAAACTCAAACACAAGAAGGGATATCACCCCAGGGGCCATTTGGGTGGGTGGGTGTTTTGCTTAAAGATTGGTGCGAACACTACTGAGAGTGACATTAATTCATGTATAAACTCTGAGAATGTCTGAAAACCTTTTGCACAGTTTTTGTTTTGTATATATTTTTATTCTGAATAAAGTTTATTTTTGTTAAAAAAAAACCTGGTAAGTTTTATTGCTTCCATTCATTATCTCTTGTGGGAGTAACTGAGCTAAAGTGTATTTTTGGAATGCAGTAATTGGCGCTTTATGATAATCCATGAGGAGGCTTAAAAACCTCTTGTCAACTAAATTTAATCTATCATACGTGTACATTTACTCTGCATATACCCTGTGTCATATTCGAACAACAAATGGTTGATGATGTGACATAGAGGCAAGTTTATGCCGATCTTAATGTTGGAAATCTAAAAGCTGGCACTTTTCACCATATCTTTCATTGTGCAGAAATGACGTGTTCACCTTGTGAGTGAAAAATCTCTTCTAAACTATAAAAGCAAATGCGAATGAAAATAGGCGTGTGAAACACAAGGGGAAACAAATAACAAACCTAGCAACAAGCTTAGAATAGCTACAAAACTGCTTAATTCATGTATTTACGTTTTTTATTCATTCCAGTTAAAAAGACGTATTGTTTGGTATCAACTGATTTTTTTTCCAGAACTTTTAGCAGAGGAGGATTGTGTACTGTCTTGTGATTTTTCATATGGATTTCACATGGAATCCTGCCTCCTGGCCTTTCAGTATCACGGTAAAGCACCTCTGTGAAGCCAACACCGCACTGCCCGAAAGCCCAAGATCGTCATAAATAGACAACACCACTCAGAAGGGAAAACAGGATAATCAGCTTTACGGCACTAAATGAAGGTTTAATTTTACAAAGCCCAGAAAGGGCAATGAAGCCCTTAAAGAGACCAGAAGTCTTTCTGGAGATAATGCGACTGAGAGATATTGTGAGAAGCTGATCATTAGAGCTAATCTGTAAACATAGAAACATAGCAATATAGAAAATAGGTGCAGGAGGAGGCCATTTGGCCCTTTAAGCCAGCACCGCCAATCATTGTGATCATGGCTGATCATCTACAATCAGTAACCCGTGCCTGCCTTCTCCCCATGTCCCTTGATTCCACTAGCCCCTAGAGCTCTATCTAACTCTCTTTTAAATTCATCCAGTGAAAAGACGGGTAGACATTATTTTGATACTTACCCCCGCATGAAAGTTTCAGTTATAATTCTAAACCAGCCGCATGGGCTAATTCTGTGCTAATTTTATTTTTTGGACTCATAGTTCGTCTCTTTCAGTGTGAGTGTGGCTTATACCAACCATGTTCTACAATTCAAAAATTGCTTCCAAACCTTTAAATGTCGTAATTATTAAAAGATAGATTTTTAAGGCAACTGTCGACGATGGCTGATCAGTGTCATTATACCCCCAGTTTGTCCAATTGTAACTTAGTCATACTGCATATAAGAACGCAATTCCATTCTCCCAGTTGATGATGCCATCTAACATTCCACAACTTACAATTTGTTCTCCTTTTCTCCTTATCCAAGGATTTCCCCCTGCCACATTCCCAATACAAACACACACACACACACACACACACACACACACACACACACACACACACACACACACACACACACACACACACACAATTCCCCATTGGGATTTCGAGTCTTTATTCATTGCAGGTCCATTTCCCCCATACCAGCCTCCCTTTTTACCTTACCTCACCTCCGAATCAACAATAACTTTGTTGTTGTCTGAAGAAGGGTTCTGACCCAAAACGTCACCTATTCTTTTTCTCCATCATTGCTGCATGATCTGCTGAGTTACTCCAGCACTTTGTGTCCATCTTCAGTGTAAACCAGCATCTGTGGTTCTTTCCTACGTAACTTTGTTATTGGTCGATGTTATTTTGTTGTTGTTAAACGTTGATAACTTTGTCATCATCTTCCACCCAACCGCCCTTTGTTTTTAAAACAGCATCTTCATTTTCTGGCGCATCAAAAGTGATTACACCACTAAACACAAAAACTCATTCTCCCCCTTTCAAGTTTCGGAATCACCCTTCTGTAATGTTGCATGAAGTTAACCTTTGGTGATGCTAAGTTCTAGTTAGTGCTAACTTTAAAAAAGATTGTACGATGTAGAAGTTTCAAAAATAAGTATTTATATTTCTTGAGCAGCAAGAAACTCCCTAAATACATCACATAGAGATTTGATAGCAACATCATGTTCTCCGGCTGCCTGACATATTCACATAACTGCACATAAATACACCATGCTGGTTTTCCTCTGTGCGTAAATACCTTGAACTGTAATACACAGTCATTATAGAATCTCTCTGATGAAGCGAGACACGAGTGTCAAGCAAAGCCAATGAAGCTGGACACGTGTCAAGCGAAGTTTTCTTTATTCCTCAAGCACCATCCAGCTCCCCAAACCCCCAACCAGTACAACTCCTCCTGGAACTCCACCACCAACTGCTACTCCTCCCTATTCCAAGTTCTCTGACCCCAACCCCCGAGCCGAGGGTTCGCGCCACACGTGGCTCACCACCAGGGACGGCCATAGGACCCCCCCCCCCCCCCCCCCCAGCACCAGAGGCAAGGAATCAAATGGGAAGACCAACGAGGCGGCCGGACCTCATGCATACGTCCCCACGCACAGGGGACACGCCCTGTACGGACGAATTCAGGAGCAACCAGGACGGCGGACGCAATGAATGGTGGTGCTGGCATGAAAGGGCCAAATGGCCTCCTCCTGCACCTATTTTCTATGTTTCTATGTTTCTATCCTGAAACACCAATGGACTCTGTGTTGACATCAGGAATAGAATCAACCTCATACATTAGTTCAGTATCTATAAGAGATCTCTTTTAACTGATTTATATTGACATTTCTGACATGACTTCTGAACCACAGGTTTGGTTTACTTCAGAAAGATCTCATTGCTGAATCTCGTCCTTGGTTACTGGTCTGATAACATAAACTCTCTCGCTCGGTCAAAATTATTTTAATCATCTTCGAAACATTGCCATCTACTTCAAATGCTACCATATTATTCACGCTATATGAGGCTGCACCAAGCTCAATCATGTGCAAAGACGAAGATGTTTTAGCAGATCTGCTGGTAAAACCAGCTGCAGATAGTGGAGTCAGTCACGTGGTATTTAAATAAGAGGTTAGCCACTTGATCGTGAAGTTGTGGTAATCTTAGGCCTTCACTTTCACTTTCTCAGGCCTTTAAACAGGCATATCGGTTCTCTAGTGCATCATTGGAAGCACAATGATACCAAGGGGTCAATGGATGTTAGAAAGATTTCAAGGACATGCAAGATCAAAAGAGGACCATTTTGGACACTAATTCTGCTGGTATTTTGTGCCCAAGAAATATGCCCTTCCACTCTTTAATGGCATATTCTGCTCTCTGCTTGTCTGACTTTGTAAATGTGCACTGATGAGCACATGGAAACAATCTTCCCCTTTTGGTAAAAATTGGCGTGGACTCATTGGAATGGTTAATTCATAAATTCTCCCCAGTTAAAATGGTGTTTGAGGTAATATCGCTCTGCTTTCCCAGCACTGTGTGCAGAAAATCAATGCTTCATCAATATTGAACTATCACTTGAAAGCTCCTGGCAATGTCCTTGATAATGATGATTGCAAAGTGTTTGACATGTAACTTATCTACAATCGTTTTCCTGAGAATATTTGAAATAACAATTTGATATCTCCATTTTAAACACCCTTGGTTGGTTGATAATTCAAGTGTGTGAACATGAAATGGCGATAAAGCTACATTTGAATGATTGCCCACATTGGTTCATCCTCTTAAGGTTAGCAGATCTGCTTTATTGCCACATCTTACATAGATACATAGATACATAGACAATAGGTGCAGGAGTAGGCCATTCAGCCCTTTGAGCCAGCACCACCATTCAATGTGATCATGGCTGATCATCCACAATCAGTACCTCGCTCCTGCCTTCTCCCCATATCACTTGATTCTGCCAGACCTAAGAGCCCTATCTAACTCTCTTTTGAATGCATCCAGTGAATCGGCCTCCACTGCCATCTGAGGCAGAGAATTCCACAAATTCACAACTCTCTGTGTGAAAAAGTTTTTTCTCATCTCAGTTCTAAATGGCCTATCCCTAATTCTTAAACTGTGGCCCCTGGTTCTGGACTCCCCCAACATCGGGAACATGTTTCCTGTATCTAGCATAACAAATCCCTTAATAATTTGATATATTTCTACAAGATCCCCTCTCATCCTTCTGAATTGCAGTGAATACAAGCCCAGTCGCTCCATTCTTTCATCACATGACAGTCTCGCCATCCCGGGAATTAACCTTGTGAACCTACACTGCACTCCCTCAATAGCAAGAATGTCCTTCCTCAAATTAGGAGACCAAAACTGCACATAATACTCCAAGTGTGGTCTCACCAGGGCCCTGCACAACTGCAGAAGGACCTCTTTGCTCCTATACCCAATTCCTCTCGTTGTTAAGGCCAATATACCATAGCTTTACACCATAGCATTAGCTTTCTACACTGCCAGCTGTACCTGCATGTTTACTTTCAGTGCCTGATGTACAAGGACACCCAAGTCTTGTTGTACTTCCCCTTTTCCTAACCTGACACCATTCAGATAATAATCTGCCTTACTATTCTTGCCACCAAAGTGGATAACCTCACATTTTACCACATTATACTGCATCTGCCATGCATCTGCCCACTCACTCAACCTATCCAAATAACCATGAATCCTCATAGCATCCTCTTCACAGTTCACACTGCCACCCAATTTTGTGTCATCTGAAAATTTGCTAATGTTACTTTTAATTCCTTCATCTAAATCATTAATGTATATTCTAAATAGCTGTGGTCCCAGCATCGAGCCTTGCGGCATCCCACTGGTCACTGCCTGCCATGCCGAAAAGGACCTGTTAATTCCTACTCTTTGTTTCCTGTCTGCCAACCAATTTTCTATCCATGTCAATACCCGACCCTCAATACCATGTGCTCTAATTTTGCCCACTAATCTCCTGTGTGGGACCTTATCACAGGCTTTCTGAAAGTCCAGGTACACGACATCCACTGGCTCTCCTTTGTCCATTTTACTTGTTACATCCTCGAAAAAATTCCAGAAGATTAGTCAAGCATGATTTCCCCTTCGTAAATCCATGCTAACTTGGACTGATCCTGCTACTGCTATCCAAATGCGCTGCTATTACATCTTTAATAATCGACTCCAGTATCTTCCCCACCACCGATGTCAGGCTAACTGGTCCATAATTCCTTGGGTCTTGGTGAGACCGCACCTGGAGTATTGTGTACAGTTTTGGTCTCCTAATCTGAGGAAAGACATTCCAGCCTGAGAGGGAGTACAGAGAAGGTTTGCCAGATTGATCCCTGGGATGGCAGGACTTTCATATGAAGAAAGACTGGATAGACTAGGCTTATACTCGCTGTAATTTAGAAGACTGAGGGGGGATCTTATAGAAACATATAAAATTCTTAAGGGGTTGGAGAGGCTAGATGCGGGAAGATTGTTCCCGATGTTGGGGAAGTCCAGAACTAGGGGTCACAGCTTAAGGATAAGGGGGAAGTCTTTTAGGACCGAGATGAGAAAACATTTCTTGACACAGAGAGTGGTGAGTCTGTGGAATTCTCTGCCACAGAATGTAGTTGAGGCCAGTTCATTGGCTATATTTAAGAGGGAGTTCGATGTGGCCCTTGTGGCTAAAGGGATCAGGGGGTATGGAGAGAAGGCAGGTACAGGTTACTGAGCTGGATGATCAGCCATGATCATATTGAATGGCGGTGCAGGCTCGAAGGGCCGAATGGCCTACTCCTGCACCTATTTTCTATGTTTCTATGTTTCTATAATTCCCTGCTTTCTCTCACCCTCCTTTCTTAAAATGTGGGATAACATTAGCTACCCTTCAATCCACAGGAACTGATCCAGAACCTATAGAACATTGGAAAATGATCACCAATGTGTCCACGATTTATAGAGCCACCTCCTTGAGTACCCTGGGGTGCAGACCATCAGGCCCTGGAGATTTATCAGCCTTCAGTCCCATCAGTCTACCCATCACCATTTCCTAACTAATGTGAATTTCATTCAGTTCTGTCCCCTAGTCTGGGAGATTGTTTTGTGTCTTCCTCAATGAAGACAGAACCAAAGTACCTGTTCAACTTATCTGCCATTTCCTTGGTCCCCATAATACATTCACCTGTTTCAGTCTTCAAGGGACCCACATTTGTCTTAACTATTTTTTTCCTCTTCACATACCTCAAGAAGCTTTTACTATACTCCTTTATATTCATGGCTAGCTTGCCTTCGTACTTCATCTTTTCTCCCCTTACCTTCTGTTGATCTTTAAAGTGTCCCAATCCTCTGGCTTCCCGCTCATCTTTGCTATGTTATGGTCTTCTCTTTTATTTTTATACTGTTCTTGACTTCCCTTGTCAGCCACGGTTGCCTCTTTTTCCCCTTAGAATCTCTAATTCCTCTTTGGAATGAAATGATCCTGCATCTTCTGGATTATTCCCAGAAATACCTGCCATTGTTGTTCCACCGTCATCCCTGCTAGGGTCCATTTCCAGTCAACTTTGGCCAGCTCCTTCCTCATGCCTCCATAGTCCCCTTTGTACAATTGTAATACTGACACTTCCGATTTTACCTTCTCTCTCTCAAATTGTAGATTAAAACGTATCACATTATGGTCACTACCTCCTAGTGGTTCCTTTACCTTGAATTCCCTTATCAAATCCGGTTTATTACACAACACTAAATCCAGAATTGCCTTCTCCCTGGTGGGCTCCAGTACAAGCTGCTCTAAGAATCCATCTCTGAGGCTCTCCACAAACTTCCTTTCTTGGGGTCCAGTACCACCCTGGTTTTCCCAATCTACCTGCATGTTGAAATCTCCCATAGTCACCTTCGTCACATGCCAATTTTAACTCCTGCTGCAACTTGCACCCTATCACCAGGCTACTGTTTGGGGGCCTGTAGGTAACTCCCCTCAGGGTCTTTTTATCATATCATATCATATATATACAGCCGGAAACAGGTCTTTTCGGCCCTCCAAGTCCGTGCCGCCCAGTGATCCCCGCACATTAACACTATCCTACACCCACTAGGGACATTTTTACATTTACCCAGCCAATTAACCTACATACCTGTACGTCTTTGGAGTGTGGGAGGAAACCGAAGATCTCGGAGAAAACCCACGCAGGTCACGGGGAGAACGTACAAACTCCTTACAGTGCAGCACCCGTAGTCAGGATCGAACCTGAGTCTCCGGTGCTGCATTCGCTGTAAAGCAGCAACTCTACCGCTGCGCTACCGTGCCGCCCTTATAATTTCTCAGTTCGATCCACAATGACTCTACATCTTCTGATTCTATGCCACCCCTCGCAAGGGACTGAATTTCATTCCTTTCTAACAGAGCCACTCCACCCCCTCTAGCCACTTGTCTGTCTTTTCGGTACGTGTAGGACGTATACCCCCTGAGTTTTCAGTTTGCTGCTCTGATCCTTTTGCGGCCCTGTCTCTCTAATTCCCCCAACATCACACTCACCAATTTCTAACTGAGCCTCAAGCTCATCCACTTTATTCCTTATACTTCGCGCATTCATATATAACACTTTTAATTTGGTATTCACCTCCCCTCTCACGCCGGTTCCTATTTCACCTGACCTTATTCTCTTATCCCTTCTTGAACTTTCCGTCCCATTAATTTGGCTGTCTTTCGTAACTTTTCCTGTACTCTCTTCCCCTTTAACCCCATCCTTATACTCCCAATTTGTCAACCTCTCACCCCCGCTATTTAGTTTAAATAGCTGTCACTCCAAAGACGTACAGGTATGTAGGTTAATTGGCTGGGTAAATGTAAAAAATGTCCCTAAATTGTGTAGGATAGTGTTAATGTACGGGGATCGCTGGGCGGCACGGACTTGGAGGGCCGAAAAGGCCTGTTTCCGGCTGTATATATATGATATATGATATGATATGATAAACCCACCAGTGTAGCACTAACAAACCTGCTTGCCAGAATGTTGGTCCCCCTCCCAGTTAAAGTGTAACCCTTCCTTTTTGTACAGGTCCCCCCTACCCCAAAAGAGATCCCAGTGGTCTATAAATCTAAATCCCTGCTCCCTGCACCACCCCTCAGCCACACATTCAGATCCCCTATCTCCCTGTACCTGCCCTCACCAGCATGAGGTACTGGAAGCAACCCAGAGATAACCACCCTAGAAGTCCTGCTTTTCAGCCTTCTTCCTAACTCTCTAAACTCACGTTACAGAACCTCCTTCCTCTTGTCCCCAACGTCATTTGTGCCTCCATGCACAACCAATTCCGGCTGCTCACCTTCCCTCTCGAGGATGGTCTGAAGTGGGTCCGAGACATCTTGGGCACTGGCACCAGAGAGGCAACACACCTTCCTCGAGTCTCGCCTGCCGCCACAGAATCTCCTGTTTGCACCTCGGCCGATGGAGTCACCCACCACTGTGTCTCTGCCCTGTTGGTCTCACTGGTCGAGTGTCATCGCTAGGATTGGAGCCACTGAACTGTCCACAGCTCGGACTGGAAGCATCGTCTGCCCCGACAGCTCCCAAGAGGGTGTACCTGTTTCCACCGAGGTCCCCTGCACCCGCTTCATCCTCTTTCTTTCCGTCCCTACCCGTTGCACCTCCTGCACTCTTGGAGTGACGATCTGACTGCAGGTCATGTCCAGGAAGCTTTCATCTTCCCAGGTGGACTACAGGTCACCCAGCTGCTGCTCCAGTTCCCTAACTCGGTCATTGAGGAGCTGCACCTGGACACAGTTCCTGCAGGTGTAGTGGTCAGTGACACCAGCAGTGCCCCAGACTTCCCACATCCTGCAGCATACGCACTGCACTGGCCTTCATAACAAGAGGAGTTGAGTATAGGAGCAAAGAGGTCCTTCTGCAGTTGTACAGGGCCCTGGGGAGACCACACCTGGAGTACTGTGTGCAGTTTTGATCTCCAAATTTGAGGAAGGATATTCTTGCTATTGAGGGCGTGCAGCGTAGGTTTACTAAGTTAATTCCCGGAATGGTGGGACTGTCATATGTTGAAAGACTGGAGCGACTAGGCTTGTATACACTGGAATTTAGAAGGATGAGAGGAGATCTTATCGAAACGTATAAGATTATTAAGGGGTTGGACACGTTAGAGGCAAGAAACATGTTCCCAATGTTGGGAGAGTCCAGAACCAGGGGCCGCAGTTTAAGAATAAGGGGTAGGCCATTTAGAACTGAGATGAGGTAAAACGTTTTCAGTCAGAGAGTTGTAAATCTGTGGAGTTCTCTGCCTCAGAAGGCAGTGGGGGCCAATTCTCTGAATGCATTCAAGAGAGAGCTAGATAGAGCTCTTAAGGATAGCGGAGTCAGGGGGTATGGGGAGAAGGCAGGAACGGGGTACTGATTGAGAATGATCAGCCATGATCACATTGAATGGCGGTGCTGGCTCGAAGGGCCAAATGGCCTCCTCCTGCACCTATTGTCTATTGTCTATTGTCCCTGCCATTACGCCAAGGCTAACTTCACCAGCCAATCCCCACACTCGCTCCTTCACCTGCCGCTCCTCTGCCGATCTTGTTAAATAGCCTGTACAAGCTCTACAACTGTAAAAGTTGCATTATGAATATCAGCAATTCACATGTTAATCCAGATACAGCATAAAATTGAGCAGCAAATACTCCACCCACACAATTTCTGGACTTCTTAACTAATCATTCCCTGCCTAGTGTAATTGTTGGTAACCTGAAACCTTGTATCAGTCTCAAGGTTTTTGAAATTATCCCAATTAAGTTTCAAGTCCTCTCCCCCCTGCAACAATCAGTCTGAAGAAGGGTTCCAACCCGAAACATTATCTGTGCATGTCATCCACAGATGCCTCCTGGCCCACTGACCTACTCCAGCACTTTGTGCTTTGCTCAGGGTTCCAGCATCTGCAATTCCTTGTGTTTTAAATTTCAAGACTGTTCTTGGTTAATTTTAGTTCAGTTTACTATCATTGTCAAGTGCACCAAGGTACAATGAAAAGCTTTTTGTTGCATGCTATCCAGTCAAAGAAAATTCTCTACATAATTACACCGAAAATAGACACAAAATGCTGGGGTAACTCTGTGTGACGTTTCACCATGAAGAAGGGTCCCGACCCGAAATGACACCCATTCCTTCTCTCCAGAGATGCTGCCAGTCCCGCTGAGTTACTCCAGCATTGTGAGACTATCTTCAATGTAAACCATCATCTGCAGTTCCTTCATAAAAAATAATTACAATCAGGCCTTCGACAGGGTACAGATGCAGAATAAAGTCGATAACATTTAGTGCAAGATAAAGTTCGATAAAGTCCGATTAAAGATAGTTCAAAGGTGTCTAATGAGGTAGATTGGAGGTCAGGACCGAACTCTAGCTGGTGAGAGGATGGTTCAATTGTCTTTTTTTTTTTGTTGTTTTTTTTTTTGTTGGTCTTTTGTCATCGTTTAAATGTATGTTTTGATTTATTTTTAGCTCTGTTATGTGGGGGGTGGTGGGGGGTGGTGGGGGGGGGGGGGTGGGGGGTGGTTGGGGGTGGGGGGGTGGTGGGGGGGTGGGGGGGTGGGGGGGGTGGGGGAAACATTTTTTCCTAATCTCCTCCTCAACGGAGATGCGACCTTTACCGTGTCGTATCTCCGTTCGCGCTATGGCCTAACACCGTGGAGTCGGCGGCCTCCAGCTGGGATCGACTTTGAAGACTCCGGTCGCAGGGCCTGGACCTACCATCTCGGAGGCTTCGGCCGTGGGCCCTGCAGACCGCAACATCTGGAGATCGCAGGTCCCTGGCTGGCGACCGGCTTTCGGGAGCTCCAGCCGTAGCAGCTTCGACTGCCCCGGAGCGCGAGGTTTGATCGACCCGCTCGCAGGACCTTCATCGCCCTGCGTGGCCTGGTCGCGGCACTTTCCATCGCCCGGTGGGGGCTCAGGACCTTCATCGGCCTGCTCGGCTCGGCCTGGGTCTTTCCATCGCCCGGTGGGGGCTTCAAGAGTCGGGAGCCTCGATCGCCTCGTGGCACCACGGGAGAAGGATGAGGAGGAGATAAGACTTTTCTTTGCCTTCCATCACAGTGAGGGTGTGCCTGGAGCAATCACTGTGATGGTTGTTTGTGTTAAAATTGTAATTGTGTGTCTTGTGTTCTTTATTGTCTACTGCCGGACCCTGATGTGAGAGGATGCTGGCGCTATTTGTTCGCCGCTTCTCCGTCAGGACAGTTCGTCTGTTTGTTTTTATGTCATGACTGTTTTTGTAAAGCGTATTTGAGCACGGAAAATCGCTATATAAAATAAATGTTTATTATTATTATTATTATTATTATTGTGGGTGAATGCCCATGTTGAAATGTACCTCTAATGACTTTCCATCAAATGGATGTGTAACCTTAAAGTCCAGAACAAGTGGCATGGATGGTATATAACATAACCCCTCTGCAATCAGCAGCATTAGTACAGTATGTGGATTCCATTCTTGTGACTGCTGACTGAGAATCTCATTCTCTCGCTGGTAACATTGCTTTTAACACACCAGTCCTGCCTGTTGCCGTTTATTTAATTTTACCATCTCTTGCTAAGTATGTTTTCTGCTGACATTAGACGGAACTCCTTAACATATAATGTTACGAGTAACATAAGGATGAGTGAATGCACTTTAACAATGGCTTGTGCCCCTTGCAGTGAAATGATGCTGTCCTTGTTCCTTAATCAAAGTTTTGAATGTGACTGTCGGCCCTCAATGAGCTGCATCTGGCGTGACTTAAATTCACAGGTGGTTTAGGTTGTCCTCTCCCAGTCTCCAAATCAGACCTTAGGCTTTTTCTACCCAGCAGATTCTACTTTCACCTCTTAGACCACACATGATCACGTTTCCCAACGTGTGATCCAGAAAGCCCCACCGTAATTACAATACTTGATAGGTCTCTAATGTGACAATGTAATCATTCCCAGCTTTTGTTTGTGTTTGCCCAATTTATAGCTCTCTGCTACATGTAATAGATGTAGGTTGAAGTATTGTTCTGACCTCAGAATTACCTCTGCAAACAAGATATCTGGAGCTTTCAGTGGAGCTATTAAGTTAATGAGTATATGATGCATCTCAGAGCCAATTTCAGTAAGTAATATTGCTGTCTTATATTCCCTTACTGCAGAATTCCATGTCTGCACTATTTCAACACTGTGTTCCAGCTTACGGATATTGTTGGCCATGTCAAACATCTCTGTCCACACTACGAAGGATGTGAACCACTCTCAAGTGTTTCTATACGTCGCCAGACAAATTATTCCAGCTATCTTGTTTTTGAATAACAAGATGGTTTTGTAACGGTGAAGCCTTCTGTATGTTTACATTTTTACTCTCATTTTGTTCCACTGATCGCAAACCTAGACCTTCTTCCCTGCATTCATTTCACTTTGAAGTTCGCTACTCTACCCTTAGAACATAGCACATAGAGTACAGCACAGGAACAGGCCCTTCGGCCCACAATGTCTGTGCCGAACATGATGCCAAGTCAATCTCCTCTGCCTGCAACTGATCCAGACGCCTCCATTTCCTGCATGTCTAAGTGCCTATCTAAAATCCTCTTAAACGTCACTATCATGCCTTCTTCTGTCATCACACCTGGCTGCGCATTCCAAACACCCACTAATCTGTGTTAAAAAAAAGTTGCCCTGCACATCTTCTTTAAACATTTCCCGCCACTGATGTTTTCCCCCTTTAATCTCCAGTCTTTGACATTTCCAGCTTGGGAAAAAGGGTCTGACTATCTACCTTTTCTATGCCTCTCAGAATTTTGTATATTTCTATCAGGTCTTCCCCTCAAACTCTGCACTCCAGAGAAAACATTCCGATTGTCAATCCCCACCGGATATCTAACACCCTCGAATCCATGCAGTAAACCTCTCTGCACCCTCTTCAAAGCCTTTAACAGAGGGCTGCTGTTTAGCAAGCAAGAAGAAATGCCTTGTGTTCTCCAGACTCCCTTTCACCTGACCTTTCTGAGCACTTGTTGAGAGAGTGGACCTTCAGGGTTCATTTTTTACCATTTTTCCTGGCAGTCCCAAAGTTCTCACATAGACCCTGAGGTGATTACACTGCTCTTAGAACTGTGAGGATGTTTTTCCTGACATATTTGGGTCGCTTTTGTCAGGTATAGAAACTGGACCTTGAATGCTGCTGGGTTGCAGATACATTCAGCTTAACGTGTAAGAAGGAACTGCAGATGCTGCTTTAAACTGAAGATAGACACAAAAAGCTGGAGTAACTCAGCGGGACAGGCAGCATCTCTGGAGAGAAGGAATGGGTGACGTTTCGGGTCGAGACCCTTCTTCAGATAGGTTAGGGATAAGGGAAACAAGAGATATAGACGGTGTTGTGGAGAGATAAAGAACAATGAATGAAAGATATGGAAAAAAGTAATGACGATAAAGGAAACAAGTCATTATTAGCTGTTTGTTGGGTGAAAATGTGAAGCTAGTGCGACTTGGGTGGGGGAGGGATCGAGAGAGAGAGAGAGGGAATGCCGGGGCTACCTGAAGTTAGAGAAATCAAATTCATACCACTGGGCTGTAAGCTGCCCAAGCGAAATATGAGATGCTGTTCCTCCAATTTGCTTTTAGCCTCACTCTGACAATGGAGGAGACCTAGGACAGAAAGGTCTGTGTAGGAATGGGAAGGAGAATTAAAGTGTCCAGCAACCGGGAGATCAGGTTGGTTCACGTGGGCTGAGCGAAGGTGTTCCGCAAAACGATTGCCCAGTCTGCGTTTGGGGTCGTCGATGTATAAGAGTCCACATCTTGAACAACAGATACAGTAGATGAGGTTGAAGGAGGTGCAAATGGGCTCGGAGGGCATGTGAGGTATCTTGGACATAGGTCGGAAGAGATTGGACCAGGGGGCATAGGATGGAGTCGAGGTACATGGAAATCATTTCCGTGGGACAGGAAAGTTACTTTTGTACTCAAATCTTCTTACAATCAAGGACAAAATATGGTTTGCTTTCCACATTTCTTGCTCCACCTGCATGTTAACTTTAAAACGTTTTGAGTACAAGGTTTTTCGGAAAAGTCAATATTATAAAATATTTTACCATTTCAACAATATTCTTCTTTTTAATTTGGTTTAGATTAGCGGTACAGCGTGGAAACAGTTCTTTTGGTCCACTAATTCCATGGCGACCAACGTCGATCAGCTGTACACTAGTTCTATGTTATCCCAGTGTCACATCCTACACACTAGGGGCAATTTACAGAGATGAGTTAACCTACAAACCTGCATGCCTTTGGAATGTGGGAGGAATCAGGAGCACCTGGAGAAAACCCACTCAGTCACAGACAGTTCCCGAAGTCGGGATTGAACCCGGGTCTCTGGCACTGTACGGCAGCAACTCTACCGCTGTGCCACCCTCGTGTTTTTCCACCCAAATGAATGATTTCACATTGTCCCACATTATATTCTAGCTGCCATGCCCTCACACAGTTTATTTTATCCTTCCACATCCCGCTGCATAGACTCGGCTTGTACTCGCTGGAATAAAGACTGGATAGACTCGGCTTGTACTCGCTGGAATTTAGAAGATTGAGGGGGGATCTTATAGAAACTTACAAAATTCTTAAGGGGTTGGACAGGCTAGATGCAGGAAGATTGTTCCCGATGTTGGGGAAGTCCAGAACAAGGGGTCACAGTTTAAGGATAAGGGGGAAGTCTTTTAGGACCGAGATGAGAAAGTTTTTTTTCACACAGAGAGTGGTGAATCTGTGGAATTCTCTGCCACAGAAGGTAGTTGAGGCCAGTTCATTGGTTATATTTAAGAGGGAGTTAGATGTGGCTCTTGTGGCTAAAGGAATCAGGGGGTATGGAGAGAAGGCAGGTACAGGGTACTGAGTTGGATGATCAGCCATGATCATATTGAATGGCGGTGCAGGCTCGAAGGGCCGAATGGCCTACTCCTGCACCTATTTTCTATGTTTCTATGTTTCTATGCATCATCTCTGCATCTCCCTCTTAACACTCACTGCCACCCAGCTTTGTTTTTATGAGCAGACTTGGGTTATATTGCACATGGTCCACTCATCCGAAACATTGAGAGAGATTGTGAACAGCTCGCGCATGTGATAATCACCACTTGATTTATCTGTGTACAAATAGACTCTGTGTTGCCTCTGCAATATTCATCACTCCTTCATCATTCCCATTGATGCCTCTTTCTCAACGCAATCCCCAGGCATGAGGAAACTGCTCGTTTACTTCCCTTACTCTCTGGTTCTGCGATCCAGAACCCAAATACTCTTTCCAGATGTGACAGTGATTCATTGACACTCAGAGCTCGGTAGTCACTGCCCATGATGCTGCCTCCTCTACTCTGAGGAAATCAAATACAGATTGTGCTAAACACTTCCATTCTGACTGCAAAGTTGATCTTGAAATATCACTCATCTGGCCATTTCATTCTCTGTTCTATTCCCACTCTGACTTCTGCCCCACCTTTCTATCTTGTTTCAGATATCCCATCCTGTCGGTCTGTCCCCACTTCTGCATTTTTTGGCTTTGATAAAAAGGGGTGTTGACTTGAAATGCTAACACTGATTTCCCTTCTTTGTACAGACCGCCTGACTTGTTGCATATGTCCAGAATTCTCCCCAGGAAACATTGGCATGGATTTGAAAGTTGAAAACACTTGCAAGGATTTACGAAAGAGAAAAAAGAGCTTGAGGTGGGGAAATAGTTTGCAAAAACGGAAGGATTGAAAATATTTTTGTTGAGGAGGGAATGGCAAATGTGGCAGAGAAGAGCTCTGTACATCTAACAAGGGAAGTTCAATGGTTAACACTTGGTGTGAACAGATTTAAGGGACTAGAAGATGGGTTTCAGTCATCAGAAGATTTCAGAAGGTATAAGAATTAGGAATTGTAAAATACATGTAAAATACAAACAGAAAATGCAGTAAACATTCAGCAGATTAGGCAGCATCTGTGGAAAGAGAAACAGAATTAACATTTCAGGTCGGGCAAAGATCTTTTACCGGAAACAATGACTTTGGTTCTCTTTCCACATTTGCTGCTGGATCCATTGGATTTTTTTCTAATTTCAGATTTGTCTTTTAGGATTTCTGGTTTTTTTTTTCAATTTTGTTTTATCTTTAGATGGTGGTTGAGAAATTGTGTTGCTTGTGAAAATGGGAACAAAAGTAACCCTGCACATTGGACTAATTCCCAGGAGATTGTCTAGACTGTCAGCTTGTTCATAAATTCATAAATTCTAGGAGCAGAATTAGGCCAATCGGCCCATCAAGTCTACTCCGCCATTCAATCTTTCCCTCTCAACCCCATTCTACGGCCTTCTCCCCATAACCCCTGACACCCATACTAGTCAAGAATCTGTCAATCTCCGCCTTAAAAATATCCATTGGCATGGCTTCCACAGTCGTCTGTGGCAATGACTTCCACTGATTCACCACCCTCTGACTAAGGAAGTTCCTCCATCTCTTTCCTAAAGGAACATCCTTTTATTCTGAGGCTATGGCCTCTGGTCCTAGATTCTCCCAAACTTCCTCTCCACATGTACACTATCCAGGCCTTCACTATTCAGTAACTTTCAATGAGGTGCCTCCTCATCCTTCTAAATTCAATGTGGTGTATTTATGTGCAGGTATATATTGCAATCCAATGGAATGCTTGTTTGGTAACTGGAAGCAGAAACTTGAAGACTTAATAAGTGCACACTTAAGTGTTCTGCCTTGCAAATACCAGTCCATTAAGGCATAGTATAAATACTCTCTCTGCATCTATTTATACTGTGCCTTAATGCATAAGTGAAGCCATTACATTAACACACGATGACCATGCACAATCTCAAGAATAGTATTAGAAACATAAACTTAAACAATATCAACATGACAGAAGATTTTAAAATGGCGATTATGAACAGGAACCACTACATTTAGGGTGGCACGGTGGCGCAGCAGTAGAGTTGCTGTTTTACAGCGCCGGAGACCCGGGTTTGATCCTGACTACGGATACTGTCTGAACGGTGTTTCAACATTCTCCCCGTGACCTACGAGCTCTAGTTTCCTCCCACTCTCCAAAGACGTGCAGGTATCTTAAGGATAGCGGAGTCAGGGGGTATGGGGAGAAGGCAGGAACGGGGTACTGATTGAGAATGATCAGCCATGATCACATTGAATGGCGGTGCTGGCTCGAAGGACCGAATGGCCTCCTCCTGCACCTGTTGTCTATTGTCTATTGTCTATTGTTTGTAGGTTAATTGGCTTCGGTAAAATTGTAAGTGTGTATTATAGTGTTAGTGTGCAGGGATTACTGGTTGGTGTGGACTCAGTGGGCCGAAGGGCCTGTTTCCACGCTGTATCACTAAACTAAACTAAACTAAACTAATCAAAGAGCAGACTCAAGGTAGAATATTTGAACTGTGGGAGAGAGAGAAGAGGTCTATCCCACAGAATCCAGGCGTCGTGATAATCGAGATGGATGTCTGTAGGAAGCAAGCGTGCCTGAACCGTGCTTCAACCACCTTGACCACATCCACTCCATGGGTGAGGATTCCCAAGGCGGACTTCAAAGAGACCATAAGCAAGACTGGGCCCTTCAGCTTACATTCAAATAAACATCAGCTTCTGCTTAACCTGTGCTTTTCTCGATGAGGCTTACATTTTCTTCCGCATATTTTCATGCACCAGTCTGGCAGCAACAATGGCAAATGTGCTCCACTGCTCTATGGCCTGATCCATCTGCATGTGGGCACGGAGCCAAAAATACAACCATAGTGAATGGCAGTCGCTGAAGCCACTCAGATTTTGCGATTGAGTTTGCTCTTAAAATCATATTGTTCAATGCATAAAAAACGATGTTTAATTTCCAGGGACGTGCCTTCAATGTAGGAGATTCCCAAGGAGTTGCATAGACACATAGTCAGGAACTGGCTTTAAGCCAGAGGTGTTGAGGAATGAGATTAAATATTTGATAAATTGGGTAGTTTTTGAAGACAGGCTTAAGGAGGAATCTCTGAGCTTAAGCTACAAGGGTCAGACTTGAAACATCTTAGATCTTTGCATGGTTGCAATTATTGCAGTGGAGTAAAAAGAGATTAAATCTTGAGGATTTTTTACATGAAAAAATGTATCTGACATCAATGATCTAATTGGATTCGGAGGTAATCTAGGCCAAGTGAATCTAGGAGGGTTGTGTGAACAAGACTTAATGCAGGTTAATGCAAAGGGAGCAATCATCTGTAAAACAGAGATAAATCTTCAATGAGGTTTGGTGTAGCAGACAAAGGAAATGGGAGATTTAGAATTTAGACTTTTGAGATACAGTGCAGAAACAATCCCTTCAGCCCGCCGAGTCTGTGCCAACCAGTGATCACCCCGTACACGAACATCCACACAGCGGGGCCAATTTTACAACTTACCGAAGCCGGTCAACCTACAAACCTGTATGTCTATGGAGTGTGGGAGGAAACCGGAGCACCTGAAGAAAATCAAAGCGGTCACAGAGAGAAAGTACAAACTCGGTACAGAAAGCACCCGTAGTCAGGATTGAATCCGGGTCTCTGGCGCTGTAAGCGAGCAGCTCCACCATTGTGCCACCGTGCTGGCCTCACACCACAGCACCACCTTACAGAGGCTGCAACATTGATGGTTTCAGGTTTGGTAACAAAGACGTATGTGGGTTCCTTGGGCAGCATTGGAGATGAAAGTGGTGAAGGCTGGGATAATGGGGTTAAGGAAATTCTCAGTGCAGCTTGTTTAGGTTTATTATTGTCATGTGTACCAAGCTACAGTGGAAAGCTTTGTTTTGCATGCTTCCCAATCAGATCAGATAAGACTATACTTTAAATACAATCAAGTCAAACTCAAGTACAATCGATAGAGCAAAGGGGAAAATACAGAGTGCAGAATATAGTTAGTTCTCAGCATTGTAGCGCAACAGTTGCATAGACAAAGTCCAATATGTGCACTGTGGTAGAGGTGAATCGGACGGTACCCTAGCTTACGGAAAGACTGTTTAGAACATGCAGCCAGTTAGAAGAGATAAAGGCAAGATGAATCAATAGGTCAACTTTTCTCTCAGTGCATAGCACCACTGGTTCTTTTCCATTTTCAAAGATCAGCAAAACTCTTTGACTTTTGAGCCTCTGAAGAATAACAACCCAGGTTAGCACCAGTGTCAATAGACAGTATGAAATACTCCTCAGTAGACACAAAATGCTGGAGTAACTCAACGGGTCAAGCAGCATCTCTGGAGAGAAGGAATGGGTGACGTTTCAGGTCGAGACCCTTCTTCAGACTGTTGTCAGGGGAGTGGACGGGACAAAGATAGGATTTAGTCCAAGACAGGAAGATTAGTGGGAGAACTGGGAAGGGGGAGGGGATAGAGAGGGAAAGCAGGGACTATCTGAAGTTAGGGAAGTCAATGTTCATACCGCTGGGGTGTAAACTACCCAAGCAAAATATTAGGTGCTGTTCCTTCAATTTACGCTGGGCCTCACTCTGACAATGGAGGAGACCCATGACAGAAAGGTCAGATTGGGAATGGGAGGAGGAGTTGAAGTGCTGAGCCACCGGGAGATCAGGTTGGTTAAGGCGGACTGAGCGGAGGTGTTGAGCGAAATGATCGCCGTGCCTGCGCTTGGTCTCACCGATGTAGAGAAGTTGAGATCTCGAACAGCGGATACAGTAGATGAGTTTGGAGGAGGTGCAGGTGAACCTCTGCCTCACCTGGAAAGACTGTTTGGGTCCTTGGTTGGAGTCGAGGGGGGAGGTAAATGGACAGGTGTTGCATCTCCTGCGGTTGCAGGGGAAAGTACCTGGGGAGGGGGTGGTTTGGGTGGGAAGGGACGAGTAGACCAGGGAGTTTCGAGGGAACGGTTTCTGGGGAATGCAGAAAGGGGTGGAGATGGGAAGATGTGGCCAGTAGTGGGATCCCGTTGGAGGTGGCGGAAATGTTGGAGGATAATATGTTGTATGCAACGGCTGATGGGGTGGAAGGTGAGGACAAGGAGGACTCTGTCCTTGTTACAAATAGGGGGAGGGGGAGCAAGTGCGGAGCTGTGGGATATTGAGGAGACCCTAGTGAGAGCCTCATCTAAAATGGAAGAGGGGAACCCCTGTTTCCTAAAGAATGAGGACATCTCCGATGCCCTTGTATGGAACACCTTATCCTGGGTGCAGATGCAATGTAGACTGAGAAATTGGGAGTAGAGGATAAGAGTTTTTACAGGAAACAGGGTGGGAAGAAGTGTAGTCAGGAGAGCTATGGGAGTCAGTAGGTTTGTAGTAGATGTTGGTCACTAGTCTGTCTCCTGTGATGGAGATGGTGAGATCCAGAAACGGTAGGGAGATGTCGGAGATGATCTAAGTATATTTAAGAGCAGGATGGAAATTAGTGGTGAAATTGATGAAGTCAGTGAGTTCTGCATGGGTACAAGAGGTAGCACCAATGCAGTCGTAAATGTAACGGAGGTAGAGTTTGGGGATAGGGCCAGTGTATGCCTGGAACAGGGATTGTTTCCTACAAAGAGGCAGGCATAGCTAGGGCCCATGCGAGTGCCCATAGCCACGCCTTGGATTTCAAGTGGGAGGAGTCGAAGGAGAAGTTGTTGAAGGTAAGGACTAGCTCTGCTAGGCGGAGGAGAGTACTGGTAAATGGAAATTGGCTGGTTCTGCGGTCGAGGAAGAAATGGAGGGCTTCGACCATCCTAGTGGGGGATGGAGGTGTAGAGTGACTGGACATCCATGGTAAAGATGAGGGTGTTGGGGCCTGGAAACCGGAAGTTATCGAGGACACGGGGAGCATGTGAGGTGTCTTGGATATAGCTAGGGAGGGATTGGACCAGGGGGGATAGGATGGAGTCGAGGTAGGTGGAAATTAATTCGGTGGGACATGAACAGGCAGAAACAATGGGTATGCCAGGACAGTTCTGTTTGTGGAATTTGGGTAGAAGGTAAAATTGGGCCGTGCGGGGCTGGGGAACGATAAGGTTGGAGGCTTTAAAGGGCAGAGAGGCGGAAGTGATGAGATCAGTAATGGTGTTTGGTATTAAGGCCTAGTGCTCGTCTGTAGGGTCATAGTCCAAGGATAAGTAGGAGGGGGTGTCTGAGAGTTGTCGTCTGGCCTCAGGCCGGTCGAGGTCAGCGTGCCTGACTGCCACGGCACCTCCCTTGTCAGCGGGTTTGATAACCAAGTCGGGGTTGCTGCAGAGTGAGAGGAATGCAATACTCCTCACCTCCTGTCCCGTCATGGCTGTCTGCACGGCGACAATTCCACCTTAAATTAGGCACTGGTGGACTGATTTAAATATTATCATTCAGACATGCTCGATTTTATTGAACAATTAAAATATAATTATACCTAATGTTGCAGGAATGAAGCACCTATCCATAGCCAATGTCTTCCCAAAGATCAAATTACCATTATGGAACAGGGACATTTTTTCCACCGAATTCTCTATAAACAATATATCATGAAAGATGCATGAGAGATTTCTGTGGAGATAATTGTCTCTCAGAGAGGAATCTTGTCTTATCTCTATTAACTCTGATTAAAATCCCAGCACTCAATTGGAGGGAGGGGAATGGCACACTGTGGGGAATTAGAGATCCAGAGGAAGGGATGTTCTCTGTCATTGGGGCAAGGGAACAATGTTGTCAGTCAATTATGTCAAATCTAGTGGGGAGGAGTGAACCTTAGCTTTTTGATAATAAGACGAGCTTTTCATTTACCCCCTGCCTGCCTGCCTGACTGACTGAGTGATTAGTCTTCCTCGTTTGATTATATAAAATGTTAATTTACTCCGAAGCTTGACAGAATGATTTTGACAACAGTAAACAATGACAACTTGACAGAAAGATTTCAGCAGCTGTAAACAATGACAATTTACACTTATGTAATAATATGTCTCGAGGTTGCTTACAAGAGCAAAACCAGGCACTATAAATGGCAGTTAGGCAGGTACACGGATAGATGCAAGGTTTAGAGGGATATGGGCCAAATGCGGGCAGGTGGGACTAGTGTAGATGGGGCATCTTGGTTGGCATGGTCAAGTTGGACCAAAGAGCCTGCTTTTATGCTGTGTGACTACTTTATGATAATAGACAATAGGCAATAGGTGCAGGAGTAAGCCATTTGGCCCTTCGAGCCAGCACCGTCATTCAATGTGATCATGGCTGATCGTTCTCAATCAGTACCCCATTCCTGCCGTCTCCCCAAACCCCCTGACTCCGCTATCCTTAAGAGCTCTATCTAGCTCTCTCTTGAATGCATTCAGAGAATTGGCCTCCACTGAGGCAGAGAATTCCACAGATTCACAACTCTCTGACTGAAAAAGTTTTTCCTCATCTCCGTTCTAAATGGCCTACCTCTTATTCTTAAACTGTGGCCCCTTGTTCTGGACTCCCCCAACATTGGGAACATGTTTCCTGCCTCTAACGTGTCCAACCCCTTAATAATCTTATACGTTTCGATAAGATCCCCTCTCATCCTTCCCCATTCATAACCATTAAGAGTGTATTCAGACCCGAAGTTCCACATTGACCCCTAGAAATTAATAATAGCTAGGTTAGAGGTTTTTAAAGGTGTCTTAGAAGGAAGAGAGGGTAGAAGAGAGGCGCATGGTACGGTAATGGGCCAAGGGAAGATGGGATGTACAGAAAGACTTTGGAGGAAGATGCATTTTATGGATAGTTATTGGGCTAGAGGAAATTAAGCGGCAGAGAAGTTTGCATCTATGTAAGGATGTGAATTATTTATCTAAACTACTGATGAATCTGAAACCAATGCAGTTTGCAAATAGAGATGCTGAGAGAATGGTTATGAATAGGGGGAGTTGATCCTTGGATGAGCTGAAGATTATGGAATCTAGAATGTAGGGAGAGAGAGGCTCATCTCAGTGTCAAATACAGCCACATAAAACACATGGTTATTAATTATGTGTACCAGTACCTTTTGTGTCTATAAAAAAGCACCGCTGTTGGTTATCAATTAGTTTTGTCCATTTATTCTTATTTCTCCTTAGTTAAATTAACTAGCTTTTGATGTGCTCAATTCTCAGGCGCTGGGAACCTTCAATATTTCCTCTGTTGTTTCAGTGTACCTCCCTGAATGCTGGCAGGAGGCTCAGTTCAGAAGCAATTGTGCCCGTCCTGAATCTCCGTTGGCTGATATCCACGTGGATGCCAGTTCCAGCCTCCACATTACTGAGAACGCTGCAACAATCTTATCCCACTTTAGTTCATTAATGATAAAGTAAAGTCTTGCATTTCCACAATCGTCCAGTTGAAACCTTATAAACTGAAGATCAAACCTTTGACCTTTTTGACCCCTCCCCTCTCCTCACCTGTACCCCCCCCCCCTCCTTTCCTCCCTCCCCAGAAACCTGGCTGACCTTACAGTTGTTTCCCCCACCAAACCCCCCCACCACCCCTCTCCGTCCCACTCTCCCTCCCCCTCCCTCTGCAACTCCTTCATCCTCCCCCTCTCCTTCCCCCTCCCCCTCCACTTGTACCATTTACAATGGATGCACAATGCCTGAGACAAACAATTCTCAACACTTTATCCTCTTGGGTCCACATCTCTCTTCTCACCTCTGGCCTTTATCCAACAATCTGCCTAACAATAAACTTCTCGCCTGTGTTCATCTAAAGCCAGCCGTGCTCTTTCCTTTCTCACCCCCCCCCCCCCCCCCCCCATCCCCCATCTCCTCCTCTCCCCCTACAATAAGTCTGAAGAAAGGTTCTGACCCGAAACATCAATATCCATGTCCTCCAGGGATTCTGCCTGACCCGCTGAGTTACTCCAGTACTCTGTGTCAATCTTTGGTATAAACCAGGATCCGTGGTTCCTTGTTATCACACCTTTGACCTTTCTGTCTGTTTAGTGGAACTAAATGGTCGGTTCACCATCCAAACCAGCAGGGAGTAATGTATCACTGATCATCGTAATTAGATCACATTACTACAAAACAATGTGTAATAATTGAGAAGGTATTACTGTAAATTATATTATAATTACTGAATTATCCAGCCAGAACTGCAGCCCCATTAACTAAAACAACAAGTGTAATTGAGTTAGTAATATGCTCCACATGGAGTACAAATTAGACTTGGTTAGTCAGGTTTATGGCTTGCTCCAAGATACTTGGGGCCCAAATTCTGAGATGCCCAGTGTTCTTTAGTGCAGAATACCTTCCTTTGGATTGATTTATGGCAGAAGATGGTAATGTCCAAGTGATGCAAGTAAAATGAGTGACTAGAGAGAGAAAGTTAAAAGCTCTTGAGCCTGAAGTTCCAGACTTCACAACTAAATCAATCTTGAATTCATCCTCAGAATTGCGAGGCAAAAATAGTTAGTATCCTATAAGACCCGTCGATCCTAGTAGCAGGTAATGGGAATAAATGAGGAACAGTAAAGGATTTGATGGAAGTGGGAGTTTGTGTACGGGCTGCCTTCCCTGTGCATATGTTGCAAAATTATGCAGATATACAGGGATTATACAAAGCTGGAGATAGACACAAAATACTGGAGTAACTCAACGGGTTCAATCTGAAGAAGGGTTCTGACCCAAAATATCATCTATTCCTTTTCTCCAGAGATGCTGCCTGACCCACTGAGTTACTCCAGCATTTTGTGTCAATCTTCAATGTCAACAAGAATTTGCAGCTCCTTCTCATAGGTCCAAAGAATGGTTTCAACCTGAAACCTCACCCATTCCTTCTCTCCAGAGAGGCTGCCTGTCCCGCTGAGTTACTCCAGCATTTTGTGTCTATCTTCGATTAAAATCAGCATCTGCAGTTCCTTCCTGCACATTCTTCTTACATGTCTGGACTGGCTTAATGGAGAATTTGAACTCTAAATAATATTGAGATGATAATTGTTTGAGTCTGTTCTGGATGATCAGGCTGCATTCGGAGTATTGCGTTCAGTTTTGGTCACCCTGCTACAGGAAACATGTTGTTAAACTGGAAAGAGTGCAGAAAGGATTTACGAGGGTCTTGCAAGGACTTGAGAGCCTGAGTTATAGAGAGAGATTAGACGGGCTAAGACTTTATTCCTTGGAGCCCAGGAGAATGAGGGTGATTTAAAAGGGGTGTATATATATCACGAGGGGAATAGATAGGGTAGATGCAGAGTCCTTTATCCAGAGTAGGGGAATCAAGAACAAGAGGTCATAGGTTTAAGGTGAGAGGGAAAATAGGAACTGGAGGTACAGCTTTTTCATACATAGGGCAGTGGATATATGGAACGAACTGCCAGAGAGGATAGTTGAGGCAAGTATTATAACAAACTTTAAAAGACATTTGGATAAGTACATGGATAGGAATGATTTAGATAGATATGGGCCAAACGCAGTCAGGTCGGACTAGTGTAGATGAGGCATCTTGGTTGCCAAAGGGCCTGTTCCCATGATGTCCAACTCTCTCTCTATGGATGGAAAGGTGGAGCCCATAATGGTCGATAGTTGGCTGTGAGCTAGGTGATAATGAGTAATACAGACAGTGAAAGTCAACAGGACGACAGTGAAACTAGTGCGACAACTAGGATGGGGGAGGGATAGATAAGATGGGGAGGGACAGAAGATGGGGAGGGACAGAGAGATGGGGAGGGACAGAGAGATGGGGAGGGAGAGAGAAGAGAGGCAGACCCTTCTTCGGACCCTGCACATGTTTCAGGGCAATGACCTTTTATCTGATTGACCTTGAAAGGTGAAATGTGAAATGTCAATGACCTTTCCAATAAAGGTCATTGAGCTAAAACATTAATCTGACAGTAGGCTGTCTGACCTTCCTGCGTTTTCATTTTTTATTTCAGATTTCAAGCAGGTGCGGATTTGTATCGCTGTTTACGAGTTTAATATTACATTTGAAAGGGAGAAATATGAGACAAATATTAAGATTCTACTTTTAGATAGGCTCAATGACACAAATAAAACCTAATTATGTTTAAGCAGACGGTTTTGCGAACAGATAAATCGACTGCACATCATTACAGGGCGTTCAAACAAGCTGGCTTGATACAGAGACTGGTTGTACCTTGAAAGGGAAAATGCTCTATTTCTAAGCAAAATGTTATGAAAAGGATTAGACATAGGAGATAACGGCATGGGAAAAAAAAATTCAAACAGCTAGCAGATATCCAAATAGCTAGGAGTCTCAGAAAATGAAGCATGACATTATAGAAGATATAAAACTATGAGGGGCATAGATAGGGTGTATATTCCTATTTCCCAGTATGGACGTGTCAAATTTCTAGGGCACAGCTTTGAGGCGAGAGGGTGAGGTGTTAGATAAAGGATTTATCTCATGTAGAAGGGCAACATTATGAGTGGCAACATTTTATGCGAAGCTCCTCTTAAAATGGTCACCACAGCTTTCTATGATAATTTGTCTTACTATCTCTCCGTTCCTGTGCTGAGAAAGTCATTAGCTCCATCGCTGAAAGTCTCCTGTCATTCATCGCTAAATCAAAGGAATTGGATAGAGTCGGATAGAGTGGACGTGGGGAGGATGCTTCCACTCGTGGGAGAGTCCAGGACTAGAGGTCATAGCCTCAGAATTAAAGGATGTTCTTTTAGGAAGGAGATGAGGAGAAGTTTCTTTAGTCAGAGGGTGGTGAATCTGTGGAATTCTTTGCCAATTCTGAGGCTTGGTGGAGGGCCAAGTCAGTGGACATTCTCAAGGCAGAGCTAGGCAGAGATAGATAGATTCTTGATTAGCACAGGTGTCCGAGGTTATGGGGAGAAGGCAGGAGAATGGGTTTAGGAGGGAACGATAGATCAGCCATGATTGAATGGCAGAGTAGACTTGATGGGCTGAATGGCCAAATTCTACCCTCAAGGTCACAAGGAGAACGTACAAACTCCATACAGACAGCACCCGTAGTCAGGATTAAACCCGGGTCCCTGCCGCAGTAAGGCAGCAACTCTACCACTGCGCCCGTGTTCTGCCCTTGAACTGTCAGTGATGCTGTTGTCAGCTTCCAGGTAGAGACTGAAGTGCGAGGCACCAATGAAAACAGTAATACAGCGGGCAGCATGGTGGCACAAGTTTTTTTTAACAGATTGTGATAAGTGCCTGGAACGCAATGCCAGGGGTAGTGGACGAAGCAGATAAAATGTACAACATTTAAGAGGCATTTAGATAGGTACATGAACAAGCAGGGAATTGGGGGATAATGATAGTGTGCAGGCAAATAAGATTTGTTTAAATTGACATCATGGTTTATACAGACAATGTGGGCCAAAGAGCTCGATCCTGCGCTGAACTGTTCCACGCTCTATGTTCTAAACACAAAAAGCAAGAAGTGACAGCACAATAATAAGACTTACTGAAAGGGACTAGGCAAACAAATTTGCAAGGAATGCTAAAGTCAGCACAAAATATCCTTTGTCATTTTATTAGGCAAATGATGGTGGTCAGAAGTAATGTTAGCCTTTGCAAGGTAATAATGGTAATATTATTAATGAAAATAAAGACTTTGAATGATTACAGTGGAGGGCGGTGATAACATGCTGGACAAACATTGAAAATAATTTTAAATAAGGGACGTGGACCCAGTAAAATTAATGGTTCAGAACTTGCTGCTGGCTGTGAACTACCTGCTTGCACACTGCTGATGTACACATCATCCACAGTTTTATTATTCGCAGATGCCCAACATAACATGACAGGATCCTCCAGGCAATGAAGTCTTGCGTGACTTTATGGCTTCATAAGCAGGGAGCAGAATAAGCACGGTGAATGAAATAGCCAAAGACTTTGTCAGCTGCCATAACCATTCAACCCTAGTTTTTTTGTGTGGGAAGGAACTGCTGATGTTGGTTTAAACCGAATGCAGAACAAAAAATGTTGCCAGATGTCAATGGCGTCTCATGCCTTAAATGCTTCTGAATGCCTCTGACAATTGGAAATATTTAATACAATTGATGTTTTAAATTAAAACCCTTACAAACACTTTTAAAAAAATTCGGGAATTAAAAGTATTGTAATGAATTTTGAAAAATCGTAATTTGGCATAGACAGCCAGAGGATTTGTCATTTGGCATATATGCCTATCTTTAAAGGTGAGAGAGGCAAAGTTTAAAATAGATGTGCAGGGCAAGTTTTTTTTAATGCATGGGGTGCTGAGTGCCTGGAATGCACTACTGGGGGTGGTGGTTGAGGCAGATAAGATAATGGCATTTACGAGACTTGTGGATAGGCACATGGAAATGCAGGGAATAGAGGGATATGGATCATGTGCAGACAGATAAGAGTTGGACGGGGATCATGTTCGGCGCAGATATTGTGGTCCGTAGGGGTTGTTCCTGGGCTGTACTGTTCTACCTATCTATCTATCCTTCTCCTTTGCAGCCATTCAATAGAATGGGCCTTGCTTCTGTGCCAGGATTCACCTCGTCAAGGTTCAGCAGACAGGTTTCCATGCATAAATAGAGGTAGAACAGAAACAGGGAGAAAGAATGCCCTTGCATTTATACAACACCTTTTACTGCCTTAAGATAAACCAAAGAGCTTCAGAGGCAGCTAATCAATTTTGTGCTGCATCGTGGCGCAACATTAGAGTGCTGCCTTACAGCGGCAGAGACCCGGAACCGATCGGGTGCTGCCTGTACGGAGTTTGTATGTTCTCCGTGTGATTGTGTGGGTTTTCTCCGGGTACTCCGGTTTCCTCCGACATTCCAAAGATGTGCAGGTTTGTCGGTTAATTGATTTCTGTAAATTGTGCTGAGAAAGTAGGACAGTGCTGGTGTACGGGGTGATTGCTGTTTGGCGTGGACTCGGTGGGCCAATGGGACTGTTTTCAGTCTGTATCTCCAAACTAAACTAAACTATACTTGTATTACAGTCACTTTTATGTAGACAAATGCACAGGAGCTAAATTACTCACAATAATTATCAAAGAACTGTGGTTCCTTGAACTTCCACTCTGAATTTATCAAACGATTCATATCTATCCAAGAGAAGTAGTGCTAAAGTAAATCCTTCCCTGATACTTGTATGAGTTTTGACATTAGGAAATTTGAAGAACCATCTAAAAATAACTAACAAATGTTAACTGTTATCTAATGGACAAAATTGGCCACAAATACAAGATTAACCTAAATAATGCTAGAGTATCTCTATTAACTACTTGAACAAGAATATGGGGCACGTCTATGAAACATGTATGAAGATAAGCCAGTTGGCAAAGTTCATCATAATTTAGTTTCATATCTGTAATTGTACAAAAATCACACCAATTTCTATAATTACAACTGTCCAGCTAGAGTGGGCTGTGGGTGCTTAGACTGGTTTTGGACAATTTCCTAAATGCTCTTCGCAATAGTTTTTGGAAAAGCTTGTTTGTCATAGATTGAAGTCTTTATCCTAAATTGACTTGTATTAACCAGAACCATCCCTACAAGTTGCCTGTAACCAGGAAAACTTTGAGTAAAAGAGTGTCTTTTTGTTTTCAGCCCAAAAACGAATCAATCTCAAGACCAATATCCCTTGACCAGAGTTCAGCTAAATGCTTCCACCTTGATGAATTGGTCGAGGCAAACTGCTCTTTCAGCCACCCACCCATCATTACAAACCGATAGAAATATCAACAGGAGCAGCATGACACCTACTCATTGACATTCTGCTTACTGAAGCTTGTTAATGTTCCATCAACACAGCACAGCTTGGGAATGTAGATATAAGCCTTGAACATAAGGGATCATGGAAAGGTGTTGCCCTGTTGCCCTGTACATTGAAGCAGTGCCTGACAAGTTTGCCACCATGCATGCTTAACATACCCATGATGAAGAGCTTGCAGGCTAGTAGTTTTGGACAACACCAAGCTCACTGCGCAGATGATTATAATTCTCAGTTATCATTATCCTAGGACCAGGAAATGCTTTGTTCCCATATATTATCAATATTGGTCTCCCTGTCACGAGGTCACAGTAGGGCCTTCAGCTGACAATTCCAGTGTCCTACATAACAGAGGGAACTTCAGTCTCGTTTTTGAAAAGTGTCACAAAATCTAACTGCGACATGGGCCAAAGTGGGCAAATAGAACTGGCCCAGAATGTAACCTTGGTTGGCATGGACAAGATGGTGGTGAATCTGTGGAATTCATTGCAACAGAAGGCTGTGGAGGCCAAGTCAATGGATATTTTTAAGGCAGAGCTAGATAGATTCTTGATTAGTACGGGTGTCAGGGGTTATGGGAAGAAGGCAGGAGAATGGGGTTAGGAGGGAAAGATAGATCAGCCATGATTGAATGGCGGAGTAGACTTGATGGGCTGAATGGCCTAATTCTGCTCCCATCACTTATGAACATGAACTTATGATGAGCTGAAGGGCCAATTTCCATGCTGTGTAGCTCTGCAACTCAATAGGTCTCTCAAAGCAGGCAAGTGGTCTGGGTCATGTACCCATCATTGCAACTTAATGTTGTTCCCCAGCTATCCACACCATCCATGAAAAATATTTTTTTATAGGTAAGCTTGAACTTTCTATGGATCGGAGCCTGACTTTGATCACAATATCTTTGACTGAGTTGCTTCTTGTGGACAATGAACCTATTGAAGCTCGGGGCATGTGTACTGAAACTCAGTTACAGGTCAAATTGAACACAAAAGTTGCCAGCAATCTGTTTCCATTTGAGATGATGGTCAGGGAAGGGGGATGGTGAACAGTATGGGAATGATCCCGGTGGAAGGACCGAGGACAATGGTTTCAGTCTTCCCACCCTTTAATTTGGAGGAAATTAAAAATTCAGACTGCCTCTGTGTTTCAAATTAGAATTTAATTGACAAAGAAGGAAGCATTCGGTCAAAGATTGTTTTAGTCAATAGTTTGTTGTCATCTACATCTTTAGGAAGGTCATGGCACGAGGTTTAATGGCATTCATCTAATCATTAAAACGGATGTGCACAGACAAATTGTACTGTTATACAGCTTCCCTTGCAGTTTGATCACACGAGACCTGGACGTGTTGGTTGTCGAGCAACAGTTTGTATTTTGTCATTTTATTAGGGTTTCAGCACACAATCTAGGCCAGAAATATCAAATGCCTTTCCCCAGGATGGAAATGTCAAATCCAGGATAGAAATGGTCAAAAGTAGAGAGCATAGGTTTAAGGTGAGCGCGGCAAAAATTTAAAGGAGATGTGTGGGGCAAGTCTTCTACAGAGGGTGGTGGGTGCCTGGAATGCACTGCCAGGTGTGGTGGTGGAGGCAGATGTAATCGTGGCATTTAAGAGACTTTTTATAGGCATATGGATATGCAGGAAATGGAGGGATATAGATTATATCCAGACAAATAAGAGTTGGTCGACATCATATTCAGCACAGACATTGTGGACTGAAGGGCTTGTTCTTATGTTCTATATTCTGTAATCTTTCCTAGTCCTGTGCCTGCTTGACCTGCAGGATTGGTGAGAGGTTGTAAAATTGGTCAAAGAATTAGTTGTGGGATTAGCTCAAGAACCTTCATTTGAAAATCTCTTTTTGCATTGATGCAGTTCGGCATAGTTTGGGGAATTAGTCAAACATTCACAGTTGTCCCCAATTAGGTCAGTGGATTCTGGGCAGTGAAGCTGATCCCATTATTTTCATTCAGTGCAGCAACTCTCATCTTTCATGTATGTATGTATGTATGTATGTATGTATGTATGTATGTATGTATGTATGTATGTATGTATGTATGTATGTATGTATGTATGTATGTATGTATGTATGTATGTATGTATGTATGTATGTATGTATGTATGTATGTATGTATGTATGTATGTATGTATGTATGTATGTATGTATGTATGTATGTATGTATGTATGTATGTATGTATGTATGTATGTATGTATGTATGTATGTATGTATGTATGTATGTATGTATGTATGTATGTATGTATGTATGTATGTATGTATGTATGTATGTATGTATGTATGTATGTATGTATGTATGTATGTATGTATGTATGTATGTATGTATGTATGTATGTATGTATGTATGTATGTATGTATGTATGTATGTATGTATGTATGTATGTATGTATGTATGTATGTATGTATGTATGTATGTATGTATGTATGTATGTATGTATGTATGTATGTTCCTGAAATACAGCCAAAAATGGTACACGATTACGCAACAATTTTAGGGGCACCTAACTCACCATTCGTCTGCATTGTGCAGTGTCAAGTTTTGTTCAAATTGTTGCACTCTCATGTACAGTTTTGGCTGTATTTCGGACACATCCCCCATAAAATAAACATTGCCATTTTCATCTAATACTTCCATGTTCATCTTGCGTCACAACAGGAACTCAACGGGTATCCGCGCATGCGCAGTTGGGGGAGGGTTGCCGGGCTCGGCGGCAGCGCGCCTGCGCAGCAGCGCCGGGAGGACTGCCATCTGTCCCGGCCTGCCCCGCACCTGACCTTCCTCTCTTGGTGCAGCGCGGCGGCAGAGAGAAGGTCAAAGAAGATGGCCGCCGGCTGGATGAACTTGGGTTGGGACAAGTTTCAACGTGGCAGTCGCGCCTGTGCAGTGCGCTCCCACTTGCCGGGCCCGGCAGCCGTGCCTGCACAGTCGGGTGAGAGTTGCCGGGCCCGGTATCTGCACGTGTGCAGTTGGGGGAGGGTTGTGGCACGCCCAGAAAAAATGAAGAGATGGAATTTGAAAGAACAGAATGTCTTTTGTGTCACAACGGGAACCCAACAGGACCATGGGTCGTCTAGTGACAACTAAATCTCTGGTGTCTTGAAAATAAATCTTCAGCTCAGCCTATTGACCCTGCTCTTCACAAAGGTAATTTGCTCTTATATGGAAATAATCAAGGCCATCAAACAGATTCTAACTCGCTCACAAGTATCCATTATGCTATGTATAAAACATGAAACCCATCAATTATATTCTAGCCTATAATTAACTGTGAGGAAGAAGGTCCATTTATAAAGAGTTTTAAATTGAATTGCTGTAAACGGCAAGAGTTATATGTGGATTTTTAAACATTTTAGCTAATTCATAATAGTGCAAGAGCATGCAGCGACAAGAATCTAGGTCTCTACGCAGTGTGTCAAGAAAGAATTCTACACCAGTAAGCACATATATCGGACTTGCCCCAGTACATGAAACAAATAGATTCTCCCAGTTAAAATTTTAATGTAAGAGTCAAATTAGAATTCAGAGCTCAAGTTCCAGTCACCAATTGACAGAACTGCCTGGAGCAGAGTTTGAATCCTGTTTCGTTTGACTTGGATTGTGATGCCATCTGCGAAAAGACCCCAAATCGATTTATTAATTCCCTGAATAGAAACACAACCACCCTTTCTGGATGTTGAAAGCTAAATGGTTAAAAAATGCATGCACCTAGACAAACGTTTGTTACACAACGTCTCAAGTGTAGAGCACCCAATAAATGTAAAGGCTGCTATCCCATTGTGTCATTCTGTTGGGGACATAGTGAACTGAGCTATTGTTAATAATGCTATCCTGGTCTTTAAACAGGGTAACTGTTATCCTGTGTATGGGGAAACAAATGAGGTCTTTTACTCACATCCACCAAATGCAAATGAAATAGAAAGCACAGGCACAACCTTCCTATTTCCAATGAGATAGGAAGATTGGTCTTTCCAATTCATTTCTTATTTCCAATGAATTCGGAAACTTAACTTAACTAGAGAACTTAGGAATTAGGATCCCACGTGACCAAACCATAAGGTAGGCTGCCCAAAAGTACGACTTATCTGTGCACATCCGTTTGTTTGATCAGATGACCTAGTCTTGAATCTTCTGAGGCTAGAAGCCTCTTTCTTCATATATGAATTTAGTGTTGTCGTTGAAATTCTCTTATGATGATCAAAAATAGATTGACTTGCATAATGGGGGGGGGGGGGGGGTGGGGGGTGGGAGAGGTTGGAACATTCACTTTGCGAAGGGAAAACAAACGTTTGGCCATATCTGCCTAAGACTTTCCCATCCCTGGATCACTGGTCCCCATGTTTTAGGAAGAGTTAACAGATAAATAGAAGATTCTTTAGTCAGATGGGGGTGAGTCTGGGGAATTCATTGCCACAGAAAGCTGCAGAGGCCATGTCAATGGATATTTGTGAGGTGGAGATTGACAGATTCTATATTAGTATTGGTGTCAGGGGTTATGGGGTGAAGGCAGGAGAATGGGGTTGAGAGGGAAAGATATCTATATCAGCCATGATTGAATGGCCTAATTCTGCTCTTAAAACTTATGAACATGCTGAAAGTCTGACAACTTCTCCCCATCACGTCCCTCACAGTTTCAGACTGCTGGAGGTTAGCTATTGTGGCCTGGTGGCGATAAGCAAATTTAACCAAGATTATTTAGCTGATTAAGAAACCAGTAATTGATTCTCTGTTGCCACATGAAAGCTTCTTCTAAAAATGGCTTATGTTGTTGACTTTGTATGTGATGAACCTACTTCATTATGAGCAGTTAACATTTCAAATCACCTTAATGTGGCTAATTATTCTCCTTCACTGTGGAGAAAAATTGATGAATTCTTAGAATAATTATGAATTAAACATAAATAGTGCTGTATGGCAAAATTATACTTACTTTTCTGCACAGTAGCTTCCCATCAGACTAGTTCTGTTACAAACTATAGTGAACTCTCAATAAAGTCATAAAATGGACCAATATTTCTTCTAAAAAATCAAAAATATAAGATGAAGAGATTATGTTGAATTGAATTGAATTGAATACTTTATTGTCACATGTAACAAGTCACAATGAAATTCTTTGCTTGCACACCCAAGGTATTCAAATGTAGAGACAAAATGCTGGAGTAACTCAGCAGGACAGGCAGCATCTCTGGAGAGAAGGAATGGGTGACATTTCAGGTCGAGACCCTCAGACTGAATGTATTCAAATAGTCGCTATATAAAGGGCGCTGACAAAGTTACAAAATATCCCGTGCCAGGTACCCCCCTGCTCTTCCCCCCTCCCCCCCTTCCCCATGGCACTTCCCCCACGCCGGATCCTCATTTGTTCACCCCCCTCCCCTCAGGGAGGCCCCCCCTTGAAGATGTGGGGGTCTTCCCAAGGTGCAGCTTGGCGGAGGCCTTCCCTCGGTACTGTAAGGCAGCTGTGGAACCGGGATCCCGCAACGAGAACCCAAAGGCTCGGCTGACCATAGTACCGGGAGGGAGCTGCTGGAGACGACGGGCGCGAGGAGCCAGGGCCACTAGGACAGTGAACTGGGCTAGTGCCTCCAGCACCTTAAAGGTCAGCTACAGGAGCAGCCCCCGAGGCACACAGATGGCCGGGCGAGGAAACGGACGCCGGTTCACAGACCGATCCGTACAGCACCCGTAGTCAGCGTAGAACCAGGGTCTCTGGCACTGTGAGGCATCAACTCTAACACTGGTTCACTGTGCTGATTGAATACAAAGGTTTCCCCCATGATGGTCCAGATTCATCTCATATTCCAAAGATTCTGGTTAATAGGTTAATTGACCTCTAAATCAATCCAAGCATTGGTGGGTGTTAGGAGGATCAAAGGGAGTTTATGAGCATTTGAGAGAGAGAGTGGGTTACCGGAAAATGAGGGGGGAAGTCATTGGTCTTGAACTGGTAAAGACTCAATGGGCTGCAGCAGGACGTGACAACGTCAGAGTAGGGAAGCGGAAGAGGCGGCTGGTGGAAGACACAGATTGTTGCGGAGGTCGCGGGTCCTGCTGGTGGTGGAGACGGCTGCAGGCAGCCCCATAACAGTTGGGTTGAGAGTGAACGAAGCACAGTGAACACGGCAGCTGTACAGAGCCACGGTGGAAGGAGCTGACGGTATCATGCTGACCCCGACTACATCAATCCAGTGCTGCCAGGACACCGGGACTTCAAGAGAGAAAGATAAGAAATTGCACATCTCCTTCGACCACGATTGGACTTTTCAGAGACTTGGAAGTTGCAAGATGGTGCCAGAGTGTGGTGACTCCCTGTGTATTGTTCCAGAAGTGAATCTATTATGCACACGTACTGGATGATTTGATTAGATAGCCCACAGAACAAACATGTTAGTGTATCTCTGTACACGTGATAATAAGTAAACCATTGAACTATTGAACCATTGAATGGTTACCTTCATTGTTGTAAACAAATAGGACGTAGTCCATTTTATTCAAGTTCATTCCACCATTCAACAGGATTATGGCTGATTTGAGATTTTAGTTTTAAATTCTCTTGATTAACAAAATATCGAGTATTCTCAAATGTAAAATTTTAAATTAACGATTCCCCAGCATCAATTGCCATTTATTAAGGATATTCTTGCTTTTGAGGGCGTGCAGCGTAGGTTTACTAGGTTAATTCCCAGAATGGCGGGACTATCATATGTTGAAAGACTGGAGCGACTAGGCTTGTGTACACTGGAATTTAGAAGGATGAGAGGAGATCTTATCGAAACGTATAAGATTATTAAGGGGTTGGACACGTTAGAGGCAGGAAACATGTTCCCAATGTTGGGGGAGTCTAGAAGAAGGGGCCACAGTTTAAGAATAAGGGGTAGGCCATTTAGAACTGAGATGAGGAAAAACTTTTTCAGTCAGAGAGTTGTGAATCTGTGGAATTCTCTGCCTCAGAAGGCAGTGGAGGCCAATTTTCTGAATGCATTCAAGAGAGAGCTGGATAGAGCTCTTAAGGATAGCGGAGTCAGGGGGTATGGGGAGAAGGCAGGAATGGGGTACTGATTGAGAATGATCAGCCATGATCACATTGAATGGCGGTGCTGGCTCGAAGGGCCGAATGGCCTCCTCCTGCACCTATTGTCTACTGTCTATTTATGGAAGAGATTTTCAAATAGGCATGCAGATTTCTGGCCTAATTTCTCTGCTGAAAGACCAAGGTTTAATTTTTTAGACTCTGCCTTCTCGTCCTAGTTTCTCCAATCGTCCATCCTATCAATTCCCTTTAATACCTCGGAATATTTTTATATTACGTTACAATCGTAAAATCCTGAGAATACAACTCCCTTGATTAAATAATCTCCTGTGCTATTTATTTCCACATTTTTAGGTCCCCAGCCTTAATATTTTTATTAGAGGATCACGTAAGCAATATTTTGAACAATCCCCGTTGAAGAGAATTTCAAAAAATGTTTTAAATAGACATTAATAAAGCTGGGGAAATTATAATGATATAGGTAATGCTGCCCTGGAACCATGATTAGATTATACTCCATGATTCATGCCTGGGTAGCCGTGATTCTAAATAGAAAGACCTGCATTGCATTCATCTGTGTTCCTGACACACACTTTGCAGCTCCGATCAATGTTTTCCCAGGCATTAAATTTAATGAAGATCAAGTATAAAATGAGCATAATCTTTTAATAACTGCTCATGGCGTGAAGAGGATGCGCTGAAAAGAAAATTATGACTGAAACCATCCCAATTCTCAATCCTTTTATTTTCCTGTTTCATTTTCTGTATATTCCATACTTGGTTCTTATTGTTGAACTGATATGTGCAGGCATTTGACGTTTTGGAACTATTTTGGTAATCTGCCCATGACCAGATAGAAGCCATATTAAGCTCTCTGGTTCTGTGACCTGTGATCTGAGCCTGTTACTAGCACTTTAACATTTGCTGCTCTACATTGAACAGTTACAGATTCTTTGCAGTTGCTTTACATAGAATAGTTGCATGGGGTGGCACAGTGACGCAGCAGTAGAGTTGCTGCCTTACACCGCCAGAGATCCGAGTTCGATCCTGACTCGTGCTTTTCTTTATTTATGGAGTTTATACGTTCTCCCTGTGACCATGTGGGTTTTCACCGGGTGCTCCAGTTTCTTCCTACATTCCAAAGACGTTTTGGTTTGTAGGTTAATTTGGCTTCAGTAAAATTGTAAATTGTCCCAAGTGTGATGGATAGCGCCAGTATATGTTGGTCAGTGCAGACTGGGTTGGCCTAAGGGCCTGGTATGCTTAAAGTCTAAAATCCAAATTCAATTTCTGTCCCTTCACTAATCATATGTTTAATTTAGTTTAGTTTAGTTTAGAGATACAGGCGGAAACAGGCCCTTTGGCACAATGACTCCGCACCAACCAACGATCACTGCACTTTTGTGTTCTTGTTCTATGTCTGTATAAAACTTGAGAGTCTTCAAGGTACAACAAAAGTCTTTATTACATTAACTCAATGCTGGCATCAAGACAACTAAAAATGGCTGCAACCACGCGATCTGGCTGTATACTCACACACTGTGTACAGACAGAGATAACCATGTACAAACATCTCCCTTTGTCCTGTGCAGCACCACCTGCTGCACGGGAGGATCGACGGGTCCTCCCACCCCACACAGTCCACCAAACATCACAAGCACATTAACACAGGCCTACACACACTCGAGACAATTTACACTTATACCAAATATACAAACCCAAGCCAATTAACCTTTGGAGTGTGGGAGGAAATCGAAATTCTCGGAGAAAACCCACGCGGTCACGGGGATAACGTACAAACTCAGTGCAGACAGCACCCGTATTCGAGATTGAACCCGGATCTCCTGCGCTGTAAAGGCAGCAACTCTACCACTGCGCGACCGTGCCACCCCAGGTATGGAAGATATATGTATGGAAGATTTATTCGTGTTTCATGTTTTCATATTTCCCTACGATATAGAAGGGAGCCAATCAGTCAATCACATTTTTTTCTGGCCTGCTGTGACCTGGCCAACACTTATTTGCCCGTATTCCATGTTCTTACACATACTGCCCACCTGCACTGGGGTCATTTACCTGACAAACGGCACATCTTTGGGATGTGAGAGGAAACCAGAGCACCCAAGCGAAACCCGCAGAGTCATAGAACATGCAACCCACAAACAGACAGCATCGGAGGTCAGAACTGAACAGCAGACCTATGTAACAGGGGGGCACGGTGGCGCAGTGGCAGAGTTGCTGGCTAACAGCGCCGGAGATCCAGGTTCGATCTCGACATCAGGTGCTGTCTGTACGGAGTTTATACGTTCTCCTCCGTGACCGCTAGGGTTTTCTCCAAGATTTTCGGTTTCCTCCCACACTCCGAAGTCTTACAGGTTAATAGGTTAATTGGCTTGGGTTTGTATACTTGGTATAAGTGTAAATTGTCCCTAGTGTGTGTAGGCTTGTGTCAATGTGTGGGGATCGCTTGTCGGCACAGACTCGGTGGGCCGAAAGGCCAGTTTCCATGCTGTATCTCTAAACCAGGGGTGTCAAATGCATTTTAGGTCATGGGCCGGAATGGGCAAAATGCAACTTCATGCGGGCCGGATCAGTTGTGCACGCGCAAACGCATGCGCTCGTGCTCCCACAGCTTTCGTTACCTTCGTTTCTTCAACCTGCTCTCATGTGTCTCAGTCTCTGCTATAACTACAATATGTAGATCGAACTTGCATTTTCCTTCTGCGCAAAATTCATATTTCCTGCGAGTTAAAGCAGTCATGTAGCTCACTTTCTGTATATAATCTAACAGCGCTGGCTTTTACCCAAATCATCCCACGGGCTGGATTGGACCCCTTCATGGGCCGGATTGGACCCCTTCATGGGCCGGATTGGACCCCTTTGTACCCCTTTGTAGTTTGAAACCCCTGCTCTAAACTAAACAAAACTAAATTAAACTAAACATTTGCACCATGTGCACTGTGTCGTCACTTTGCATTTGGAGACTGAGTCTCCTATGTGCTGGTATATTGCTCGGACCATTTCTTGCAGTCTTGTGTTATCCATGAAAAGTTCAGCATACCGATAGATTGCACCAAAACCGTGAAACAGGTACGTACGTGCTGGAGTTAATTTGGACAAGCCATGAAACACGAGGAAAATAACAGGAATAATCAAATGATCTCATGTCCTTCTGAACTACTAATTCTCCAGCTTAGGGGGAGAGACCGGTAAGATTGGTAGTGCTGACAAACTGTGCAAAGTTTTTATTTCTGCTGTTTATATTTATTGAGGCAGAATTGATACCGTGACAGGCCATGCATAAGGAAGTGCTTCATCCACACTATGATTTTCCGTTACTCATTTTCTTGCTGGGAATAAATTTTCTGCTTGTACACTCCGAACATAAGGCTTTGCTGCAAGTGCAGATCAGGAAATTGCATGCATTCAGCACATTGTTTCCTGCATTGAAATTAATGGATAGAAAACCTGGGCTGCGTGAATTACATATATGCGTGCTCAAGAGGAGCGATTCCCAGTCAGGAGAGAGCATATGTAAACTATTCAAACTTGTGGATTAGATTCCTGCTCATTTCTTATGTCTTGATGTCTTGTATTCCATATGTTAACTATACAACTCCCTTGATTAGATTCCAGTCTGTGACCCACTTCAGGGTTTCCATTACTTGTGCGTAAACCATTCCAACCCCTCAATTAGATTTCAGTCCATAATTTGCAACAGGTATCCATTGTGCTACGTAAACTGTACAAATTCCTCCTGGCTGGCTGATTTATTTTTAAAAATTCATAGAGTAAGGGTGGAATTCAAAGTATGATAGTTCTACAGCAAACTCTGTATGGTCAATTACAAGAAGCAGAGGTTATACGACTTAGAGCAGGTGAAATAGTCAACAGCTATTTTTTAAAAGAGCACCACCATTCCAGATTCTGTGATAAGGGCCAGGAATGTCGGCAGGTAAGTGCTTCAACTATAACTCTACCTGAATTATGGCATTGTTTGGAGACATACAAGTATGGAAAGGCTATTAAAGGCTCGACCTGTTGTATTACAAGCAAGTGTGTAGGAAGGAACTGTAGATGCCGGTTTATACCGAAGATAGACACAAAATACTGGAGTAACTCAGCAGTTAGGTTCCTAACAAGCAATAGGTAATGCTTCCAGTCGGGACCCTTCTTCAGACTTCAGGTTGAAGAAGGGTCTCGACCCGAAATATCACCTGTTCCTTTTCTCCAGAGGTGCTGCCTGACCCACTGAGTCATTCCAGTATTTTGTGTCAATCTATTCCAATCAGGCCTGTGGTTGCAATCATGTATATCCTTTCCATTGACTACATAACACGCGACAAAAAAGGATTTTCACGGTACAAGTGACAATAAACTAAACTAAACTAACTATTCAACAGATGAAAGCTGTATCTTAATTCCATCTTCTGGGCTAGATGCATTATCCATATGTATCTCCACCCAATAAAAGTCGATCAAATTTTGGTTGATCCAGCATGTGTAACCTTCAAGGGGAAGGAGTTCTAGATTTCCATTGTATATAATGTGGTGAGGAAATGTTTCCTGATTTCCTGCCTGAACCAAGTAGCCATGCTTAAGAGATAACCTAAAACTTTTTTTCTCTCTAATATTACAATGATTAATTTATTGTTTTATTTATTTATATATTTATCTGTATGAATTACATTTACAGGGTGATGAAGTGAATGCAAGTTAGAATATCAATGTTTTGTTGTCGGTATATAGGGCAATTAAACACTCTTGACGTGATGTAGAAATAGAACTGACTTGTCATAATGATTAGAACTATCAAGCATTTCTGACTCAGTGTATCCAAGATGGAGGGTGAAAGCATTGCAGGCTTGTAAATAACTCAAAAGTAACATACAGCACAACAAACTAAGAACCCTCAGAATTATGATGCAAGGAGTACTTATTTAAAGAAAGGAAAAGCTACTAGAAACAACAAAATACAATATGATTTGAGAGAGCAGTCTGCACATGAAATCTAAGTATTGTTTAGCAAGAACATTGACTTGCTTTTGAGATATGCTACATATAAGAGAAAGAGGATGTATGGAATAGCTTGAAAGGGACATTGCTGGATACATAGCTAGAATGAGCTTCTGATAGGCATAACATTGGATGCTCGTGAGAACCCAATTGAGGTGGTGCTCTATACACCAAATGACTAGGAATTGTAGAGATGGTTTTCTTCATAAGATGGTACACTATTGGCCTGCATTCTGGAGAATGGAACAGATTAAGCTGCCTTAGCAACTGGACCGTGAGACAACTAACTTACAAAATGAATGCGTGATCATAATGTTGTTGTCTGTTCTACAACCTATTATTTTTAAAACAGAACAGGCACTGGGGATAGCTAAATGCTATACATTGCTCTAATTTGAAAATTATAGCTTCTCTTTCATGATTTTCTCTCTTGATGAAACAGATTCCTATCGTATTATTTTGCAATTTCAAAGAAAGCGAGATTATGCTTCAACTAATCTCAAAGAAATAGTTGCTAAGTTTATGCAATTTCTTGCCATGATTTCACTTTTTAAAATCCAGTGCAATTCTACTGAATCGATGTTTTACATTGTCCTGAGGTGGAATTCCAAAACTAAGTGCTGTGAAACTGAAGTAGCAGCTCCTACCTAATGAATTCCAAACACCTTGCCCAACTTTCAAAGGGTTATTTTGATTACCTCTGCACTTGCAACCTAGCTTTTAGTAATCTACACACACAGGCACCCAAATCTCGTTCTCCATTACAAATACAAGCCTTTCAGCATTAAAGATGTCCTATTTGTCTTTCTCAGATCTTGAGCTGATGATCTAATGCATCCCTACATTGAGCTCCATCTGCCTTGGATTTGGCCACTCACTGAGTTCACCCACGTCCCTTGATAAATTCCCCCTTGACATGCATGTAGCTAACAGCTGGAAACATTTTGAAAGCATATGATATTAAATCAAAACTTGATTTATGAAATATGAGTCTTTTATAATATGAATGGAATCTAATAAATCTGCACGCTTCCTTGAAAAGGGGAATACGCTGGTGAGGATATGATGTTCATCTTTCAGTAATGAGAGACGGTTGGTTTTCCTGAATATATTCACAAATGGGATGAGCCACAGATAATGGATGCCTAGACAGGTTGCAGAATGACCTGATGTCATCATGTCAAATATGAAATTCCAACAAGATATCCCTCAAACCTCTTACAGACTATTCCCCTTTGAAACCGATTTTATTCAATACGTTTAAACACAGAATGGATGCACAGAATCTCTTGCCCAGAGTAGGGGAATCGAGAACCAGAGGACATAGTTTCAAGGAGAAGGGGAATAGATTTAATAGGAATCTGACTGGTAATTTTTTCACACAAAGGGTGGTGGGTGCATGGAACAAGCTGCCAGAAGAGGTAGTTGAGGCTGGGACTATCCCAATGATTAAGAAACAGTTGGACAGGTACACGGATAGGACAGGTTTGAAGGGATATGGACCAAGCGCAGGCAGGTGGGACTAGTGTAGCTGGGACATGTTGGCCGGTGTGGGCAAGTTGGTCCATAGGGCCAGTTTCCACACTGTATCACCCTATGACTCTATGACAATAATGACAGAAGGTGTTGGAAGTACTCAGCGGGTCAGGCAGCCTCTGGGGAGAGAGAAACAGATTTAGTATTTAAGCGTCCATCATTCCATCATTCCCCTCTTCATTTCAGATTCCATCATCTATCTTTTAGATTACAATTTAGATATGACGTCTAAATCTCATGTGCTTTGCTCAGTTTCCGCGATGCTCATAACAACAATGACGGCTATCCAATTTATATTTGACAATGAATCCTCAATGCAGAGGCAATTTTGGAGCTTGCCTTGTTATCTGCTTCACTAAGCACCAGAGCGCAAACTGACATCCAATGCAGAGCTTTTTAATACACCGTTTTTGTAGCTAGAGTTACAATTTACATAAACACGAAGAGAATTGACAATAGACCCGAAAATGTTAAAAAGCATAAGCATCTGGAGGCATTGTGTGTGGAACTCAGCGCTAAATATTAATGTTCATGTTTAACATGGATGTCTCCCCTCCCCAAGATCAGAAGAAGAAACAAGTAACAGGAATCGATTCTTTTATTTGTACCATAGACGTGGTATAGGAACTACGGTAGACCACAGCCATCATACAGACATTCTTCTAGTCCTTCCCCAGACACACTGCATGCAGTCTTCTATGTGTTAAGAGTACTTTAGGAGGCTACAGAGGCCCCATGGCTCTGATCCTGTATGTCAACAGATCAGCCAAGTGACTTTGTCTTCAGCTTTTCAACATTTGGGACGGAGAGCGAGACACAAAAAGATTGAGATCTCTATTTCTGACACCATTCCTGGCAATGAATAAAGTTTGATGAATGGCTGCTTTGTAAAAGTGACAGGGGATTTTGCAGTGACTGTACTTTGAGCCCAGGACCAGAGTCACTCAGCAATTAGAGCAATGACTCTGGAATCCATCAGTCCTGCGTGGCTTTGACTAGGATACGGTTGGAATCTGAGATCATTGATATTATGACAAGTGTGACTAAATCCTGCATGGAACTCAAGCCTAACTTCTAAGACAATCAAAGTGCTCAGGTGGAAATCAGGGCAAAATGCCAGAAGGAGGGTGGAACTTTCATGAGTTCGGGTCGTACTACAATACTGCTGCCGCTGCTGCTCATGCCACTGCCACTGCCACTCTTGTTTAGCTTAGTGCGAAACAGGCCCTTCGGCCCACCGAGTCCGTGCCACCCAGCGATTCCCGCACACTAACACTATCCTACACACACTATGAACAATTTACAATATTACCAAGCCAATTAGCATACAAACCTGTATGTCTTTGGAGTGCGGGAGGAAACCCGTGCTCCTGGCCATGGGGAGAATGTACAAATTCCGTACAGACAGCACCTGTAGTCAGGATCGAACCCGGGTCTCTGGCGCTTTAAGGCTGCAACTCCACTGCTATGTCATCGTGTTGTTGACTTCATTACGATTTCAAGAATCATATGAAGGGGAGTATTACCTCCTTTCTTACTATGGCATGTTTTAGTTCCAGTTATTAAGTTCCGATATAGAATATACCTTTATGAGGATGTTGCCAGGACTTGAGGGCCTGACCTGTAGGGAGAGGTTGAGCAGGCTAGGAATTTATTTCTTGGAGTGCAGGAAGATGAGGGGTGATCTTATAGAGGTGTATAAAATCATGAGAGGAATATATATGATAAATGCACAGTCATTTACCCAAAGTAGGAGAATCAAGAATCAGAGGACATAGTTTTGAGGTGAGGGGGGTAAGTTTTAATAGGAACCTAAGAGGCAACTTTTTTACACAAAGGGTGGTAGATATATGGAACGAGCTGCCGGAGGAGGTAGTTGACACAGGAACTATCATTTACGGTTTAAAAAACATTTGGACAGGTATGATAGTCTTAGATCAGCCGTGATATGGGCCAAACAGAGGCAGGTGGGACTAGTCTAGATGGGACATGTTGGTTGGCATGGGCAGGTTGGGCCGAAGGGCCTGTTTCCACGCAGAATGACTCTATGACTCTCTATGAGAACATAGAACATTAAACAGTACTGCACAAAAACAGGCCCACAATGCTTGTGCCGAATATAACGAGGAAGGGTCTCGACCCGAAACATCACCCATTCCTTCGCTCCAGAGATGCTGCCTGTCCCACTGATTTAATCCACCATTTTGTGTCTATCTTCGGTTTAAACCAGCATCTGCAATTCCTTCCTACACATAATGCCATGACGAACACTAATCTACCTACACATAACCCATATACTCCATTCCCTGCAAATCCATGTGCCTATCCAAAAGTCTTTTAAATTCCATTAACGCATTTGCATCAACCATCACTGACAGCATTGTGCTCCAGGCACTCTACACACTCTGTGCAAAATCTTGCCCCACACATCTCCGCATAAAACCATGCCCCTTTCACCTCAGGCGGCAAGGTGGTGTAACGGTAGAGCTGTTGCCTCACAGCACCAGTGACCCAGGTTCGATCCTGACTACGGGTGCTGTCTGTATGGAGTTTGTACATTCTCCCCGTGACCTGCGTGGGTTTTCTCCGAGATCTCCGGTTTCCTCTCACATTCCAAATACGTACAGGTTTGGAGGTTAATTGGCTTCGGTAAAATTGTAAATTGTCCCTAGTGTGTAGGATACTGTTGGTGTGCGGGGATCACTCGGTGGGCCGAAGGGCCTGTTTCCGCGCTGTATCTCTAAACTAAACTAAACTAAACTAAACTTAAAGTTATTCGCTCTAGGATTTGATTTCTTCATCCCAGGAATAATGACACTTCTTTGTTTGGGAAGAGTAAAGCCCAAATATTGCTTGGATTCAATGCCGGCACAGTGTCACAGAAAACATGAGAAGCCCAAGGTTTATGGCATAATTACATGTTGCCTCATGCTTGCCATCTGGCAAGGCATTGTAGCCTGGAACTTAGATGGTCACACATGCATGGCTTCATTTGGAGAGGAAGCAGCTGGAAAACATCAAGGCTCAAAATTCTATGGAGTTGTCTTCTCGGCGAACTCGTTCCTTGCTGCTTAATTCTGCTGGTGTCTCTCATCTGTAAAGAAATGGATCATTGCAAATCACTGCCAGGGAGAAATATTTAAAGGCTCTTGGAGGAAACAAAGGCTACAATGACAGAATGCTCTTTCCAGTCTTATTTCCAAAGTTCATAAGTGACAGGAACAGAATTAGGCCATCCAGCCCATCAAGTTTACTCCACCATTCAATCATGGCTGAGCTATCTCTCCCTCCTAACCTCATCCTCCTGCCTTCTCCCCATAATCCCTGACAACCTTCTGTTGTTCTGACTTCTGCCTAGAACAAGATGAAGTAAAACTGCAGTGATCTTGGGCAACCAACTCTCCTACCTAAAGAACTTAACAGCGGCATATTGTACACAGCAAAATCCTGAGATAACTTGTGTATGGAGACAAAGAAAGTGGATAAAACTCTTCTTGAATATTTCACGTAAGTCTTTGCAGAAGAGGGAATAATGCCAGTGCTGCACTTAATACATGTGAAATATTGGATGAGATACACATTGTAAAAGATTAAGTACAAAGGGATTTATTGTTTTTGAATGTGGGCAAATAATCAGACTTGAATGGAATATGTCCCAGGCAATTAAATGAGGTAAGAGTGGAAATTGCAGAAAACCTGACTACAATGTTTTTTAGTCTTCCATCGCTACAGGAGTGGTGGCAGAGGATTAGAGAGCCGTTAATATTGTACTACTGTTTATAGATGAAGGATGGGATAAACAGGTGGTGGCCGAATTTATTGGTGATGGACATGTTTTGGAATCCCTGCTGAGAGACAGCGTAAACCTTTATTCGGGAAGTCAAAGATTAATCAGAAACAGTCAATATGGATTAATGGGAAGTTTACTCTGACTAACGCGCTTAAACCTTTTGAGAATAGACAAAGTAAGATCAATGAAGGGAGTTTGATGCAGTCTACATGGATTTCAGTAGGAATTTTGATAGATCCCACATGACAGGTAACAAAAAAAAAGCCGATGGGATTCAAGGAAAACTGGCAAAACTCGCTCAGTGCTGTGATGCAAAGAATATTGGTTGATAGGTATTTATTGACTGAAAGACTCTTATCAATAGTTCCAAGGGCTTAGTCCCTCGATTTTTTGTAACATTTATTAATGATTGTATCTAAATGTAGGAGTATGATAAACAAATTTATGGATGATAACAAAACGTTGAACAGGTTAACTGCAGGTTGGAGGAGGGAATCAATTCAAGCAAGTGTTTGGGAAATATAGGGTACAGTGAAATAAGGAGAGGGGATTGGGATTAATATAATATAATACATTAATAAAATATTAGTGCCACAGATGGCTGTGGAGGCCAAGTCATTGGTCATTTTTGATTAGTAAGGGTGTCCAGGGTTACGGGGAGAAGGCAGGAGAATGGGGTTGAGAGGGAAAGATAGATCAGCCGTGATTGAATGGCAGAGTAGACTCAATGGGTTGAATGGCTGTTTCTGCTCCAAGACATGAGGGTATGAACTTATTATAATTTTTCCCATAGGAACAAGCATGGGCCAGTGACTGGCCCCTTTTGTCATTATGAGCATAAGAAACACAATGTAGGTTGTCTGGTCACTCGAGTAGGAAGGTGACAGGTGAATGTGAACGCAGAAAACTACATGGAAATGCATCTGGGGAGTCCAAACATAAAGATACTGTACTACAAATAGGAAGAAACGGAGAATACCTGGAATACATTTCTACAAATCTTAAAGCCAGCAGGTTAGGCCAATAAGATTGTCAAAAAAACACATGGAATGTCACTCCATGGCACAGAATATAAGGGTGGGGAGACTGTGCTAGATTTATATACAACGCTAGTTAATCTACAATTACTGCATACAGTTGTGGCCACGGTATTACAAGAAAGCTATGATTACACTGGCAATGGTGCAATGCAAGTTAAAAAGATGTTGCCAATAGTGGAATATTTTAGCCTCAAGAGTTTAGTTTAGTTCAGTTTAGCTTATTGTCACGTGTACGGAGACACAGTGAAAAGCTTTAGTTGCGTGCTAACCAGTCAGTGGAAAGACAATACAGGATTACAATCGATCTATCCACAGTGTACGGATACATGACAAAAGGGATAACGTGAAAGTAAGGAATGCTGCTGTTGGAGTAGAGATTTAAAAGGGTGGTGCGATTGTAATGCATGATTGTAGATCCACTTCTGTGACCAGCACACAAAGAGTCACCAGGCATGGGCACCATCTTGGATCTTCTGCCCTTAGTGAGGTTGCAGTGGCTGTTGTTGTTGTCACTGGAACCCAGAAAGGTGAGGAGAAACTAACTAGGATGTGCAAAACTAGGTCCAGCTGATGGCTGCTAGATTTGTGTAGGGCGATAGGTAGATAGATTGGTCCTGGTCTTTTCTCTCCTCCAGCTTTTCAACCCCAAATCCCCCTCTCCCACCCCCTACTTTCAGTCTGAAGAATGATCCCAATCTGAAATGTCACCTGTCCGTTTTCTCCAGAGATACTGCCTGACCCGTTGAGTTACTCCAACGCTTTGTGTCTATCATGGATTTGATGAAATTGGTGAAAGGATTACAGAGGAGGTGAGGAAAGGCTTCCGCAAAGAGTTGCAGGTTTGGAATTGCCTGAACAGGTGGGTGAGGCAGAAACCACAATCACATTTCAACAGTTGGCGGCTGCGTATGTATAGAGGTGTGACCATCAGGGCAAGGCACTGAGTGCCAGAAGCTGAGGTCAGGTGGGGTTGCTCTTTCTCGGCAGCTCAGTCACAATGTGCCAAATGATCTGCTTTTATTACTACGATTCTAAAAGGGAGCGACAATGTATTAAGAGGAATAGGACCAGGTGGACCTTGGAGAGGACAATGGCAAGTCAATGCCCAAAGCAGTGACTGAGGCATGTGAGCTGCAACTCTGGAGACGTCCAACAAGTCCATGTAAATGAAACATGTTAGAACATGCAACTCTAAATATGAGTCCATAGTGCGTTAACTAACAAATATAATGCTAATTATTAATTTCATTTCATCTAACTCACATCCCCATTTATTGAATTTCTGCTACAGAAATCGAATCTGTTTCAAACCAAATAAAACACAGTTCAAATCATGTGCTACGTTCACTTTCTTCGGTGTTTTTAGTTGTAAGCACATTCCCTTGATGGTGTATATGATATATCGCTTCTGAAGTGGTAGAGTGGAACAGCACAAGCATACATTCTACTCCGTTCATTCTAACTACTCATCATATTCCCATTGTCAAACCCCCCTCCCCTCCAAGCAGACCTCAATGAACTAATGAAGTCATTGAAGAAGTAAGCAATTTAGCAGAATAGAAAACCCCAGTAGAGCAAACCTACGGACAGGGGAGGCGAAAATTCCCAAGAGCATCTGTTGGATCATTCATGAGCAAACTCACAGCTGCTCTTTCTCGCTGCTGAGGAAGGCTTCGTGCAGTTGGCTATGGAGGAATCATGTATTTAACAGCTATCCTGCAGACGGACATATTCGCTCCTGCTATCTTGTATTTTGGATTTTCATGGTGCTCGAAGTCTAAATCCATTCCTGCTGGAGTCCCTCTCCTGTTTCCCTGGGCTCCACCGAGTGGAATGAATGATTCAGTTTGAAATTGTTCGATGCTGCACAGGATATCTCTGAGGCACCCATAGGGGAACAGGAGGACTAACTCCATCGACACCCAGAAGGAACAATTACTACACTGAGACCGGAAACATTATTTGCTAGCAAAATGATACGTGCTAGGTTTGTGGTAAATAGCGTGCTTGAATTGAAGGAAGATTGGGTAAAGGTAGAATAACCATCAATAAAAGTTACCACCTGAAACGTAAAACTATGTCCTGTAGAATCGTGTAAAATCAATTGTTTGGAATTCAGACCTATTAATAAATAAAGCCTGACATCAATGGTATGGGAATAATAACATTTCTTATTAAAGATATTGCCGCAATAAATTTAGAAAATCAGAACATAATGAGTTTGAACCAACAATCTTATGGAAGATTGTTTATCCATTGGTAAAACTATTACAATGTGAGCTGATGTAACAAAAGTAGAAGAGGAAGATACAGTGAAGGCAGTATTGTTGGATGTTCAGAAGGTATTCGAGAGAGGTTCTTCTGCAAGTTTAGGATTCATGGTTATGCTCATGATATAAATTAGGTCTCATTAATAAGCTTAAGCCAAAGGGCGGCACAGTGGTGCAGCAGTAGAGTTGCTGCCTTAGAGCGCCAGAGATCCGGGTTTGATCCTGACCGTGGGTGCTGTCTGTATGGATTTTGTACATTCTTCCTGTGACCACGTGGGTTTTTTCCGGGTGCTCCGGTTTCCTCCCACACTTCAAAGACATACAGGGTGGAAGGTTAATTGGCTTTAGTAAAATTGTAAATTGTCCCTAGTGTGCAGGATAGTGCTAGTGTATGGGGGGGATCGCTGGTTGGCACGGACTCAGTGGGCCAAGGGGCCTGTTTCCACACTGCATCTCTAAAGTCAAAGGGTAAGAATAATCACAAACAATGGTAGGGGGAGATTTAACGGAATGTCATAAGTCCACTATGGGTGGGTCTTAGTTGATTATAATGTATTTCAAACACTTAAATGAAAGTAACATGTCAGATTTGCTAATATTCTGAATTTAGTGGGGAAATAATCTGTGAGGATGCAAAGAAATATTGGCCAAAAAAGGTTTTTTAGACATTTCTTAAATCAAAATAAACTGTATTCAGATGAAAAAATATATGCAAAACATGAACTGTGCAAAAATACTTCCACCATTTTCAGAGGCTATACATACTTTCATTGGCGTCATATTTGGTAATGTTAGACATGCAGCATGGAAACGGATACTTCAGCCCACCGAGTACACATCGAGCATTGGCTATCCGCTCACACTCGTTCTACATTGTCCCACTTTTTGGTCATGTGGTGCAATGCTTTTACATACACCAAGCGAAAGAATGGAATTGGAATAGGAAATATAATGAGGTATTTGCTGATTCTTTAAAGAATAACAGTAGATTATTTCCAAGCATGTGCTACATGTATGCAGAGAGCTCAGGTGTACAGTGCATGTTTACGTGGCACTTTTGCACATATGTGACCTGATGAGTTCCGCCTCAGTGAAAATTAAAGGAGGCACACTGGCCTGCAAGACTCTGGAGAGCAGCACTTGTAATTGCCAATAGGTACATTTCCTCCAAGTTAGCTAATTGTCTCACGATAGATTTTACTCCAAACCAACAACAAGCACCATTCTCCAGCATGTTTGGGACCTCAACCTCTAACCACTGCCCCCAACCCCCCCCCCCCTCACAGTTCTTGTTGGGTCTGACAAAATGGATGGTGAATAGCTGTTTACACCGGCTACACAGTTTACAGCCAATGGTCAAGTATTTTTCAGAATGATAGGTTAGCTAATCAGGATGAAGTGAAGAATTCCCCTTCTTATTTCTGAAAATATTTGGAAGTCTCTTTCCCTGAAAGCTGTGGACCTACAATCAAAAAATATATTGAAAACTGAGGTTGATGGATTTTTGTGACCTCAGGGTTATCAAGGTTTATGGTGAAGGGGCATTAATGTGACAATAATGTAACGTCGTTGTTTCTGAATGCCAGACATGTCTGAAGTTCTCCTGTTCCTTGCGGCTCTTGTGTATTTCAGGTAACATCTTCCAGCTTTATTGAGCTTTGGTGTAATTGCACCTACTGGTCCAGACTATTCTCAGTTGAATTCCCATGAGATTGACCCTGGTCTCCATTCTGCTGAACTGCTTATTGCTGCCTTCTGCTTTAAGTCCATAAATTATTACATTTAGATTCCCGCCTTCACGTCAAAGTCAAGGAATTTGCTTAAAATATTAAAGTCAACCAGGGCAAACGTCGCATTAATGATTTGGCTACTCGAGTATTTCAGAGATTATGCAGCCTTGATCAAATGCCCCAAGTATAAATCACACAATGCAGTTGGAGAATTTAAATTCGAGAGATTAAATGAAAAACAATATACCAAAATGTGACAGAGGTCACCTCAGTAATATTGAAACTGCTGGTGTGGTTTAAAATGCATCTATTTCACTAATGCCATTCAAAGAGGGAAATCTGCTATCCTTACTTGGTCTAACCTGTACACAATAGATTCCAGATTCAAAGTATGGTTGGTTCTTAACTATCTCCTCAGCTCCGGGTGCACGTAGGAATGGGCAATAAAAGATGTCCACATCCCAATACATCCTGAATCAATGCACCAAATGTTATTCCCTTCATCCTGTATTTGTACCCTGAGGACAGCTTGATTGTAATCATGTATATATAGCCTTTTTGCTGACTAGATAGCGTGCAACAAAAAAAGCTTTTCACTGTGCCTCGGTACAGGTGACAATAATAAACAAAAGTAAACAATGTTGTGTAGGTTGAAAGAGATGCTGAGTTCAAGATCTGCACTTTGATTGATACTTTATTATCGCATGTACTTGGTACAGCGAAAGTCTTTGTTTTGCATTCAACACACAAGGATGCAAAGATAAGTAGTCACTCAATGAGTATTCGTGTAAAAGACGATCCAGACTATCAGAAATAAACATTAGATCCTGTCGAAATCCACCAAATATTCCAGTAACTACAGTGGAGGCAACTTCAGACTCTTTTTTTCCCCTTTTTATATTAGGAGACTGTGTAAAATGCATGATCAATGTCCACAAGGCATAGTATCAAGTACTTTGGTGATTTAAAATTCCACTTATAAAAAATTATAACTGGTGTCTGCGGGCTAATTTTGTTAAATTAAAAAGGGTAATAGTCCAACTTCCTATGCTGATGGAAGTAGCTAATGAATCTGAAAGCATCAACAAGGGAATGAAAGGAGAAATATTGTTAACTCGGAGACTGGGTCTTTACACTGCATTCACTAGATATTAATATCCTCACCCACTTTCACACTGAAGACCCACGCAACATTTGGAGGTCATACACAGTGTGGCATTGTGCAATATGGGCTGTGGGTTTCTCAGGTGCTTCCTATCTATGTTAGTGTAGATAAATCCTCTTACAGGCAAAACGGAGCCATTCAACAGAGTGATCACTCCACCCTTTTCCCCAGACACTTTCCTAATTGCCCTTTTTCCTTTTATGTGTTTTCTCACATTTTACCATAATTCCATTTATTTTCGTGCTTTTAAAGGCAAAAACAAACTCTTTGAAAATTAACTGTCCTGTGGTCATTCTGTTAACTCCACCCTCCTATCCCAGGGGGGGATAAAATCAAAGGCAAATGTGAGTTTTTGTGCGCGCACTAAACTGCTCTCAGCTGAGATTATTGCATCTGATTGTTCCAACAATGCTGTTGGCACTCTTAACCCTCGATCAAAATATTTACATGACTGACGATAAGCTAATCCATTGATTGAAACAGAGAATAGCATTTAGCTGAAAATTCCCAGGTCTGTCAAACACATGAGCTCAAATGCAGGAGAATGCAAAAAAAAAGAGTTGAATCGTGGTGCAGCTAGTTGAACCCCTGCCCTGCAGTGCTGTAGACCCAGGTTCAACCTTCACGTCGGCTGCTGTCTGTGTGGTGTTTGCACCTTCTCCTTCTGACTGCATGGGTTTACGCTGACTGCTCCAGTTTCCTCCCACATCGTAAAAAAATTACAGGTTACAATAGACAATAGACAACGGACAATAGGTGCTGGAATGGGCTATTTGGCCCTTTGAGCCAGCACCGATCATGGCTGATCATTCACAATCAGTACCCCGTTCCTGCCTTCTCCCCATACCCCCAGACTCTGCTATCTTTAAGAGCTCTATCTAGCTCTCTCTTGAAAGCATCCAATTGGCCTCCACAGCCTCCAGGTTAGTCGGCGAATTGGCCAGTAAATTACCCTGACTGTGTAGGTAGGTGGTAGAATCTGGGGTAAATTGATGGATTATTGATATTCAATGTGGACCCGGTGGGACGAAGGGTTTGTTTTTCTGCTCTATCTTTCTATGACTCTGAATTAAAGAAATCAGTGAGAGTGTCAATCACCATTCTGAATCGTACCAGATAGACAAGTACAGATATGTAGTTACTCTCCATATTATGATGTTATGTCCCTGACATGTTACACAGCTGGGATGTGTCAGTGGTGAGGACAACCAGCTCTGTTGGTCTTGGATCAATTGCTGTCAAACTTGTCATTGAGTCAGGAGAGTCAGGGTCCAAACCCTTCAGAAAACTGAACAGATGACATACTGTATGGTGTTGCGTGCTGTGTTATCCCATGAAGTTTGCTGTACTCACCACTGACAGAACTCATTCATGCAATATGTCGGGGGTACAGCCTCATAATGTGCAAGGGTTGTCATAAGATGGCAGCAGCAGCGGACGCAGGAAAGCAACAGTGCTGGTAAGAGGTTGGAGCCTTACCTCCCACCGCTCCAAGTGGCGGAGCACAGGGATCAGAAGCGGTCTGTGGCAGCACGGATTAGCGGAGCACAGGGATCGGACGTGGCCTGTGGCAGCACGGAGTGGCCGAGCAGTGGTGGAGGACACCAACAACATCATATGACCAGGCCGACCTTACAGATGGAAGGAGTATCAGAAACATGCATGCTACTCCCATATTCACAATAATATGAAGTAGAAGTAAAGGGAGAACGTCAAACCAAGTCTGAATGCTGCTGGAGGTCTGGCAGCATTTTGGAGGGAAATGGACAGATGAGGTGTGGGTCTGGACTCTTCTTCAAGATTCAGGATTCCAGGATTTCTTGCATCCAGAAAAGCCTGAATATTACCTTCTCATCGTCTCTTGCCAATCTAGAAGTGACCAAAAATGGTCCCAGTATGAGATGAGATGGGAAACACAATTTTATGGGGGTGAGACAACAGTTGCTCTTTCCAGAATTTCCCATCGGATGTTTAATAAATTTTGCTTGGAGCAATAATATTGGATTGCTGCAATGAGAGATTCATCCAGTCCTATATATTTTCCAGTATGTTTTACTTCACGGATGAGCAGCGCCATGGAATCTGACATTTGAGTCCAAATCCTTTCTTATCCAGGATCAAGGTATATTAGTTGGAATGGACCTTCGACTTTAGCCTTTAGAGATTCAACTCGGAAACAAGCCCTTCAGCCCACCGAGTTCGTGCCCACCAGCGATCACCCCGTACATCAACACTATCCTACACACTAGGGACAACTTACAATTTTACTGAAGCTAATTAACCTATAAACCTGTACGTCTTTGGAGTGCGGGCGGAAGCCAGAGCACCAGGAGGAAACCCATGCGGTCACAGGGAGAACGTACAAACTCCGTACAGCCAGCACCCATAGTCAGGATCAAACCCGGATCTTTGGTGCTGTGCCACTGTGCCTCCCCAAATGGGCGACAAATGGAAAATATGGAATAAATGATGTGGAATATGGAATAAATGGGTGATAGTTAAAAAGAGGAACATTGAAAAGTTTGTTTACTTCATAAATCTAGTTATATTGTCATACAGGTGGCTTGGCAGTGATTAGCTAAGTCAGCGGAGAAATAGTTTTAAGCTAGGGCTTGGATACCTCACTGACCAAGCAATAACACTTACACATTGAGGCAATGCATGTGTCACCTCATTGGCTTCCTTTCATGCTTCTGTGAGGTGGAGATAATGTTTTAAGTTAGACGACTAATAGAAGTAGGAACTGAGTGAAATTAAAAGTTTACTTTTTCTTCGCACTTCAATCTAACACTTGAGTGAATTTCATTCGTGTGGGCGAGATAGATTGCCGTTTATCAGCTCTAAACACATCACATGTGTAGGAAGGACTCATATCATTACATGTGGATCTGGAGAGATTGTAATTCATAAATATTCAGAATTTTCCATTATTTTCTCTGGAAATGATCACTTAATTTTTAACCGCAAGCTGTGCTCAATTTCAAATGCTGATAAAATATTGGGTAGAATAATCAGTAAGGCATTTTGCACTTTTACATACATTTTATGTTTTGGTAGAAATCCTGCTGGTGAGATCTCCATGTTGTTGTTATTTAGTTTCCAGTTTTCATCGTTCTCCTGCCTCTTATTGGGATATAGTTCATGGAACAATTGGCAGCTCTCCAGCAACTCATTCAAGTGGCTGTTCTTCTCATGCAAACTTTGGCAGACTACAGGAAGGGTCAGAGGCAAATCTGAGTCTTTCCTGTTTACTACAAACCACACTTTTTCCAATAGTTGTTTAGTTTAGTTTAATTTAGAGACACAGCGCGGAAACAGGCCCTTTGGCTCACCAAATCTGCACCGTCCAGCGATCCTCGCACATCAACACTACCCTACACACACTAGGGACAATTTTACACTCATATCAAGCCAATTAACCTACAAACCTGTGGGACTTTGGAGTGTGGGAGGAAACCGAAGATCTCTGAGAAAACGCACGCAGGTCACGGGGATGTACAAACTGCCGGAAATAGCGGGGGACCGGTGGTCTAATGAGATGGAGGAACTGAGGGAAATCCAGGTTAGTCGGGAAGTGGTGTTAGGTAAATTAAATGGATTAAAGGCAGATAAATCCCCAGGGCCAGATAGGCTGCATCCCAGAGTGCTTAAGGAAGTAGCCTCAGAAATAGTGGATGCATTAGTGATAATTTTTCAAAACTCTTTAGATTCTGGAGTAGTTCCTGAGGACTGGAAGGTAGCTAATGTAACCCCACTTTTTAAAAAGGGAGGGAGAGAGAAAACGGGGAATTATAGACCAGTTAGCCTAACATCGGTAGTGGGGAAAATGCTAGAGTCAGTTATTAAAGATGTGATAGCATCACATTTGGAAAGTGGTGAAATCATCGGACAAAGTCAGCATGGATTTACCAAAGGCAAAGTGGCGGCGCCTAACGGCTGCGGCTCGCTAGCAGTCTGTTCGTCTTTTTTCCTTTTTTTTTGTTGTGTGTCGGTGTTGGGATGGTTTTTTTTGGGTTTTTTTTGGTTGTGTATGTGTGGGGGTGGTGGTGTGGGTGGGGGGGTGGCGGGGGGGGGTGGGGGAAACTTTTCTCTTCCTCACGGCGCGGGGTGCGGCTCGGCTGCGGGGCCTAACATCGCCCGGTGCGGCTCGGCCGCTGGACTTTACATCGCCCGGTGCGGCTTGGCCGCTGGACTTAACAGTGCCCGGTGCAGCTCAGCCGCGGGACTTAACATCGCCCGGTGCGGCTCGGCTGCGGGACTTTACATCGCTGGTGCGGCTCGACCACGGGACTTTTCATCGCTGGTGCGGCTCGACCACGGGACTTTTCATCGCTGGTGCGGCTCGGCTGTGGGACTTAACATCGCCCGGTGCGGCTCGGCTGCGGGACTTTACATCGCTGGTGCGGCTCGACCACGGGATTTAACATCGCCCGGTGCGGCTCGGCTGCGGGACTTAACATTGCCCGGTGCGGCTTGGCTGCGGGACTTTACATCGCTGGTGCGGCTCGACCACGGGACTTAGCTGCGCAAGGCTTGGTCGCGGGGCCTTTCATCGCCCGGCTCGGCCGTGAGACGTTTCAGCGCCCGGTGCGATTCGGCCGGGGGGACTTCCATCCCCTTGCGGGGACTGTGCGGGTCGGTCGGGGACGAGCTGTCTGTCCGTGGGCGTGGGGAAGAGAGTGGAAGTTTTGTTGCCTCCATCACAGTGAGGGGGTGTTTGGAGTCACTGTGATGGACGTTTGTGTTGGGGCTATGTGTCTTGTGTTCTTTTTTTCTATGACTGCTATGTAGTTTCGTTCGGTACTTCGGTACCGAATGACAAATAAAGCTCTGTTATACTGTTATACTGTTATGTCTGACGAATCTTATAGAATTTTTAGAGGATGTAACTAGTAGAGTGGATAAGGGAGAACCAGTCGATGTGTTATATCTGGACTTTCAGAAGGCCTTCGACAAGGTCCCACATAGGAGATTGGTGTACAAACTTAAAGCACACGGTATTGAGGGTTCAGTTTTGAGGTGGATAGAAAATTGGCTGGCGGACAGGAAGCAAAGTGTAGGAATAAACGGGTCCTTTTCGGAATGGCAGGCAGTGACTAGTGGGGTACCGCAAGGCTCAGTGCTGGGACCCCAGTTATTTACAGTGTATATTAATGATTTGGACGAGGGAATTGAATGCAACATCTCTAAGTTTGCGGATGACACGAAGCTGGGTGGCAGTGTTAGCTGCGAGGAGGATGCTAGGAGGCTGCAGAGTGACTTGGATAGATTAGGCGAGTGGGCAAATGCATGGCAGATGCAATATAATGTGGATAAATGTGAGGTTATCCACTTTGGCGGCAAGAACAGGAAAGCAGAGTATTACCTGAATGGTGACCGATTGGGAGAAGGGGAGATGCAACGTGACCTGGGTGTCATGGTGCACCAGTCATTGAAAGCAAGCATGCAGGTGCAGCAGGCAGTGAAGAAAGCGAATGGTATGTTGGCATTCATAGCAAGAGGATTTGAGTTTAGGAGCAGGGAGGTTCTGCTGCAGTTGTACAGGGCCTTGGTGAGACCGCACCTGGAGTATTGTATGCAGTTTTGGTCTCCTAACCTGAGGAAAGACGTTCTTGCCTTAGAGGGAGTACAGAGAAGGTTCACCAGATTAATCCCTGGGATGGCGGGACTTGCATATGAGGAAAGACTGGATAGACTGGGCTTGTACTCGCTGGAATTTAGAAGACTGAGGGGGGATCTTATAGAAACATATAAAATTCTTAAGGGGTTGGAGAGGCTAGATGCGGGAAGATTGTTCCCGATGTTGGGGGAGTCCAGAACCAGGGGTCACAGCTTAAGGATAAGGGGGAAGTCTTTTAGGACCGAGATGAGAAAACATTTCTTCACACAGAGAGTGGTGAGTCTGTGGAATTCTCTGCCACAGAAGGTAGTTGAGGCCAGTTCATTGGCTATATTTAAGAGGGAGTTAGATGTGGCCCTTTTTGCTAAAGGGATCAGGGGGTATGGAGAGAAGGCATATTGAATGGCGGTGCAGGCTCGAAGGGCCGAATGGCCTACTCCTGCACCTATTTTCTATGTTTCTATGTTCTATGTTTCTATACAGACAGCACCCATAGTCAAGATCAAGGGCCAAGATGGCCATCCGCGGGTCCAGGCAGCGGGCAGTTGGCGGCCTCACAGAGGTCGGCTGCCTACCCCTGTTCTGGGCTTACGTCCGTGCCCGCGCGTCCCTGGAGAGGGATCACGCGGTGTCCACGGGGACACTGGAGGCCTTCCGTGAACGCTGGTCGCCGCGGGGGGTCGAATGTATTGTTGACAGAGATGGCGGGATTTTAATGTGATAATTGTTTATTTTGTAAACTGCCGATACAGGCGGCTTTTGTTTGATCACATTTTGCTTAGTATGTTTGTATGTTTTTCTTTGGAATAAAACTTTTATATTTAAAAAAATAAAAAAATAAAAAAAATAGTCAAGATCAAACCTGGGTCTCTGATGCTGTAAGGCAGTAGTGCCACTGCTATGCCACCGTGCCACCCAAGTACTCAGTGGATATTTATCAGGAGATTTACCCCTTCTTAGGCTCGGATGATAAAAGAAATGGCTGCAAACTGTCACATTGTTATTAAGATGTTGAAGAGGGCTCCATTATTAAATAATGCTTATCATTCAATTGTTTTAGTTGAGCTTAGTTTACTATTGCCATGTATATGGAAGTACAGTGAAAAGCTTTTGTTTGCATGCTATTCAGTCAAACAAAAGATTGTTCATAAATACAATCAAGCCTTCCTCAGTGCACAGAGGAAGGGTAGAGGGCACCACATTTAGTGCAAGGTAAGGTCTGATAAAGTCCCATTAAGGATAGTTCAGAGGTATCCAGGGAGCTAGATGGGAAGTCAGGACTGCATTCTAGCAGATCAGAGGACAGTTCGGTTACCCGATTACAGCTGGGAAGAAATTATCCCTGAATCTGGAGGTATGCGTTTTTGAGCTACTGTGCCTCTTGCCTGATGGGAGAGGGGAGAAAAGGGAGTGACCAGGCTGAGCCAGCTCCATCATAATGCTGGCGGCCTTGCCGAGGCAGCGTGAAGTGTAGATGGAGTCAAAGAAGGGAGGGTAGTTTGTGTGATGGTCTGGGCTACGTCCACAAGTTCTCTGCAAGTTCTTGCTGTCTTGGATGGAGCTGATTCCAACTGGTTAGGTATTCAGAACCATCCAGAATTATAATATCACACACCTTGTTTTTTTTTGGGGCGGTTAAGGTCACCATTTATTGCCAGTCTTAGCACACCATATGTACATATATATAAAGATGCGGTCAGGAAAAGACCAATTGATCCACCAAGTCTATGCCACAGTCATGATGGTGAGGGATCCTTGGACACAAGATGTTATTTTACATCACTTACAGCTTTGTACTTCTTAAGCACTTTCAGCCTTTTTCAAATAGAACCAAAAGAACATGCAGTGAAAATTATTTATTGCATTTTTAAACAGTTCTCATTGTTGAAACATGATTTAGCAACAGTGTGGAAAGTCATTACATTGATTGGAAAACTGATCATTTCCTTCAAAGATAGACACAAAGTGCTGAAATAACTCTGTGGGTCAGGCAGCATCTCTGGAGGACACGGGTAGACAGTGTTGGGTCTCTTTTCTCTTCACTCTGGCTTCCTGTCTCTGATCACTGCACAGTGATGCCTGCTGGTAATGTGTGTAGATCTTGGATGAGGTTAGGACCAGACTTTGAAAGAACCTCCAGCAGATGAAACAGGATGAGAGGAGATCTTATCGAAACGTATAAGATTATTAAGGGGTTGGACACGTTAGAGGCAGGAAACGTGTTCCCAGTGTTGGGGGAGTCCAGAACCATGGGCCACAGTTTAAGAATAAGGGGTAGGCCATTTAGAACTGAGATGAGGAAAAACGTTTTCAGTCAGAGAGTTGTGAATCTGTGGAATTCTCTGCCTCAGAAGGCAGTGGAGGCCAATTCTCTGAATGCATTCAAGAGAGAGCTAGATAGAGCTCTTAAGGTTAGCGGAGTCAGGGGGTATGGGGAGAAGGCAGGAACGGGGTACTGATTGAGAATGATCAGCCATAATCACATTGAATGGCGGTGCTGGCTCAAAGGGCCGAATGGCCTCCTCCTGCACCTATTGTCTATTGTCTATTGTCTATTGCCAAAAAAATATTATTCCAGAAATTCATCACATGTTTGCATGCAATTGAAGGGCTGCATGCACAGACATGGAATTCAGTCTCAGCCATTATTGGACAGAATAAACAGAATAAATGTTAACCATGAGTGTACATGGGGTCCATAGGATTTAGAAATGGTACAAATCCTGAAAGCTTATGAGAGGATTACCAACACTCAATTTTCTAGTACAACTTGATTTAGTTTAGTTTACTTTAGTTTAGTTTTGAAATACAGTGCGGAAGCCAACCCTTCGGCCAACCGAGTCCGCACTGACCAGCGATCCCTGCACGTTAACACGATCTTACACACGCACTAGGGCCATTTTTAAAAACATTTATACCAGGCCAATTAACCTACAAACCTGTACGTCTTCGGAGTGGGATAGGAAACCAAAGTTCTTCCCACGCAGGTCACGGAGAGAACGTCCAAACTTCGTGCAGACAGCACCCATAGCCAGGATCGAACCTGGGTCCCTGGCATTGTAAGAGTTGTAAGGCAGCAACTCTACCACTGCTCCACCATTCCGCCTGGCCATGCCTGACCATTTCTCGGTGCAAATATTGACATGGATATCATTGCGAGAAAAATCTCATCTAACCACCACAAAGTTGGAGGAATCTTTGCATTCTCCTAGCTTCCCCTCTCTTGATTCTTTGGCATCGGACTGGTTATAATATTTGTGTGTCTCCTAATACTCCTTTTAGTCCAACCAGATCACTTGTTTGGTTGAAGGATGCACTGAGATATTTGTTCCCTAACATGAACAAAAGTGATGATGAGAGTCTTCTTTTCTTTGTTTAGGTTTGTTGTAATCAATATCTTTGCACTTGATTCCTCTCAACTTTCCATGGCTGTCATTTTAATGGGCGTTCACACAGCTACCACCAGTTTTCCACCCCAGTGAAGTTGAAAATTACTTCCCGCTAATCCTCTGAGAGGAAGGATTTCAGGCACTGTGCACAACCATGGCCCTTTTGCACAAATGCTTTCATTAAGCCCAAGCTACAAGGCACGATTTAATTGTGGATGGATGTGGAAGCTGCACAGAGACGCTCAGTCCTCGAGCTTCTGGCTGCCGTGAGAGGATTTATCAGTGGACTTAACATCCATAGTCATTTCTTGTAAAAAAATTTCAGAAGGTTTTTCTCTATTTGCAAATCTTTTATCATTTCTGGAAACCTTGGGATATTCCTCTTCGAAATTTCTGATTTGTGGAAAGACGTCAAAGACTTTGCGCTGGCACGGAGCAGATAAGCCAGTACTTTCGGAGCGACAAGACAGATTAATACTTCTGTTGTGGGACTTCATCAGAACCTTCTACAAATGTCATTTCACCTGCTGTGCAAACAGCTGGTTCTGTTTTTTCTTAATTTTAAATTTCCAGTATCTGCAGTTTTTTGCTTACATAACTTTATGCACTCTTATTTATTTTTTTTCCCCTCTGTCAATCCCACTTATGAGTCCAGGCTATTAATTCAGGTGGTCCAGTCAGTCCTCTGGATGCTTTACAAGGCATTGTTCATCTAGATAGACATGTCTCAGCAACTCACATTGTCAGATGTGAGGAAACTTGAAGAAGGCTAATGCTCTAACTAATTCTTAACATCTTTTACTCAGCATTTCTTCTCATGGCTTCCTGGTTACCAGGAATTTGATAACATTTTTCCGTACTTTGTTTCATAGAATCAAGGAGTCCTTAAAAACTCGCAGCATCTGAGGCCCTTTGGTCCTTCATTTCCATGCTGGCCAAAAATAATCTGTTTGAATTCATCTTTCTTCCCGGTCCTTAGTCTGTAGGCTTGTAGGTTGTAGCTGTTCAAATGCTCATACAAATGTTATTTATCTGGGTTTTCGGTGTTTGCTATCTTTCAGGCAGTGAGTTCCAGACCTCCCATCAGTCTTAAAGTGAAAACTTTTCTCCCAGTTCTCTAATCCTTCTACCAATTACCTTAAAACTATATCCCCTGGATGTTGACCCCCTTGGAAAGAGAAATCGCTCTTTCCTATTCACCCTGTCTAGGCCTCTCAAAACACCTCGATTAAATCTCCTCTCAACTTCCTCTGTTCTAAAGAAAACAGCCCAAGCTCAGCCAATCTTTCCGTAATGAAACTTCTCTATCCCTGACAACACCAACATAAATCTCCTCCGCACTCTCTCTTGTGTTGTCATATCATTCCTGCAATGTGATGACCAGAGTTTAATTCAGTATTCTACCTGTGGTCTGACCAATGTTTTTATGCATATATTTAACCTCCCATTCTTGCATTGTATGCAGTGCCTAATATAGAAAATGTGCCACCATTTAATCTTATCTACATGCTCTTCTATCTTCACAGATTTTTTTTAAACTGCATGTCTAGGTCTGGCTGTTCTTCCGTACATTTCAATATCCCTATTTCTTCTTGTCACTCCTATTAAACAAGGCCCACAATTATGTGGCATTCAGATAGTACATGAGCATTATTGGAATACAAACTATGATGGCCATATGTTGCAAAGAGCCCTAATACATTCATATGTTCCATTTCAGATGTAATGCAATTGCTGGTATATTGTCATCGAGGGAAATCGGCATATACTCTTCATATTTTACAGGAAAGATAAAACAAAACTGTGCACTACAGGCAGTCTGATGTAGCAAGTTTTTTTTTTCCCTGAGTGCCTCAGAAGTGTTATGCTTCTCCAGGAAGAGCTGTCCCAGATCCAGAAACCATGAGCAGATCAGTAAGCAGCAGGTGGCAAAAAAAAAAAAAAATTCTCCCCCAATATATCCAGGTGAATGGTTGTTGCTTGGATTGGTGAACTGTTGGAAGTGGTGTAATCCAGACGCAGCAAGGGATCCACGTTTGTTCTTAGTGAAAATGAATGTCTCAAATTTGTATGCAGAGAACGCAGTTTCAAAATTTGCGAAGATGTAAACGCGACGTGTTTTTGAACTGCGAGGAGGATTTTAAAACAACAAAAAAAAATATCATGAAATCCTTGCAGAGAGAGAGAGAAAAAAATAAAAAATGATTTTCAAACATGATCATGAGTAAATATATTTTGAAGCAAAACCAAGGAATGGGAGCATACACTGAGTGGAAAAAACACATATAGATGAACACAGGGAGATGTTGGAGCGCAGACTGCTTTGCCAACCCATGCTATACCCTGAGTAGAAACAACACAGAGACCAGGAATTAATGTACAGCATTATGCTTCAATGTGGCTTTCAGACAATACCAAGTCTCTGGGCTGTCACACTTATCTATTCCATTTTAATCTCAGCCACCAGGGAACATGATATTTTGTTGCCAAGCAACAGGCCACAGTTCTGCAAAGGAATATTATATTTATAGGTTAAAAAAGGTTCATTTTGATTTCACATTGAAGATTTTGAATAATACTCCTTAATTAGGATGAAAGAACAAATTAGGAGTTGAAGGATTTGTTGCTGGATTGTATTAATATTTCTACCAAGGCCTGAAACCTCCAATTTAAAGATTATATTCGTATTCATCAAACCTCAGAACCGAGAGGCTCAGCTTGTCATGGAGATGGATACGTTCCTCAGCTTTGGACATTCACACCCAATGGTCAGCTAATGCGGTGATGAACAATATGCAATCATCTTCGTGTTATTATCAGCCTCCCTTTTATCTCCACCTTAAGCTCTCTTATATCATGCAAAGATGTGGCATAATCTGTGTTTACATATTACAATCATTCCAAAATTAAATTTGAGAGGCCTGAGCATTGCCTTAATGGAATGTTTTCCTTATTCTTCACACTACTTCCAAGAAAAGATATCCCATTACAAACTATGCGTTTCAGTGACCCATAAAATAGGGTGTCGTACAATCAAATGTCTGCTTCCTTCTTCTGGTTGCAAGCTCAGTATCTAAGGGTCATCAACTAACGTGGCCACATGCAGAAATTTGTGGGAGATTGGGACATTCACCTTTGATTAGTACGGGTGGCAAGGGCTATGTGGAGAATGCAGAAGAGTGGGATTGAGAGGGAAACATAGATCAGCCATGATTGAACAGCAGAATAGACTGATGGGCCAAATGGCCTACTTCTGCTCCTATGACTTATGAACTTATGAGAGGTTAGGAGAATTGTCTTTCCATGGCAGATTACTGCTGCATCGAAGGTTGTACTTAGAAAGTGGACGGGGCATCGTATTTTAAAAAATGGATATTTATTTAAACTCCATGCAGAGCAATGAGATTAATATAAGATTGTTCCAGCAAGAATTAGCAAGGATAAGATGGGCCAAAGAGCCTACCTCACCAATATATGGCTCAGTAATAAATAACACAACCCTACTTTTACAAAATCCAGTCAAGTATTTCCCTTCACAGAGGTCATCAACCCAGGAGTTTGACTCAAAACCAATAAAACCTACATCAGACAGCCTTTCTTGTACTGACTGGATTGAGACTTTGACCTACACTTGGGAGGGTTTATAAAGTTGTTTTGGTCGATTCAACCAGCTCTTTCCAAATCACTTCCAGCACCATCTTTACTTCTCATTGCAAGCTCACATCTCTTTTTAAAAAAAAAAGAATTCATACGATTATACAAAGCCCCTATGAATTCACTCTTTTATTTCAGCTGACTTCCAAATTCCTTCTTTCAACACCCTCACTATGAGAAAGTCTGGATTCATAGCACAGTTCTTTTCACATAATTCTTTCACAAAACTAAAAGCTTTATACAAGGTTCAAAGCTATCCCAGTCTCTTTCAATATTCCACAAGTGGTTGTATCGTTGACCTCTTCTCTTCATTTCCCTGATTTCATTTTCTGCACTTTTCAACTCTGTTAGTGTCCTGTATTTTAAACTTACGTCACCATACATCGTTCTCAGTGGGGAAAACCAAAAGCCAGATTGATTCAATTGACAGCAATGAGATTCTTCATCATTGACTTGTTTGTGCCACACATTTGGTTCCTTAGCATTTACTGTATTCAAACAGATGGAAATGAGTACCTCCTCAAATGCCTGGCACTGGTGACAAAACAATTACTTCCCCACTTGTGTGTGTGTGTGAGTGTGTGTGTGTGTGTGTGTGTGTGTGTGTGTGTGAGAGTGTGTGATTGGGAGTGTGTGAGTGGGAGTGTGTGAGTGAGTGTGTGAGTGACAGTGTGTGTGCGAGAGTGTGTGAGCGAGAGTGGGTGATTGGAGGTGTGTGAGAGTGAGTGTGTTTGAGAGAGTGTGAGTGAGAGTGTGTGAGTCAGTGTGTGTGAGTGAGTGTGTGAGTGAGAGTGTGAGTGAGAGTGTGTGAGTGAGTGTGTGTGAGTGAGTGAGTGTGTGTGAGTGTGTGTGAGTGTGAATGTATGAGTGAGAGTGTGTGTGTGTGAGAGTGTGTGAGTGAGAATGTGTGTGTGAGTGTGTGTGTGTGAGTGTGTGTGTGAGAGTGTGTGTGTGAGTGTGTGTGTGAGAGTGTGAGTGAATGTGTGTGAGTGTGTGTGTGTGTGAGAGTGTGTGAGTGAGTGAATGAGAATGTGAGAGTGTGTGAGTGAGAGTGCGTGAGTGAGAGTGTGTGTGAGAGTGTGTGAGTGAGTGTGTGTGTGAGTGTGTGTGTGTGAGTATGTGTGTGTAAGTGTGTGTGTGAGAGTGTGTGAGTGAGAGTGTGTGTGTGAGAGTGTGTGAATGAGAGTGTGTATGAGAGAGTGTGTGTATAAGTGTGTGTGAGAGTGTGTGTGTGAGAGTGTGTGAGTGTGTGTGTGTGTGAGAGTGTGTGAGTGAGTGAATGAGAATGTGAGAGTGTGTGAGTGAGAGTGTGTGAGTGAGTGTGTGTGAGTGTGTGTGAGTGTGTGTGTGAGAGCATGTGAGTGTGAGTGTGTGAGTGAGAGCGTGTGTGAGTGTGTGAGTGAGTGTGTGAGTGAGAGTGTGTGAGTGAGAGTGTGTGAGAGAGTGTGTGTGTGAGAGTATGTGTGTGAGTATGTGTGTGTAAGTGTGTGTGTGAGAGTGTGTGAGTGAGAGTGTGTGTGAGAGTGTGAGTGAGAATGTGTGAGTGAGAATGTGTGTGAGAATGTGTGTGAGAGTGTGTGTGAGAATGTGTGAGTGAGAGTGTGTGTGTGAGAGTGTGAGTGAGAATGTGTGAGTGAGAATGTGTGTGAGAGTGTGTGTGAGAATGTGTGAGTGAGAGTGTGTGTGTGAGTGTGCGTGTGAGAGTGTGTGTGTGAGAGTGTGCGTGTGAGAGTGTGCGTGTGAGAGTGTGTATGAGAGAGTGTGTGTGTAAGTGTGTGAGCGAGAGTGTGTGTGTGAGAGTGTGTGTGTGTGTAAGTGTGTGAGCGAGAGTGTGTGTGTGAGATTGTGTGTGTGTGTAAGTGTGTGAGTGAGAGTGTGAGTGAGAGTGTGTGTGTGTGTGTAAGTGTGTGAGTGAGAGTGAACATGAATAAAATTGTAAATAATTCACTTTATTTTAACCAGACAGTATACATTGAGAAAACTTTGGAAACATGCCAGGGAGTATTTTATTTGCAGACAGGACGATTAACAGTTAGATCACCAGAAAAAGATGCCTGAACCTCGCTCACTGGTGTGAGAAACACTTAGAAGCTGTAACATGAAGACAATAGGGTTGGTGCACTGGTGCAAATCTATCTTATAATGGTAATGAATGATAGCATTATTTTCACGTCCTGGCTCCCTCTACTGGAAAGATAACCCAGTGCAAGTAAAAATGAACAATGCAAACTAGATCGAGACACAAGGAACTGCGGATGCTGGTTTTCAAAAAAGACCCAAAGTCTTAGCCAAGCCCTACAAGTCCTAGCCACCAGGCACCGTCCTGCCTGAGGTCATTTGTGGCCGGCCTTGATTGGTCTTGGTCTTTTCTTGCCTCCAGCTCTTCACCACCCACCCCCTACAGTCAGTCTGAAGAGGGGTCCCAACCCGAAACATCACCCATCCTGTTTCTCCAGAGATGCTGCCTGACCCACTGAGTTACTCCAGCACTTTGTGCCTACGTATGCTCCAATAACTCAGTGGTTCAGGCAGCATCTTTGGAGAACATTAGATATGTGCCGTTTCAGGTCGGGAACCTTCTTCAGACCCTAGATTTATTTAAAAATAATTGTGGAGACATCAGAGCTGTCCAGTATTACAGAGAACAACAAGTGACCGCGTCCAGCATCACACATACACAGTTTATGAGTAGAACGCAGGAAACTGGTGCTCAGTCGAGCCACAAGATGTTGGATGTAGATGTTAGAATCTTGAGCAAAAAAAAAACTAATTGCCGGGGAACACAGTTGGTCAGGCAGCATCTGTGGAAGGAAATGGACAGACGACGATTTGGGCTGCAACCCTTTCTTGATGTTGATCTCAGCTAATAACCTCTCCACAAGCATCATGACACTGGCAATGCACTGATAGATAGTGCATTCAAATGTACAAAGTACAAGATTGATGAGCATCACAACGTGACATTGCCAACAACCTTTCTGGCATTGACAATTTATCCTTGTATTTGTCTGGATTCCTTCCTTCAGAACTTAATTCTTATTAATGATTGTTCAAAACTTTTTGTTTTACTTTTAGATTTCTGCTCTCTTTTATTTCTCCTTGTCAATTCTATTTTCTTTCATTCTTCTTATTTCTCTTTCTGCACATGATTTGATATTATACCAGACCAAGTGAACCCATTGGGCCCAAACCACTCCTGCATTGGTCCAGCACCCTCTCCTCCCCCACTCCCCCTCCCCTCTCCCCCCAATCCCTCCCCCTCCCCTCTCCCCCCTCCCCCTCTCCTCTCCCCCACCCCTCTCCCCCTCCCCCCCTCCCCCCCTCCCCCTCCCCCTCCCCCTCCCCCTCTCCCCCTCCCTCCCCCCTCCCCCTTCCCTCCCCTCCATCCCCCAACCCCCCTCCCACCACTCCCCCCTCTCCCCTTCCCCTCCCCTTCCCCTCCCCCCCACTCCATCCCCCTCAACCCACCCTTATCCTCCCTCCCTCCCCCCTCCCTCCCTTCCCCTCCCTCCCTAGATTTAAACCTTAAAATGTGAATAACTTAAAAAATATAACACTGATTTCAATGAAACTTCTTCCATTATCACCAAAGGGATGACGGTGAGTAAGGTGGGCCTAAAATTTTTGTGCTATCGTGTACCGTTCAGGAACTAACAAACAAACAAACAAGAGTTTTAGGATACAGATTCTAAGTTTCTGCCTCGATTAGGCTGGAGGATATCGCCCATTGTTTGACCTGTTCACACATGGCTAGATCTCTCCTGATATGGATTTCTACTCACTATGCTTTGGTAGAATGCAATGAATGGTAAATGCCATTCATTTTTGTTCCTGATTGAAAAATCCGAGCTGATACAAACACAAACAAAAGTAGACCTGAAAGCCTCAAGGCAGTATAGCATCAAAAATAGCTTGTCTCTGTTGTACTCCATTTTATTATTTGTCAAGTGGACAGCAACTTGCAGAGTAGGTGAAATGTGTTCAGGTGGTCTACCATTCAGTGAACCACTTGTTCTGATCCACCAGTAGATTCACCATGGCTATCAAAATGTAATGCGCTCCCTTCAGTCTGTTCTGCAACCAAAGGCCATCAACAATTTGCTGGATTTAGACACAAAATGCTGGAGTAACTCAACGGGTCTGGCAGCATCCCTGAACAAAAGGAATAGGTGAAACACTTCTTCAGACCCAAAACATCACCTCTTCCTTTTCCCCAGAGATCCTGCTGAGTTACTCCAACATTTTGCGTTGATCTTCGATGTAAACCAGCATCTGCAGTTCCTTCCTACACATTTAGACACAAAATGCTGGAGTAATTCAGCGTGACTGGAGAGAATGAGTGGATGATGTTTCGGGTCGAGACCCCTTCTTCAGACTGAGAGTCAGGGGAGAGGGAGACAGAGAGATATGGAAGGGTAACGTGTGAAAACGAGAGATCAAAGGGGACGAAGGCGAAGGAAAATGGGGAATGGATCAGGCTTCCTACACATTTGCTGGATTCACTCTATTATTTCACAATGCTGCAACAATTTAGGATTGGAAGATAATGGCAAGGATGACATGGTAATGGAATGAGCTATTGCCACTGAAACCACCTTCCACTTGAGAGGCACCACAAAGACCATTGGAGCTTTGTCTCACTTAAACACTGGCAATTGTTCACTCTATATTACTTCCCTGTTTAACTTGCCTTCCACTTTAGGATGCAATAATCATCAGGATCAAAGGCTCTTTCTACGTTCACACTAAGGTGTTAGCAATAATATGAGCTGGATTCAACCTATGCGTCATAAAAATGCCCAGACAACGTTGATACTACCACATCATTAGAGCCACACAATAATTGATACCCAAGAACAGATACTTCACGACGTTCTTTTACGAAGGAGATGAGGAGGAATTTCTTTAGTCAGAGAATGGTGAATCTGTGGGATTTTTTGTCACAGAAGTCTGTGGAGGCCAAGTCAGTGGATATATTTAAGGCAGAGAAAAATAGATTCTTGATTAGTATGGGTGTCAGGGGTTATGGGGAGAAGGCAGGAGAATGGGGTTAGGAGGGAGAGGTAGATTAGCCGTGATTGAATGGCAGAGTAGACTTGATGGGCTGAATGGCCTAATTCTGCTCCCATCACTTATGATCTTATGATTCCTATACAGTATCTCCGACACAGCCATTCAAGTCAGGACATTACATTTTAATATTTTTCTTTTTGCTCCCTTTATCCCACACATTAGCTGGACTGCAAAAGTTTATTTTTTTTAATCTGTTGCAAGCTCCCTGCTGTTCTTCAGCACAGATGTTTGTGAACTCAATCTTGCCAAAAGTAACAGGATACAATTACTATTAAACGGTGCCAATACATGCACTTGTATTGTTCTGAAATGCTGAACAGCATGTGACATAGTATTGCTATCAGCAGGAACAAATAGATTTCTGAACATTCTCAGTGTATTTTTTGCCAAGAACTGCTTTCTTTTACCTCCGCCATATGTTTCAGTGAACCAGAATATGCGATCTAAACTCAGATTCATTTCTAAGTACCCTCTGCCCTCTGTTGGGCTGCAATCATGTGATTAACTATCCAAGACCACCCCACCAGCACAGAAAAGATTCTACATTTCATGCCTATTGGGAAGATCTTGGGATCCAACCCCAAAATGTGTTGGTTTAGCTCCACTGAGTCCAAATATGCCTGTGTACTCAAAATGATGTCGGGTCCTAACTATTTGGCTCATGAGATTAGCACGGTGAGGTTTGATATGCAGTCACAAAATGCTGGAGTAACTCAGCGGCACAGGCAGCATCTCTGGAGAGAAGGAATCGGTGATGTTTCGGGTCGAGACCCTTCTTCAGTCTGAAGGAGGGTCTCGACCTGAAATGTCACCCATTCCTTCTCTCCAAGGATGCTGCCTGTCCCACTGAGTTACTCCAGCATTTTGTGTCTATCTTCGGTTTAAACCAACATCTGCAATTCGACTCTACACACAAGGTTTGATTTGTGTTTTACTAGATGCAATATTACACATTTGAGTTCTCAGCACAAAGCTGAAGAGATTGCAGATCAAGACGTACAGGTATGTAGGTTAATTGGCTGGGTAAATGTAAAAATTGTCCCTAGTGGGTGTAGGATAGTGTTAATGTACGGGGATCACTGGGCGGCACGGACTTGGTGGGCCGAAAAGGCCTGTTTCCGGCTGTATATATATGATATGATATGATATGATAAGAGTTTTGGCTTGCCTTCACTGTGATTTCCATCTGTTAATTTACACAAATGTATTGATATTATTCCCAAACTTCTTTCTTTTTTTCCCCCTGCTTAATTTTAATGGCTCGACAGATTTAAATTGTAAATTCCCTGTGTCGTTCTCTCCTTGGTAAATAGATGCTAATTTGGGACATCACATTTTCACATAATGACATCCCTTGACTGTAAATCATTGCTCTTCGAGATCCTCACTCAAAGGATGGAACAAGCTGCCTTGGAGGAGGTAGTTGAGGCATGGACTGTCCCAACATTTAAAAAACAGTTAGACAGGTGCGTGGATAGGACAGGTTTGGAGGGAAACAGGCCAAACATGGGCAGGTGGGACTAGTGTAGCCGGGACATGTTGGCCAGTGTGGGCAAGTTGGGCCAAAGGGCCTGTTTCCACATTGTATAACTCTATGACTCTAAGTACACCATCGACCTTCACTATCACCCTCCCTCAGCTTGGATAGGACTGTCTTCACTCAACTCCATTCCTAATCAGATCCAGAGATTGGCTTAAGACGGACACAAAAAGCTGGAGTAACTCAGCGGGTCAGGCAGCATCTCTGGAGAAAAGGAATAGGTAATGTTTTGGATCGAGACTCTTCTTGTCCTACCCACTCCCTCCTCCCCACACCCTCATCCATGGCATTGTTACCTTTGAGAAATCCCAAGGATCTTCCCATTACTTATTGTTCCTCAGACCCTGATATGACTTTGAGCATTGGTTGGGCAGAGATTTCCTCCAGTTAAGTGCTGGGAAAAACAGAAGCTTTTTTCTTTACTTAAATGCTGGCCACAAACAAAAATCTACCCTTTTCCTTAACCACAGTCTCCGGCTGAACTGAACCATTCAGAGCTCCAGGCTCTTATTTGACATTGAGATGAGTTGCTGACCTAATTTCTCCTCCGCTGTCATGAGTTTTAGCTTCAGTCTCTGCCTCGTCCTTAGCTCATCTGCTGCTGAAACCTTCATCAATGTCATTGTTTACTCTGTCATCAATCATTCCAATGTTCCTCCGGCCAACCTGCCGCTTTCCACTTGAGCTCATTCAAACCCGCTACTTAAATCATGATTCACATCATCTTGTTCACCCATTCACTCCAGCTCCAGACCGCTGTTATCTTCCCCCTTACCTCTACAACCTTTAAGAATCATTGCATTTTTCTAATTCTAAAGGGCGGCATGGTAGCGCAGCGGTAGAGTTGCTGCCCTACAGTGAAAGCAGCACCGGAGACCTGGGTTCGATCCCGACTACGGGTGCTGTCTGTATGGAGTTTGTACGTTCTCCCCGTGACCTGCGTGGGTTTTCTCTGAGATCTTCGGTTTCCTCCCACACTCCAAAGACGTACAGGTATGTAGGTTAATTGGCTTGGTTAATGTAAAAATTGTCCCTAGTGGGTATAGGATAGTGTTAATATGCGGGGATCGCTGGTTAGAGTGGACCTGGTGGGCCGAAAGGGCCTGTTTCCACGCTGTATCTCCAAACAAATTCTGGAATTTGTTACTTCTCAGATTTTCCTCATTCCGCCATTGATGGTCTTTCCTTTAACTTCCAAGGCCCATTCTTCAAAGGCTGCTCAACCCTCTCCCCTCTATTAAGCCATTCCCTCAACCCAATCTCTTTGACCGTACATTCGGCCAACTCCCTCAATACCTTGTGGTATGACTCAGTGCTAAATGCTGTTTGATTGCACCCCAGCAAAACATCTGGGATGATTTACTACATTAAAGGCGGCGAAAAATGTAAGCATCGCTCTGTGTTCATAATTTGTACTCGGAAGTATGATGTCTCTGTTTTCTCAGTGAGCCATTTGAAGGAAATGCGAATTTAAAATCTGCTAGTGCGCAGGAAGAACTTCACAAAATGATTTGCAACAACTCACTCTGTAAGCCAGCAGTGAGAATCCGAGAATTTGCATGCGGAACACAGCAAACTTTTTCAATTAATTGTTTTACAAAAGGAATAAAGCATCCACACTTCCGAACAGTAACTAAAAATAGACCTGCTTTGCTGTAAATGAATGATGATCCCATTTCATTGACAGGCAGCATTTATTAGCTAACAGGATGTTTATCCTTTCACTTGTACAGTGGTTGGTATTCATTAATACAGTATATGATACCTGCAGACCTGAAGCTTTTATACATTTTATTGGATTACTCAGTTCAGATAATGGATCGCTGAACTTGCGTAACAGTATCCTACACAAAAATCATTAATGAGCTATTATTCACTCCTTCTTTTCAAGGTTTGATACAGAAGTGCAGAACACAATTTGAAATTCTAGATAGTGTCATCATTTTTCGGTGATATTTTAGACAATAGACAATAGACAATAGGTGCAGGAGTAGGCCATTCAGCCCTTCGAGCCAGCACCGCCATTCAATGCGATCATGGCTGATCACTCTCAATCAGTACCCCGTTCCTGCCTTCTCCCCATACCCCCTCACTCCGCTATCCTTAAGAGCTCTATCCAGCTCTCTCTTGAAAGCATCCAACGAACTGGCCTCCACTGCCTTCTGAGGCAGAGAATTCCACACCTTCACCACTCTCTGTGCACCCTACAAGCCTCTTTTGTACATTTTTCTTTGTGAGGTAATAAAGAACCAAAATGTCATAATAAATGGCCCCTTGAACTCATAAGTTCATACTTTATAGGAGCAGAATTAGACCCATTTGGTCCATCAGGTCTACTCCGCCATTCTATCATGACTCGAAATTCTCTCATCACTTTTCCACTCCATTTTTCTTCCACAACTCCTTTCCCAATCACAGCCCTGTTGTCCTCTATCCCCATTCCCTTCCTTGTTAGCCTGTCTCTTTCCTACCTTCTCCAGAGAGCTCAATGGTCATTCTTCACTGCTCCTCCAGCTCATCCCCTGCGGCTTAATTGATAACATTCTAATAACTGGATCAAAGAATTGTGACTCTAAATTCTGCTCTTTCGGTAATTAGTCACAAGAGACTCGGCCAATACTCCAGTGTGCGGTGTAGAATCCCTATACTGCTGGAGGTGTCGTCTTTTCTACCAAATAATAAACCAAGGTTCTCTATTTTTTCACAAGTAGAAGTAAAAGATCCCTTGGGACTACTTTGAAGTAGACCTGAGAAGTTATCATGGAGTCATAAAATCATACAGCACGGAAACAGGCCCTTCAGCCCAATTCGTCTATGCCAACCAAGATGGCCCATCTAAGCTAGTCCCATTTGCCTGTGTTTGACCCATATCATTCTAAACCTTTTCTATCCATGTACCTATTCAATGTTGTTGTAGCACCTACCTCTGCTATCTCCTCAGGCTGCTTGTTCCATATACCCACCACCCTCTGAGTGCAAATCGTTGTCCCTCAGGTTCCTAATAAGTTACTCCTCTCACCTAAATCTATGTCCTCTAATTCTTGAATCCCCCTACCATTGGCAAAAGAGAGTATTCACCTTGTCTATTCCCCTCATGTGTTTATACACCTCTAAAAGATCACCCTGTTAGTCCTGTGTTCTGAAGAATAAAGTCCCAGCCTGCCCAAACTCTTCCTATGGCTCAGGCCCTTGAGTCCTGGCTGCATCCTAGCAAATCTGGAAAGGATATCCATCATGTCTTGGCCAATATTTGTCCATCAAATAACATTGCCAGATTATCTAATCGTTAACTTTTTGGGAAGAGATTGCTGTGTGTAAATTTACTGCTGGAATTAAAACAAAGCATATGTTTCTATCTGTAAGTATATTTCTTCCATTCCTGATTAAGCCCAAACTATCTCTATCCAGAATTTATCCCAATGAGATGGCGTTCTGTTTTGATCTCTTAAACCAATGCATTTGTCCATAGTTTTTCTCTCTGCCTCTCTCTTTCATTTTTGCTTGTCCTCTCCCTCTCCCTCTCCCTCTCCCTCTCCCTCTCCCTCTCCCTCTCCCTCTCCCTCTCCCTCTCCCTCTCCCTCTCCCTCTCCCTCTCCCTCTCCCTCTCCCTCTCCCTCTCCCTCTCCCTCTCCCTCTCCCTCTCCCTCTCCCTCTCCCTCTCCCTCTCCCTCTCCCTCTCCCTCTCCCTCTCCCTCTCCCTCTCCCTCTCCCTCTCCCTCTCCCTCTCCCTCTCCCTCTCCCTCTCCCTCTCCCTCTCCCTCTCCCTCTCCCTCTCCCTCTCCCTCTCCCTCTCCCTCTCCCTCTCCCTCTCCCTCTCCCTCTCCCTCTCCCTCTCCCTCTCCCTCTCCCTCTCCCTCTCCCTCTCCCTCTCCCTCTCCCTCTCCCTCTCCCCTCTCCCCTCTCCCTCTCCCTCTCCCTCTCCCTCTCCCTCTCCCTCTCCCTCTCCCTCTCCCTCTCCCTCTCCCTCTCCCCCTCCCCCTCCCCCTCCCCCTCCCCCTCCCCCTCCCTCTCCCTCTCCCTCTCCCCCTATATATATATATATATATAGGAAAATAACTGCAGATGCTGGTACAAATCGAAGGTATCACAAAATGCTGGAGTAACTCAGCAGGTCAGGTAGCATCTTGGAGAGAAGGAATGGGTGACATTTTGGGTCCAGACCCTTCTTCTGAAGAACTCAGACTGAAGTAACTCAGTCTGCCGAGTTACTCCAGCATTTTGTGATATATATATATATATATATCTCGCTCTCTTTCAAACATGTGTTCTCCAGCTCTTTTTTCAGCAGCTTCTCACCAAATAAATACTGACGGAACTCACTGAGATGCGGGAATAGCATCCATTCTTCCACTGACGTCTGGCACAGTTTGCTGTTACATTGACATGTTGTACTCTGAATGTGTTGTTTATTCAGGGGCTTTACCACTTCCAATATGGAGAGGATGATGAGCTGAGTGGAGCGATAATCTGTTCCAAAAAAAAAAAGAAGCTTTGAGTGCTTTTCCATGTCTCTTAAATATCCATCAAACAGAATGTGCATTTAAATCCAAACCATGTACTTGACATTATCAGGTGCTTCTCTTATCAAGAGTTTTTTTGCATTGTATACACCACATGGGGCTTCAGACCTCAGTAAGGCTGACCAAATGAACATGTGCGGATGTGTTTTTCCAGATATTACAGCTGTCATTCAAAGATAATCACACGTAAAAACATCATTTACATTCTCTGCATGTTCAGCCGAGCCCTACCAGTCAGTGTGAGGAAAACTGACTGAACCGTGCTCCAGAGACTTGTAATGTCGTTACTCCAACTGCTTTCCACCAAAGTATAACCAGTCTACTGCTGTGCATTCCAAACCCCAGCAATAAGAGTGCTGTAGGGTCGGACACAATTATAGATCAAACTGGTGCTTTCCTTCAAATGGCATCATTTAATTCATTGATTGGAAGATACAGCTTGAAAACAGGAACTTTGGCTCATCAAGTACATACCAACCCATTCACACTAGTTCCATGTTATCTCACTTTCACATCCACTCCCTACACACAAGAGGCAACTTACAGCAGCCTACTAACTGACAAACCTGCATGTTCAGTTTAGTTTTTGTTTATTTTAGTCTATTATCGCCATGTGTACCGAGCTAGAGTGAAAAGCTTTTGTTGCATGTTAGCCAGTCAGTGCAAAGACGATACATGATTGCAATCAAACTGTCCACTGTGTACAGTTACAGGATAAAGGGTACAACTTAGTGCAAGATAAACTCCGGGAAAGTCTGATTAAATATAGTTTGAAGGTCTCCATTGGGATAGATGGGAGGTCAGGACTGCTCTCTCTTTGGTGATAGGACGGTTCAGTTACCTGCTATGTGGGAGGAAACGGAAGGAAACTCACGTAATTGTGTGGAGAACGTGAACACTCCGCATAGAGAGCACCCGAGATCAGGATCGAACTTGGCTCTCTCTTGCTGTGGGGCAGTAGCTCTACCAGCTGCACTGCTGATTGTAGCTGCAGCTTCAGTGATAATTGTATGGACAGAGTGGAAAACATACTGAGTACCATATTCAAGAGGCCCTGGAACCAGGAATGAAGCTTGTGCTGTAGGATTGATCTGCAGGATTAGGATTAAGCTGAGTCTTTATGATGACTTCATGCTGTTCACTTGATTTGAAGTAAGCAGCCAGTGTTAATGGGTGCACATCTTGGTAAGAGGCTCAAACTTCTGAGATGCTTCCACTACACAAAAGACTGGCATGTGTTACATAAAACCTGCATTAAAGAGAAGAATTGCAGCTGCTGCAAGTCAAGGGGAGACCTCTGGTCCTAGACTCTCCCACTCATGGAAAGGCTCTCTCCACATCCACTCTATCCAAGCCTTTCACTAGGGTTGAGAGGGAAAAATAGATCAGCCATGATGGAATGGTGTAGTAGACTCGATGGGCCAACTTATGCTATGACTTGTGAACTTATGAAATTATGAAATAAGTTGCTAAGTTATAGACAATAGACAATAGACAATAGGTGCAGGAGTGGGCCATTCGGCCCTTCGAGCCAGCACTGCCATTCACCATGATCATGGCTGATCATCCACAATCAGTAACCCGTTCCTGCCTTCTCCCCATATCCCTTGACTCTGCTACCATTAAGAGCTCTATCTAACTCTCTCTTGAAAGCATCCAGGGAATTGGCCTCCACTGCTTTCTGAGGCAGAGAGTTCCACAGCTTCACAACTCTCTGAGTGAAAAAGCTTTTCCTCATCTCCGTTCTAAATGGCCTACCCCTTATTCTTCAACTGTGGCCCCTGGTTCGGGACTCCCCCAACATCGGGAACATGTTTCCTCCCTCTAGCGTGTCCAATCCCTTAATAATCTTATATGTTTCAATAAGATCCCCTCTCATCCTTCTAAATTCCAGAGTATACAAGCCCAGTCGCTCCAGTCTTTCAACATTTGACAGCCCCGCCATTCCGGGAATTAACCTCGTGAACCTACGTTGCACTCCCTTATGGAGCTGCCATGCATCATTTCATGTAGGAAAATAACTGAAGATGCTGGTACAAATCGAAGGTATCACAAAATGCTGGAGTAACTCAGCAGTGGAGCAAGTCCCAAGAAAGCAGATGTGGCTGTGGTAGCGAGTCTGGGTCAAGATGTGGTCGTAGAGTAGGAGGGCAGGAGAAATCACAGAGGGGTGTCCCAAGAAAGCAGATGTGGCTGTGGTAGCGAGTCAGTCCCAAGAAAGCAGAATTTGGGACTCCCGAGATGCTGCCTGACCTGCTGAGTTACTCCAGCATTTTGTGAATAAATCGAGTAACTCAGCAGGTCAGGCAGCATCTCTGGAGAGTAGGAATGGGTGAGGTTTCGGGGTCGTCTGAAGAAGGGTCCTTCACTGTTTGAGCTGAACGTGATGCCAGGATAAACTCATCTCTCAGCTTGCATGTCATAAGTTCATTCGGCCCATCGAGTCTACTCCGACACACAATCAGTCTGAAGAAGGGTCTCGACCCGAAACGTCACTCATTCCTTCTCTCCCGAGATGCTGCCTGACCCGCTGAGTTACTCCAGCATTTTGTGATACCTTCGATGCATCATTTCATGATCATCAGTGCTTTATAATGGAAATATTTAAACCACCCCAAATACCTATTGCCAACCCATGCCATCAGATGAAATGGCCACACCACCTATAGGTTCAATAATTTCACAAGGCAAAATGTGTTCTTTGAAGTCATGACCAGGCAAGTTGAATCAGTTTGCCAATATTCACTTGGTTTCATTGATCATGTTATCATTTCCAATGGATAATTTTGAAAATACAGCGATTGATGGGACTCTGGCTGGGCAGCTCCTGTTCAATTTCTCACTGGTTAATTGGAAAGAGTTTAAGATTGACATTAATATCTACTCTCACCACCATGAATCATTGACACCAGCTGGCAATGGAAGCCTGGCTGAGTCTTGCATTGCCCTTCTTGTGTAGCCCTTCATCTTAAATGAGAAATGGTCAAAGATTAAAGTTGGTCAGCTACACATATAGTATCATTGTTTTACTTACCCGACTACTGTACAAACACGATTTGTATTTGTTTTTAAACACATACTGTTGACACCATTGTCTTGTTCAATTGTCTTGCTCCATTACAAAGATAAAAGAAATCACCTTGAAATCAAAGTTCATGGTCGGAGTCTCATAAGGAATTTATTTGTCAGCATAGTCTGTAAATTGTTACAGAACACAGTCTACTGAAGAATTCAAGAGAGAGCTGGATAGAGCTCTTAAGGATAGCGGAGTCAGGGGGTATGGGGAGAAGGCAGGAACAGGATACTGATTGAGAATGATCAGCCATGATCACATTGAATGGCGGTGCTGGCTCGAAGGGCCGAATGGCCTCCTCCTGCACCTATTGTCTATTGTCCATTGTCTATTGAATGCAGATGCTTTCTCCTGCAACTGAAGCCTGAGCATAACTTTCTGATTTTCCTCTCTATTCCATACTGCTCTCACCACTAAACATACATTCATATCCTGTTCTCCTTCATCATTAGAATGACACCTTTACTTACAACTGTTAGAACACTTTTGGGCCTCTATTTTTCCCGTGAAAATGAGATGTTAACACTGGAAATAAAGCACTAAAGTGAAAAAAAGCACTTTAGCAAACGTAGTGGCAGTTACTGAGTAAATCACAGGTTGGTGATGGAATAAAGTTTCCAGAGTTGCATCAAGGCTCACTGGTTTCACATGTGATAGTTGTAGGTTAGTTTTGTTTAGAGATACAGCACGGAAACAGGCCCTTCGGCCCACCGAGTCCGCACCGACCAGGGATCCCTGTGCATTAACACACTAGGTGCAATTAACATTTATACCAAGCCAATTAACCTAAAAAACCTGTACGCTTTTGGAGTGTGGGAGGAAACTGAAGATCTCGGAGAAAACCCACGCGATCACGGGGAGAACGTACAAACTCCGTACAAACAGTACCCATAGTCGGGATCGAACTCGGGTATCCGACCCTGCAAGCGCTGTAAGGCAGCAACTCTACCACTCCGCTACCGTGACATGGACTAAAACCTGTTTTACTCTGTTCATCAAAGTATCGTCTGGAGATTGGTTCAATGTACAATTTCAGTGTTTCAGTATACGATTCGGCCTTTTCTGTCAACTAAACTAAATTAAACTGAACTAAACAAAAGTAAACTAACCATAGCATTTGCAGTGTAACACAGGTACAGGGAAGAACATGTATACTGAAGAAGGGTCTCGACCTGAAACATCACCCATTCCTTTTCTCTAGAAATGCTGCCTGTCCCGTTGAGTTAATCCAGCTTTTTGTGTCTATCTTCAGATTAAACCAGCATCTGCAGTTTCTTCCTGCGCATGTATACTTATAGTCCATTTACAATTCCAATTTCAGAAAGCAATTGAGCACAGTGATGTAGTGGTAGTTACTGCCTTACTGCACCATAGACCTGGGGTCGATCCTGACTACGGCTGCTGTCTGTATGGAGTTTGTACGTTCTCCCTGTGACCGCATGGGTTTTCTACGAGACCTTTGGTTTCCTCCCACGCTCCAAAGACGTACAGGTTTCTAGGTTAATTGGCTTAGTATGAATGCAAATTGTCCCTAGTGTGTAGGATAGTGTTAATGTGCGGGGATCGCCGGTCGGTGCAGACTCGGTGGGCCGAAGGGCCTGTTTCCACGCTGTATTTCTAAACTAAGCTGCACTAAACTAAACTAAAAAATCAGCCAACCCCAGGAAACAAAATAATACTCATTAGAGCTGGATATTTCTGACAATCTTTGTGCTTAGTCTTTTGCTACAGAAATTTACATAAAGCAGAAAATTATGTTTTTACAGGTGTTTTGAATTGAAAACATATGTGAGTATGCTCAGTTTTGACCTTTCACCTCTAATGCTAAAGTTAACAAGCAGTCCTTGGCCATGCATTAATTTTCTATAATTTTCTGCTGACTTGTTCAATTCTCATCAGATAGCCATTTTTTTGTTACTGTTCCTTCTCTCGCATGCTGACAGCGCCAACTCTTCCCAGCATTGCGGGCAGCCCATTGTCCATCTTCCTTGGTCAATCGTTCTTCCCTCCAAGTGAGATGTTAAGCTGAGGTTTTATCTTTCCACTTTAAAGTTGCACAGCACGGAGGGGCAAGAACTCCTCCTGGTGCACTAGCCAACAATATATCAGAAAGCATTAGACGATCAGATCATTTTCAGGCTGTTCATGGAAAATTGATGGTGAAGAATGGCTGTCAAGTTTACTTCACAGTAACAGCTTTACATTTGCAAACTTGGCGTTAGTGTGTGTGAACTTCTTCAAGGCAAAATGACAGAGCACAACTTCATATCATGAACCAGATTTTACCACTGTTTTGGCAAGTTCAACCCAAATGCAATTTAGTTTTTCCTTCTGCTTACATTCTTTTTATAATCACAAGTAAGAAAACCACAAGAAGAAAGGTTCCGAACTGAAATGTCACCTATCCTGGGTGTGTAGGGATGCTGCTAGACCCGCTGAGTTACTCTAGCATTTTGTGCATTCTTTTGTAAATCGTATCTGCAGTTCCTCGCGTCTGTCTTCCGCTAAGACAATCACGATTTTGAAATAGTCTCAATGGTGGTCATAGAAATATTATTGGAGACTGTGCCCATGGATAATTAATTATTCCTGAACATCTTCCTCAACGTCTCTGCAAACTTCAGCACGGGTCAGTCACCCCATACTCCTTCAATCCTTTCCTCCATTGTCCAGCACAGTGGCGTCTTCCTCGTGTAGTTCCATCCTCTCACGTTTCCATGTACGGCGATTTTCCATCTCGCTCGCTTACCTTGTCATCTCCCAATGTCAGAAGTGATCCCCGTCATTTACTCTTCTATGTCCTCTTGCTTAGCAACGTTTCTTTCCAAACGCAGACCATGGTTTTCTTCACATCTTCCCAATGCCACTCGCCCTTACCTTTTTGCCACTACTGTTTAGAGATTTAGAGATACAGCGCGGAAACAGGCCCTTCGGCCCACCGGGTCCGCGCTGCCCAGCGATCCCCGCACACTAACACTATCCTACACACACTAGGGACAATTTGTACATTTGCCCAGCCAATTAACCTACATACCTGTACGTCTTTGGAGTGTGGGAGGAAACCGAAGATCTCGGAGAAAACCCACGCAGATCACGGGGAGAACGTACAAACTCCGTACAGATGGCGCCCTTAGTCAGGATCGAACCTGAGTCTCCGGCGCTGCATTCGCTGTAAGGCAGCAACTCTACCGCTGCGCCACCGTCATTTTCTTTGTGCTGCCAACTTAACAACCCAGACTTGTTCAAGCGGCACTTTATTTCTAATTGAACATGTGGGGAAAATTGATAAGGGATGAATTTTACACTTGCTCTAAACTCTCGCCAAACCCAAACTGCATTAGATAGTTTTGACATTATTCTGTTAAATCCTGTGTTCACATTACATGCAGCAACAGCTTCGTATTACATCACAAACTGTGTGAGAAGCCACGGAAGCCATATGCTTCTTTGGTGAACCAGCCTGATGTTTTGTAACCAAGCAATACACGAGCTAGTAATCAGAATTCAAATCACTGAAAAATAGGTTGGTTAAGGAAAGAAAAGTAAGCAAAGAACATTTAAAAAAAAAGATTGACTAGATATTGGCTGAAACCTGTAGTGGCAGTGATTTGGTCATGGGGTATGATTCTTACTTGGGGACTTAGAAACATAGAAACAGAGAAAATAGGTGCAGGAGTATGCCATTCGGCCCTTCGAGCCAGCACCGCCATTCAGTATGATCATGGCTAATCATCCAGAATCAGTACCCCGTTCCTGCTTTCTCCCCATATCTATTGATTTCGTTAGCCCCAAGAGCTATATCTAACTCCTGTTTAGCCTTGAGGTGCAAGAGGTCTAGGATTCAAACCCCCCACAAATTATGTTAGGGGTGGCACAGTGGTGCAACTGGTAGAGCCACTGCCTCTCAGTGCTAGAGATCTGACCTCAGGTGCTGCCTGTGTGGAAGTTTCAAGTCCTCCCTGTGATCGCATGGGCTTCCTCCAGGTGCTCCACCTCTCCCCCGCATCCCAAAGACATGAAGGTTGGTAGTTTGTAATTAAAAGGAACTGCTGATACTCTCTTATTCCAAAGATTAGACACAAAATGCTGGGATGACTCAGCGGGTCAGGCAGCATTTCTGCAGAAAATGATTAGGTAACGTTTCGGGTTGGGAGTGAAGTCTAGTGTCTAGTGCACTAGGGCATCAGTCCCGCAAATGACCTGGTATGAAGAAAACAGATCTTGTGTACCTCTGATAAAGCCCAGTATTTACTATTACATTTCTTTAAAACTGGATTGCATGGTCCTTAAAACTGGACTAAATTTCAGCACACAGCATAACATTGCCTATGCAAGGTTGTTAAAGCTGTGGTGATCCGCTATTATCTCCCTTGATTTCACAACAGTTATTTAGCAGTAATTAAGACATATCACACCTATGAACAAGACAGATTAAAAAGGAACTGGGTGATGCATTTAGGTTTCTGAATGACATAGGATAAGATTGAACATGGAACAATATAGCACAGGAAAAGGCCCTGCAGCCCACAATGTCCCCAAGTTGACGCCAAGTTAAATTAATCTCCTCTGCCAGCAGGTGATTCATATGCCTCCGTTGCCTGCTTTATCCATGTGCTTGACTAATGACGCCACTGTTGAATCTCCATCCACCACCACCTCTGGTAGCTTGTTCCAACCACCCACCACTCGCTGTGTAAAAAGCTTGCCCTACACAACTTTGCCCCCAAGATATTAAAGCCATGCCCTCTAGTCTTATACATTTCTTTCCTGGGGAAAAGATACTGACTGTCTATTCTACCCATGCACCTCATTATTGTATATAGTTCTTTCAGGTGTCCCCTCAACCTCCAATCCTCCAAAGAAAAAAAAACAAGTTTGTCCGACCACTCCTTATAGCAATTGCCCTCCCAGCCGGCCAGCTTTGTGGTAAACCTCTTCTGCACCCTCTCCAAATGCACCACATCGTTCCTGTAAAGGGGTGACCAGAACTGCATGCGTTACACTAAATGCAGCTTAACCAAAGTTTTATGAACAGGACTTCCTGACTCTCAATGCCTCAACTAATGAAGGCATGCATACCATAGGCCCTCTTTGCCACTCTATCTGAGTGTTATCACTTTCAGCTCGCTATGGGCTTCGATCCAGGATCCCACAGTACATCAATGTTGTTAAGGGTTTTGCTATTGACTGTATACTATCACTTTATATTCGACTTTCCAAAGTGCAACACCTCACACATGCTTGGATTAAGCTCCATCTGCCTTTCCTCCACCCAATTCTGTAACTGATATAAATCCTGCTGTATCCTTTGACAGAATTCCTCACTGACTGTAACTCCACCAATTTTGGTGTCATCTGCAAACTAACTGATCAATCTTTCTACATTTGCCTCCAATTTGATTACATATAACACAAGCAATAGAGGTTTCAGCATAGATCCCGACAGAAACCACTGATCACATATCTCCAGCCGGAATAACACCCATCCACCACTACCCTCTCTCTTCTAAGGGTAAGCTTGTTCTGAATCCAAATGCCAAGTCATTGTGGATCCCATGCATCTTGATCTGCTGGATCAGTCTTCCATGGCGATTCCAGCAGATGCCTTACTAAAATTCATGTAGACCTACCCTCATTGATCACCTTCTCCATCTCACAAAATCAATCAAGTTGTAACACATGACCTCCCATGGACTAAGCCATGCTGGCTTCCCCTAATTAGTTCATTCTCTTCTAACTGTGAGTAAATGTTATTCTGAAGAATCATCTCCAATAGCTTCTCTACCACTGATGTGAGGCTCATCGGCTTATACGTTCCTGGATTATCTCCACGTCCATTCTTAAACAAAGGTGCCATGTAAGAAGTTATACTGGTAGGAGAGGGCCCATGATATTGAAACCAAAACATTAACATGAATAGAGGATTGTTCCACTGACAGAAAACAAAGCACGGGGAAAAGGGTGACTTCAGTTTGGCAGTCTGTGTGGTGCCACAGATCCAGTGCTGGAGCCTCATCCAGTTACAGAATGTATTTGTAATTCCAATGAGGGGATCTTGCATTCAGGTTTGCTGGTTATACAAAGGTAGGCGCAGAGGTAAGTTACGAGGAGGATGTGTCAAGTCTGCAAAGGGAATAGGGATGGGTTAAACGATCAGAAATGGTCCATAACATTGGAAAATGTGAGGTTATGCACTTAGTTTAATGATTAGAAAAATAGGATATTGCTTTAATGGAGCGAGACTAATGAATGCTGGTACTTAAGAGAGATCTGAGTGTATTTTTACAAGAACCAGACCAGTTAGCAAGGAGGTAGAGCAGACAATTAGGAAAGCAAGCAAAATGCTTGCCTTTTATTCTAATAGCAACGCATGGTGAGAACGTTTTCCACAATTTTATACAGCTTTGGTGAGCTCACCCCTAGAGTAGAGCGTACAGATTCACAGGGAATGCAGAGGATGCTCACTAGATTGATTCCTTGAATGTGAGGAAGGTTTATGTAGCTTGGTCTTATGCTCACTGAAGAATAATAGGTGATCTTGCTCAAACAAGTAGGATTTGGTGGAGAATTCTCGGGGTAGATGTTAGAATATTTTCCTCAGTGGGGACATAGTCTCATCATAATGAGTTTTCAGTCTTGATCTGGATAAGAAAGCATTTCTTTTTTCAGAAAGTTGTGATCTTTGGAACTCACTAAGGCGGAGATCGCTAACAGTAAAGTGACGCTCTATCAATCCCCTTTAAAGTATCTATCTGCCTACAGTAACTGAAATTACTTGGCTGCACCGTGGTGCAGCGGTAGAGTTGCTGCCTTACAGCGCCAGAGACCCAGGTTCGATCCTGAATATCGGTGCTGTCTGTACGGAGTTTGTACATTCTCCCTGTGACCCGCATGGGTTTTCTCCGGGTGCTCCGGTTTCCTCCCACACTCCAAAGACCTAGAGGTTCATAGGCTAATAGGCTTCTGTTAATTGTAAGTCGTCCCTAGTCTGTAAGATAGTATAGGGGGAACCACGGGATAGTGCGGACTTAGTGGGCCAAAGGGCCTATTTCTGTACTGTATCTCTAGGATAAAGTCTAAAGAAATAAATTATTGCCTGTGTTTGTTGCTTACCAATCATGCTCCATAAGTATTGATTCTTTCACAGTCGGACCACACAAGATAAGGTACTTTGAATTGATTGGGAGAAAGTGAGTTTCGATATATGAGGGTAGATATGGAATAAATATGGAAAAAAGCTGGACAGTAGCTGGAAGGTGGTCTCAGCTTGAAACTGAAGTTCAGGCTAACTAACTGCTGTGTGTTGATCTGCAGAGAACTGTAAATAGCGTTGCCTCTGTGCCCACATGGGGATAAAGCCTCCTTGCATCTTGCAAAGCACGATCTGCACAGTTTTTCGTGGATCTGCACAGTTTGGCGTCGATTCACAATATTCTCATTCTGGATGTTTGAACACAACACAAAACAATATGGCACTTCTCTGACTTGCTGGTGATGAATAAATGATGGGGATTATCTATCTGGCCAAGGGCACGATCAATTCAATGGAGGTACAAGGAACTGCAGATGCTGGAATCTTGAACAAACAACAAAGACCTGGAGGAACGCAATGGATCGGGGAGCATTTTTGGAGGGAAAGTACAGAAGGCGTTTCGGATTTTGGCCTTTCTTTGTACTTGATGGGGGCGGGGGGGGAGAACCTGGGAAAGAAAGTTGGGGGCAAGTGGTAGCAGTATAGGTGAGGTCATAAGGCCATAAGGGATAGGATAAATTAGGCCATTCGGCCCATCAAATCTACTCCACCACTCAATCATGGCTGATCTATCCCTCCCTCCTAACCCCATTCTCCTGCCTTCTCCCCATAACCTCTGACACCTGTACCGATCAAAAATCAGATAGATTTTCTCTGACTTAAAAATATCCATTGACTCTGCAGCGTTTCTGCGGCAAAGAATTCCACAGATTCACCACCATCTGACTAAAGAAATGTATCCCCATCTCCTTCCTAAAAGAACGTCCTTTAATTCTGAGGGGGTGGGGGGAGGGGGGAGAGGGTGTTTAGCAGAAGGGTGGAGTAAGTGACAAAGGCCAGGGAAGGAACGGAGACAAAAGGATGTCAGATAAGGAAGGAAACGGAGAAGAGGAGGAGTGAAATGAAAAGCCAAAGGGAAGTTTGAGGGTGGAAGGGGGAGGGAGGGTAGGGTAAAGAGGAGAAATGAAAGGGAAATGTGGAACTCGGGGGTGGGAGAGGAGGCATGCAGAGGAGGGGGAAGGAGTAGGGTGACTGGAGTAATGGGAGATGATGGGCCGGAGTGAGGCCACATGAAAAATACACCTCATATTCCACTTGAGTAGCCTTCAACCCAAGGTATCAACATCAACTCTACTGAAATCTCCAATTTTAAGTAATATCCCCCCCTATTTCCCCTGACCCCTTCGCCACCCCAGTGTGACACATTTCTCCCACCATCTCGTAACCCTGTTCCTCTCCCCTCCTTCACATGTTCATCCCCAACCCCAACTACCATATCTCCCTTTTATCCCCCTTCTTTTGCCTCCCCCCTTGACACATTCCACCCTTATCCCCCCCCCCCCTCCAGCTTTACATTTCACATTTCCTCTTCTTTCTTTACCTGAGAAGCTTTAGTCTTCTTTTCACCTCTAGCCTTTGTAGCTTACTCCACCCATCTGCCCATTCCCTTCCCCACCCCTCACCTGTATCCACCAAACACTTGCCAGATTTTGTCCCACCCCCTCCACTCTTTTCCACCTATTTCCCTGCTATTCCATCAGTCCGAATAAGGGTCCCGACCTGAAATGGCACCAGTTCATTCCCTCCACAGATGATGCCTGTCCCTCACTTTGTTTTTTAATCTATTCAATTAGGCCTTTTTGTCACTCTGGGCAGGCAATTGGAGATAAAGTGTTGACGTTGGGCAAGTAGGAACCCGTCAAAAGACTCTCTTGAACACTCTTGACGAAGCAGCAGGTTTTAGGTTTACATAAATGGAAGTATAATTTATTTGACCATTAGAACAGCATTGGTATGCAGTCTTCCAGTACTGTCCTAAAGATATACACTACATGTATCATACACGAGTCCCCCTAATTCTCTCTCCCTAGACAATGGATAACCTTAAGGGCAGCACAATGGTGCAGTGGTGGAGATGCTGCCTTACAGTGCCAGAGACACGGGTATGATCCTGACTACACGTGCTGTCTGTACGGAGTTTGCACGTTCCCCCGGTGACCTCCTGGGTTTTTCTTTGGGTGCTCCAGTTTCCACCCACACTCCAAAGACAAACAGGATTGTAGGTTAATTGGCATGGTATAACTAAAAATTGTCCCGAGTGTGTAGGATAGTGCTAGTGAGAGGGGATCGCTAGTCGGCGCGGACTCAGTGGGCCGAAGGGCCTATTTTCGCTCTGTATCTGTAAACTAAACTAAACTAAACCAAACAAGGAAAACTGGTCTGGTTAATTCCTGCATAATGACGATCTGTCTTCCCCATAATCGCACTGAAATGCCAGAGTTATGAAAACAGTCGTAGCCTTTTATTTCGCCATTGTGTGGTATTCTGCACATTTTGAATACTTTTAAGTTACTATGGTAAGGCGTGCCACAGAATAAACAGACAGAGCCTGTGTATATATAAACTTTGGAGCGTGAGTAATGTAAACAGGATAAAACTGCAACACAAGATGAACAGTCACTTCTACTGAACTTAAAAAAAACTTTTTGCTTTACTTTGTCAACCCTTTGTGCTGCTAAAAGCTCAGGATGTCAGTCCTGAAGATTGTGTGTGTGTGCTGTGTCAACATCAGGAACATCCAAGTCAGGTCCATCGTGGGTCAACGATTGTGTAAAGCTCCCTCTGAGCAGCTGTAACAAAACGTCCCAACTCGCCAACTGCACGGGGTGACATTTCAACACCAGTCTTTCTCTCAACTCTTCTAATTGAGGGTAAAAAGAATTCGGGAGATTTTACTTAGTTCTGGAAAACTTAGTTTGCAGGGGCTTTTGAGAGAGAACTTGGCACCTGGCATCCTGGAGACTGTAACAGAGAAGTGGGGAAACTCGGCGGGACACCATGCACTGCACAGCCTTGGCTAGCTTTGGGAAGAAGACCTCGAAGACACACGACTGGTTTGAGGCCAAGTCGACCGAGATGACTCCCGTCATCGAAGCCAAGCGCACCGCCCTAGCCGAGTACAAGCAGTCAGCCAACAAGAAGAACCTGCAGATCCTCAGGGCTCAGCAGACTGCCAGCATTGCGCCATGAGTACTGGACACAGTTTATCATATCATATCATATCATATCATATCATATCATATCATATATATACAGCCGGAAACAGGCCTTTTCGGCCCTCCAAGTCCGTGCCGCCCAGCGATCCCCGTACATTAACACTATCCTACACCCACTAGGGACAACTTTTACATTTACCCAGCCAATTAACCTACATAATGAGGACATCCAGGCGGCCGCCATAACAGGGAACATCAGGGGAATGTACGATGGCATTAAGAAGGCACTAGGACCAGTCCAGAGCAAGGCAGCCCCTTCAAATCCTCCACTGGGGAAGTAATCACAGGCAAATGCCAGCAGATGGAGAGATGGGTGGAACACTACTCTACTCGAGAGAGAACTCTGTGTCCCCCTCAGCCCTTGGCGTCATCGAGTGCCTGCCGACCATGGATGAGTTAGATGGAGAACCGATGGTAGAAGAGCTCAGCAAGGCCATTGACAGCCTGGCCTCAGGCAAGGCCTCAGGCAGCGATGGGATTCCCCCTGACCTGATCAAGCACTGCAAGACTACCTTAGTGCTTCCTTTGCATGAAGTCTTCTGCCAGTGCTGGCAAGAAGGAGCTGTACCGCAGGACATGAGGGATGCCACGATCATTACCCTCTACAAGAACAAGGACGAGAGAAGCGACTGCAACAACTACAGAGGCATCTCCCTCCTCAACATCGTCGGCAAGTTCTTTGCTCAGGTCATCTTGATCCGCCTGCAGAAGCTGGCAGAAGGTGTCTACCCAGAGTCACAGTGCGGTTTCCGAGCTGGAAGGTCAACACTAGACATGGTCTTCTCCCTTCGCCAGCTCCAGGAGAAGTGCCCCTGAATGTTGCTTTCATTGACCTCACCAAGGCATTTGACTTCATCAACAGAGATGGCCTATTCAAGGCTCTCCCTAAGATCGGCTGCCCACCAAAACTGCAGAACATGATAGAACCCTTCCACATTAACACGAAGGGGACAGTGCAGTTCAATGGCAGTTTCTCGGAGCCCTTTGACATCCGCAGTGGCGTCAAACAAGGCTGCATCCTCGCTCCCACACTCTGGGATTTTTTTCGCTCTGCTCCTGAAACATGCCATCGGCACTGCAACAGAGGGGATCTACCTGTGTACTAGATCAGATGGCAGGCTCTTCAACCTCACCCGCCTCCGAGCCAAGACAAAAGTTCGTGAATAGGGTAGACAGTCAGATCCTTTTTTACACAGGGGTTATCACCACCCAAAATTTCATAGATTCTTGAATTGTTCCCACAGACCAGGAAGCAAACATAATTGTACTGTTTACAAATAGGAGGGGGAGAGAGAAAAAAGTGGGGTTATTGATAAGGTAGCAATGTATCAAAGGTGAAAGAGGAAAGGTTGAATAGGAATCTAACTGGCAACGTTTTCACAAAGAGGTTGGTGGGTTTATGGAATAAGCTGCCAGAGGGAGTTTTTTCGGGCAGATACAATAACAGCTTTTAAAAAACATTTAGGAAGTTACATGGAGTAGGAAACAGTTTAGAGGGACATGGGTCAAACGTGGACAAATGGGACTAGTTGAGATGGTCGGCATTGACCAGTTGGGCCGAAGGCTCTGTTTCCGTGCTGCATGACTCTATGACTCTGAAGGATGTAAAGTGCTGGACTTTATCATTATGGAAATGGTAGTCAGGCACTTGGAAAATATTAATAGGATTGCACAGAGTCAAAGTGAAGTTATGAAATAGAAATCATGCTTGACATATCTGCTGGATTATTTTGAGATTGTCGCTTATGGAATAGATAAGGGCATACAAGTTGATGTGGTGAATTTATATTTGTAAGTGTGCACAAGTGATGACTAAAAACACTGAGAGCACAAAATATTAAAAATTTCCTGACATGGATTGTCAATGGTTAGAAAACAGGTGGTTTAAAGTGGTTATTTTGAGCTTTGGGCGATTGTAGCATGGATCGGTGCTGGGGACTCAGCTATTCACAATCTGTATCAATGATTTATAGAGAGAGTCAAATTTAATATGCCCAAACGGGAGTAAAGGAGATTGCAGAAGAGCTTCGATTGAGTTTAACAACAACAAAGGTTCAAGGCATCTCAGCAGACAGTATGTAGCCATTGGAAAAAAATAAAGGAAATGATTGAAGGTGCGAGGGGAAAAATATCATAGGAACCTGAGGGACAATTTGTTCACACAGAAGGCGGTGGATATATGGAACGAGCTGCCAGAGGAAGGAGTTGAGGCAGGTACTATAACAACATTTAAACAACATTTGGACAGGTACATGGATAGGAAAGTTTTAGAAGGATGTGGGCCAAATGTAGGTAAGTGGGGCGAGTGTTGATGGGCATCTTGGTTGGCTTGGGCAAGTAGGGCTGAAGGGACTCTTTCCGTGCTGTATGACTCAATGACTTTATGACTCTATACATGGTCTAAATGGGAGATTTCATGCAGATATTTGAATACGGAGGGACATGTGCCAAGGCAGGGATGGAATGAAGTTGTTCATTAACAGAACAGAGGGTGGTGCAGCGGTAAAGTTGCTGCCTTACATCGCTTGCAGCGCCAGAGACTCAGGTTCGATCCCGACTACGGGTGCTGCCTGTACGGAGTTTGTACGTTCTCCCCGTGACCGTGTGGGTTTTCTCCGAGGTCTTCGGTTTCCTCCCACACTCCAAAGACGCACAGGTTTGTAGGCTAATTGGCTTGGTGTTTGTGTAAATTGTCCCTGGTGTGTGTAGGATAGTGTTAATGTGTGGGGATCGCTGGTTGGTGCGGCGTTGGTGGGCCGAAGGGCTTGTTTCCGCACTGTATCTCTAAACTAAACTAAACTAAACCAAACTAAACTAAACTAAACTAAACTAAACTAAACCTTAGATGCCATGGGGAGTGTCTAAGGAGGATATGTTGACTGTGGACCCTACACTAAGAAAAATACCGTGGAGTCTGTAGATCAGGAAAGGAAAGGGAGAGAATAGTATGAGCCGGTCAAAAAGGACATCCACAACAAAACACCATTTGGGAAGCAATTAATCGTAAATGTCTCGGATTTGCTAAACATATTGCATGCAGTCCCAACATCCAGATGGAACCCACTCAAGAAATCTTTAGAAGGTCAAACATATGTCAAGCAGGCACGGTGTGGCCTGTCCTTGGGGGAGCCGTCAATGGGGAATTCATGTCTTCATCCTGGGACCTCATGGGTTTCCTCCAGGTGCTCCAGCTTCATCCCACATCTCAACGAAGCTTTGGAAGGTTGATCGGCTGCTGTAAATTACCCCTCGTGTGGGCGGGAGGTCAGAGAATGGATGGGAAGTTGATGGGGGAAACAAGGGGGGGGGGGGGTGAATGGGACTGATGAGAATACTCTGAGAACTGGCGCAGTTCATGGATCAAGTGGACCTTCAAAGAAAATATGAGAAAAAATGTCAATGATGTTTTGTAACTGGTGCCAAAATAGCACTTGTCTGTTTCTTGATAGTATTGCCTAGATTTGTTCTACTTCAAGCACCTTGTTGTCCATCAATCAGAGAAGGGTGTCTCTTCTCTGAGATTTTTTCTCTGTCTTTAAAGGACAACCCTTTAAAGAAATGTGCCAATAGGAATCAGACAGCAGCAGCATACCCTCTGCCTGCCATGAAGGAATATAGGCTACAGAGGCAAGGGAGAGAGTCTTTATGCGTCGGAAGGAACAACAGCTGCTGGTTTACATCAAAGATAGATACAAAATGCTGGAGTAACTCAGCAGGACAGGCAGCATCTCTGGATAGAAGGAATGGTTGATGCTTCGGATCGAGACCTTTCTTCAGACTCAAGTAAGTTCTCGACGCAAAGCATCACCCGTTCCTTCCATCCAGAGATGCTGCCTGCCCCGCTGAGTTACTCCAGCATTTTGTGTCTATCTTCGAGAGAGTCTTTACAATTTCTGAAAGAGACCTGACATTCTCATCGGTGTGGAAAATGACAGCAGGGAGGTCCTTTGAAGCAGGAGGACAAGGCGATCGATAGTGGCCGCCGTAGAAAAAGCCAGGCTGGAGATGGCTTCGGTAATCAACTCCTCTTTGGTGGACCCCACTCATCCAACCATGCACAAATACACTTCATATCCTGACTAGATACCTCAGGGGTGAGCAGCACACTTCTGAAACCAATTGTCCTGCGTTAGTATTGTATTCATTAAATGTAACAGAGGTTCAGTCGGCTCACCTATTTCTTTTCTCCAGAGATGCTGCCTGACCCGCTGAGCTACTCCAGCACTTTGTATCTACTGTAGATCCGTAGCAAAGGTCTGGCAGATCTAATTATTTGAGTACAAGGAAATAATGTGCACTTCCAAGAATGGGCATTAATGACAAGAAAAGTATTTTATTCACAAAATGCTGGAGTAACTCAGCAGGTCAGGCAGCATCTGATGAGAGAAGGAATGGGCGACGTTTCGGGTCGAGACCCTTCTTCAGACCCTTCTTCGGGTCTCGACCCGAAACGTCGCCCATTCCTTCTCTCCTGAGATGCTGCCTGACCTGCTGAGTTACTCCAGCATTTTGTGAATAAATACCTTCGATTTGTACCAACATCTGCAGTTATTTTCTTATAGAAATGTATTTTATGATCAGCCATTGAGGGGGTGGAAATCCTTTACGGTGATGACAAAGTGGCTTACTGATGTAAGCCCATATGAGCATTTGAGTGGAGCTAACAGTTGCCTGACAATGAGAAGTCAACTGAGAAGTCAGAGCACTGGTCACCTTGCAGACTCAAAGTAGATTCTCCACTCGAAACGTCACCCATACCTTCTCTCCCGAGATGCTGCCTGACCCGCTGAGTTACTCCAGCATTTTGTGTCTACCTTCGATTTAAACCAACGTTTGCAGTTTTTTTTCCGATAAATTATATCATTGCCCTGTATATACAATGCCGGTGTGATCTTTCTGATTCTGCCGTGAGGGCCTGGTTAAAGTCTGCTGTAACTGCCTGAGGGATCCTGGAATGAAGAAGACGGGAGTCAAGGTGACCTTGATCTGCAAGGAGAGAGCGCTGTAGGGATGTGAGAATGGATGCAGTTCATCGCACAGATTCTCACATAAGTGATTGGCGATAGCCTTGCAAGACCTGAGCTCATGTTGTTTGTCGGGGAGGTTCAAGTGGGATGTACTGTTCCTGAAGAGTCAGTGGATGGAATATTTTTGAAAGTAGAGTTGTCCCTCCTGCCATCAGGTACCAACCAACCCTGTACGGCCAGTTATTGTCCTAATGTCCACTCAAGTACTGGGACAGTGTCACCACTGAGACGGCTGTTGAATGGGGATTTCAGCTGCTAAATTAGTTTAGTTAAGGTTAGTTTAATTTAGAAACACAGAGTGAAACCAGGCCCTTTGACCCGCCGAGTCCGTGCTAACCAGCGATCACCCTTACACTATAGTTCTATCCTACACACCGGGGATAATTAACAGAAGCCAATTAACCTACAAACCTGCACGTCCACCGGAGAATTGTACTCGGGTGTTAAGTTAAGCCCACTTGGCTGACTTACGAAGCCAGTTTTGAAGTTGCAAAACCAAGTCTCCCAACATCAACAGACACAATAGACACAAATGCCACAAACTAGCTCACGGTGGCTGTTCAACCACTCCAAAGACGTACAGGTATGTAGGTTAATTGGCTGGGTAAATGTAAAAATTGTCCCTAGTGGGTGTAGGATAGTGTTAATGTACGGGGATCGCTGGGCGGCACGGACTTGGTGGGCCGAAAAGGCCTGTTTCCGGCTGTATATATATGATGATGATGATGATGATTGCAGATGAAACCTAAAAGCCACAGTACTTGCTGGCAGGGTGTAAATCGACATGACATAATTGTTGATGCCATTAGGTCTGCATCTTGATTAGTAAGGACATCAAAGCATATGGGGAGAAGGCAGGAGAATGGGATCGAGAGGAAAAAAATAGAGCAAATCACAGTGTACACTCGATGGGCCGAATGGTCTAATTCTGGTCCTCTGTCTGATGGTATTATGGTCTGTCTGATGCTGGGAAATTATTGGAAGTGTGAGGTGCATTGGATATGGAGGCCTGGTCTGTTGTCCTGGTAAGGATGGGTGGTGGGGGGAAGGGGCAACAATTGGATCACTCTTTCGATTTAACCTGAGTAAAACTACGCTTATGCACAACTTGAGCATTCGGAAGTGTGAATAAAATCAATTTCTAGCCAAAATAATATACCATTTTCCACCACCACCACATTGTCTATCAAGAGAACACAACATTACGGTGTGGCACGACACGGTGGCGTAGTGGTCGGGCTACTGCCTCACAGCGCCAGAGACCCGGGTTCGATCCTGACTATGGGTACTAGTCTGTACGGAGTTTGTACGTTCTCCCCGTGACCTGCGTGGGTTTTCTCCAAGATCTTCAGTTTCCGCACACACTCCAAAGACGTACAGCTATGTAAGTTAATTGGCTTGGTATAAATGTAAAATTGTCCCTAGCGTGTGTAGGGTAGTGTTGATGTGCAGGGATCGCTGGTCTCGAAACTGTACTACATAATAATGAAGGATTTGTTGACATCTGCTGACATTGCATCATGGTTACATAAACTGGCTTCACCTGTCCTCGTTTGGGATGAACGTACTCAACATCCTTTCTGGTAACAAAACTCGGAAGTGTGTGCATGTGTCAGGAAGTCGGCTGGAATATTTCCTGTAATGAATCAGAAAATATTGGAACAATCAGCAGCAGATCAGACAGCATTCCATAAGTTCATAAGTTCATAAGTGATAGGAGCAGAATTAGGCCTTTCGGCCCATCAAGTCTACTCCGCCATTCAATCATGGCTGATCTATCTTTCTCCCTCAACCCAGGTTGAGCAGGCTAGGACTTTATTCCTTGGAGCACAGGAGGATAAGGGGTGATCTTACAGCGGTGCGTAAGATCACGAGAGGAATAGATAGGGTAAAAGCACAGTCTTTTACCCAGAGTAGGGGAATCAAGAACCAGATGACATAGGTTTAAGATGAGGTGGAAAGATTTAATAAGCACCTGAGGGACAATTTTTTTACACAAAGGGTGGTAGGTATATGGAATGAGCTGCCAGAGGAGGTAGTTGGAGCAGGTCCGATCACAACGTTTAAAATAGATTTGCACAAGCACATGGATAGGATTAAATTTGGAGGGATATGGGCCGAATGCAGGCAGGTGGGACTAGTATAGATGGGGCATGTTGGTCATTGTAGGCAAATGGGGCCAAAGGGCCTGTTTCCAAACTGTATGACTCTATGACCAAGAACCAATTGTCAGCAGCTTTGCTTTGTTCTTGTGGAAGAGCTCCTGGCCACAGGTATTCCACACTCGGCTAAAATTAGGTGCAAGAATACAGGAAATCTCAGCTGGAGACACAAGGAAGTGCAGATGCTGGAATCTTGAATGAAAGACAAATGTCTAGAGTAACAAGATGAGTAACATCAGCACTGTGTGTGGGTTCAGGGTGACAGTGAACTGGGAAAGATTTGTTTCATCAGCAAATGAAAAAAGTTCATAAAAGAAAAAAACGTACAGTATATAGTGGATAGAACTGAGATTTTACAGAGCCAGAGAAACTGGGTTCGATCCCAATCTTGGCCGCAGCTTGTGTGGAGTTTGCATCTTCTCCCAGTGGCCATGTGGACAAAGATGCTGGAGATGTGAAGAATCTTGGCTGTCTGCCAATGAGCCTTTTCAGACACGAACATCACCTATCAATACTCTCCAGAGATGCGAGCTGACCGGCTGAGTTACTCCATTACTTTACGTGTTTTTTTGTAAATTAGCCACGGCAGTGCCTTTTGTCAGCCTTTTCTTGCTTCCTCTTAGGTAATGTCTGAGGTATGAACAGATTTTCCCTTGTATGTTTATTCCACATCACTGTTGGTCTGGGTTATGGGAAATTGATAAACAAGGAAATAAACAAAGGCTTGTGTATAGAGCTTAACATTAACAGGATAGAACATCAATTTATAGCCGTCCAAAGTGCCAAATTTCCATCTAATTTAAGCTTTCCTAAGAAACGGTAAACTTGTAACCCGTAGAGCCCATGGTCATTTAGGTTTTGGGGATGGCGCTGAAAGTAGAATCAGGCTTCCAAAATACCAGCTTCAAATAAATATGGTCTGGCACATTGCAGGTTTGACGATGAGAAACATTTTATTTTAAACCATGCTTAGTAATCTTTCCTTTCCACTCCCACACAAAAATCTAAAGGCAAGTCTGGAAATATCTACTTGGTTACATCTGAAACACTGGAGAGATATATTTACACAGACTATCATAGCCCCAGAATGTAGTAAAAACCTCACCTGTCCATTGTTAACCCTTGACCTTTACCTTCACGGTAGTGTCATTTTGTACGGGTGTGCAGTCTGGAATGTGCTGGAGAATGCATTTTGCAATTAAGGCAATTTTTAAATGCTTCGTTATGAAGCCTTGAAAACACACTAATAACAGAACTCAAATGTCAGTCACGTCACTGTGTATCGGGCAGCAGCAGTTAGTGCTGTCTCTCAGCTCCAGTGACCTGGGTTCGATCCTGACCTCGGGTGCTATTTAAGTGGAGCTTATAAGTTCTCCCTGTGACTACATAGGTTTCCCTGGGGTGATCTGGTTTCCTTTTACATCCCAGGAACGTGCTGGTACGTGGATTGGCGACTATAAATTGCCAGTCATGTAGGTAATTGGCAAAATCATCAAAGGAGAGTTGATGAACATGTGAAAGCGAATAAGTTGCATCAATCCAATTGAGGGGGGCCCTTCTGCTGGAAGCTGATCTAAGCCCAATCGGCCCTATTGCTCCCCTGCTCTTCAAACATGTCTTGACCTGTTGAGTTACTCCAACGCTTTGTGCTCTACATAAGGAGCTAGCATCTGCAGTTCCTTGAATCTCCAAGCCTGCCACCCTAGTTGCTCTAATCTATGTGTGAGGTGAGGACTGCATGGAGCTGGTCTGGGGAGGCAGAGGAACAACTATGGGACTACTTGGAGTCAGTAGACTGGGCAATGTTCAAGGACTCGGCAATGGACCTGAAAGAATACGCCACAGTCATTACAGACTTCACAAGGAAGTGCGTGGAGGACTGTGTTCCTACAAAAACCATCCGAGTGTTTCCTAACCAGAAGCCTTGGATGAACCAGGAGATCTGCATTCTTCTGAGGACCAGATCCCGGGTATTCAGGTCTGGTAACGCAGAGGTCTATAAGAAGATAGTTGAGGCCAGTTCATTGGCTATATTTAAGAGGGAGTTAGATGTGGCCCTTGTGGCTAAAGGGATCAGGGGGTATGGAGAGAAGGCAGGTACGGGATACTGAGTTGGATGATCAGCCATGATCATATTGAATGGCGGTGCAGGCTCGAAGGGCCAAATGGCCTACTCCTGCACCTATTTTCTATGTTTCTATGTTTCTAAGTCCAGATACGACCTTGACAAGGCCATCACAAAGGCCAAAAGGGACTTCCGCTCAAAGCTGGAGGATGAGGCAGATGTTTGGCAACTGTGGCAGGGCTTGAATGCCATCACCTCCGAGGCGAAGTCAGGAGGCAGCTCAAGCGACAGCACCAAGGCCCTTCTGTGCAAAGTGTGAAAACGCGCACCTCCAGATTCAGAGACAGTTTCTTCCCAGCTGGCTTTTCCTTGCACTAAACATTATCCCCTTATCATGTATCTATACACTGTAAATGGCTCGAATGTAATCATGTCGTCCTTCTGTTGACTGGATAGCACGCAACTAAAGCTTTTCACTGTACCTCAGTACATGTGACAGTAAACCAAACTAATCACTAATCTACCATTCCCCATTTACTTCCCTACAGGATATTTTCCTTTACATTGCTACAGGCTCTGATTCACTTGCCTCCTGCCTACATTAGGGGCAATTTTCGGCAGCCATTTAGTCCACCAACTAGTACATCTTAGAGATGTGGAAAGAATCCAGACCCAGACATGGAAAACTCACCCTCACGAGTCACAAGCTCAAACTACATGTAGATTGCACCAGATGTCGGGATTGAACCCAGGTCACTGGAGCGGGAGGCAACTGCACTACCTGCTGTTCCGCTCTGCTGATCAGTTAATATTAAGTGTTATATTTGTTGATTACAAACTAAATATTTTCTCGTACAACTGGAAGAAATCTGTGAATTTTCATGAATCTTTATTATTCAAAATATGAGTTTGAACTGCCTCCTAATCAGTCCTCAGCTTAATATCTCAAGCAGAAAACTGCAACTAAGTTTCCTCACTGAGGAAGACAACAGCCTGGATATTCGCATTCAGATCACTGGATTGGGACTTGGAAATCATTATCTTCTGACCAAAGTTAGAGTGCTACTCGTGAAGGGTAAAAGAAAAGAAAATAATGGGAGAAAAAGAGATTGGATTAAAGCATGATTTGTTTGTAAATTTACCTACTATCCATTTAGACTAGACCAGATGAGGATAGTGTCCTGGACATATTTACCAGCATTTTAAAATAAATATTTCACGACCTGAATTTAAATTCAGTCTCCAATTCCCCCCAAAACATGTTGATTTCACAGTAATGGACTATACTGAATTATTCCTGAACAGGGCAGCACAGTAGCACAGCAGCAAAGCTACTGCCTTACAGCGCCAGAGACCCGGGTTTGATCCTGATTACGGGTGCTGTCTGTACAGAGTTTGTACGTTCTCCCAGTGACCTGTGTGGGTTTTCTTCGAGATCTTCGGTTTCTTCCCACACTCCAAAGACGCACAGGTTTGTTGGTTAATTGGCTTGGTATAAAAATGTAAAAAATTGGCCCGAGCGTGTGTAGGGTAATGTTAATGTGTGGGGATCGCTGGTTGGTGCGGCCTCTGTGTGCCAAAAGGCCTGTTTCTGCGCTGTATCTCGAAACTAAAAAAAAGAAGGCAAAACCTCAGCCTGTTCAGCTCTGACATTCTTCTGCCATGAGTCCCGACAAGATAACTTCCAGACATTGTCCAAGATTTATATCCTGTTTCAGAGAATCCCATAGATAAAATGGAAAACTATAAACTGTCTTGGAAGATTCAGTAATGTTGCTGAATTCTTGTAATGAATAAAATTGAAGTTTAATTCTGGGTGAGACATTTTTTATAAACATTCAATAAAATGACCTCAATCACTCTCTTCATTAAACACACAAGTGAAAAAAATATAATTGATTAATGCTTCTAATCCTAAACCAATTACATCTTGTAGGACATGACACATATAATTGATTCATTTCAGGGAGATTAAAACTAATAGTCATTTGACTTTTGAATGTGAAGAGTTTATTAGTTAGTTTATCGAGAACAAAAATCAGGCATGATTGCTGGCATTCAGAACAATGGGATTGATTAACAAGGATGAAAGAGTTTTACTCATTGCAGCATTAACAGTTCTTGCCTTAAAATAGTTGTTTATACTTCAGAAATGAATCCAAAGCCTTTTGTGAGTGTTTTGAAATTATATTTTTTTACTGTTTACTTGAGCCAAAAAAGGGAATGTGAAATATAAGATAAAGCAGACTTATATTTATATGGTGTTCAAAATCATAAATATAGTCACAGTTATGTATGCAGAAGTTTTTATACAGCAATATCCCACAAATAACTGTTGGACGGATTGATTGAGAGAATATTGTATATTTGTTTGTGCATACCTGAAATGTAGCCAAAACCATCCACGATAGCGTAACAATTTTAGGCCCACCTTACTTACCATTGGCCTGTGGTTCAAATGGTTGTTATATCTAAAAGGTATTCAATTTTTAAACTTTAAAAATCACTTTTTAAACATTAATAAATCCCTTTTCCACTTGCCCTGCCGGTCAGCCTGCCTGTGCAGTAATACCTCCATGTTCGACTTCACAATGGGAACCCAACGCGTCTGGCCTGTGCAGTTGGGGACTGTTGATCTTACTTACGTAAGATGGCCGCCGGATCCACGCGTGCGCAGTTGAGGGAGGGTTGCCACTCGGAGTGGAGGGGGAACCGCCTGAGTAATGGGAGTGGTGGCCAATGGGGGATGGGGGGTTGAGGAGAGCTCACGTGCTGCTGGCCGCCGCGATGGCCACCCGGGGCCGGGGTGAGTGGCTCCCTCTCCCCTTTCCTCTCCCCACTCGCCTGCCCCCGGCCCTGGGGGAGAACCCCCGGCTGGCAACGGGTCCGCAGGTTGTCAGTTGGGGGAGGGTTGCTGGGCCCGCAGGAGAGGCCTGGACCCAACGGGGGTTGCTGGGCCTGCAGGAGAGGTTTGCACAGAGGGTTGCCGGGCCCGCAGGAGAGGTTTGGGCCCAACGGGGGTTGCTGGGCCCGCAGGAGAGGTTTGGGCCCAACGGGGGTTGCTGGGCCCGCAGGAGAGGCTTGCACGGAGGGTTGCCGGGCCCGCAGGAGAGGTTTGGGCCTAATGGGTCCATGCCCGTCTATGATTATTTAAAACCAAGGTACGTCAGATATTTTGCTTGGGTAGCTTACAACCCAACGTATGAACGTTGAACTCTCCAATTTTCAGTAACTTCATCTTACACTCCCCTCCCATTCCTCCCTCTTTGTCCCCTTCAACTTCCCAAGTTGTCTTACCAGTTCAACAAGTTCTCCACTTTATTTCTCCTGAGATCACACCTTCCCTAGACAATAATGGTCCTGCCAGGCACCGCCCTCCCTGTGGTCATTTGTGGCTGACCCTGTTTGCTCCTGGTCTTTTCTCGCCTCCAGTTCTTCAACTTCCTCCCACCCCCCCCCCCCTGCCCCCCCCCCCCCCCTGCCCCCCCCCCCCCCCCCCACAGTCTGAAGAAGGATCCTGACCCAAAACATCATCCATCTTTTTTCTCCAGAGATGCTGCCTGACCCGCTGAGTTACTCTAGTGCTTTGTGTCTGTCTTTAGGACAGATATGTATTTGATGACGAAAGGAGAAAGCCTCTGACAATGACAATGAAAGCAATGTGCATGCCATACTATAAAGGTAATCAATGCAGAAACATTGTTACACATTCTTTGTCATTGATCTCTCAATTGTGACAAAACACGCAGAAGCCCACACAAAATATTCAAATGTTACTATCCTGGGAATAGCTTTGGGGTTGGCATCAGGCCTGGTTGAAGGTCTGAAGAATGGCCTCTATTGTCTATTGTCTCCTTCCTACTTGGGTGGCACTGTGGCGCAGTGACAGAGCAGCTGCCTCACAGCGCCAGAGAACCGGGTTCAATTCTGACTAGGGGTGCTGCCTATACGAAGTTTGTGACTAAGCGGGGGTTCTCTGGGTACTCCGGTTTCCTCCCACATTCCAAAGACGTGCAGGTTTGTAGGTTAATTGGCTCCTGTAAATTGGCCCCAGTGTGTAGGATAGAACTAGTGTACGGGTGACCATTGGTCAGCATGGACTCAGTGGGCCGAAGGGCCTGTTCCCACACAGTATCTCTAAACTAAACTAAACTAAACTATAAACTAAACTCAACTAAACTAAACTGAACTAAACTACTTAGTGTGCAAGCAATGTCTGGGATCCATACAGTCTTTGGGATAGTGAGTCATGCAATAAATCAGAAGATTCCCCTTCAATCTAGAATCTGCATCAAATTGAAATGAAAGAGAGGAATTAAAATTCCCACAAATGAGAAGTAGGATTGCCAGATAGCAAAGGTTGGATTTGATAATGCCGCAGCGATGCAGATTCTATGTACAGTTTCAGCTCCAGGCAAAGACACAAAAAGCTGGAGTAACTCAGCGGGTCAAACAGCATCTCTGGAAAAAAGGAATTTGTGACATTTTGGGTCAAGACCCTTCTCCAGACTCAAGATTCAGTCTGAAGAAGGGTCTCAACCCGAAACCTCATCTATTCCTTTTCTCCAGAGATGCTGTCTGACCTGCTGAGTTACTCCAGCTTTTTGTGTCTATCTTCGGTATAAACCAGCATCTGCAGTTCCTTCCCACACATTCAGCTCCAGGCATCCTGATATCAGCATTCCCAGATTGAAACACAAGAAACAATAGACAAGTGAGAATCCTTTGCCAGCATAAATGTATCGGCCTGAGAGATAAACCAAGAGGTACCAAGCAACATGCGGATGGAGAGACTGAGAGGACAGTCAGTGCACAGATATCTCTCCAAGGGAAGGACTGAGAGATCACTGTACATTAAGGGAGGGAATGTGAGACAGCAATGTACGGATAGCTCCATTTATAACATTTCACACAGTGTGAAAGTTTAGCTAAGTACACTCTCTCTTTGTAGAATCCTGATCCGTGATGAAAACGGAGACCATGTTTCTGCAAGCTAATGTTGATGGTGCTGATGATAACTATCCCTTTTTGTGGGAGGACTGTCGGTGTTAAATATCACTTACAAAAGGGAAATTACCCAAGTAAGGTGCACAGTCGAACTGCACAGTGATGAGTAACATAATCAGCAATGAAAGCAGCATGACTCCTGAGACACCCTGAAGTCCTTGAATCTTCCTGTGACTCAGCGCCTGCCTCGGCTCACATCAGCGCTGCAAGAGGGAAACAGAAGAGAAATCAGCTCCGTTACTGCATTCCCTTAAAACTTCGCCACATCTGGTGATTGTGTAGAAAGCTGGTGAGGCAAGACGGGAATGACAAGCCAAGTATGCTAACATGCACAGAATCCAACGCAAGGCCAGACAGAACGCTTCCCCAGACGACCAAGGTTTTCCCAGCAGTGGTTTCCCTGCAGTGAAAATCCAGATGGGAATTCAGTGGGAATGTCTGGATCTTGCTGGTTGTTTTCCCTGTGGTTTTGTCTGGAGGAATTTTCAGAAAACCTGCCCTTTGTCATCTTTAAATAACATTCCCTTTATTTGAGGGAACGATTTTGATCTTTGAAATGCAAACAAAGGTGAATAATGTTGCTCAATGTTTTGCCCTTCTCTTGCATTGATTATGTTCAGCACAACGCTATTATTGCTGACCCCCAATGGCCTAGTGGGTTGTGAGCCCAAGTATTGAGTGTCACGGTGCAGGAATATAGCAAAGATAATCCATACAAAGGGATTTTCAGCCAGACTCATTGGTTCATTCCAGTTTGAAATCGGGAGATTGCTATGGGTTTCAGGCCAAGCCTTGATCAGTTGTAGTTCTAAGAATCACTGGTTTCAGAGGGTCCAGCAACCTTCTTGGTCCAGACTAATAAGTACCATTTGCCACTGATAGTGGAGGAAAACTAGATCCTTGGTGGGAATTATGACTCCAATAATAACGAGCGAATGAACAAGGGGTCACAGTTTAAGGATAAGGGGGAAGTCTTATAGGACCGAGATGAGAACTTTTTTTTCACACAGAGAGTGGTGAATCTGTGGAATTCTCTGCCACAGAAGTTAGTTGACGCCAGTTCATTGGCTATATTTAAGAGGGAGTTAGATGTGGCCCTTGTGGCTAAAGGGATCAGGGGGTATGGAGAGAAGGCAGGTACGGGATACTGAGTTGGATGATCAGCCATGATCATATTGAATGGCGGTGCAGGCTCGAAGGGCCGAATGGCCTACTCCTGCACCTATTTTCTATGTTTTCTATGTAAGAGTGTAGGGTGGCAGAAATCACCATGAAGCTAGGAAAGTCAGGATCATGCTAGGGAACCATCTGCATTGCTCCACTAAAGGTTGGTGGAGCAGGTGCAAGGACAGACTCTCTTGAAGTAGTTGGAGGTGGGAGCTAAGTTACATAAGTAAAGCCATCTAACCTAACAGACTTGGTGTATGAGATAGACACAAGGAACTGCAGATGCTGGCTTGCAAAACAAGACATAAAATGCTGGAGTAACTCAACAGGTCAGGCAGAATCACTGGAAAACACGGAGTAGCGACGTTTAGGATTAAGACCTTTCCTTGGCAGGTTTGGAATCACTATAGGCCAGACATTAGTGAATCGGTTGGGTTTTTATAATAATCCAGTTGCTTCAGTTAACTATTGCCAGTAGATGCTGGAGTAACTCAGCGGGACAGGCAGCATCTCTGGAGAGAAGGAATGGGTGACATGTCGAGTCGAGACCCTTCTTCCCACCCACTGAGTTACTCCAGCATTTTGTGTCTATCGTTGGTTTGCATCAGCATCTGCAGTTCCTCCTACAACTATTGCCAATACTTCCTTTCTGTCTCACATTGATTTAATTATTTAATTTCAATTTCCCAAATGCTGTGATAAGAATTAATAAATCTCATAGATTCATAGTGCCATATACTCATAAAGCACAGAACCAGCCCGTTCAGCTCAACTTGTTCATACCAACCATGGTACCCCATCTAATGTTAGTTCTATTTGCCAGTGTTTGGTCCATATCCCTCCTTTCCAGGTACCTGTCCGAATTTCTTTTAAAAGCTGTTATTGTATCTGCCTTAACTACGTCCTCTGGCAGTTCGTTCCATATACCCATCACCCTCTATGTAAAGAAGTAATCAGCAAGCCACATATTTAATTGCCAGTGTAGTAACTAAACATCAATTCTATGTACACTCTCTATGTAACCGTACAAATGAGCACATAGATCATGGATTCCCTCAGCACATCCGTCCACTCACCTTCGTGCAGAAATCGCAATTAGAACATAAACATGCCAGCTCCAGAAGAGAATTGGGCAAAAACATTACCAAGGTTGAAGATTACATTGGATGTGTCAATGGGTTGGTCTATGGAATCTATGGAACTAATGTCAATAGACAATAGACAATAGACAATAGGTGCAGGAGTAGGCCATTCAGCCCTTCGAGCCAGCACCGCCATTCAATGCGATCATGGCTGATCACTCTCAATCAGTACCCCGTTCCTGCCTTCTCCCCATACCCCCTCACTCCGCTATCCTTAAGAGCTTTATCCAGCTCTCTCTTGAAAGCATCCAACGAACTGGCCTCCACTGCCTTCTGAGGCAGAGAATTCCACACCTTCACCACTCTCTGACTGAAAAAGTTCTTCCTCATCTCCGTTCTAAATGGCCTACCCCTTATTCTTAAACTGCGGCCCCTTGTTCTGGACTCCCCCAACATTGGGAACATGTTTCCTGCCTCTAATGTGTCCAATCCCCTAATTATCTTATATGTTTCAATAAGATCCCCCCTCATCCTTCTAAATTCCAGTGTATACAAGATAATTAGTCGAATCAAGTAGGTAGTAAATGCTGACTTAGAATGACACAAAGGACTGGAGTAACTCAGTGGGTCAGGCAGCATCCCTGGAGAGCAGACGAAGAAGGGTCCCGAACCGAAAGGTCACCTAGCCATGTTCTCCAGTGATGTTGCCTGACCCGCTAAGTTACACTGGCATTTTGTGTTCTTCCTTGTAAACCACTACCCTCTTCAGTTCCTTATTTTTAAATGCTGACTTAGACTGGGCTACCTGTCTCGTTTAATGTTTCATATATTTTTGCACTTACATTAAAATCACAGGCAAGGTAAACGTTGCAGAATAAACAGCTGTGTAATCTTGAGCTTTTTTGTATAGCAGTGGCTGTGCATTTCAAAATTGTGGATGTAGGGGATTGTTCGCTTGCTGACCATCATCAAGTTGATGCAAGTACTTATATAGCAAATAAAAAGTTATTTTGTTTGAACTTGGTCATTGTCAAAATGGAAGGCAAATCAAGGCGCACAGGGTGAGATATCATCAAATGAATTCTAGATGTTTAGCCTGCTGGTGAAGTCGTATCCACTGAGATATAGTAATCAGCAGGCATCCTTGATAATGTTTTTCAATAAAAAAATATTCTTGAGTAATTGTAAGAGAAATATTAATGCTGAACTGTTAGATCCTGCATCTCTTCTGCCGTGAATAGAATACCCCAGCAAAGTCACTGACTAGTTCCCCGAGGATTGTTATGTCACAGAAATGTCTGACAAACATCTGCAACTCTGTCCCGAGCTCCATTTTATAGCCCTCTGTATGAACTGAAAGAAGCAAAAATATTGGACTTATAACTAGTTCTAAGTGGCTGTGGTATCACATAAACCACACACCCACCACTGTAATTAAAAGGCTTAGTTACTACTTAACTGCAGCTTAGTTCCATCTTAATTACAGTATAATTACATCTGTTTTCTGAGCGCTGTTTCTCAGGGTGAATAATTTAGGACTTTGTTAATGTTCTACCATTGTTGTCCCAGCTGGCATTCTTCACTATATGGCACAGCAGGAAGCTTACTTGTAAAGCTCTCTGGCTTTATCCTGGTTCTTCATTCTGTTAAGGTAAGTCATTTTTTGACAATGTCATTCAGGTACGGAATGGGATTTTCATGTTCTCCCAGGATGCATTTTAAGTATGGGCTTAATGCCGTGTAACTCAACAAAATCAGTGGTTATAGCCTCAATCAGGCTGGAAATGCACAGCAGGTCAGGCAGCATATCAGGAGAGAGGAAATAGTTAGCGTTTCAGCTTGCTGAGAAGACATTGAACATGAAGCAGTAACTAGCCGAGCACTTCCACCATTTTATGTTCTGATGTCAGATTTCCATCGTCTGCAGATGTTCCCTTTATACCAGGAAAGACCCAGGATGGATCTGTGTTTCGCTCTCAGTTGGTTATGTGTCACTGGGTTAGCATGGAACAAAAGTCACATGAACCCATTCCTGATCACGAGACAATGTTATGAACCGAACGGTCTGAACCTTGAATTTTCCCAACCAGAGCTAATCCACACCCCCTGTGCTTCCTTCTCTCTCCATCTAGTTTGCCCCCGCACCAGGTTCTATCTGTCCACACACTACATGTATTCAATGATGTAATCAAGAGAGAGTTAGATATAGCTCTTAGGGCTAACACAATCAATGGATATGGAGTGAAAGCAGGAACGGGGTACTGATTTTGGATGATCAGCCATGATCGAAGGACCAAATAGCCTACGCCTGCACCTATTTTCTATGTTACTATGTTTCTATGTTTACGCCTTCCGGTTCTGCTACCCCCTCCCCCAATTGGTTCCACCTGTCCAACTTCCTTCCCTCATCTGCTTCCATTTGTCACCTTCCTTACGAAACTGACTCCTCGTTTGCAACCTCTGGATATGGGAAGGATGTCATTAAACTGGAAAGAGTGCAGCTGATGTTGCCGGGACTCAAGGGCCAGAGCTATAGGGAAAGCTTGTGTAGGCTGGGACTTTATTCTTGGTAGCGCAGGAGGCCCAGGGTGATCTTGTTGAGGTGTTTAAATCATGAGGGGTGTAGACAGGGCAAATCCATTGTGTTTTATTTTTACCCAGCATAGGAGAATCGGTGACTAGAGGACGTATGTTTAAAATGAGAGGGGCGAGATTTAATGGGAACTTGAGGGGACACCTTTTCCACTCAGAGGGTGGTTGTTATGTGGAACATGCTGCCAGAGAAGGTAGTTGAGGCAGGTATTATAACAGCATTAAAAAGATACTTAAATAGGTACATGGAGAGGAAAGATTTAGAAGGATATGGGCCAAACACAGGAAAAGTGTACTAGTTTAAATGGGGTATTTTCATCAGCAGGGGCATTGGGCCTGAGGTCCTAGTTACATGCTATATGACTCTACCACTCTAGGTTGTAAGACTCAAATGACAATAAACACAAGAGGAATCAATGTTCCTTTAATTCACAACTTTCTATTAGCAAATACAATATCAGCTAATAACTATAAAGAAATCCAGTGTTGTTATCAACCTGTCTGATATAAAGCTCTGATGTTTCCTGCAGTTATATTGATGGAGTGCTGTTATTACCGAATATTAAGGGAAAGACAATTTTAGACTTATTCTAACTGTATGATATGATATTGAACCATGTAATTGGCAACAGTGTCATTAAATGAAAGGAAAGCAAGAGAATAAGACTGAATATCATTAATAGCAATATCAACAACTGGCCTGGATAGAGTGGATGTGGAGAGGATGTTTCCACTGGTGGGAGAGTCTAGGACCAAAGGCAATAGCCTCCGAATAAAAGGGACATACCTTTAGGAAGGAGATGAAGAGAAATTTATTTAGTCAGAGGGTGATGGAATTCATTGCCACTGAAGGTTGTGGAGGCCAAGTCAATGGATATTTTTATGGCAGAGATCGATAGATTCTTGATTTGTACGGATGTCAGTTATGAAGTTATGGTGAGAAGGCAGGAGAATGGGGTTGAGATGAAAAGATAGATCGGCCATGTTTGAATGGCGGAGTAGATGATGCGCCGAATGGCCTAATTCTTCTCCTATCACTTATGAACAACAATAACAACCCATACCTGTCCAAATGATGAAATCCCAAGCTTTAATCTTCCATGGCAAACCTTGTCAACTCCTAACCACTCAAGGACAGCCCAAGGAAGATGTGGTCACCTGCTCCAAACATGGAACACGACGAAGAGCCCAAATTGACCGTAGCCACTAAAGTCAGACTGTAGCCCATACACTGAACTCTTTCAGTGCAGAATCCATTACTGCTTAACTCAAAGCCTTTGAATGCATTGCTAACCTTGATATTGAGCCATGACTGCATCTCCAGCCACAATCCCAGTGTGATGCTAAATGCTGTGGTTAAATGGCATAATATTAAGCCTGGCTCTGCCCAGTATGAGTTCAAGCCCTGCTATTTCCCATTGATATTAAATGCTGATTTGCAATATGATAACAAGCTCTGTTATTGCCGACTAATGTTAAATGTTGCCATTACCTAATGGAAAATTAAACTCATTATAGTCTACTTTAATACTAAATCCTGACATTACCCAATGTGGTATTAAATCCTGAAATTACAATGTGTTATATGAAACCCTGCTCTTTCCCGTAATGACATAAACCCTATTACTACCCTATGATACAATTGTTAGTTCCTGTGAAAGAAAGCCTATGATCTGCCCTCTTGATATTTATCCCTTGATAAGTCAAGTGCCAGTTCTCACTTGTAATTCTTTGCTTAATCTATGCTGTTTCCTTTATAATACATAACCAGTTCCATGCACCTTCCTTTGCAATGTACTCTCTTGTCCATATGATCCCCTGCCATAAGCATTAAACTATTCGGTACATGCCTCTGCCTAAGGAGTACATTGTTCAGGCTTTACAGTTGCTCGAGTGTCAGTCACTATTTGTTTCACATGCTATCCTTGTGCGACAAATGGTTCAGACTTAACAGTTTTGATTGTTTGAAAGATATGGCCTGCAAACAGGCTCTTCGGCCTACCGAGTCCACGCCGAGCATCGAAAACCCGCTCACACTCGTCCTGTGTTATTCCACTTTTCCATCCACTCCCTTCCCTGCACACTAGGAGCAATTTTACGGAGGTCAATTAACCTACAAACCCGCACCTCTTTGGGATGTGGAAGAAAACTGGAGGAAAAGATAGATAGAAAAAGCTGGAGTAACTCAGCGGGACAGGCAGCATTTCTGGAGAGAAGGAATGGGTGACGTTTTGGGTCGAGACTCTTCTTTAGACTGCACCTGGAGGAAATCCATGCAGTTACAGGGAGAACGTGTAAACTCCACACGGACAGCACCCGAGGTCAGGATCAAACCCACATCTCTGGCACTGATAGGCAGCAGCTCTACTAGCTGTGCCTGTTGTATCTCATTTTTGAAATAATCCTTACCACTTGGAGTAGCACAATGTCTCATCTATCTCATTCCTTTTGTAACTGTGAATTCTCAACTTTGTGAATTTTTAATACCTTGACACTTTGCCCTTTCTATTTATTAGTTATGAAATAATAACAAAACAAAACGCGGAATGTACCATTGGCATCTGACAGATAAAAGATAGGTCAATCTTTCAACCAAAAGTTCTGCAGCAGAACTTAATGGAAAGGCAGTGGAGCCTCTTCAATGGATTCATCAAAATCCCTGGCAGCAGGGCATCATTAGGAGCAGTAATGGGTGTATTTTTTTTAGGTATTTTGGTTCTGCTAAGTAGTGTTTCTGACTTTCTGAATCATACACTTTAGGACTGGTTTTACACTTCTTATCACCGGCAGAGGATTAAATTATCTTTGTACAGTTAATGAGATTTATTAAGAGTTTAAACACTGAATGTGTAGAAGTGACACCTCCGACCACACGCAGCACGCTTGAATCAGTATCCTGCTGCAAGAAGTGATTCTGGCCTGACGCATTGTTTTACATTCACGTCCATAAACATTTGTTTGGATATTGAACAGGTCCCGTTGTGGCTGCAGACTTCCCTATGCTCTTCTCAACTGCACTCTTTCAAAACTGACATTTATTGTAATACGCTGCAATAAGTCATCTCCCTAAACTATTGGAGCTTTGTCTGAGCTTCCCAGTCATCACAAAGAGACAGTCAAGAGTTCAATGATCAGGGTAATCCTCTTGGCTGGTTTTTCAACTGGTTGATAACCAGTCTTAATCCTTTGGGGAGAAAATAATGCCGAGAATGCTTTAAGAAGAATACGTGGATGCTTTTGCGTTTGCGGCTTTTTACGGGTAAATGGAAAATATTTCCATAAAGGTTCAATTCAAAAGGTATAACTTCCAAGGTCACTTTAACAATTTGAGGTAGCTCAAAGTCACAGAGGTAGGCTCACTGCACACGTGACCATGTTAACTTTTAAATTAGAGATATTTAATGATATTCAGTGTCTTGTATAATATTGGATCCTTTCCTTTCTATTCAGTTCTTCAGTATCAAGGCCTGGTTCAGTAACTGGAATGCCCAGGAAGGAAGGAAGCTGTAAAATGTGGTAGCCATTGCCCCGTGCACCCAGGGAATTGTGGACATAGCCCCAGACCATTACACAAACAAACCTCCCTTCCATTGACTCCATTCATGCTGCCTCAGCAAGGTCACCAGCATAATCAAGGATGAGTCTCACCCCAGTCAATCCCTCTTCTCCCCTCTCCCATCAAGCAAGAGGTACAGAAGTGTGAAAACACATACCTCCAGATTCAGGGACAGTTTCATCCCAGCTATTTCAGGCAACTGAACCATCCTATCACCAACTAGAGAGCGGTCCTGAGCTACCATCTACCTCATTGGAGATCCTCGGACTATCTTTAATTGGACTTTACTGGACTTTATCTTGTACTGAATATTATTCCCTTTATCGGGTATCTGTATACTGTATTGTAATCATGTATAGTCTTTCTGCTGACTGGATAGCAAAAAAGCTTTCCATCGTACCTTGGTATACGCGACAATAAACTAAACTAAACTAATTTCAATCTCATTTTGTAAAAATCCTCCTCAGACTTACAAATTTGAGAACGTGATAATGGTTTGTTCTGAGATTACAGCTCTCAGCAGCATTTGGATCAGAGCAACAGGGGTTCAGAGGGGAAAAGATGTGCATAATGTGTGATTGCACAGGATCCAAAGTGTTGCCCTGCATCTGCATCAGGTATGCTTATACTTGGGTTCACTCTGCCCTTTCAGTCTACACTCCCAGTCTAGGCTCATGATAGAAGAATAAGCACCTCGATAAAGTACCAGAGACCTTTGGTCACCGTATGCTACGTGTGCTTTCAGGATAAAAAAAGATCATATTTAAATTGTAGAAAAAGACCTCCAAAATTAACTTGCCCTTCAGTTGGACTTCTGTCCTGAACTTCACCGGGAACCTGCCTGGACCCGTCCATGGTCATTTTGGGATTTAGTTTGGCCTGGAGAAGGAGGGTGGGGACTATACTTTCCTGAGCCTGCAAGGAGTCCTTCGTTGTTTTTGGAATGGTACCCACGGGATCAAATCCAAACTATGGTACTAAGAGAAAGTCAAGAGGTAGAAGTGGGTGGAGATCATGGCCTGCTCATTAAAAGAGGAGGCAAAAGTCACGCATGTTAATGTAGTACAGATATTTGAGGAAAATGACTGGCTGGAGCCTTCCAAGAACTGTTTCTGGATGGGAGCTGGCACTGTTTCCTTCTGCAAAGGCCAAACTAGATGTGCCATTAATGGCATAAATACCTGTAATTAGCTGGCTAATGACAAGGCTTCTCAATGACCCTGAACAGTGCACTGGAGGCCGTGATAAACTATATGTTCCTGATCGCTCCCCACAATGACATTCGTACATATTTTGATATTCTGCACCTCTCTCTCCCTCCTTGACACTCTGAGATTCTATCCCCTGCACATTACAACAAAAATACTGGAGCGACAGAGCTTAAATGGAAAAAGACAAAGAGCTCATGAGCTGCTCACTATCTCAGTTGACCCTTAATAGGCACAGATTTACATCTTCATTTATAAATGGAATGCTTATTTCAGAATTATACTTTTATAATAAAAATATGAAGAATGCAAGGGAGGCAGATAATCTGCAAATTAACAACATGGAATGCACAGCAACATGGAAATAAAAAAAGTAATTAAATATTAAGGGACGCAATACTTATAGAGAAAATCCAACACAATTATAATGTTAGCGTTATAAAACGAGACATTTCATTGACAAGCTTGCCAGCTTTATTTTCTGACCATTTTAATCTTTTTTATATTTTGTCTAAACACTTGGCCCTGTGCCATTAGTCCATAATGCTTAATTGTACTGAAGCTTCTGGGTCTTCCTGCTGCCAAGATTGCCATGCATGGTTTCTTCTGTAGATGCCATTATCTCGCTGCCACCTCATTATGCTTTGTGCCCATTACAGCTGTACATATTAGCTTTAGTTACACCCTATTAGCTACAGCTGGGCTAACAGTGAGAAATAATGCACTCCCTGCATGTAAAAAAAGAAGGCTCCACCTTCTGATAAGAAGGAGAGCAAAATGCTTTACCATTCAATTACAGGATTTGGAATGCTGTATTATTTTTGTAGCTATTGGTAACAGGATCCCAGTGCTTTTGATAATGCGAATGTCTGAAGTAGGGCTTTAATTGATACATGATATTACAGCAAGCATATTGCCGCTGTTGGTAATTCCAGAGCAAATGCCTGGTGCTTCAAATGATCATCTGTTGTATTTCGGGGTTAATCTTGAACGTTTATGCAACCTTGTAATTTAGTCCTTGATTGGGTTTACATTATCCTCATCTGCCCTGTTCTTATCCATTTGGCTTCCCTCTATGTATGCTTTTTTTTAATCTCCATGTTGCTGCGCTTTCTGTGTTGTTAATTTGCAGACTGTCAGTCTCTCCCACGTTCTTTATGTCTTTTGCTATAAATGTAACGGCTCTGACCTTCTACACCACCACCACTTAGTCCAGTTTCTGCCTCTTTGTCCGATGTTCAAGACACTGCATTTTCCACATTGTAACGGATTATTTTGTTAATTTTAGACATTACTCATCACAGGAGGAAAATGGATAGCACGGTTAAATATATATTGGAACTTAAATGAGATAATCCCAAGACAATAGACAATAGGTGCAGGAGTAGGCCATTCAGCCCTTCGAGCCAGCACCGCCATTCAATGCGATCATGGCTGATCACTATCAATCAGTACCCCGTTCCTGCCTTCTCCCCATACCCCCTCACTCCGCTATCCTTAAGAGCTCTATCCAGCTCTCTCTTGAAAGCATCCAACGAACTGGCCTCCACTGCCTTCTGAGGCAGAGAATTCCACACCTTCACCACCCTCTGACTGAAAAAGTTCTTCCTCATCTCCGTTCTAAATGGCCTACCCCTTATTCTCAAACTGTGGCCCCTTGTTCTGGACTCCCCCAACATTGGGAACATGTTATCTGCCTCCAATGTGTCCAATCCCCTAATTATCTTATATGTTTCAATAAGATCCCCCCTCATCCTTCTAAATTCCAGTGTATACAAGCCCAATCGCTCCAGCCTTTCAACATACGACAGTCCCGCCATTCCGGGAATTAATCTAGTGAACCTACGCTGCACGCCCTCCATAGCAAGAATATCCTTCCTCAAATTTGGAGACCAAAACTGCACACAGTACTCCAGGTGCGGTCTCACCAGGGCCCGGTACAACTGTAGAAGGACCTCTTTGCTCCTATACTCAACTCCTCTTGTTACGAAGGCCAACATTCCATTGGCTTTCTTCACTGCCTGCTGAACCTGCATGCTTCCTTTCATTGACTGATGCACTAGGACACCCAGATCTCGTTGAACTCCCCCTCCTCCTAACTTGACACCATTCAGATAATAATCTGCCTTTCTATTCTTACTTCCAAAGTGAATAACCTCACACTTATCTACATTAAACTGCATCTGCCATGTATCCGCCCACTCACACAACCTGTCCAGGTCACCCTGCAGCCTTATTGCATCTTCCTCACAATTCACACTACCCCCCAACTTAGTATCATCTGCAAATTTGCTAATGGTACTTTTAATCCCTTCGTCTAAGTCATTAATGTATATCGTAAATAGCTGGGGTCCCAGCACCGAACCTTGCGGTACCCCACTGGTCACTGCCTGCCATTCCGAAAGGGACCCATTTATCCCCACTCTTTGCTTTCTGTCTGTTAACCAATTTTCTATCCATGTCAGTACCCTACCCCCAATACCATGTGCCCTAATTTTGCCCACTAATCTCCTATGTGGGACCTTGTCGAAGGCTTTCTGAAAGTCGAGGTACACCACATCCACTGACTCTCCCTTGTCAATTTTCCTAGTTACATCCTCAAAAAATTCCAGTAGATTTGTCAAGCATGATTTCCCCTTCGTAAATCCATGCTGACTCGGAACGATCCCGTTACTGCTATCCAAATGCTCAGCAATTTCGTCTTTTATAATCGACTCCAGCATTTTCCCCACCACTGATGTCAGACTAACTGGTCTATAATTACCCGTTTTCTCTCTCCCTCCTTTCTTAAAAAGTGGGATAACATTTGCTATCCTCCAATCCACAGGAACTGATCCTGAATCTATAGAACATTGAAAAATGATCTCCAATGCTTCCACTATTTCTAGAGCCACCTCCTTAAGACCATTTGACCTATTGCAGAATGCATGCAAAATTCATTCTCCCAGCTCATTAAAATTTCTATGGCTATTCACCAATAACCATGCTCTTTACTGCCTTACAGACAGACTATGGGTGTAGTGAGGGGATAATGCCAGCTGACAAGAGCTAATGCTGGTTAAAGATATGCCTGTGCCTCTTAAAGGGGAGGATTTAATTGTTTGCAACTGGTTTTAGAAATCATTACAAAGTTGAGGGATGCTTGCAGAAAGCCAGACTGAACAGTGACTTTCATAGATGTCCACTCCCCTGATCCTTCCTGTTTTCAAACACACCCAACACATTCAAGAGATGAGTTACCAACCTTCTGCAAAAGATCAACGTGCTGAGATACTAAGCATCTGTGGAGGGAATGGACAGGGAATGCTTCGTGTCCGGACCCTTCTTCAGAACATATCTTCTCCTTTTATTGGCATTGATAGGGTGGGCTGTGGGAACCTTTTTCCCGGGATGAAGATATCAAATACTGGAGGACATAGCTTTAAGGTGAAGGAGCAAAGTTTAAAGGAGATGTGCGGTGGCAAGTTTTTTTTATACAGAGGAGGGCCTGGAACGCGCTCCCAGGAGTGGTGTTGGAGGCAGGTACGACAGTGTCATTTAAGAGACTTTTGGACAGGCACACATGGATATGCAAGGAATGGAGGGATATGGTTTCTGTGTAGGCAGATAAGAGATGGTCCTGGCATCATGTTCAGTACAGACATAGTGGACTAAAGGGCCTGTTCCTGTGCTGTACTTTTCTATGTTCTACGTTCTGTTCTATGTACGATTCCCACAGATTCGAGGAAGCCTTGATTTCATTTCAGTTCTGTGGCCAGACAGTAAACTTGTAGGGTCAGCTAGAGGTGAGGCAGAAGTGGTTGAGGCAGAGGTTCACGTGCACCTCCTCCAACTCATCAACTGTACCGCTGTTCCAGGTGTGGGCTCCTATATATCGGTGAGACCAAGCGCAAGCTCGACGATTGATTCGCTGAACACCTCCACTCTGTCTGCCTAGGCCTATGAGATCTCCCGGTTGCTCATCACTTTAACTCCCCCTCCCATTCCCATACCGACCTTTCTGTCCAGGGCCTCCTCCACTGTCAGAATGAGGCTTACGTAAATTGGGGGAACAGTACCTCATATTTTGCTTGGGCAGCTTACAACCCAGCGGTTTGAATATTGACTTCTACAACTTCAACTAAATCATGCTTTCCCTCTCTTTCCATCCCTCCCGCATCCTAGTTCTCCAACTAGTTTCACTGTCCTCATGATTAAAGTTTTCTGATTGTATACCCCAGTGTTACCCTCCCCTCATCTGCATCCCATTTGGTTTTCACACCTTTCCTTTCCTTATCTCTATGTCTCCCTCTCCCCTGACTCAGTTTAAAGAAGGGTCTCGACCCGCAACGTCACCCATTCCTTCCCTCCAGAGATGCTGCCTGTCCCGCTGAGTTACTCCTGCCTTTTGTGTCTATCTGAGGTGGAGTGTAGGTGGGTGGACCTGTCGGTCACCAAGAACCACTTTAAATATTGTAAGTTGTTTTTTTAGTTTAGTTTAGTTTGGATTAGAGATACAGTGCAGAAACAGGCCCTTTGGCCCACCGACCAGCAACCCCGTACACTTGCCCAATCTCACACACTAGGGACAATTTACAATTTTTAGCGAACCCAATTAACCTACAAACCTGTACGTCTTTGGAATGTAAGAGGAAACAGAAGCTCCCAGAGAAAACCCACACGATCACAGGGAGAAAGCACAAACTCCATGCAGACAGCACCCATAGTCAGTATAAGAAAATAACTGCAGGTGCTGGTACAAATCGAAGGTATTTATTTCACAAAATGCTGGAGTAACTCAGCAGGTCAGGCAGCATCTCAGGAGAGAAGGAATGGGTGACGTTTCGGGTCGCGACCCTTCTTCAGACTGATGTCAGGGGGGCGGGACAAAGGAAGGATATAGGTGGAGACAGGAAGATAGAGGGAGAACTGGGAAGGGGGAGGGGAAGAGAGGGACAGAGGAACTATCTAAAGTTGGAGAAGTCAATGTTCATACCGCTGGACTGCAAGCTGCCCAAGCGAAATATGAGGTGCCGTTCCTCCAATTTCCGATGGGCCTCACTATGGCACTGGAGGAGGCCCATGACAGAAAGGTAAGATTGGGAGTGGGAGGGGGAGTTGAAGTGCTCAGCCACCAGGAGATCAGGTTGGTTAAGGCGGACTGAGCGAAGGTGTTGAGCGAAACGATCGCCGAGCCTGCGTTTGGGTTCGCCGATGTAAAGAAGTTGACATCTAGAGCAGCGGATACAATAATCACCCATAGTCAGGATTGAACCCGGGTCTCCGGCTCTGTAAGGCAGCAACTCTACCGCTGCACCACCGTGCCGACCTTCAGTTTGTAGGGCAGATGCGGTGTGCTCGTCCTGCCATTAAGCACCAGGCTCCATATGAGTTACTAAACGATGGCAATAACCTGACTGATGCGATCCAGCAAGGTGATGCATGTATTAAATCTGCATTGCATGAGTACTGGCATCAGCATCTGCCTGCTCCACATGCGACTGCTGTGTATGAGTAATACAAGTGCTACCGAGCTGGTCAATTTGCTCAACACCATGAATTACACTGAAATTACACGTTCACAATTCACGCACAAAACTGGAAATAAATTGGTACCTGTAGTGCCAGAAAAAAAGCCATTTTAGTTTCTCAAGAGCCAGAGGCATGCGTCAGGTCTGGCAATTTTAACAATCTGATTTCACTGCCTCTTTGCTTTTGCCTGCTGTTTGATCCATCACACCATAAATATTGAGAGAGAGAGATACTCAATATGTGTAGGAAGGAACTGCTGGTTTAAACCGAAGATGGACACAAAATTCTGGAGTAACTCAGCGGGACAGGCAGCATTTCTGGAGAGAAGGACTGGGTGACATTTCAGGTCAAGACCCTTCTTCATACCGATGTCAGGGGAGAGCGAGATACATAGATAAGGAAGTGTCAGGTGTGAAAATAGGACAAAGGGAATGGAGATCAAGGAACATGTAGAATAGATCATTTTTAACTACTTTTCTATCCCTGTTCAAAACAAACAGGTCAAATGTAATTGGAGACATTTAGACTGGTTGGAGAACTGGGAAGGGGGAGGGATCGAGAGAGAGAGGGAAAGCAAGGGTTACTTGAAGTTAGAGAAGTCAATGTTCATACCGCTGGGGTGTAAGCTGCCCAAGCGAAATACCCAATATGGTCATTTTACATTCAGCCCATTACATAGTGCCAAAGGTAAAGAATTGACAAGCAGTCAAAAACACTCCACTGGCATGGGTTTCACCAGCTTTCAGTCCTCTGCCAGTAAAGTCGGAAACAACCACTTCTTCATAGAGTGATTTTTGCAAATTATTTAACGCCATTGCTCTGTGCTCAAATTAAATCAGACGTGTGTCCTGAAAGATTTGAAAGCTTGTCCAATCCTTACAATCAGCCAATTGTTAATAACATCAATTTTAAATTGGGTATGCAAGGTAATATTGTCAAGGATGCAGGCTTAAATAAATTGTATTAGCTCTCTTCTGTGGGCATCAGAGAGGAAATGTACTTACAAATACATTATTTTTTGTGCAGACTAATTGCAGCGTTGGTCTCCAGTGGAGTACACAACCCATTCCAACACTGGGCCAGTGTAAAATGAAGGGCCATAGCAATCCTTGTACATTTTTAAAAATCAAAAATGTTTTGTAAATTGATCAAATTCTTTCCATTTCTCTGCTTTAGCTTCCTTATAGACTAGCTCAGTGATGCTCAAAGTTGAGGCCAATTTGCTGCCCATAAATCTGTCAATACAATGGCTAATGAATTGTCCAAGAGTGATTTTATTTTAATTTCCTTCCCTACTTCAAAGAAGAATGACGATGGGAAATCTGTTCAATTCCCTCAGGCCACAAGCAGTTAATTCTTGATGTAGCCCTTGCACACTTGCCTTGGCAGCTTCCTTCGGTTCTGCCATCCATGGTAAACACCCTTGCTCCTTCTCCCCCTAGTCGCAACAGAGACAGAGTCCTTACCTTCCACCCCATCAGCCGTCGCACACAACACATAATCCTCCGAAATGTCCACCACCTCCAACAGGATCCCACCACGAGCCACATTTTCCCATCTCCACCCATTTCCGCCTTCCACAGAGACCGTCCCCTCAGCAACTCCCTGGTTAACTCATCCCTTCCCACCCAAACCACCCCCTCCCCGGGTACCTTCCCCTGCAACCGCAGAAGATGCAACACCTGTTGCTATACCTCCTCCCTCAACTTTGTCCAGGGACCCCGACAGTCCTTTCTGGTTAGGCAGAGGTTCACTTGCACCTCCTCCAATCTCATCTAGTGTGTCCGTTGTTCAAGATGTGGACTCTTATACATCGGCGAGACCAAACGCAGACTGGGCGATCGTTTCGCGGAACACCTTCGCTCAGCCCATGTGAACCAACCTGATCTCCCGGTTGCTGGACACTTTAATTCTCCTCCCATTCCTACACAGACCTTTCTGTCCTTGGTCTCCTCCATTGTCAGAGTGAGGCTAAACGCAAATTGGAGGAACAGCATGTCATATTTCGCTTGGGCAGCCCAGTGGTATGAATATTGATCTCTCTCACTTCAGGTAGCCCCGGCATTCCCTCTCTCTCTCTCTATCCCTCCCCCACCCAAGTCGCACTAGCTTCTCATTTTCACCCTACAAACAGCTAACAATGGCCTGTTTCTTTTATCGTCATTACTTTTTTGCATATCTTTCATTCATTGTTCTTTATCTCTCCACATCACCGTCTATATCTCTCGTTTCCCTTATCCTTAACCAGTCTGAAGAAGGGTCTCGACCCGAAACGTCACCCATTCTCCTCTACAGAGATGCTGCCTGCCGCTGAGTTACTCCAGCTTTTTGTGTCTATCCGGTGGAGTAGACTTGATGGGCCGAATGGCCTAATTCTGCACTAACAACATGAATATAAGAAATCAATAAATTAATAACTCTAATACTAGTGGAAAAAAAAGCCTGAAGTCTTAAATGCAACCAAAGACAGTCGATAGTTTATAGTTGTGTGAGGGCAGGAGATGGGTTAGTACGGGTGTCAGAGGCTGTGGGGAGGCAGGAGAATAGGGTTAGGAGGGAGACATGGATCAGCCATGATTGAATGGCGGGGTAGACTTGATGGGCCGAATGGCCTGATTCTACTCCTATCATTTATGATCTTATGATCTTAGTGTTGATCAGCAAATGTTAACCTAAATTCAGAATTGGGCATCCTGCTTGGAATTTCTAATTTTATTTTAATTTTTTTGTTGTTGTATTCATCGTAATGTAACAGAAACCGAGCCAGACTCCTCTTCTGTGGTGCGAGACTGATCATTTGAATCAATTATGTAATGTAGTTTGATTGTTCTACCTCCTCTGGTAACTGGTGTAAAATTTCAATCAGCGACACATCCCCTGTGTTCCAGCTCCCGACGAACCCTGGGTAATTTGTGTTGGATACTTTCTTCTCCAATTAATATGGACATGGTTCAGAGAGCAATTGCAGCAATATTTAAGGTCAATATTTTTAATGCTTCATTAGATCTGGGGCCCAGATGGTTCAGGACTTGACAGTAATTAACTTTGCAATTGCAGAATGTGTAACTAATTGTGAATCATAATCTTCCTCGCAAATCCTTTCATCCTCCTATAACCATGAAGTATGTGACAATCAGTTTTTTTTTTAAGAATGTGATTTATTTTATGTTACAGTGTTAATTAGTAAACTTAATTATGAATGTGTTTCTGTGTGTGTGTGTGTGTGTGTGTGTGTGTGTGTGTGTGTGTGTGTGTGTGTGTGTGTGTGTGTGTGTGTGTGTGTGTGTGTGTGTGTGTGTGTGTGTGTGTGTGTGCGCGTGTTTTGTGGGACTTTTTTGTGCATATGTGCGTGTGTTTGTCTTCGAGTGTATACCAGTGGGTTAAATAATAAATGAATTACATTCATCTTTCCCACCACCACTCCTCCCATCACCCACAACCTGGCATTCTCCCTTGATCTCCCCTTGAAGATGCTTCCTCGTGCTAATTACAGTTCCTGTGGTGTTGCCCCTTCAAATGCCTTGAACACTCTTCATAGGCATCCTCTGGTGAAGAGTGAGGGCAGGAAATTCAAGTATCTGAGGCTGGTGACTATTACGCAGCTGAGACACAATAAGGATTAACACATGCACAATATCCATAGGGAATGGGATCTCTTAACTTAAGAAAAAAAAAAGAAATTGGAAAATGTGTGCCTATGTTATCAGGTTTATTTTCTCCATTTATCAAATGATCCAGAGAATGTATTTACTTTTAAGACTTTATTATTCCATTCCTTCCCACACACCATTCATCCCCACTTTCCCAAACAAATACCATGATTTTCTCTCCACTTTCTCTTTGCGGTTCTAAATGTCCCTTCACTACTTTGAATACACCAGCCGAGTATGTCAATGGTCTTCTCCCAGAGAACCATTCTGCATCTGACTTTCTGGTGAGATCAAGGCCCTTGTTTGTGAAGACAAAGCTCTGCTAGGTTCTTGTGGACCATCTAATTCAGCTTCTGCCTCAGACGTGGCAACCTCCGTGTGGAAGCAAAGTTAGAAACCAGCTGCCTTGTGAAACTCGCATTGCAGATAGTTTTCACTCAAGCAATGGTGTCACTACTCTTTTCCAGCTAACTCATTAAGTACATGCTGATCGACAAGAAATATATGACGAAGTTAAGAGACGTCCCAATAAAATAACCCGTTGAGTATCTTTGGATAGAGTGAAATAGTTCAGTGTCTTTCATTATTGACCTACTATTCAATGAAAAATGTTTTAATATGCGAATTATCTATCACAGATGATATTAACAGTCAAGATCGTTTCTCAGTGATCATTATGCCTTTTGATTGCTCGAGGAAGTATACGTGGATAGGCTGCTGTGTATTCTGATTGTGAGCAACTCTTCCAAGTTACGATCAATGCGAGAGTGTCAATGACTGACCCAGTCTTGTCAATGCTGGAATTGTCCCCATGGAGGTATTGTTGCATTCAGATAAAGGGCATAACCCCTGTGGTACAATGGGTGCAATATACCCTGGGTACAATAACAGGCCGTAGTGATCAGGGATCACTGTGTGATTGATGAAATGTTTATTGATAGTCGTGCATTTGTTGGAGATGTGGGCAAAATTGGGAAGGAATTCCAATGGATAAACCTTGTAGGAGTTTAAAAAAAAAAAAAGTATGTGAATAAGAGAATGCTTTCAGACATTAACTCACAAAAAAGCAAGCCTAAATTGTAATCAGTACAGATCTGCAAGACGTTGCATGACCCCTACGTGATATAGTGACATGTATTTAACATTTCTGCTATCCAACATCAATACGGCTGTTTAAACATTCTCCAGATAACCATATTCGAGTTGCCAAGCAACTCTAAACCACCCTGCTAAATATTAGCACAGATCTGTACTAAATGCCAGTAACACTGTCAACAAACCTACCTCATCAGGCAAGGAGCAGAGATAACTGAGAGAGAAAAGAAGTTTAAAATAATTAATTATCTCTCAGTCAATGACATCATGACAAAGTTTCTAATTTGAGAGAATTTAATTGTTTGGAGCAAGAAAACTCCCGAACACGTTGATAGCATGTAGGTGTGGCAATGAAGCACCAGTTTCTGGGCATTAATCAGCCTGCTAAGTCTAAATACTAGTGGCAAAAAGCATGGGAACATTTATAACTGGAAGTTCACAAGCAACCATATTGGTAAGGGTGGGCTAAGACTTTCATCGTGAAACACTGCCTACTTTCTCAGGCCAAAGTAAAAGACCCAGAGGAAGCAAACTGAGCAAAAAAGGATGCCATCTTGTAATGAGGAGAAGGCAGGAGAATGGGGTTGTGAGGGAAAGATAGATCAGCCATGATTGAATGGCACAGTGGACTTGACAGGCCAAATGGCCTTATTCTGCTCCTAGAATTTATGAACTATGATGCTCTCAACTGATCTCACTATAGGCACATTCCTTGTATATGCATATACTTGGCCAATAAACATTAATTCATTAATTAATTAATTAATTAATTAATTAATTCATTCATTCATTCATAACAGATATCATCACAGACTAGGTCCAAATATGGGCCAAAGAATGAAGTCAAACTAAAGTCAATGGGCATTCAGTGGAAAGCACTCAGATGATTGTACTTGTTGGAGGTCAATCATCCCAGCAGTAGATTATCACTGCATGAAATCCTTAGGGTAGTATCCTAGCCCAAAGCATTGTCAGCTGCCTCATCGATGACCTTCACTCCATCATAAGGTCAAGTGCGATGATGTTTGCTGTTGAATGCAGAGAGTTCAATTCCCTTTACATCTTCTCAGAAAATAAAGCAGTACATGTCTGTATGCTACAAATCTTAGACAGCATTCAGACATGGGTGGAAAGGCGTTAAGTAATATTTGAGGCACAAAAAATGCCCGGCAATGCCATTTCCAACAAGACAGAATCTACTCACTAATCCTTGACGTAATTGGAATTACCCTCTCTAAATACCCCACATCACAAACCTTGGCAGAAATCCAACAAGTGCAGTTACATAAATACCATGGCAACAAAGCTGGGGGTATCCAATGATGTTGAATTCACCACCTGGTACCCCAAAGCTTTTCCACGACCTACAAGGCACATTTCAGGAGTGTAATGCTATACCCACTTGTCTGGATGAGGGCAGGTCTAACAACACTCAACCTCGACAATACCCAGGGTAAAGCAGTCCACTAGATTGGCACTCTTTCAACCACCATGAGCATTCATTTCCTCCACAATAGCACCCAATGGCTGCAGTATTGTCATCTACTGAATGCTGTTCAGTAATCTACTGATGCCACCATGTCCACACTGTCCAAACCCATGACCTCTATCACTAAGAAGGTGAAAGCCTGCAGATTGCCCTCCAAGATGCACATTACCCTGATTTGGAAAAGTATCGCTGATGCTTCATCATCACTGTGTCTCAGCCTTGTTGGGACTTCCTACCCAATAACACTGTGGAGACACCTTCATCAGAAGGATTGAAACAGCTCATAACTATTTTCTCAAGAAGAATAACCACTGGCCTTCTCAATAGTCTCGATCCCCAAATAAAAGAATAAACTACAAAAGTTTAAAAAGCTATATCTGACTAAAACTGTATGAATTTATGGGAGATGGCTGAATGTAAATTGGATATTGCATTTCCTTTGCTTTGGCAGTGGCTAAAATTCAAAATGAATTTATTGGGATCTACTGAGGTTATGAAATGTATTACATAAAAACAAGCCTTTCTTCTTTATCCAGAAATATCCATCTGCAGTATGTCATCAACGAGAAGGGAGAATCTGTGCCTTCATCGAAGAAGCAACAGATGTAAGAGGAGGATGATGACAAGGAAACAAGACTCAGAAACGTTTTACTGTGAATTCCCGGAGATCAACTCCTGGCAGAGCACTTCAGCAAATCAACCCCTGCGGTCTTCAAAGGGCCTTTGACTGCCAGCATTTGTGCTCCAGATCGGAGTGCTTCATGACATTTTGGGTCTTATAATCCGTCTGGATCTTCTCACGTTGAATGGAAAGTATTTATCAGGAATATGAAGTGAGGACTGAGCCTTCAAAGATGTTAATGATTCTGCAAAGTGGCAAAGTAAGAAGAGACTTTGGCAAGTGGCTTATAGACAATAGACAATAGGTGCAGGAGTAGGCCATTCGGCCCTTCGAGCCAGCACAACTAATCAATGTGATCATGGCTGATCATTCTCAATCAGTACCCCGTTCCTGCCTTCTCCCCATACCCCCTGACTCCGCTATCCTTAAGAGCTCTATCTAGAGCACTTCTGAGGCAGTGAATTCCACAGATTTACAACTCTCTGACTGAAAAAGTTTTTCCTCATCTCCATTCTAAATGGCCTACCACTTATTCTTAAACTGTGGCCCCTGGTTCTGGACTCCTCCAACATTGGGAACATGTTTCCTGCCTCTAACGTGTCCAGCCTTCTGTGGTCTTAGATATACAGTGTGGAAACAGGCCCCTCTGCCCACCGAGTCCGCTCCAACCAGCAATCACCCGTACACTAGTTCTATCCTACACACTGGGGACAATTTGCAGAAACCAATTAACCTACAAACCTGCACATCTTTTGAATGTGGGAAGAAACTGGAGCACCCTGAGAAAACCCACAAGGTCACAGGGAGAACGTACAAACTCCGTACAGGCAGCACTCGTAGTCAGGGTGGAACCCGGGTCTCTGGCACTGTAAGGCAGCAACTCTACCGCTGCACCACCGTGTCACCCTGTTTGACTTGATGGCAAGCAGGAAGTAAATGTGCATTTGTAATAGGAATGAGACTAATGACAAGACACACTTGTTGTTGGATAGGGATAGATGCAACAGTGAGGAAGAAATTACCAAAGAGGAATGGATAATGGTATTGAAAAAGGTAGGGAAATGAAGTGCTGTGGTCATCTTTGCTGTTCTTATGAGGCCATTGAAGTGCTTCTTTCACTACCTCCAGGTACTGGGGCAATACTCTTAGAAGTGATGATCTCTGTATCCTCTCTATTTATCTGCCATATGCGAGACTTAATAATCCATCTGCTCAATGGCTGAAAAAATATCTTTACTCCATACTTTAATCTCTTCCAGCAGAATGTCCAGAGAAAACTTGGGTAATTGCTTGTGATATATTCTTTACCATACCAAAGCAAAATTGCTGCAGAGGCACGCGACACTATTTACAATCATATGATGTTGTTTAAATGTAGCTGAGTGACCCACCTTGGGCGGCACAGTGGCGCGGCTGGTAGAGCTGCTGACTCACAGCTCCAGTGACTTGGATTCGATCCTGACCTCGGGTGCTGTCTGCGTGGAGTTTGCACGTTCTCCCTTTGACCACGTGGGTTTCCTCTCACATGCCGGTTTGTAAGTTAATTGGCCTCTGTAAATTGCCCCTAGTGTGGAGGGAGTGGATGAGAAAGTGGGATAACATAGATAACATAGAACTAGTGTGATGGGTGATCAATGGTCCACTCAATGGGCCGAAGGGCCTGTTTCCAGGCTGCATCTCTCAAATAAACGAAACCTAAAATTGCATTAGCAAAATAGATGGGTAACCCATGATGTTAACACCTTCACTGGGAACTTATTGTTTGGCTATAAAAAGTTTTACAGTCTAAATCTATTGGGCTATGTTACCACCCAAGCAATAAAGGTGACAATCATTCATCCTTGTTTCTACTTTCTCATTTGCTTATTTGTACATCATCGTGTACTAACTACATGATTTCAAGTCAGTGATCATCGATAAAAAAACAATATGCTGCTCCATAGTTTCCTGAACAGATACAGGTTTATGAGATTTTGTAAGGAGTGGTAGCCACTCTAACTACATTTATAGCTTATTTGACAGAGTTAGTTATGATGGAGTTCAGAGAAGTTTAGCTTTCCACTGAGTGTGTGGATGGGTTCGGTAACTGAGGGAAGGAAGTGCTCGGACACTAAAGGAAAAGTCTATGCCACACAATTCCCTCCGTCCTGATTTGCATTTGCAAAATTCCAATCAGTTAGAATGCTCAGATTTTCATCGACAAAAGGTACACAGGTTAAACTCGATTATTGTACGATTTTACAAAATAATGTGCGAAACATATTTTTACAGTAAGCATACATTGTATTCAACATCTGAAGTTTATCGGCATCGGCTTCAATAAAACCAGATCTCAGAAGCACAGTACAAATCTCAACCAGTTCCAAGTAAACGTCCCACCAGCCTCAGCATCCAAAACATCATCCTCCGACATTTCCGTCACCCCAACCGTGATCCCACCATGACGATACGATACGATACGATAAACCTTATTCATCCCCGGATGGAAATGCCTGACCCGCTGATTTACTCCAGCAAACATCTGCCTTGCAAGCATCCCAGTGGATGCTAATTGACTTGGAAATGTTTAGTAGCATGGTCTAACATGCAACAAAATCCTTTAGGTTAACATTTATGCAGAAGAATGCATAAATGCGTACCAACTTCAAACTCTGCAGAAAAGATATTTAGTTTCAAATATAACAGACTTCTGGGGCGAAGGGCCCATAACTAAGAATTAATCCAATTCTTCAAAAGTTTGAAGAGGAAACAAGGCAAATCAGGGAGGAAGGGCAGGAGAGAGAGAAAACTGAACACTGTGGACACTGACATGGGAAAGGTAGGAGGTGGTCAATGAAGTTTGAGATGTAGCAAGAACAAGACTGTGGTGAAGACAGACAAAAAAATGCTGGAGTAACTCAGCGGGCCAGGTAGCATCTCTGGAGAAAAGGAATAGGTGACGTCTCAGGTCGAGACCCTTCATCAACTGCTCTCAAATTCACTTAGACCATCGAGTCTGATGAAGGGTCTTGACTCGAAACGTCACCTATTCCTTTTCTCCAGAGATGCTGCCCGACCCGCTGAGTTACCCCAGCATTTTGTGTCCATCTTCTGTGTATCCAACATCTTCCTACACAAGACTATGGTGAATGTGTGTTAATGAATTTTCAGGACAAGGAGAACACAATGAATATATTTCAATTACGAGTGTTAGATTCAATCTGGAATTCTGCCTTATTGTCCACTTTCTCTGAAAGGTAGAAAGGCACACAAGGTAAGTTCGACTTACAAACACGATTGAAAATAATGAGCCTGCAAGAAGCTGAGATCACGTGTGTGTTCCACAGCTGCTAAAATTAAATGTCAGCACACCAAGGATACCATACAGCTCGCAAGGAGACATGAAGGAGAATTCAAGGTACAGCAGTATACAGTGAGATGTAGGAAATACAGGATAATTATGTTACATTTATCAATAAAAGGATATCAAGCCAACATAGAAACATAGAAAATAGGTGCAGGAGGAGGCCATTCGGCCCTTCGACCCAGCACCGCCATTCATTGTGATCATGGCCGATCATCCACAATCAGTAACCTGTGCCCAACTTCTCCCCATATCCCTTAATTCCACTAGCCCCCAGAGTTCTACCTAACTCTCTCTTAAATTCATCCAGTGATTTGGCCTCCACTGCCCTCTGTGGCAGAGAATTCCACAAATTCACAATTCTCTGGGTGAAAAAGTTCCTTCTCACCCCAGTTTTGACATGATGCAAAGCAGTGGAAATGTGAAGCAACGTAGGATATGCCAAAAATACACATTATAAAAACAAAGAACAGGAAGCTAAAAAGAGACTGGAAGGAAAGACTCAAAGTGTTGGAGTAACTCAACAGATCAGGCAGCATCCCTGGAGAACATGGATGATTTGGATCAGGACCTTTCTTCTGACTGAAGCGCCACCTATCCATGTTCTCCTGGGATGCTGCCTGACCTGCTGAGTTACTCCAGCACTTTTGTGTCTTTTTTTCCTCTAACCCAGCATCTCCAGTTCCTTCAAGAGACTTAAAGGGCCCTTCTTCACCACAGTCATGGCAGAAGGCTTCAGTCTCCTCGGCGCTGACTAATCCACTGATACTCCACCCTATGGGCTTTATGTGGATGCAAAGTCATAACATTGAAGTACATGCTGGAATCTAATGGCTTTGAATTATTATTCAATTGTATGATATAATTGAATTATTATATTTATGATAACAGCTAGCCGGGATTGTTACAGATTGGAATTTGGAACGGTGAGATGGTCCCGATATGGAGCAACAGATACGGGAATGGACTAAATAAAAGAGAGGTACACGGGCAATCTATCAACAATCTACTTATCATATCATATCATATATATACAGTCGGAAACAGGCCTTTTCGGCCCTCCAAGTCCGTGCCGCCCAGCGATCCCCGTACATTAACACTATCCTACACCCACTAGGGACAATTTTTACATTTACCCAGCCAATTAACCTACATACCTGTACGTCTTTGGAGTGTGGGAGGAAACCGAAGATCTCGGAGAAAACCCACGCAGGTCACGGAGAGAACGTACAAACTCCTTACAGTGCAGCACCCGTAGTCAGGATCGAACCTGAGTCTCTGGCACTGCATTCGCTGTAAAGCAGCAAATCTACCGCTGCGCTACCATGCACGGCCTAAAGTTGTAGATCAAGGGTAGACATCCAGGCCAGGGCAGCATCAGTTGCCTTGATGCCACCAGGGAAAAGCCTCAGTGAGCAGTCATTCACGATGTGTGGGATGGTGGTCTGGTCTGGATATCCGCAGTCGCAAGCAGGGCTGTCTGTCTGTCATCCCCCTCTTGCGCAGGTGATGGGCTGTTCTCACATGGTCCACCCTGTTTCGACTAATGCAGTCAACCCGACGTGCACAATCTATCAACAATGAAGAAAGCTTAATGATTCAGTCGCCCATGTATCGGCAGAGTTGAAAATAAGGGACTCAAATGAATCTGTGAAAGGAAATGGAAGATCACAACCAGGAAGGAAGAGGGCCACAAATAAAAGACATGAATGAGAAAGGCTGACTGTAATCTTATTTGTGCAAAGATGGTCGATGTTACTGTCATCCATCTTAGAATATTTATCTAATCAAATAACAGATCCTGGTGTGACATACTAGCTGAAATTTTGCTGAGGGGCTCAGGTGGGATTTACAGTTTTAAAATCTGTTTTCTAAGTCCCAATATCCTGCTTGCTCCATCACGCCAGGAAGAAGTATTCATTGCATCTATTTTTTTAATCCAACTAATCAATCTGCTGGGCATTAACAAGACCTTCTCCAACTTACTGCATGAACAAAAATGAAACCCTCAATTTCCTCAGAGAATACCAGTGTGTTATGAACTTCAATCTAATCACCGGAATAAGATGATTTTTATATGGGACAACATATATTTAGTGGTCTTATAAACTGAATCAATAGATCTGAAAAGTATACGTTTCTACAAATATTTTCACTGAAATATTTGTTCTTTTAGGACAGGGTGGGGGATTACAACTACTCGATGTTAAGAGAATCAATGGGTATAAGGTTAGTGCAAAGTAATAGTATTAAGGTCAAAGATCAGCTGTGACCTTGATCTTTAGACTTTTCTTTAGAGATTTTTAGAGTTACTGCGCGGTAACAGGCCCTTCGGCCCATCGAGTCCACACCGACCTGCGATCACCCCATGCACTAACACTATCCTACACACGAGGGACAATTTACAATTTTACCAAAGCCAATTAACCCACGAACTTGTACGTCTTTAGAGTGTGGGAAGAAACTGGAGCACCCGGAGAAAAACCACCCGGTCACAGGGAGAGCGTACAAACTCCGTACAGACAGCACCCGTAGTCACGATCAACCCCAGGTCTCTGGCACTGTAAGGCAACAACTCTACCGCTGTGCTGCCCCTTGACCTTATTAACCGTGGAGCAGATCAGCCATGATCTTGACCTGGATCTTGATAAATTATGAAACTGGCTCAAAGGACCACTTGCAATGATTTGCAATGTTCTTATGTTATTTTGTGCTGCGAGTTTGCTAAGCAATAATATGGGTGCGTTTTCTGCAGCAGGTGCATCGCATTAGGCAGAAATGTAATCTGGGGAATTAAGTCCATATGTACAAATTATCAGTGTAGAGCTCACTCTGATTTTTGCGACAATTTTTGTGCTTTGTGCTTGCCTGGCCATCTATCATTCTATATATAGCCTGCAAAAAAAAGCTGTTATTTCCCTGCACTGTTTTTAACCTACTTTTCCATAATACAGCCAGACGGTTATTAAGAGGGTGACTGCACAGGGTTAAAGAAGCATTTTTTTACATCTGCGCGCATGGGCTCATTTTCAAAGAAATTTCAAATCAATCTGCCCTCACTATTCCAATAATGATGGGTATTGATTCATTCCCAAGCGCGCTTTGCATCTCAGAATACTCAGTCAACTGACACTAAAACTTTGCTGGATCTCATTCGTGAGTGATTGATTCTTTGAGTTTGCACAACCGGAGGTTGGCAGATCCCAGAATTATTCAACTTTAATTAAATTTTCAAATCTGTCAAATAAAATGTGATCTAAAACCTGGCAAATAAGACGCGTTTGTTCACAATGATCACTGATTTTTACAAGACCATAACCATCTCATTGTCACACTGGGCATCCATTTTATAAGCACTGCCAGGTTGGTCCCATGAAAAGCCTGTCTTTGGCACCATGGATGGACTTCAAGCAACAACAGTCCCTGTGCATTCCTAACAGAAGCTTCTCAACAATGATAAGAAAAGGGAACTGTTCCATTGAAAAAGAAACAACATTTGCAAACTGGCAAAGAAGGGCTGGTATACCATCACAGGTTGATATGGCCTGAGTTTGAGTTGAGTTTGAGTTTGAGTTGAAATGATAGTCATGTGTACCGAGGTGCAGTGAAAAGCTTTTGCTGCGTGCTAACTAGTCAGCGGAAAGACAATACGTGATTACAATCAAGCCATTCACAGTGTACAGATACATGATAAGGGAATAACGTATAGTGCAAAATAAAGCCAGCAAAGTCCAATCAAAGGTAGTCCTAGGGTCTCCAGTGAGGTAGATAGTAGTGCAGGACTGCTCTCTAGTTGTTGGTAGGATGGTTCAGTTGCCTGATCACAGCTGGGAAGAAATTATCCCTGAATCTGGAGGTGTCTGTTTTCGCACTTCTATACCTTTTGCCCGATGGGAGATGGGAGAAGAGGGAGTGGCCGGGGTACGACTCGTTCTTGATTATATTAGTGGCCTTGCCGAGGTAGTGTGAGGTGTAAATAGAATAAATGGAAGCAAGGTTCTTGAAGGATCTTAAAGGATTCTCATGATGCTGACCAGGTATGTATTCTTACTGGGGACAAAATCCTTCGGGACCTGATGCTCAAGAGCCTGGCTCCAGATCAAGTCCCACCTGAACAACATTAATAAGGGTGTTTGCAAACATTTGGAGAGTGACAGAAGGAGGAAGATGCCAAGTTTTCATTTGGTTCTTATTGAGGCCAGAATTTACAAGCTGGATTGTTGTTACAGCTTCATGAGAATATTCCACTCAAATGCAAGTTTGAATCTTCCACAGCTATAACTTCTTCATGGGATCTAAACATAAATAAAATCATGAACGGTTAATACCCAGGGTTTATTTTTCCCGGGGTAGGGGAGTCAAGAGCTGGAAGGCATGGGTCTAAAGTGAGAGGGGAACATTGGAACATGAGGGGCAATCATTTTCACACCAACAACGGTGGATATATGAAATGACATGCCAGAGGAAGTAGTTGAGGCAGAATGGAGAATACAGTGAGGATGGCTTGCTTATCTCTAGGCAATATGGAAGATCTTACACAGAGCATTAGTTACATTTTTCCAGGGCCTTGAGATGCTACTTTTTGTTAATCCAAGTCTCAGTAGAATGCAGGACAGAGATGACTGCTGCCCAGTGACCTCTCTTGCCAGGTCTGAGGTTTTCATCTTCAAGTGTCCTTTTTCTCAATTGACTAAAGATTGTGCTTTGCATACATAAGTTCAGGGAGCAGAATTAAGTCATTCAGGCCATCAAGTCTACTCCGCCATTCAATCGTGGTTGATCTATCTTTCCCTCTCAATGCCATCCTCCTGCCTTTCCCCCATAACCCCTGGCACCCTTACTAATCGAACATTTGTCAATCTCTGCCTTAAAAATATCCATTGACTTGGCCTCCACAGCCATCTGTTGCAATAAATTCCACAGATTCACCACATAGCTAAAGAATCTCTTCCTCGTCTCCTTTCTAAAGGTACCTCCTTTTATTATGAGGCTATGTTCCTAGACATCCACACATAATGAAGTACTGAAAATAATATCCTCATAGTCATCTCTGAAACTAAAAATCGTTTACTCGAACAAGGATTTGCTATGACTGAGTATGTTGGCTGGAAGTAATATGTTGCCTCCGCCATCTGTAAGTATAAAAGATGAGGCAATAAGTAAACCAGCCTCCAGCCTTATCGGTCTGGGTGACCATTATCTCAACCGCAACTAGATTATCTTTTACCTCAAGGCTCCACTGAGGAACCTGGCATAAAAGTAATGATCGAACAAAAGTCTTCATTCAATAGCCCTTTCAAGTTAGAAAGCAGCGCAGATAAATTGAAGAAAGTGAAATTACACAAACCATCACATTTTAAATTGCTTGCACATGAAGATAGTTTTTTGGCTCTTGTGTACCCATAGCAACACTTTCCCTCCCAATGATTGAACATATAACAAGTATACGATATATGCCCGAACGACAGAACATTCGGAAACACACTTTGAAATTCACTTCGAGATCCTTGACCATATAGGTGTTAAAATGCTACTTTGCTGCTTCAGATGGTACACATCTATTACACCAGTCTTCCTTGTGAATGGACCCATTAAGTCTATGAACCTGCATTCATAGGGGAAGCGAGATTTGCAGGAGATGCGGGTCAGAGACAGGGCTACGCAATTGTACCTCCAACTCTCTGACCTGCATCTCCTGCAAATCTCGCTTCCCCTGTGAATGCAGGTTCATAGACTTAATGGGTCCATTCACAAGGAAGACTGATGTAATAGATGTGTACCATCTGAAGCAGCAAAGTAGTATTTTAACACTACTTGGTCAGAGAGTTGGAGGTACAATTGCGTAGCCCTGTCTCTGACCCATACTTCTCACCAGTGTAACCTCCCCTAGATTATTGGAATTAAAACATAAAATGGAACTCTTTCCCCTGGCATCTGGTATCATGGGTATACACACAAGCTCTGAAGTACAATTGTAGTCCATAACTCATGTGCAACATCCCACATCAGTGATGGACATAGACTGTTTTATAGACACTGAGACCGCTGTGGGTAATCCTGTCATCGTCACCATTTGGCAGAGTGGTGCAGCTGGTAGAGCTGTTGTCTCAGAGCACCAGAGACACCTGTTCAATCCGATCCTCGGGTGCTGTATGTGTGGAGTTTGCACGTTCCCCTGTAACCACATGGATTTCCTCTTGAAGCTTTGTTTTCCTCCCACATTTGAAAGATGTGCAGATTTGTAGGTTAATTGGCCTTTGTAAAATCACCCATAGAATGGAGAGTGAATGAGAAAGTTGAATAACATAGAAATAGTGTGAACAAGTCACCATAGATTCCACGCTGTATCTCTCTATACACCCAAGGTATTTATTCACAAAATGCTGGAGTAACTCAGCAGGTCAGGCAGCATCTCAGGAGAGAAGGAATGGGTGACGTTTCGGGTCGAGATCCTTCTTCAGACTGATGTCAGGGGGGCGGGACAAAGGAAGGATATAGGTGGAGACAGGAAGATAGAGGGAGATCTGGGAAGGAGGAGGGGAAGAGAGGGACAGAGGAACTATCTAAAGTTGGAGAAGTCGATGTTCATACCACTGGGCTGCAAGCTGCCCAGGCTAGTGAATTGCAGTGATGATGGCTTGAAGAACTCATCAAGGAGGAATACCTAGGAGAGATGAAGGAATAGTTTCTTCTCAAAATGTTTTTTACCATCAAATACCGTTTGAAACTTAAGTGTGAACCAAGAAGTTTCAAACGGTATCTGATGGTAAAAAAATATTTTGAGAAGAAATTCTAAATCACAACCATTTACTAAAAGGGACCTTGGAAGAGGAAGGTTTAATTAGACAACTCTGGAAACTGGGCATTGGAATTACGATGGGTGAACAATCATGTCAGTGTGACCAGGAAAACATTGCATAGAAAATTCACATCTTAACCTTGAATGGGACTTCAACAATTGGCCAGTGTTACCTGTGATATTGCTGGTATAATCACTTAGTCTAGAGGTGATGGGAATTATTTCACTGATCTTTAGAGCTTTCTAGAAGACATAGGCTGATCACAGATGAGAGTGGGCACTCCGACGTACGTGAATAGCTGGACAAAGGGGAGGGAATAAAAGAGGTCCTCTGCCCAGAGAGAGTCCTCATGTCAGTGGGAGGAGGTAGGAAATTAGATGTGATGAGATGAGGGCGGCACGGTTGTAGACTTGCTGCCTTTCAGCGCTTGCAGCGCCAGAAACCGAGGTTCAATCCCGACTACAGGCGCTGTCTGTACGGAGTTTGTACGTTCTCCCCGTGACCGTGTGGATTTTCTCCGAGATCTTTGGTTTCCTTCCACATTCCAAAGACGTACAGGTTTGAATTTTCTTGGTATAAGTGTAAATTGTCCCTAGTGCGTGTAGGATCACGTTAATGTGCAGGGATCGCTGGTCGGTGCAGACACGGTGGGCCAAGGGGGCTTGTTTCCGCGTTGTACCCCTAAACTAAAACTAAAATGAGTGACAATCCCAGGGATCTTGTACCACAGAACTGGAATAACCTCACACATGTGGCAAGGCAAGTACTAAACATCATCAAATTCCATCTCCAGTCCACCATTTTTGCTGTAACCCTATCAGTCGCCTTCGATAATCTCTATCACTTCATGGGCTCCAAGCAGCCATTGAAATGCCCGACACGGCCTTCCGTATTTGCCACCATTCCAAGCCTCACACCATTCCACATCTCACAGTCGCCTTCTTATCCTCAGTGGCACATCACCCAGATACATTGCCAAAGGCTCTCTAACACTCTTATCACCCTCTCGCAGTAAGGAACAGCATAATCAGATTCAAACCAATTGAAGACAAGTCTGCTGCAGCTCAAGACATCATGGAAGGTGAGGGCATGCTCAGAATTAATCCCCCTCTTCATGTTACCCTCCTTCTACAATCTCTTCTCATTTACCAGCTACAGGTGGTGTTAGCATGCAGGCATTACTGTGACCATACCCTCCTGCCTTTCTTCATTCAGACACAATAAAGCTACCAGCTGTGTAGGAAGGAACCAGCAGATGCTGGTTTAAACGGAAGATGCTGACACAAAATGTTGGAGTAACTCAGCGGGACAAGTAATGGCCATGGAGCAGCTTGGAGAATGAAGGGAGGACGTCATAATTCACTCTTCCGATTACCGTCGACAGATCAGATACTTTCGTAGATGTCCTGCTGCTCGGCCAAGAAGGAAAGTTGCGGAGCCAGTGCCCCGGGACTGCAAGGCCATATGTGACTTGTTCATCAGCAGACCCAGGAATTTAATTTGACCACAAGAATCTGGTGAGTAAGACATTGTCCTCTACCCTCATCTCATTGGTCAGATCCACCTGCTATGAGTAATTCCATTACAATTTACCAAATCTGTGGTTGAACTTAAGAGATATCTCCAGAGAATTGCCAGAAATAGCTGGTTTCAGTGTTAAGAAATAATTGAACACTTGCCTAGAAATTAGAGTCTATCTCTTTGGTACTGTAAAGATCCAATGGTACCAATGTTTAATGCAGAATAGCAACTGTGGACTCCACCATTCCTTGATCATCAGCGCTGGCTTTGATCTGTCTTTTTGCATATCTTTCATTAATTTGTTCTATGTACCTTTTTATATCTCTCAATAGACAATAGACAATAGGTGCAGGAGTAGGCCATTCAGCCCTTCGAGCCAGCACCGCCATTCAATGCGATCATGGCTGATCACTCTCAATCAGTACCCCGTTCCTGCCTTCTCCCCATACCCTCTCACTCCGCTATCCTTAAGAGCTCTATCCAGCTCTCTCTTGAAAGCATCCAACGAACTGGCCTCCACTGCCTTCTGAGGCAGAGAATTCCACACCTTCACCACTCTCTGACTGAAAAAGTTCTTCCTCATCTCCGTTCTAAATGGCCTACCCCTTATTCTTAAACTGTGGCCCCTTGTTCTGGACTCCCCCAACATTGGGAACATGTTTCCTGCCTCTAATGTGTCCAATCCCCTAATTACCTTATATGTTTCAATAAGATCCCCCCTCATCCTTCTAAATTCCAGTGTATACAAGCCCAATCGCTCCAGCCTTTCAACATACGACAGTCCCGCCATTCCGGGAATTAACCTAGTGAACCTACGCTGCACGCCCTCCATAGCAAGAATATCCTTCCTCAAATTTGGAGACCAAAACTGCACACAGTACTCCAGGTGCGGTCTCACCAGGGCCCGGTACAACTGTAGAAGGACCTCTTTGCTCCTATACTCAACTCCTCTTGTTATGAAGGCCAACATTCCATTGGCTTTCTTCACTGCCTGCTGTACCTGCATGCTTCCTTTCATTGACTGATGCACTAGGACACCCAGATCTCGTTGAACTCCTCCTCCTCCTAACTTGACACCATTCAGATAATAATCTGCCTTTCTATTCTTACTTCCAAAGTGAATAACCTCACTCTCCCCTGACTCTCAGTCTGAAGAAGGGTCTCGACAAGGAACGTCACCTATTCCATGTCTCCAGAGATGTTGTCTGTCCCACTGAGTTACTCCAGCTTTTTGTGTCTATCTTCACAGTAAATTCAATATTGATCACGTACTGAAGAATAGAGCACCGTGACATTTAGAACACAGATAGATGCATTAAAATCACACCTTGTCGTTTCCTGTTTGGAATTGGGTCTTCATTGTGCTGATTGAAGCTCTCATCCTTCTCCTACACGATAAACTCGCCCGATTAACTCCAGTGCAGCAAGTAGCACCGTGGCACAGTGGTAGAACTACTCCCTCACGGTGCCAGAGACCCGGGTTTAATCCTGACCTCGGGTGCAGTCTGTGTGGAGTTTGTACATTCTCCCTGTGACTCTGTGGGTTTTCTCTGGGAAACAGGTGATTCAGCCCAACTTGCCCACACCAGCCAACATGTCCTAGCAACACTAGTCCCACCTGCCCGTGTTTGGTCCATATCCCTCCAAACCTGTCCTATCCATGTACCTATCTAACGGTTTCTTAAATGTTGGTATATCCCTGCCTCAACTACCTCCTTTGGCAGATTGTTCCAAACACCCACCACCCTTTGTGTGGAAAGGTTACCCCCTCAGATTTCTATTAAATCTTTTCCCCTTCACCTTAAACCAATGCCCTCTGGTCCTTGATTCACCTACTCCAGGCACGAAACTCTGAGCTTCTACCTGATCTATTCCTCTCATGATTTTATACACATTTACAGTATTTTCTCCTACATCCCAAAGATGTGCAGATGTGTAGATTTTTTTAGATTTTAGATTTAGAGATACAGCGCAGAAACAGGCCCTTTGGCCCACCGGGTCCGCGCCGCCCAGCGATCCCCGCACATTAACACGATCCTAGAGCCACTAGGGACAATTTTTAGATTTTTAGATTTTTTTTTAGATTTTTGTTTAGATTTAGAGATACAGCGCGGAAACAGGCCCTTCGGCCCACCGAGTCCGTGCCGCCCAGTGATCCCCGCACACTAACACTATCCTACACACACTAGGGAATTTTAAAAAAAACATTTACCCAGCAATTAACCTACATACCTGTACGTCTTTGGAGTGTGGGAGGAAACCGAAGATCTCGGAGAAAATCCACGCAGGTCACGGGGAGAACGTACAATACTCCGTACAGTACCGCACCCGTAGTCAGGATCGAACCTGAGTCTCCAGCGCTGCATTCGCTGTAAGGCAGCAACTCTACCGCTGCGCCACCGTGTCGGTTAGTTGACTGCTGGTTAGTTGCCGGTTAGTTGTGTAGGTTAGTTGACTGCTGTAAATTGCCCCTAGTGTGTAGGATGTGAAAGTTTGATAACATAGAACCAGAGTACGGGTGATGGATGGTCGGCTTAGACTTGGTGGGCCAAGGGACCTGTTTCCATGCTGTATCTCTCAGCAAAAACCTAAAATAAACACTGCAAGCTACAGGCTAACCGAGTGGCAAAATAATCAGTGCATGCAGATCATAATGTTTGTAAAAAATGTTGCTCAATGAATTATTTAATGTTATGCTGAACATTGAAAGGTGAACCTGGGGGGAGCTGTGCTGAAGACTCAAGTGTGACAGTACAAATATTTAAATCTCACCCTACTCCCAAACACTGGGCAATGTGCTCTTGTTTCTTATGAGTTAGATAGTTAGCTAATAGTTGAAAAATCAGGTATTTGTTCATTGCAGAAAAACTCATTCAAGAGATGCGTGAAGTGTAACAAAATCAAGATTTTTAGATGTAACATTACAGATTGAGGCAGGCTTTATCCTCCTTTGAAGTCTGATGAAGGATCCCCAAACAAAATGTCACCTGTCCATGTTCTCCAGAGATGTTGCCTGACCCTCTCTTTCTTCTTTCGTATGTCAACTACAACAATCAAAAGTGGTAATTGGTGCTTCAGAGTACCGTAGTTTGCGTTCCGTAGAGCTACCCAGGGTAAACGAAGTAAAGCAGCTCCCACCCTGCCTGACCCGCTGAGTTACCCCAGAATATTGTGTTCGCCCTAGTTATTTCTTTGACATAAATTGCCAGTTAAATAATTTGTAAATCCCTTTTGATTTTCACTGTTTTTGCATGTTCTTCCGTTGAATCCCACAAACAAATGGCCAGCGGTCGCACATATTGAAAGGTGTAAGTGGCATTCTTTTAAAGCAAGATAAATCGCAATTCAAAAATTCTGAATGGCACACATTCATTGTCCAATGAAGAGTTTCAACTGTGAAAAGAACCCAGACTTCGGGAAAAGTCTTTGGAAAGGTTATCACTTGGTTTTCAAAACTGAAGAACTAAAGCTGAGCAGCATCACTATGATAGTCAATGGCTGACCCACCTCCTAGGAGCAAGAGATTGACCACTCCAACCCAACTCTAATAATTCAGGAAGATGACATTTCAATGTATATTAGGCTACGCTTGAGAATTCCAGCTGGGTCCAATTTCTGTGGTTAATATTTCTCTCAATAAGTCCAGCGTGTATATTTGAACAGTGAAAGGTTTTGTTCATCGTATCAGTTCTATTTTATGAGCACAACGTCCCTATTTCACACTTATACGGAGATTAGCAAACCAATGATGAATTATAATATAGAGATTTATTTTTGTAATGCATGGAATTCTACCCAAATCGGCAAATTGTACTGATAGGGAACATTTTTACGCTGCTTATTTTAGAACTGAGTGTACATACTTGTTGGTCGGTGTGGGCAAGTTGGGTCGAAGGGCCTGTTTCTACACCATGTGACTCTATGACTCTATGATTCTATGACTCTATGACTTAGCCAAAAATCTTTTCCAATTATCTAAAAATATAGAATCTGAAAAGGGTCTCGACCCAAAACGTAGAGTCTGAAGAAGGGTCTCGATCCGAAACATCACCCATTCCTTCTCTCCAGAGATGCTGCCTGACCCGCTGAGTTACTCCAGCATTTTGTGTCTACCTTTGATTTTAACCAGCATCTGCAGTTCTTTCCTACACATAGAATTTACTTTAGATAGTCCCTCTGTCCCTCCCTTCCCCTCCCCCTTCCCAGATCTCCCTCTATCTTCCTGTCTCCACCTATATCCTTCCTTTGTCCCGCCCCCCTGACATCAGTCTGAAGAAGGGTCTCGACCCGAAACGTCACCCATTCCTTCTCTCCAGAGATGCTGCCTGACCCGCTGAGTTACTCCAGCATTTTGTGTCTACCTTTGATTTTTAACCAGCATCTGCAGTTCTTTCCTACACATAGAATTATTTAATGTTTAGTTGATTGCATTCTGATGAATCTGCCGAATTTTAAGCAGATGTGACTTTTTGGAAAGATTGGAGTGGTTTGCCTAAGCACCATTCTTGTTAGCTTAACAGAGCTTTGATTTTTTTTTTGTTCAAAAGATACCAAGGGCTCCTTGTGATTCATGAGCCTGGTGCAGAAGTCTTAAAGGAGGCATTTCCCATATTTTAGCTGCCAGACACTTGCCACAACATCTGTGGAAATAAGAGCTGACACAAATTGCCCCTCGACTCAAAGTGCCTAGGATTGCAATCCTTCTTAATGCTACTGCGTACAGGGAATGGGCAATGGCAGGCTTTAGTGCATACATGGTGATAAGAAAACAAGCATTTTATGTGATTTTTTTTGCAGGGGCAGTCCTAATTGTCTATTAATCAAAATGTTGGTCATAATCATGCTGTGATTTTCCGAAGTGGTTTAAAGTGATTTAACCTATGACAGTGAGGAGTGTGAAGTATATTGGAGAATACTACAACTTGGAGAGTGAGATATATTAGTGTGTAGCAGGGAAGAATGAAACCCGAGCAGTAAAGTATGTAATGTGAATATGTTTATTATACAATGGACTCTGGAATGTGTTAAACATCTGTGGACAAGGTTTCATAATCAAAGATGGTGTCCACTCACTCTGGCTTTGTAAGTTCTCAGATGGTCAATCAGGTCAACGTGGGAACTGCAGGCTCTTCCGAGAAGGAGCATAAGGCGACTGACACGGTGGGAAAAGGGGTAGTTAGTTTGAGGTGGTACACATTTTCCGTCACTTGCAGAGAGCATTTGAGAGCTCCTGAAGCATGGGCTTGAGGTTCTTGATACCATCCTGAATGCTCCTTCTTTTCTCTGAATGGTTACAGGTCAGAGGCTCCCAGGAGGTAGTGGGAAGTTATAGTTCTTTAAGGAAGCATTAAGGACACCCTTGGATATATTCAATTATTACAGAATTGCACGGCGGCACAGCGGTAGAGTTGCTGCCTTACAGCGCCAGAGACCCAGGTTCGATCCTGACTATGGGTGCTTGTCTGTATGGAATTTGCACGTTCTCCCCGTGAACTGTGTGGGTTTTCTCTGAGATTTTCTGTTTCTTCTCGCACTCCAAAGACGTACAGGTTGGTTGGTTAATTGGCTTGGTATTAAAAGAACGTCAAATTGTCCCCAGTGTGTAGGGTAGTGTTAATGTGCAGGGATGGCTAGTCGGCACGGACTTGGTGGGTCAGAGGGCCTGCATCTATAAACGAAACTAAACTAAACTAAAGTAGATGTCCCTGTAAGTCATAGAGAGCGTTAGAGTCATACGGCATGGAAACTGGCCCTTCAGACCCACTCATCCATGACGCCCAAGATGCCCCATCTAAACAAGTCCCCTTTGCCCAAGTTTGACCCATCTCTCTCTAAGAAATCGAGAAAGTGATCAAAATTTCTTAACACCAACCTTGGAAGCCAAAGCAGCTGAAGACATCTTTAGGCATTTATCTGAAAAAAATTGAGGTTTTGTTTTTGAAGAAATTAGGTGTAATAAAAGCAAACCTGTTTGGCCTTAAGTTAGGAATCCCTATGAAAGGAAGTCTTGGATGCTTTGCCAATATATGTCCAACACACTGCAAACATCTATACCATGCAGGACCGTGAAGAATTAGCAATATAATCCTTTAGCTCTAGGATGCTTTTGAAAGGTCCCAAAGAAATTTACTTGTGCAAGCATCAGGTTCTTAATATTGATGCACTATTTTTTTTAATTCCAAACAGCCAGCTATTATATATGTTGCCTGCAACAGGTAACATATATTGTTCAAGGTCGGTTCATTCCAATGAAACAATGCACTTGTCATCTCTCATTAGCACGGGGCACAGACCTTCGTAAGGGCAAGATAGCTTTGTGACTCACAAGCTTTTAACACAATCCTCTTCCCACCTATTGTGGCAAACAGACAAGAGAGGCCATGATAGTTGGCTAGATGGAAGAGAAGTTCAATGAAAATTTATCGTGGGTCATATCCAGGTGAAGTGATTTCCCAAAGCAATGCAACAGTTTTACATTCTGCTGCTATTTCTGCAAGGATGAATGTCAATGGGTGAGCAGCTAAACAAGCTCCTCTGTTTTTCACATCTAAGGGACTGCTCTTCAGGAAGAGGTCAGTCACTCTGATAATGACTCGTGGGCCTCATTATATCCGCTGCATTCCTGCTTGCAGAAGCCCGACCAGAATCTTAACGCATGACATCAGGGGATAAGCTGGGATCAACAAACAACATCTGATACATGGATCTGAGTCACAAAGGCCAGTAGGTGGATTGTCACCCGACGAGAGCTTCGAGCCAACAGACATTTATGTGCAGGAGAGGATGACTGGACTTTCGCAAGAACTCAGCACAGTGGCGCTGCGGTAGAGTTGCTGCTTTACAGCGCTAGAGGACAGGGTTCAATCCTGACTTGGGGTGCTGTCTGTACGTAGTTTGTACGTTCTCCCTGTGAAAGGATGACTGGATTCTCACAAGAACTCAGCAAAGTGCCGCTGGGGTAGAGTTGCTGCCTTACAGAGCCAGAGATCAGGGTTCGATCCTGACTACGGGTGCTGTCTGTACAGAGTTTGTCCCTGTGACTGCATGGGTTTGCTACGGGTCCTCCAGTTTCCTCCCACACTCCAAAGGCATACAGTTTTATAGTTTAATTGGCTTCGGTAAAAAAAGTAAAATTGTCCTTGGTGAGTCTCTCTCTCTCTCTCTCTCTTTCTCTTTCTCTTTCTCTTTCTCTCTCTCTCTCTCTCTCTCTCTCTCTCTCTCTCTCTCTCTCTCTCTCTCTCTCTCTCTCTCTCTCTCTCTCTCCCTCTCCCTCTCTCCCTCTCTCCCTCTCTCTCTCTCCCCCTCACCCTCTCTCTCTCTCTCCTCCCCCTCTCTCTCTCTCTCTCCTCCTCTCTCCCCCTCCCTCCCCCTCTCTCCCCCTCTCTCCCTCTCTCTCTCTCTCCCCCTCCCCCTCTCCCTCTCTCTCCCCCTCCTCCCTCCCCCCTCCCCCCCTCTCCCCCTCTCCCCCTCTCCCCCTCTCCCCCTCCCCCTCCCCCTCTCCCTCTCCTCTCTCTCTCTCTCTCTCTCTCTCTCTCTCTCTCTCTCTCTCTCTCCCTCTCTCTCTCTCCCTCCCTCCCTCCCTCCCTCCCTCCCTCCCTCTCTCTCCCTCCCTCCCTCTCTCTCCCTCCCTCCCTCTCTCTCCCTCCCTCCCTCTCTCTCTCTCCCCCTCTCTCCCCCTCTCTCCCCCTCTCTCCCCCTCTCCCCTCTCCCCCCCTCTCCCCCCCCTGGCAAATGATAGGTAGAATGATAGCTGAGAAGGGTTTTTAAGAAGCAGATGGTTGAACAAAGGCCAGAGATGAAAATATGAAGGGTAAAAGATGAGGATAGAAGTGTGAATTGTGAAGCTATAGGAAGGAATATCGGTAGAAGGAAGGGGGAGGGGAGAAGTAGGTGTGAATCCAGGTGGGGTACAGGGAAGAATGGGAGGGGTGGAAGAAAGGATTGCTTGTAGGTAAATTGCCTAAAATTGGACAATTTAATGTTCATCTGGTTAGGTTGTCAGCTACCCAAGTGGAATATGAGGTGCTGCTCCTCCAGTTTGCGTGTGGCCGAATGTGTTTGAGGAGCTGGAGGCGAGAAAAGACCAGCTTCAATAAGGGCCGGCAAGAAATGACCTCAGGCAGGGGGGGAGCCCTAATGACCCATTGTTGGCCAGGGAGGTTGTTGTCGGAAGGAACTGCAGATGCTGGTTTAAACCGAACATAGACACAAAATGCTGGAGTAAATCAGCGGGAGAGGCAGCATCTCTGGGTAGAAGGAATGGGTGACGTCTCGGGTTTCAGCTGAAACGTCACCCATTCCTTCTATCCAGAGAAGCTGCCTGACCGGCTGAGTTACTCCAACATTTTGTGTCTACCTTTGGTTGGCCAGGGAAGGTTAAGTCTCAAAAGGGATACAGTGGTGAAACTGGTTAAATGACTGGGGTGGAGGAAGGGGGCATAGGGGGAGGGGAGGGGAGGGGAGGGGAGGGGAGTGTTAGTAGAAGTTACTTAAATTTGGAGAATACAACGTTCATACCGCTGGGTTGTAAACAACCTAAGCGAAACATGAGGTACTGTTCCTACAATTTTCAACAAATTTGAAACAACAGATCCCTGTGGAACTCCACTGGTCACAAACCTCCATCCATCACCTTTCCATCACAACCTCTGTCTTCTATGAGTACGTCAGTCTTGAATCCATATGACCAAGTCATCGCGAATCCTGTGCATCTTAACATAGCATGTTAAGTACTCATCCAGCAACACTAAAATGCAATGTGGGGTTTCTGCCTCTCAGTCTGTCAGGCAGCACGTTTCAGAATTCCAGCATGTTATATGTCTAGCCATATTTCTTCAACTTCCCTCCAATCCTACCAATTACCGTCAATTTAAGCCTCCTGGTTATTGACCTGCCTTTAAGAAAATGGGTTCTTCTTATCGAGTCTATCTTGATCTCTCTTAATGTTATATATCGCAATTAAATATCCTATCCACCTCTTCTATTCCAATGTAAATAACCCAGCCGAGCTCATCTTTCTTCAAAACTATAGTACTCTGTCATTAGCAGGGTTCTCGTAAACCGATGTTGTGCCCTCTATAGTCCTGCCATATATTTCCTGTAATGTAATAATCAGAAATATGTACTGTCCTCCCACCATGGAGAAACTATTTCATATACTTCCAGCATGAGCCTCTTTCTCTTGGATTTTATGCCTTTTTAAACAAAGGAAGGTATCCTGTATATCTTTTTTATTATCTGCTACCGGTATCCACAGACATGCACTCTAATGTCCCTCTACGCTTCTTAGTAACCTACCATTTATTGTGTATTCTTGTGCTCTATTTTTTCTTCCCAGATGCATTACCTGATAACTTTTCTAGCTTCAATTTTGTTCCCCAGGCTTCTGTCCAGCAAACCAGTGCCTGATAGATTTCTACAGTCGTTAACTTTTATCATTGCTATCAATCTCAAAGATAATTCTGTACCATCTGCAAACCTCTTTATAATCAATCAGACATTTATTTAAATCATTAACAAAAAAACTTGGAGCCTATTGATGCGCCCTATGGAATCCCAAAGCTAGAGGTTTCCAGTCATCGCTGTCTTTGGTTCCTGCCATCTAGACAATTTTGAAACTAAATTGCTTCTTTCCTGAAGGGGCGGCACGGTAGCGCAGCGGTAGAGTTGCTGCTTTACAGCGAATGCAGCGCCGGAGACTCAGGTTCGATCCTGACTACAGGTGCTGCACTGTAAGGAGTTTGTACGTTCTCCCCGTGACCTGCGTGGGTTTACTCCGAGATCTTCGGTTTCCTCCCACACTCCAAAGACGTACAGGTATGTAGGTTAATTGGCTGGGTAAATGTAAAAATTGTCCCCAGTGGGTGTAGGATAGTGTTAATGTGCGGGGATCACTGGGCGGCACGGACTTGGAGGGCCGAAAAGGCCTGTTTCCGGCTGTATGTATATGATATGATATGATGATGAAGATCATGGTCTTTCACTTAACTGACTTCTTTAAAAGCCTTTGTAAACTCCATGCAGACTCTATCAGTCACATTGGCCTCATCAACCATCCTTCTTATTTCCGAACAATACTTCTTAAAACCTCTTGATCTGTAAGTCCCATGAAGGAACCAAACTTCTCTGATGTTTCACTAAATGCTTCATGGAAGTTTTTTTTCCATTCTCTTATCCTCCCTTTTTATTATACAGGAATTACATTTATTTATAGACCTGCCTTAAATAGCATAAATAATCCAGGCATTAACCTGAGCAGTGTCAAGGAGATCAGTAAACAGACTAAGCAGTCTTCGAAAGCAATTGCAGATAAAATGAGCTCCATCAATTGGGATCCATGTCAGGGCAGACTGGATGGTGAACCTGTCGCCAGGTATGTTATGAAAATGTGAGTCCGGTTTAAGAGAAAATCTGGTCAAAAAGGGTTGAAGGGGCTAAAAGAGAAATGGGATGCAAAGGCTGGTGGAGTTGAAGGTGAAGACTACGGGAATTCTAGGCTTGTTCTATCTCAGGAGGAGCGAGAACAGAACTGTGGGACACAGAGGGGAAGAGGGTGAGGGCTTTATCCGTAACAGCAGGGTGGAAACCATGTTTACTAAATATAGAGGACATCTCGGTTGTCCTGGAGTGGAAAGGCTCATCTTCATCAACTAATGATGACCCTGGTCCCATCCTAGCTGGTTGCTCCCTTTGTCCCATTTCTGACAAAACAAGTGGAATTCTCTGCCACAGAAGGCAGTGGAGGACAATTCACTGGATGTATTCAAGAGAGAGTTAGATATAGCTCTTAGGGCTAATGGAATCAAGGGATATGGGGAGAAAGCAGGACTGGGGTACTGATTTTGGATGAAAAGCCATGAACAGCTGGCTCGAAGGGCCGAATGGCCTACGCCTGTACCTATTTTCTATGTTTCTATGTTTCTGACATCTTTGCCCTGCCCACTTCTCTTTTCCACAGATTTTGCCGAAATTCCTAAGTGGTTCCAACATTTCATTTCTGTTTTCATTTCAGATTTCCAGCATGAGGAATTATTTGATTTGCATATCTATCTCACAGAGTCATCGAATCATACATCAGGTTCAAATATGGCATTTATAAAACACTTAAATGTTCCATGGCAGTGGAGACTTTATGGTTGGATAAATCAAAGTGGGCAATTAGTCTTCCTCTGAGGTGCATGTCTTCAGATTCCCACTGTAGAAAATTGAGGAGTAATATATTTGGAAAGAATAATATAGGAAAGTACCGTAAATTAAATAAGGGAGCTAAGGGAAGTTGGAATGTAGACACACAGGTTATGAAAGGTGACAGCTTAAGCAAATAATGTCATAAAAGTCAAGTGAAATCCTTAGTTTTCAATCTCAAGGACGCAGAACAGAATTGAGGTATGTTGGACTTTTCAAGCACCTTGATTAGAGCACAGTTGGAAATCTGAATATATGTTAGATACTCCATTTTATCAATTAAAATGTCCTCATTTCAAGTTAACCAGAGTAGAATTAACATTCCGGTGGAGCAGGGGAGTGGGTGCAATGAGAACAACTGATTTAATTCACACATTTGCTGCAAGTTTTTTTTTGAGGAAGACATGATTTTGAATTGATAATAAATTATAATGGTGAGATTTACCGACAATGCAAAAAGTTCGGCATGAAATTATTTGGCCGTCAGGAGCAAGTTGGGAAATATCTTGAAGAGAGTCTTTAGCCAGTGCAGATTATTACAGAGCAGATTGACAGTAACCTGAAAAGGATCTATAAGATTATAAGATTATATAAGAGTGTTTGTTTCCACTGACTGGTAAGGCAATAATGGAATGCTACTTCAGTTACTGTAACCAGAAAAATTGAGAGGTTATAAAAATAATCTTGAGGTAGAATGTCAGATTGATTATGTAAAGACCATAACATCTTAAAATAATCAAATTCTTGCAGGAAAAAGTAATATCAAAGAGTAGAGAACAGGGCTTGGGGCAAAACACAAAGAGCTGGAGGAACTCAGCAGGTCAGGCATCATCTGTGGAGAGAATGGATAGGCAACGATTCGGGTTGGGACCCTTCTTCAGACCGATGGAGCAGGGGGAGAGCGTTGGAAAAGAGAGATGTGATGCAAAGGCTGGTGGAGTGAAAGGTGAAGATTAGGGGAATTTTGCACTTGCTCTGCCGGAGAAGGAGCGAGAGCAGAACTATGGGATATAGAGAAGATAAGGGTGAGGGCTTCATCCACAACAGCAGGGTGGAAACCATGTTTCCTTAATATAGAGGACATCTCAGATGTTCTGGAGTGGAAAGGTTCATCTTGGGAGCCGAAGCTGTGGAGACAGGCAAATTGGGATGGCATCCTCGCAAGTGGCAGAGTGGGAGGAGGTGTAGTCAAGGTATCTGTGAGTGTCAGTGGGTTTGTAGTCAATTGTCTGGCCCCTGTGATGGATACAGGCAGATCAGGGAGAAGGGTGTCAGAGATGGTCCAAGTGAATTTGAGTGCAAAGTGGAGCTTAGTCATAAGGTTGATAAAATGAACAAGTTCTGCACGGATGAAGGAGGCAGCCCATGGGGTCTACAATGTAGCGGAGAAAGAGTTGGAGAATGGTGCCAGGGTATGTTTGGAACAAGGAGCATTAAAATGTAACCAACAAAAAGATAGGCCTAGCTGGGGGCCACGTGAACGCTCATGGCAACACCTTTGACTTAAAGAAAGTTGGAGAAGTTGTTAAGGGTGAGAACAGGTTACACCAGAGTTTTGGTTGAGGAGAATTGATTGTGTCTCTGTTGGTGATAGCATCGGAGGGTCCTGTGGCCTTCTTGTTTGTGAATAGAGGTGTAAAGGAACTAGGTCCATGATAAAGATGAAGTGATGGAAGCCTAGGAATTGGAAACTGTTGAAGTGGTGAAGAGCATGTGAGGTGTCTTTGAAATGGGTCGAAAAGGACTGGACAAGGTGGGGGGGGGGGGGGGGGGGTGTAGATTTTAGATGAATTCAATGGGGCATGAGCAGACCGGGACAATGGATCTGCCGAGGCAATCCTATTTGTGGATTTTGAGAAGGAGATGGAAATGAGCAGTGCAGAGTTGGGGAACTATGAGTTTGGAGGCTATGGAGGGGGGATCACAGGCAGAGATAAGTTCGGTGATGGTTTGAGAGATGTTGGTCTGGTGTACGTCTGTGGGGTCATGATCAAGGGGTGGGTATGAGGAGGTATCCAAGAGCTGACGCCTGGCCTCAGCATGCTAGAAGTCAGCCTGATAGACTACAACAATGCCACTCTTGTCAGCAGAAAATCAGCAGAAACCTTCTAATGGAGACGACTTTCAGAAGTTACAATAGCCAATCAGGATAAACATAAGGAAAGTTTCAAAATAAAAGTCTGTGTCTACTTTGGATTGAAGCATAATTTGCATAAGAGTGGATATTGATCGATTAATGAAAAGATACAATAAAGAAACAGGCCCTTCGACACACTTCACACAGACAGCATTCGAGCTCAGTATCAAAGTCGAGACTGGGGTGAGGCAGTATCAGCTCTATCAGCTCTATCAGCAGCGCCACTGGATATTGAATTGATGCTAGATAGTCACTTAACAACTGTTGGTCAGCCACACTTTTATTATGTCATTGTGGTTTTGGCTGAATCGAATTTCTCCTGGTTTTAATTTAGTTTTTTGCTTGCAATTTTCATCTCTTGGCTAGAATCGTTCAGACATTAGACTGGTAATCTTCATATGACAATTACACAGTCATTCTTCATGGGACACTGACATGTAAATCAATATAAGGTAGATTAGTCAAACAATCTCTTATTTTCATAAGATAGACACAAAATGCTGGAAGAAGGGTCCGAAGAGGTGTCTCGACCTGAAATGTCACCCATTCATTCCTTCTCTCCAGAGATGCTGCCTGTCCTGCTGAGTTACTCCAGCATTTTGTGTCTATCTCCGATTTAAACCAGCATCTGCAGTTCATTCCTACATATCTTGCTTTCATAATGTTGGTTGGTACAAGCCTGCATTCCAGTAGGTGCCAGTAAATAGCCACCACAAATAGAAAATAAGCCATTTCCTTCGTCTTCAGAACACAGAGGTGTTAAACTGAACAGATGACACAAGCCGTTGTTGCCACGTGTATCAAAGAAGAAGCAGGCAACTTGAAACCTTTGTGACACAGCCAGGTAGAGTAATATAAGAAAATAACTGCAGATGCTGGTACAAATCGAAGGTATTTATTCACAAAATGCTGGAGTAACTCAGCAGGTCAGGCAGCATCTCGGGAGAGAAGGAATGGGTCAGGCAGAGAGTGGTGGGTTCTTGGGGAAAACTGTCCCTCCCAGGTTACAGAGAGTTGCCTCGGGCCACTTGATGTGTCTGAGAGTAATAAATGAACGGACCAAGTTATTTATGAGACAGCCCAGCTACTGAGTGTAGCAATCTGAAGAATTCAGAAACTAAATAAACAGTTTGCAATCTGTTGGAGCTCGAAAGCTTTTTTTATCTGATTGCTGCTGAACTCTGTAACTTTGCAAGGTCAAAGCATATCTCTATTGCCATTACGGTCTGGAGAAATGCAGGATATGAGAGGGTCGGCAGTCAGCTAAAAGATGGAATTCAAACAAGGAGTGTTGCAGACATTGTAAAACATGACAGAGGAAGATAGACACAAAATGCTGGAGTAAATCAGCGGGACAGGCGGCATCTCTGGATGGAAGGAATGAGTGACGCTTCGGGTTGAGACCCTTCTGAAGAAGGGTCTGTAGAAGGGTCTTGACCCGAAACATCACCCATTCCTTCTATCCAGAGATGGTGCCTGACCCGCTGAGTTCTCCAGCATTTTGTGTCTTTCCTCGATGTAAACCAGCATCTGTAGTTGCTTTCTACACATGACACAGGAACTCAGTTGAACCGGATATTTGCGGCAATGTTTTGAACTTATTATCAACGACGCTTCTGGAAGCTGGCTAGTAACTGGGCTTTGCATGTGACTCATGGCCGATCATGGCCGATCTGAAGTAACCAGGGAACAGCAATGGCAGTAGTCAAATGAAACCTCTTTGTGGAAAAGCATTACGACTTGGCACGGATGCAAAGTGAATGAAAGGCAATTATTATTTGGCTAATTCAATTATATCTCCTCAATCACAGTGGACACTTTGATCTGCAGTGCGGTTTTGGAGGCAGAGTTGGAGTCCGCACTACTAGCTTATCATTGACATGGAGCCACTGGCAATGGGGTTGAGCATCCATCAGAGAAGTGCGAGAGGCTCCGTCTGAAACAAAAGTAAAAACGACAGTTTAAAGAATAAAACAAGAACAAGGGCACAGTTCAGATGACGGTTAGTGAAATATATACTCCAGGAAAAGGGAGTACTGAAATATCTAAAGTAGTTACAGCAGAAATGACATGTAAGAAACATGTTATATTAAACTCTGTGAGACACACAGAGTATCAGGTCAAAGGCATAGATCAACGCCTCTTGCCCAATTAGGAATTGTATACATTAACCTTTTGAATATAAGTAATAAACGTCTAGAAATGGGATTATTATTGGTTGCGTTTAGAACTAGCATCAAATTAAGTGACCTGCAAAATATCACAACGTTTTTGTACAAAATCATGAGAGAAATAGATCGGGTAGATGCACAGAGTCTCTTGCCCAGAGTAGGGGAACCGAGAACCAGAGGGCATAGGTTTAAGGTGAAAAGGGAAGGATTTAACCTGAGGGGTAACTTTTCCTCACAAGGGGTCGTGGGTGTATGGAACAGGCTATTGGAAGAGGTAGTTGAGGCAGGTACCATTGCAACGTTTAAGAAACATTTAGATAGGTACATGGATACTACAAGTTTAGAGGGATCAAGGGTTTAGAGCCAAATGCAGTCAGATGGGACCAGTGTAGATGGGATCTGTTGGCCGGTGTGGGCAAGTTGGGCCGAAGGGCCTGTTTCCACACTGTAAGACTTTATGACTTTAGCTGAAAACCATTTGTGAACACACTAATATGTGCTAAATGGGACTTGCATAGTGTACTGCCTGGCTTTTAACTGGCCAGCAAGCAGAGTAGGTTATCAGTCCCTATAGACACACTGCGCCCAGCAGCCAGACAGCAGCACCGCACGTTGTGGCTGCTGTGGAGAAGACACAAATTACAGGGGAGATTGTGGCAGCATCTGCTTTCACTCAATGGGACATACAAATCCTGGCAACAAGATTTCAAGAGAGAGAATCTGGGAGGTCCTGGGATTTGGGGTGTAGGGTCAATGAGCGGAATCAGAAGACACACACATCCGAGCAAATGTAAAAAGAGATGGGAGGAGGTGTCTGCTGCAGAGAGAACCCCTGCATAATGGAGCTTTACAGAAAGAGTTGTGTCGTACAGATAGCAAGTGTACCTACGAGTGGCAAAACCTCACAGAAAACTCTATTTGGTGATAAGGTTTGCACTCTTTAAATAATGAATCATTCATCAGCTACTCTTTACAGATTGCATATTTGTTTAGCATACAGTGATGCTGTTGAAAACGTTTAAGTAATGCGTTTAGACGTTATAATCACTGCAAGTAGACCTGCAACTATGTTGATCAGTTAAAGGGCCACTTCACATGCACTGGCGAACAAGATTTAGAAGACCCATCCCTTTATGTGTGACCACCTCATAGCCAATGTTGAAGACACTTCCTTTCTCCACTTCACTCATGAGATGAGGGCATAGATGCTGAACATGGATAACCCTTGAAAGACCCATTTGTTCTTCTTGTTCCTGTTGCTTTTCCAGTAGTAATGGTTAGCATTCAGCGCATGACAATAAAGTTTCATAGAATTATAGAGTGATACAATGTGGAAACAGGCACTTTGGCCCCATTTGCCCACACCAGCCAACATGTCCCAGCTACATTAGTCCCACTTGCCTGCGTTTGGTCCATATCCCTCCAAACCTGTCCTATCCATGTAACTGTCTAACTGTTTCTTAAATGTTGGGATAGTCCCTGCCTCAACTACCTCCTCTGGCAGCTTGTTCCATACACCCACCATCCTTTGTGTGAAAAAGTTACCTCTCAGATTCCTATTCAATCTTTTCCCCTTCACCTTAACCCTATGTCCTCTGGTCCTCGATTCCCCTACTCTGGGCAAGAGACTTTGTGCATCTACCCGATCTATTCCTCTCATGATTTTATACATCTCCATAAGATCACCCCTCATCCTAATGCACTCAAAGGAATAGAGACCCAGCCTACTCAACCTCTCCCTATAGCTCAGATCCTCTTAGTCGTAGCAACATCCTCATAAATGTTGTCTGCACCCTTTCCAGCTTGACAACATCTTTCCTTATGGCCTGGTGCCCAGAACTGAGCACAATACTCTAAATGCATCTCCACCAATGTTTTATACAACTGCAACATGACCTCTCAACTTCTATAGTCAATTTCCATTTGTTGTTGGCTAAGGAACCTCTGGAATATGAAGGTACAGAGTGCTGGAGTAGATCAGCTGGTCAGGCAGCAGCCCAGAGACCCTTGCATCCCCTCTCTCAGATCCTCTCTGTCCTTCTCTCTCTGTCCCTCCTCCATCCTAGTCATCGTGCTAGTTTCACTGTCATACAGTTGAGTTTCACTGTCTGCTTAACTCGTTAATACCTCGCCCACAGCCAACAATGGACAATTGTGTGCTCCACCTTTCCTTGACCATCGTTACTATTTGCATATCTTTCATTCATTTGTTCTATATCTCTCTATATCACTGTCCACAGTATCTCTCTCATTTCCCCTTCCCCTGACTCTCAGTCTGAGGAAAGATCACGACCTAAAATGGCACCTATTCCTTTTCTCCAGGTATGCTGCCTGATCCACTGCGCTACTCCAGCTTTTTGTGTCTATCCCAGGGGAACATGGATAGGCGATATTCCAGGTCCCAACCCAAAATGTTGCATACCCGGGTTCTCCTGAGATGCTGCCTGACCCATTGGACTACTGCTGCCCTCGGTATCTTCTTTTGTAAATGCGTCTGCACCATAGATAGACAGAAAATGCTGGAGTGCCTCAGCTGGACAGGCAGCATCTCCGGAGAGGAGGAATAAGAGAGGTTTCGGGTCGAGATCCACCATGTTCTCCTTGCTTCTACAACCTCTGGATCAACGCAGATTGTCGTATCTTACCTTGAGTGGATTAATGGTGTTTTCCACTACTATGCTGGTATTTTGACAGTATCTGTGAGCTGTAGCGAGGGAACCCGTACTAGTGCAAACAGCCAGAGATTCAATCTGTGCCCCCAGGGATTCACCCCCTTGCGGAGTGCGGTCACTGAAAATGTCCTGGATTATGAACTCTCTCACATGTACCACATGGAAATATGGCTTTCAACATGAGGAGATTCTTCCCATCATCTGTAACAAGCTGCACATTCAGAGAATGGAAACCTTTCTTGTTGATGAGACGGTCTGAACTCTTCGTGCAACTCTTTATGTGAGCATGAGTGCAGCTAATGGCTTTCCGGACTTGTGCGGAGCCAGCAATTGCATGAGCTGCCACCTGCTCCTCACTGAAAGTAATTTAGATCAATTCCTTTCTTCACAAATACAGACCTTGGGTGACCTCGCTAATGCAGCTGTGAGCAGCAAATTGGAAGAAATGGCAGTGATCTGCTTCAGTTGCTATGGTGAGAAAGTTGAGAATCAAGGTGATTTAAATCTCCATGGAGAGAGCAATCCAGGTATTTCTCCAGCCTGCCCCACACCCACCTGAACACACACCCATTTCTCCCTTTCTCCCTCCCCTTCCACCTATATTCTTTCCTCTGATTTCAGAATTCACACCTCGTCTATCCTTACCTCAGACTTTGTATTTTCATCTCTGTCCAACTATCTGCCTATCACAAACCACCCGCCCCCCCTCACCTGTATCCACCTATCACTCGCCAGGCTTCCTCCTGCCCCACCTCTCTTCAAGCTTTCTCCACAACCCCTCCCTTCCACCACAATCAGTCAGAAGAAAGGTCCCGATCCAAAATGTCACCTATCCATGTTACCCAGAGATGCTGCCTGATCTAAGTTACTCCAGCACCTTATATCTTTTTTTTGTTGTAAATCAGCATCTGCAGTTCTTTGCATCTCCACTGCTAACAACTTTGAACTACTTTGGCCTGCAAAGGCATTGTTTTTTTGGGAGACGTCCAGGTAAGATGTTGTGACATTGAATTCTCTGTGGGGGAATTCTCCTTGCAGGTAGACATGTCTTTGCACCTCGACCCACACTGAATGCCTAGCCATGGCCATACTGACTCCCATAGTGATAGGGTTGTGCCAGTGGTCTAATTACACTTGTACCCTGCTTAGCAAAATGCCGTAGACTGCTGATTCACTATACAGGCACTTCCCGACTTATGTAATAGTTAACTTACGTAAACTTACACTTACATGAGCTATTCTTTGTCCACTGATGCCCACGTGGTCTCCACGTCGGAGCTCCCACGTGGTCCCCACCTCGGAGCTCCCACGTGGTCCCTACCTCGGAGCTTCCACGTGGTTCCCACGTCGGAGCTCCCACGTGGTCCCCACCTCGGAGCTCCCACGTGGTCCTCACCTCGGAGCTCCCACGTGGTCCTCACCTCGGAGCTCCCACAAGGTCTCCACCTCAGAGCTCCCACGTGGTTTCCACTTCAGAACTCCCACAAGGTCTCCACCTCGGAGTTCCCACATGGTCTCCGCATTGAATAGTAAATTTACGCGTGCGCAGTAGCATTTACGTCTCCGATTTAGGTAACATCTGACTTATGCAAGGGTCCATTGGGCGCAACATGTGGGTGACATGATGGCGCAGGTAGGCAGCAAGGGGCCACAGCGGTAGAGCTGCTGCCTTACAGCGCCATAGACCCGGTTCGATCCTGACTATGGGTGCTTGTCCGTATGGAGTTTGTACGTTCCCCCTGTGACCTGTACGGGCTTTCTCCGGGATCTCTGGTTTCCTCCCACACTCCAAAGACACACAGGTTTGTAGATTAGTTGGCTCGGTATACAATTGTAAATTGTCCCAAGCATGTGTTGGATAGCATAAGTGTGCAGGGATAATTGGTCGGTACGGACTCGGTGGGCCTGTTCCTGTGCGGTATCTCTAAACTAAACTAGAAGTAGGAGGGCATCTGCAGTGCGCTTGGTCCTGGGTTTCAAATACTCATTACCACATACTCCCCTTTATTTAAAGCAGCCATCCATGCAATCCTCATTCTGCCCACGACTGTGCCAGGAATCTCAGTGTAGAGATACATAGCGTAGTGCAGAGAAGAAGCTTGTGGGAGCAGGAATTGGAAGAGCCAGGATGAATATTGCAGATATTCAATGCTGTAACATGCAGGGGACCACGGTAGCGCAGCGGTAGAGTTGGTGCTTTACAGCGAATGCAGCGCCGGAGACTCAGGTTCGATCCTGACTACGGGTGCTGCACTGTAAGGAGTTTGTACGTTCTCCCCGTGACCTGCGTGGGTTTTCTCCGAGATCTTCGGTTTCCTGCCACATTCCAAAGACGTACAGGTATGTAGGTTAATTGGCTGGGTAAATGTAAAAATTGTCCCTAGTGGGTGTAGGATAGTGTTAATGTACGGGGATCGCTGGGCGGCACGGACTTGGTGGGCCGAAAAGGCCTGTTTCCGACTGTATATATATGATATGATATGATATGATAATACATTATCCGTGTTTTGATAGATATATTTCAGAATAGAAACATAGAAAAATAGAAAAATAGAAACATAGAAAGATAGAAAAATAGAAGCATAGAAAAATAGGTGCAGGAGTCGGCCATTTGGCCCTTCGAGCCAGCACCGCCATTTAATATGATCAAGGCTGATCATCTAAAATCAGTACCCCGTTCCTGCTTTCTCTCCATATCCCTTGATTCCTTTATCCCTAAGAGCTAAATGTAACTCTCTCTTGAAAACATCCAGTGAATTGGCCTCCACTGCCTTCTGTGGCAGAGAATTCCACAGATTCACAACTCTCTGGGTGAAAACGTTTTTCCTCATATCAGTCCTAAAATGGCTTACCCCTTATTCTTAATAATAACATCAGATGCACAGCCAACATCAGGAAAGGGTGGGGATTGTGAATGTAGACACAATGTCGAGATTTGTGTGTGATTTGCACTAGATGAAATCATTTTTGATGACTAGTGCTTAAATAAATGGATTTTGGGCGGATGTAGGGTAGGATGCAGAATCCAATCTATAGATAAAACGAAGCTCAAGAGAATTTGAAATGATCATTATTGAGGCATCAGTGGCAGATGCAGGTTACCATGTTTTTTTGAAAGAGTAAGGAATATCACCACTGACACAATTACCAAATAACTAAAAGAGGATATAGGCAAGTGGAAACAATCTGCCTTGACTCAATGATTCAAATTGAAGAAGATGAGAGGATCAGAGACTTAATTATAAAAAAAATTAGTCAGACATACGATACAATACGATACGATACAAAATGATCAAACTTTATTTATCCCAGGAGGGAAATTGATCTGCTAACAGTCATAAAACACAAGATACATGAAACATGAAATTAAAGTGATGAGTGGAAAGGATTGGGGATGTACAAAAATTGTGGAGGGGGGGGGGGGGAGTCCATCTACCCCACGACATTGCTGTTTATCAAGTGCAACAATTATATGAAGCCACATCTCCTCTCTCAGATGGTTCCATAGACCATATCATGATACTTTGAGACGAAGAAAGAGTCCAGGACAATATTTATCCTTTGATTAACATAGTCTAAAGAAGGATCTTGACCCGAAACATCACCTATCCCTTTTCTCCAGAGATGTTGCCTGACCTGCTGAGTTACTCCAGCTTTTTGTGTCTATCTTTGTTCAAATGGATGATCTAGGCATTATTGCAGTGTTGTTGTGGGAAAACGCTGTGCACAAATTTGTTGCCATATTTCCTAGACAACAAGTGAAATATATTTCATTTTCATACCCAAGGTAGTAAAAAACTCTGTAAATGTATTGCTTTTCTTTATTCTCTCCCACTTCCTTCCTTTAATTAAAACCTTAATTGAACTTGTTTTCATGCCTTTTTAAAACAGTTGTTATATTAAAAGCTATTTCATCTTTACATTACATTACATTACATTACATGCAGTTTTTTTTTCAATTAAGACTTTTTTTTTAGATTGGGAAGGGAAAGGTAACCCAAGTTAGAAAGATTTCCTTGAATGCACTCGCTAAAGTTTTCTGAAGCAATTTTGTTAGAACCGATATAAGGGAAGGCCACAGTGCATTTAACACTGAGTAATGGGCCAGACATGGTTAATAATTAACGCTTATCTAACAACACTCGGAATAAAATTGAATTGAATGTTATCTTTGAGGTGGCGATCATTAACATGATAACCAAGAGTCTAGGTTTTGGTAAAGGTTAACTTTAATGGCATGAGATAAAGACCTAAAACAGTTAAATAATCAAAGACAGTTGAAGTTGTAACAGAATGATAAGTAAGGAAAGGTTACAATAAATTACGTGAAAAGAGCAGCCAGTAAATGGATTAGGACAGATTTAAATTGTTATGTAGATTTTGATGAGTATAGAGCTAATAGAAATGAACAGTCTCTGGATGAAACGAAAATAGACACAAAAAGCTATGGGTTACTCAGCAGGAAAAGCAGCATCTCTGGAGAGAAGGAAAGGGTGACGTTTCGGGTCTAAGGGTCTTGAACTGAAACATCACCCGTTCCTTCTCTCCAGAGATACTGCCTGTCCCGCTGAGTTACTCCAGCATTTTGTGTCTATATCTTCAGTTTAAACCAGCATCTGCAGTTCCTTCCTACACATTTCGTCTGGGATGAAACGATGCTGAAACTCACATTTAGTGTCCATTCAAACATTGGCGGCTATTGAACAGAAGCCATGTGAAGGAGCAGCAAGCAGAGATTGAACATTGACACAAAGTGCCAGAGTAACTCAGTAGGTCAGGCAGCACGTCTGGAGAAAAAGGATGCGTGACGTTTTGGGTCGGGACTCTTCTTCTTCAGAAGTCAAGTCAAGTCAAGTCAATTTTATTTGTATAGCACATTTAAAAACAACCCACATTGACCAAAGTGCTGCACATCTGAGGGTCCCATTCCGGAAGGTCATCCATCCATTTTCTCCAGAGATGCTGCCTGCCCTGCTGAGTTACTCCAGCACTTTGTGTCTATCTTCAGTATACACCAGTATATACCCGGAGATTGAACATTGTAGTCCTTTAAATATAAACTCGCAAACATAAGGGGGCGTGGCTGTGTTCTGCAGCTGCGGCTCACCGGCAGTCTCTCTGTCTTTTTTTTGTTTTTTGTCTATTGTCATCGTTTAATGTACGTTTTGTTCTATTTTTAACTCTGTGTATGTGGGGGGGTGGTGGGGGGGTTGGGGGAAACCTTTTTTTTCTAATCTCTTCCTCAACGGAGATGCGACCTTTACCGTGTCGTATCTCCGTTCGCGCTACGGCCTAACATCGTGGAGTCGGCGGCCTCCAGCTGGGATCGACCTTGAAGACTCCGGTCGCAGGGCCTTGACTTACCATCTCGGAGGCTTCGGCCGTGGGCCCTGCAGACCGCAACATCGGGAGCTCGCAGGTCCCTGGCTGGCGACCGGTTTTTGGGAGCTCCAGCCGTAGCAGCTTCGACCGCCCCGAAGCGCGAGGTATGATCGACCCGCTCGCAGGCCCTTCATCACCCTGCGTGGCTCGGCCGCAGCACTTTCCATCGCCCGGTGGGGGCTCAGGACTTTCATCGGCCTGCTCGGCTCGGCCCTGGGACTTTCCATCGCCCGGTGGGGGCTCAGGACTTTCATCGGCCTGCTCGGCTCGGCCCTAGGACTTTCCATCGCCCGGTGGGGGCTTCAAAAAGTTGGGAGCCTCGATCACCTCGTGGCACCACGGGAGAAGAATGAGGAGGAGATAAGACTTTGCCTTCCATCACAGTGAGGGTATGCCTAGAGCAATCACTGTGATGGCTGTTTGTGTAAAAATTGTATCTGTGTGTTCTGTGCTTTTTGATGTCTACTGCCGGACCCTGACGTGAGAGGACGCTGGCGTTGTTTATTCGCCGCTTTTCCGACAGGATAGTTTGTCTGTTTGTTTCTATGTTAATTGTTTTTGTAAAGCGCTTTGAGCACCCGATAAGGCGCTATATAAAATAAATGAATTATTATTATTATTATTATAATACCTATAGCCATCTGTAGCATCTGTAGAATTTTTATTTTGAACCCCTTATGGATTTTGTGGAAATGGGGCAGGATTGTGTAGGAAGGAACTTCCTTTGGTTTAAACAACATCACTGTGCTGCCCCTTCTACTTTACTCTTCATCTGTCTATTATAAATATTATAATATTTAACTCCATTAAAATGTTTCCATGGAAATTTCAGAATCAATAGTCTTCATAAAGAAAAATGTCACAGCTTCTTTTTTGTTGGGTATTAATTTGTTCAATATTCTGTTGCTGCTGACTTCTGTTGTTTCTTCTGCTCAGTTTAATGCATTTAATTATTTTATGGATTTGGTGGATAGGGGGCAGGATTGTATAGGAAGGAACCTCCTTGGGTTTAAACAACATCACTGTGCTGCCCCTTCTTCTTTATCAATAGACAATAGGTGCAGGAGGAGGCCATTCGGCCCTTCGAGCCAGCACCGCCATTCAATGTGATCATGGCTGATCATTCTCAATCAGTACCACGTTCCTGCCTTCTCCCCATACCCCTTGACTCCGCTATCCTTAAGAGCTCAATCTAGCTCTCTCTTGAATGCATTCAGAGAATTGGCCTCCACTGCCTTCTGAGGCAGAGAATTCCACAGATTCACAACTCTCTGACTGAAAAGGTTTTTCCTCATCTCAGTTCTAAATGGCCTACCCCTTATTCTTAAACTGTGGCCCCTTGTTCTGGACTCCCCCAACATTGGGAACATGTTCCTTCACCTGTCTATCTGAATAGTTTGGTTTAGTTTAGAGATACAGTACGGAAACGGGCCCTTGGGCCCCCCGACTCAGCGCCGACAAGCGATCCCCACACTATTCTCTACACACTCTTACAATTTTACTAAGCCAATTAACCTACAAACCTGTACGTCTTTGGAGTGTGGGAGGAAACTAGAGTGCCTGGGGAAAGCCCATGCAGGTCACGGGGAGAACTTACAAACTCCACACAGGCAGCACCCATCATCAGGATCGAACCCGGGTCTCTGGCGTTGTAAGGCAGCAACTCTACCGCTGCGTCACTGTGCCACCACAATAGGTTTGAAACTTGTGACTGAAACACCATAATGGTGCTCGCACGGTGCTTATAAGGTCTGATAAATCTGACAAGAGTCTCGAACCAAAATGTCACCCATTCCTGCTCTTCAGAGATGCTGCCTGTCCTGCTGAGTTACTCCAGCTTTTTGTGTATATCTTCGGTTTAAACCAACATCTGCAGTTCCTTCCTACACATTTTGTCTGTGAAGTCTTTAATCAGTTCTACTGAAGTCTGTGGCAGCGCCTGTCTGTTGTGTACAAATCTACAGTTCATGTTCTGACATTTGCTTCTCTATGCTTCAAGCCCTGCTTCTAAAAGGCAGTCATTGTGGAGACACCTCTTAATGACCCAAAGGTGAAAGGCCATAATCAGAAACCACTACACCACCCCCTCTCCCCTCAGACAGTAGAAACTTTCATCACATTAGCAGGTGGAATTTAACCCAGTTGAAAGGTTTCACCACCCTCATAATCAAACTGTTATAATAGCAAATACATTAAGATTTGGGATTATTTGACAAATATTATAATATTTAACTCTCGCCTAATGGGCGGCACGGTGGCGCAGCGGTAGAGTTGCTGCCTTACAGCGAATGCAGCGCCGGAGACCCGGGTTCAATCCTGACTATGAGTGCTGTCTGTACGGAGTTTGTACGTTCTCCCCGTGACCTGCGTGGGTTTTCTCCGAGATCTTCGGTTTCCTCCCTCACTCCAAAGACGTACAGGTTTGTAGGTTAATTGGCTTGGTAAATGTAACAAATTGTCCCTAGTGGGTATGGGATAGTGTTAATGTGCGGGGATCGCTGGTCGGCGCGGACCTGGTGGGCTGAAAGGGCCTGTTTCCGCGCTGTATCTCTAAAACTAAAACTAAAACTCCGTTAAAATGTTTCCATGAAAATTTCAGAATCAATAGTCTTCATAGAGAAAAATGTCACAGCCTCCTTTTTGTTTGGTATTAATTTGTTCATTAATTGTTTTAATATTCTGCTGCTGCTGACTTGCGTTATTTCTTCTGCTCAGTTTAGTGCATTTAATTATTTTATGATCTGCCCCTACAGAGCTCATCATTGAGGCTTGCATGTGGAGAATAGTAAGAGAAAGAAGTAAAATAAAGAAAATTAACTTATTCTGAAATGATTAAAGTAAAGTTTTTTAAAAAGGCAGATTGTTTTGCTTTTTCTTAACTCCAAAATGATCTCTGGTTTCTCAAAATTACTGAGCTATTTTACTACTGTTGTTATCTAAGTGAGCAAAGCAGCAAATATTATGCAATGATTAAATACCAAGTATAACTCAGGGGGAGGGGGGGAAATCATCAGTCTTCATCAAATATAGAGCATAGGAATTTTGATGCTTGCCTGAACATACAGTGCATTCAGAAAGTATTCAGACCCCTTCACTTTTTCCACATTTTGTTACGTTACAGCTTTATTTTAAAATAGATTTTAATTTTTTTTTATCATCAATCTACTCACAATACCCCATAATTAAAAAGCGAAAACAGGTGTTTAGAAATTTTTGCAAAGTAATTAAAAATAAATAACTGCAATATCACATTTATACAAGTATTCAGACCCTTTACTCAGTACTTTGTTGAGGCACCTTTGGCAGCATTTACAGCCTCAAGTCTTCTTGGGTATGACGCTGCAAGCTTGGCACACCTGTATTTGGGTAATTTCTCCCATTCATCTCTGCAGATCCTCTCAATCTCTGTCAGGTTGGATGGGGAGCATCGATGCACAGTTATTTTCAGGTCCTTCCAGAGATGTTCAATTGGGTTCATCCGGGCTCTGGCTGGGCCACTCAAGGACATTCACAGACTTGTCATGAAGCCACTCCTGCCTTGTCTTGGCTGTGCGATTAGGGTTGTTGTCCTGTTGGAATTGTGAACCTCCGCCTCAGTCTGAGGTTCAGAAGGCTCTGGAGCAGGTTTTCATCAAGGATCTCTCTGTACATTGCTCCATTCATCCTTCCCTCGATCCTGACAAGTCTCCCAGTTTCTGCCGCTGAAAAACATCCCCACAGCATGATGCTGCCACCACCATGCTTCACCGTAGGTATGGTATTGGCCAGGTGATGAGTGGTGCCTGGTTTCTTCCAGGCCAAAGAGTTCAATCTTCATTTCATCAGACCAGAGAATCTTGTTTCTCATGGTCTGAGAGTTCTTTAGGTGCCTTTTGGCAAACTCCAAGCAGGCTGTCGTGTGCCTTTTACTGAGGAGTGGCTTCCGTCTGGCCACTCTACCATAAAGGCCTGATTGGTGGAGGGCTGCAGATATAGTTGTCCTTCTGGAAGGTTCTCCCATCTTCACAGAGGGAGATGGGAGAACCTTCCATCAGAGTGACTATCGGGTTCTTGGTCACCTCCCTGACCAAGGCCCTTCTCCCCCGATTGCTCAGTTTGGCCGGGCGGCCAGCTCTATGAAGAGTCCTGGTGGTTCCAAAGTTCTTCCATTTATGAATGACGGAGGCCACTGTGCTCTTCGGGACCTGCAATGCTGCAGAAATTGTTTTATACCCTTCCCCAGATCTGTGTCTCAACACAATCCTGTCTCGGAGGTCTATGGACAATTCCTTCATCTTCATGGCTTGGTTTTTGCTCTGACATGCATTGTTAACTGTGGGACATTATATAGACAGGTATGTGCCTTTCCAAATCATGTCCAATCAATTTAATTTACCACTGGTGGACTCCAATCAAGTTGTAGAAACATCTCAAGGATAATCATTGGAAACAGGATGAACCTAAACTCAATTTTGAGTGTCATAGCAAAGGGTCTGAATACTTTGTAAATGTGATATTTCAGTTATTTCTTTTTAATTACTTTGCAAAAATTTCTAAACACCTGTTTTCGCTTTTTCATTTTAGGGTATTGTGTGTAGATTGATGATAAAAAAAAAGAATTTAATCCATTTTAAAATAAGGCTGTAATGTAACAAAATGTGGAAAAAGCGCATTCTGAATGCACTATATAAATGTCATCAATTTGACTAAAGAGAGCTTTGACAATGTAATATACTCTCAGTACTGCAAGCCCTGAAAATGTGGCCCAATGAAACTTGAATCAAAACTATGATTAAAACCATGGCAACCATGTCAAACTGATACTTGATTGCTTGGACCCGATCATGCTCAATTGGACTTACCTCATCAAACAATTCTCGTGGTCACACTCGTCTTTACAGGTCTAATCGAGCTGTAGGCTTTGGAGTTGCATCTGTCCTACAAGCTGTGACTGGGCCTCAGGCAGTAGATTTGAAACTCTTTTCCCTGAGTGCCCCGATGGCTTTTACATGGCTTGTTTGGTCAATGACCTTTGCAGCTGTCTCTCGTGCCTCTGAGGATCAAAGATCCAAGTTAAATTTAAACAAATCGAATAATGTAAACAATAAAAATATTTAAACCCCACTCAACTCCACCTAAATAAATTTAAAATGTTAACATTATTTAAAATAAAGAAACAGATCCAAACACCACTTAACTTTTTTCTTTAAAGGGGCCTAATGAAAAATCAGAGTCTTGCCACGTACACTAACCATGGCTCGTGTGAAGCTGAAGGGTTGAACACAACTCCCGGCAGCACGAAGGTATCACAAAATGCTGGAGTAACTCAGCGGGTCAGGCAGCATCCCTGGAGAGAAGGAATAGGTGACTTTTTCGGGTCGAGACCCTTCTTCAGACTTGTTTCCATGCAGTATCTCTCTGTGAATCGATGAAAATATATGCAGCTCCACAGCTCAGAACTGGTGTTGAGACTAGCTGTAGAGTGCGAGGTCAGATGTGCACAGAAATGAGGAACCCACTAACCAACACAAAGGCAGAGGGATCACAGGAAAATAGAAGCAAAGAAGCTTGTTTGGCCACTTACATTGGCTTCTTCATTCGGTAAGATCGTGGCTCATCTTTACCTCAGCCAGGCTTTGTCCTACCCCACCTCTTTTCCAGCTTTCTCCCCCTACCACGATCAATTTGAAGAAGGTCACGACCCAAACCATTGCCTATCCATTCCCTTCACAGCAAGCATCATGTGTTTTATGCAAGATGGACAACTTTCACTTAATCGGATATATATTTGTGAGTGAGAGTACATAACACCAGAAGAGGTGGAATTGGCTGTCCGAAGGTAGATGAAGGTAGATAAATCTAAGACCATATACGAATTAGTAAAGAGGAGGTACTGGTGGCTTTGAGGCATTTTAAGGTGGATCCTTAAAATGCCTCAAATGCCAGGAACTTTATAGTTGAACATTATCTTCCTTTTTCCATTGTAACTGCAATTAAAAATATGTCCAAATCCAAGATCAATGCTATTTGATTTGGTTGAGAAAGGAAACCAATCAAGTGCTTGATTTACTTTAGTTTAGTTTAGTTTAGAGACACAGTGTGGAAACAGGCCCTTCGGCCCACCAAGTCCGCACCGACCAGCGATCCCCTACACACGCACTGTCCAGACGCGAGTCAATTAACCTACAAACCTGCACATCTTTGGAGTGTGGGAGGAAACCGGAGCACCTGGAGAAAACCTACATGGTCACAGGGAGAATGAACAAACACGGTACAGATACCACCTGTAGTCGGGATTGAACCCGGGTCTCTGGAGCTGTAAAGCAGCAACTCTACCACTGCGCCACCGTGCCACTTCTTGATCTTGGAACTGGTACCTAAAATGGGAACACATTTATTTGATGGCTATAAATTCCTCAAAACTCTGAAAAATGCATTAAAAATAAATATTTAAACTTTACCTAGGAATAATTGATAGACTGTTTGCAAGGACCTTGAATCTTTATCTACCCACATTTAAAGTAATGAATTATTCAACCTCTGTAGTGACTCCATTCATTTTGAAGAGCAGAAAATTGACCCTAAAAAAGGTAATTCAGGGAAAGAAAATCGCAGATAATCTCTGACCTCTCGAGAGCCCTACTAATATGCCGAACATTTCTATCCAAATTATCCAAGATTTCCTTAAATCTGATAATCCTTTGAGAAAACACAATTCTTTTAAGCTTTATTGTGAAAAGTTTTTAAGGGAACATTGTTTCTTTTTTTTTTCAAAACCAACATCTAATTGAGCAGGGTATCAAATTGCATTGGGTTTTCAGAGACTCCAAGGACAGACCTGAGGTGTGAGCTCAAGGGAGGATCTAATTAAATGTCACCTTCACTAGAATGAGATAATTCACTTCTGACTCTACCAGGGTTCCAGAGGAGGGTTTATGACTCTGTTTTGCTGCTTGCACTTCTCCCATTCGTACTCAATTTGCAAACAATTAAAGTACGTGGGATTAACCCAACCTCCCTCCATCTATTTTAATTGTTTAACCTTTATTAACTCTGTTGCAACCACAACAACCTGACCGCGGGAGAAGACGGCAGGGGAAGGGAAAAGGAAAAGGAAAAGGAAAAGGAAAAGGAAAAGGAAAAGGAAAATGAAAATGAAAATGAAAATGAAAATGAAAATGAAAATGAAAATGAAAATGAAAATGAAAATACATTGTGGCCTTCCATCACAGTGAGGAGTGGACTGGAGGAGACTCACTGTGATGGATGTTTTTTTTTGGTGTGTTTTTGGGGTTGTGTAATTTGCCTATTTTAATGCTTTATTGTGTAATCTGCCTATTTTAATGCTTTTATTGTTGGACTGTGGGTGACTGAATTTCGTCCAAAAAAATCGTTTTTTTGGATGACAAATAAAGCTATCTTGAATCTCTTGATCTTGAATCTTGAATCATAAGCAAATGTGGGATATGTCGATGTACTATTATATATTCCTAACATAGACAACAAAATGCTGGAGTAACTCAGCGGGACAGGCAGCACCTCTGGATAGAAGGAATGGGTGATGTTTCGGGTCAAGACGCCACCCATTCCTATCCAGAGATGCTGCCTGTCCCGCTGAGTTACTCCAACATTTTGCGTCTATCTTCGGTGTAAATCAGCATCTACAGTTCCCTCCTACACATTTGTTCTACCCTTTGTTGTTTTTGTTTTCGCCGTGATTTATTTATTTTAAAGCAAATCGATATGGAAGTAGCATTCTTAATCTCGTTGTACTTGTACAATGACAATAAAGATATTGTATTGTATTGTATTATATATTCCTGGTGTTTAATAAGAGCATCAATTGAGATAGTCTTCTCATTACACTGCAGAACAGTAATGTTGCAGCCAGTTTTCTACCCACACAGTCTCAGTCCCATTGACCTCACGGCCTGCTTTCCTCAGTAGCTTTGTTTCCAGAGAAAACTGGAGGAGAAAGGTGACCATATCAAGGCTCTTTAACATTTATTCCATTAATTAAACCATGGAAGTGCAGGGAAAAGAGGGATGTGTGTCATGTACAGGCATTAAACCTGGCACAGGGCTTTGTGATGTTGGGGGGAAAATTATATGTGCAAATTGAAAGGTTTCCTGGGGGTGGAATTTTCTTCTATTGAAAATGAAGGAAGCTCGATCATTTGATATCACCCGAAAAGTGGAACTGGTCCCACCACAGTCGTCCACCCAGTTCCACTGTTCACATCCTTGTACACCTCTTCTTATCACATCTTCCCCAGCCAACACGAGGCCATTATGGGCTCCCCCTCCCCCTCCCCCTCCCCCTCCCCCTCCCCCTCCCCCTCCCCCTCCCCCTCCCCCTCCAGGGATCATCCATTGCCAGCCCTGATTTGTTCTGACCTTTTCCCACCTCCGGTTTATTTCCTCCCTCCTACCACCTCTACTTACAGTCTGAAGGAGGGTTCCAACCCGGAACGTCACTTATCCATGTCCTCCAGAGATGCTGCCTGACCCACTGAGTTACTCCAGCTTTTTGTGTCTATCTTCAGAGTAAAAAAGGGGAGCCATCAAAATAGTAGAAGGGAAAGTGAGGCTTGAAAAGGAGAAGGTAAAACAAAATCACAAACATGATTACAATGGTTGTTTCAACCAGCATTATTAAAGAGTGAAATGTCAAGCATCAATGAACAAGATGAGATAATTCCTGAAAAGTTTGCTTAATGTCTGCACTTTCAGCCCTCTCCTAGTTTTCTCTCTACAGCATAATTAGGTCTTGTCAGCTTATCACAGGCAGCAATTGTCAGTGTTTTATATGAAAGCAAAGAGGCCTACATTTTAATTAGTCTGAATTCAGCACCTGTCTCCCACTGCTTGAAGCTAATTGATGTCTGGCGAGCTATTTTGAGGTGCATTCCTGGAAGCCATTTTAACTGACAGTTCATAATTGTAATCATGTCGCTGCATAATTTATATATAAAAAAACAAAACTGAATAAAAGATTACTGCAGCACCGAGTAATGCAAATGGATTTTGTTCAATCGGAGATGCAGCATGAAGTTTTGCAACAGACCCGATGTGACATAGCAATGCATGCTTTTAAAAATGAGACTGCATTAGCATCAGCAACCTTTGATGAAGGTCTGAAGAAGATGGAATTCAAAGTTAAAGAATTTAAAAGATTAAAAATCTTCTGGTGCAGCGGTGGAGTTGCTACCTGCTTGACCGTACAGAGTTTGTACCTTCCCCCAGTGACCTGTGTGGGTTTTCTCCGGGAGCTCCAGTTTCCTCCCACACTCCAATGACGTACAGGTTTGAAGGTTAATTGGCTTGGTAAAATTGTAAATTGACCCTCGTGTAGGATAGTGTTAGTGTGCTGGGGTCGCTGGTCAGCACAGACTCAGTGGGCCAAAGGGCCTGTTTCCGCACTGTATCTCTAAACTCAATTAAATTAAAAGGAATGCTGAAAAGCCATAGTACTGAAATTACTGAGCTAATAAAAATCAGTAAAATTGGAAATAAAAGGAAATGAAAGCATTATGGAAAGGTTGCACTTATTAATGGTAATTCATATTAATGCAACGATGTTTCAGCACAAAATTTCCAAGTCAAACTCTTTAGTCCAAACTAGTTATAGTCATTGAGTCATACAGCATGTAAACAGGCCTTTCATCCAAACTCGTCCATGCCGAACAAGATACCCCACCTAAGTGAATTCTATTTGCCCATGTTTGGCCAATATCCCTCTAAATATTTTCTTTCCATGTACCTGTCCAAGTGTCTTTTAAATGCTGTTATTGTACCTGCCTCCACTATCTCCTCTGAGTGAAAAAGTTGCTCTTCAGATTCATATTCAATCTTGCTCCGCTCATCTCCAACCTATGTCCTCCAGTTTTTGATTCTCCTACCGAGGGTAAACCCTATCTATTCCCCTGACGATTTTATAAACCCCAATGAGATCAGTGTTGCCTGCGCTCCAAGGAATAAAGTCCTAGCCTCCCCCAACCTCTCCCAGTAGTTCAGCTCCTCTATTCAATAGACAATAGACAATCGACAATAGGTGCAGGAGTAGGCCCTTCGAGCCAGCACCACCATCCAATATGATCATGGCTGATCATTCTCAATCAGTACCCCGTTCCTGCCTTCTCCCCATACCCCCTGACTCCGCTATCCTTTTAGAGCTCTATCTAGCTCTCTCTTGAATGCATTCAGAGAATTGGCCTCCACTGCCTTCTGAGGCAGAGAATTCCACAGATTTACAACTCTCTGACTGAAAAAGTTTTTCCTCATCTCCGTTCAAAATGGCCTACCCCTTATTCTTAAACTGTGGCCCCTTGTTCTGGACTCCCCCAACATTGGGAACATGTTTCCTGCCTCTAACGTGTCCAACCCCTTAATAATCTTACATGTTTCGATAAGATAAGATTCGATAAGATCCCCTCTCATCCTTCTAAATTACAGTGTATACAAGCCTAGTGGCTCCAGTCTTTCAACATATGACAGTCCCGCCATTCAGGGAATTAACCTAGTAAACCTACGCTGCACGTAGTCCTAGCAACATCTTCGTAAATTTAACTAATAACAAAACATCCCCGACTCGTCAATTAAGGTCAATATTGGTGTAAGCGGCCATGCCACTCGCAGGCCTCAAAAGCCTCATTTTAGAAATGTTTTAAGATGTGAAATAGAGAGTTGTAGTTTCTTTAACAATCACTTCTTGCCACCTGCAGCCTCAGTGTGCATGCGGGTCATGTGTGATAGACTATTTGCAAGAGATAAAGAATCATGTGGATCGGAGAATGGATTTTCAAGATAGGAAAATCATCTGTTCATTATTTAGGAGATGACAAAGTGCAGGAAATTAGAAACAGAGAAAATAGGTGCAGGAATAGGCCATTCGAACCTTTGAGCCAACACCTCCATTCCTTCTCTCCAGAGATGCTGCCTGACCCGCTGAGTTACTCCAGCATTTTGTGATACCTTCGATTTGTACCAGCATCTGCAGTTATTTTCCTACACCTCGATTCAATAAGATCATGGCTGATCATCCAGAATCAGTACCCTAGTGCTGCTTTCTCCCCATATCCCTTGATTCTGTTAGCCCTAAGAGCTATATCTAACTCTGTCTTGAATACATCAAGTAGCTCAGCGACTCAGGCAACGGCTTAGGAGAACATGGCTAGGTGACTCTTGGGTCTTCTTGGATAGGTGGATATTTGACTCTTGGTGACATGGATAGGTGACTCTTGGGTCGTATTCTTCATCAGACTGCCGGTTACCAAAACCATTCATTGGGTGTGGGCCATTTCCAATACTGTATCATTAAGGATGAATGATGAATGTTCCTGCTAATTGGCCCTCATTGAAACCATCATGATAAGATCAGGGAAGAAACATTAAGTGGCCATCTCCTGCAGCAACACATCGTTAAAGGCATATCCCTGCCACTTAATGCACAATTTAATCATCTACCGAAGATGGAAACAAACTGCTGGAGTAACTCAGCGGGTCAGGCTGCATCACCGGAGAAAAAGGATGGTCGACGTTTCAGGTCATTGTGTCTATCTTTCGTATAAACCAGTGTCTGCAGTTCTTTGTCGGTTCTTTGTTTCTTAATATTTATATATACAGGGAGCCATCCCTCAGTACGGTAACAAAATAAATATCTTTTGGGTGGCTTGGTTCTCTAACCTCAGAAGCTTTTAGACCATCAATGTGAATTACTCTGTCCCAGCAAAGGTGTTTGAACATTCAGAGATGTATTGGCAGTTACAGTGTGCTTCCATAGTAATTATACACTACAAAAGTCGCTGTCTACACTCAAATGCTCGAGTTAAGTAGGCAATTATAGCCATTGAAACTGTAGGTAATAGTTTATTGTGTAGGAAGGAACTGCAGATGCTAGTTTAAACTGAAGATAGACACAAAAAGCTGGAGTAATTCAGTGGCTCAGACAGCATCTCTGGAGAAAAGAAGGAGTCTGAAGAAGGGTCTCGACCCGAAACGTCACCTACTTCCCTCCAGAGATGCCGTCTGACCCGCAGAGCTTTTTGTGTCTATCTTCGGTAATAGTTTATTGTCGTCTTTGTGTTAAAAAAATACAAAAACTGACCGTATTTTGAGTTTGGAGATTCTACTGAGTGGGTCTTCGAGGGAAATTTTCGCTTCTCCTGATGAATAAAGACTTTCATATCCACACCTTTACCTTCTTCTGATGGCTCACTACACAAGTCACATTTGGGGACGCATCCAGATTACACTTATAGGAGTGCTACTTCGGAGCGGGAATGAGTGGTCAGTGACCTCAGCAGTCTAAGGGGGTGCTCAATTTTAAGTGTAGCAACCCGGCCTTGGATCTTTACAAGCCTGCAACCACAGGATCACGGACTATCAAAGAGCACGCGGAGAACTGAACATGAAAAGTGTGTAGAAAGGAACTGCAAATGCTGATGTAAAAATGTGTGTGTACATAATGATCAGCTATTAGATAGTAGAAATCAAGAACTGTAGGCACTGGTTAACACATTAAAAAAGTGCTAGAGTAACACAGCAGGTCAGGCAGCAACCCTGGGGAACATGGATAGGTGATGTTTCGGGTCAAAACCCTTCTTCAGACTGATTGTAGAGAGCGGAGCACATGCACACTGGAGGAACAGGGTTTCAACCATCTCTACTTTGCCGCCATCAATGCAAACTGGGGTATATGTACCTTCGGGGAGCATCCCGGTTCTGAGGTTAGGTTACCGGTCCCACAGTCTGTCGAGCCTTCGGGGCATCTGGCAGGCACCGTGTCCGCAGTACCCCAGAGAGGCCTCTGCCACACGGCACCTTAGTAACCTCTCACTACCCTCGCAAACACCCTCCCCCTTCTCCCCCACCTTGCCCTGCACATCTCCTTTAAACTTTGTCCCTCTAACCTTAAAGCTATCATCAGGTCGTATGTGATAGGAGTAGAATTAGGCCATTCGGCCCATCAAGTCTATTCCACCATTCAATCATGGCTATATAAGAACATAACTGCAGATGCTGGTACAAATCGAAGGTATTTATTCACAAAATGCTGGAGTAACTCAGCAGGTCAGGCAGCATCTCAGGAGAGAAGGAATGGGTGACGTTTCGGGTCGAGACGTTTCAGTCTGAAGAAGGGTCTCGACCCGAAACGTCACCCATTCCTTCTCTCCTGAGATGCTGCCTGACCTGCTGAGTTACTCCAGCATTTTGTGAATAAATACCTTCGATTCAATCATGGCTGATCTATCTTTCCCTCCTAACCCCCTTCTCCCCATAACCTCTGACACCTGTACTATTCAAGAATCAAATCTACCTCTGCCTTAAAAACATCCACTGACTTGGCCTCCACAGCCTCTGTGGCAAAGAATTCCACAGATTCACCACACTCTGACTAAATAAATTTATCCTCATCTCCTTCCTAAAAGAACTTCCTTGAATTCTGAGGCTGTGACCTCTAGTCCTAGACCCTCCCACTAATGGAAACATCCTCTCCACATCCACTCTATCCAAGCCTTTCACAATTCTGTATGTTTCATGGAGGTCCCCCCTCATTCTTCTAAACTCCAGCGGGTACAGGCCCAGTGTCGACAAACGCTCATCATAGGTTAACCTACTCATTTCTGGGATCATTCTAGTAAACCTCCTCTGGATCCTCTCCAGAGCCAGCACATCCTTCCTCAGATATGGTGCCCAAAATTGATCACAGTATTCCAAATGTGGCCTTACCCTCTGGTATTTGATGTTTTCACCCTGGGAAAAAATGTTCTCACTATCTTTAAGCCTAGAGGAGTGTTCTGACCCAAAACAGCATCTGTCCATTTCCTGAGTGATAGGCAGGTAAGTAGGAGCTGACATGCAGATAAGTCAGATAGGGGAGAGAAGGGTGAGATGGTAACCCAGGCTGGAAATGATAAGTGTAAAAGACAAGATGGATGTTGTAATCTGTTAAGAAAGGGAAGATGGGGAGTGTAATGAAGAACCAGAGGGAGAGTTGAGTTCAGATGGAAATGCTGGACCCAAAACATTATAGGATGATGATTGCTCCATTTGACTCCATTTACACCTCACGCTGCATCGGCAAGGCATGATCGGCATGATCAAGGACGAGTTGCCACCCTGGCAACTCCTTCTTCTCCCCACTCCCATCTGACAGAAGTATGAAAACACACACCTCCTGATTAAGGGGCAGTTTCTTCACAGCCAACTGAATCATCCTACCACATCTGGAGAGCAGTTCTGAACTATTATCTACCTCATTGGTGACCTTCGGACGATCTTTGATTGGACTTTACAGGCTTTATCTTGCACTAAACGTTATTCCCTTATCATGTATCTGTACACTGTGGACGGCTCGATTGTAATCATGTATTGTCTTTCCGCTGAATGGTTAGCACGCAACAAAAGCTTTTCACTCTACCTCGGTACATGTGACCATAAACTAAACTGAACTCAACTGAACTGTTCCTCAGGTGGCTCACACTGTGTGTAGACCATCGCCCACAGTAACGTAACATCCAGTATGAATATTCCACACATGTATCCTTGCAATGACGATGCAACGTTAGCTTTAGGAGAGTAGCACCATGTTCAAGTTTGCCTCCCTTGATGCCCATTCCCCATGTGAGAAACAGGGCACAAAAATGACAGTGTTTTGAGAAGGTGATAGCGTCTTAAATACCAGAAATACAATCAGCCCTGTGTCTGAATGCTGAACATGGTTTCTAATAAATCCTTAAATTAGTATCTCAGTGCTGGCTTCCAGCTTTCAAAACTATCGCTGAGTGGTCCTAAGGGGTACACTAATGCAGCACAAGAAACGCGGGGTGGAAATCTTCAGGAGCAATTAACCTCTCATTAAGCTGTGCAGTCGAATCTTTTTACTGAGGAGTGCTTTGTTCAGACACTCAGTGTGCTAGAGCTGCAGTATCATTAGAACAAAACACTATTTATCCATTTAACTGATGTACTGAAGTAATATTATCTCGACACTAGTCGAGGACAGTTTCCATTCACCACACCCTCCCCCAATCCCCAGCTCCAACATCGCCCCACCTCCCCCCCCCCCCTCTGCCCCCCTCCACCCCCCCCCCCCTCTGCCCCCCTTCACCCCCCCCCCCCGCCCCTCCCCAAGAAGGCTGCTGTAATTAGATTTACAATGAAATTCTGCATCCACCAGTTTTCTCAGAGAATATAGCATTGTTTGAAGAACTGGTGTTAGTAAAAACCTTTAGAAATGTTGCATTCTAATCAAGGGACTGGGTGTTATTCATTCAGCTGCAGCTGTAACTCCCCTGCAGTTGCCACTTCAGAGAAAGACTGGGAAAATAATATTTTTTATTCCTCTCTAATTCCAGGAATCCGCTGGTTGACGGATTTCTCTTCTCAGAAAGCAACATTCTAACTCAGTCCCGATATATTTCATGTCTCTAAGAATAGAGGGGAATGCCCTGTGTGAAGAAGATGAAAAATAATAACTTTACACCTGCCTCGGAGAATGGACAACACATGGTATACGGGTGGCACAGTGGCGCGGCTGGTAGAGACGCTGCCCCACAGCGCCAGAGACATGGGTTCGATTCTGACCTCGGGTGCTGTCTGAGTGGAGTTTGCACGTTCCCCTGTGACTGAGTGAGTTTCCTCCAGGTGATCCAGTTCTCCTCCACATCACAGAGGTGGGCTGGTTTGCAGGTTAATTGGCCTGAAATATCTTCTAACGTGTGGAAAGTGGGTGCAAAAGCAGGATGACATAGAACAAATGTGAACTGCATGAAATCTGCCAAGCGCGTACATTAACAATGTCTCGTTGTGATTGTGCGTGACCTTGTACTGATCCAAGTAAACTGTTTCGACTGCTCCTTAATTATAATCATAGTTCAGATTTGTTACACAAAGAAATTGACTTTACCGAAAATAACAATAAAGTAAAGATAAACACAGAAAGCTAGATAACTCAGTGGGACAGGCAGCATCTCTGGGGACGAAGAAGGGTCTCGACCCGAAACGTCATCCATTCCTCCTCTCCAGAGATGCTGCCTGTCCCACTGAGTTACTCCAGCATTTTGTGTTTATCTTTTGGTTTAAACCAGCATCTGCAGTTCATTCCTTCACATCACGGTAAAGTAACTGCGTAAAATTTGGAGGGACAAGCATTTCACAAAATGTTTGGTGCTTTCACAGAAACGCTCCCACAAACTCCCTCAAACATTGTAAATAAATGAGTCAACCCAGGAGACTGCGGACATCTGCAACAGTATTTACTTAGTGAGTTCATAGATCCCTTTATACATTTCGCCTTTGGAAAAAATCACTGCTTAGCCGAAGCAAACACAAACACGGCATGCATAATAAAAACACGATCACACTGGTGGTGAGCAGTACCTTGGAGATCTACATTCAGTGTCTGCAGTTTAACTCAAGGGATGCACAATTGGTATTTTAGTTACAGTTTCTTGCTTTGGAAATTGTGAACAGTTCATAGAAGCACTAAGTCCTCAATTTTGTGTGATTCTTTCATACTAATTATTGTATGTGCCTTCCACTTTTCGGACGTTTCTTGGTAGCATTACTTAGGGTGTGAGAAAAATGTTCAATAATCTGTTTCACCATTGACTGCATCCCATTCAAAAACCACAACTGAAAATTGCCAGAAGTTCCTTCTAGATTTGCACTGATCTCATTTTTGCTTCCATTACCGTCAGTCTTAAGTGGACAAACCATTGTCAATTCTGCACCATTGTTACTGATGGGCGAAGCCGAGATGCAGCACATTGTAAACGGCAGGTCAATGCTGAGATGCTGAACTTTGTAAACTTTACCTTGAGGATATAATAACTAAAAACTAATGTGCCAGTGACCACGGCTTTATGTTTGCAGTGGCTTGTCTACTACGCATCACTTTCTTTACTAAAATTCTGAGCACATTCAGGCATGTCTGATAGATGTGGGAGAAACATATTCAGATATTAAGCAAACCTTGGATCTGTGCCACATTGGTCTGTTAACATCTCCAAAATTTCTTCAACTTTGGCCGCATCAATGCATAGCCCCCACAAATCAATTCCCCAAATAAAAGTCATGTTTTGACTCCAAAATGTCACCTCATTTTTATTTAAAATCACTGCACCTTTGAAGAAATGCATCTAAGTGGTTTTTTTTGTGCTCTTTTCTTCTTCCAACTTTCCTCCAAATGGACAGCCACACATTCTTTGGCAATGACTCTATTCCCAGTCATCCTTCCACCAACTCATGCATTTCCGCTTAGAAACTTGTAGCATTCCTCTGGCACATGCTTCAACGGTACTCCTTAAAGGTGTGGCAACTAAATATAATGGCTTTTCAGCTAAAGAAATATACATGTCAAAACCCAATTTGAACGTCTGCATTCATTAAAACGTTAGCACCATTTAGAAATGTCTGTGGAAGGGTCTCGACCTGAATCGTCACCTATTCCTGTTCTCCAGAGATGCTGCCTGACCCGCTGAGTTTCTCCAGCTTTTTGTGTCTATCTTCTAGAAATGTATCCACATATATTGTTGGCACTAGATAATGCTTTAACTTAATAGATTTGTTTCAAGTGCTCAAAGATCGGAACATACATGCAATGATCCATCTTATTAACATTGAACATGTCCAAACCATTGTTGCTGTTGTTGCCAGAACTAGAATATCTTGTCTGACTGAACATAAACTAAACACATTAAATACTGGCATAAAACTGACTTTAGCAGACAGTATTTTATTAATTGCACCGTTTTCGTTGTGAATGTAGATGTTTAAATTGATTTACATTCAGTCCTTTCTGCCCAACAGAGATCTTATAATCTACGATATATAATCTAGAAGCTTACAATGCAACATATATTTAAAGTCCTCAGACTGAATCAATTATACCTATTCTCCAACATGAAAAAAGAGCTCTACCATTATCTATAATATTATATTTAAGGAATTTCATCTTTGCAAGTTTAACATCTTCACTTCTATTCTGCACAGGTGAAGCAGTTACAATATATTGGTCTCCTGTATCTATTTCTCTATGGAGTTTAGGAGGTTGAAGGGGGACCTCATTGAAACTTACAGAATAATGAAAGGCATAGATAGAGTGGATGGGGAAAGGATGTTTCCACTGGTGGGAGAGACTAGGACCAGAGGTCATAGCCTCAGAATTAAAGGGTGCTCTTTTAGAAAAGAGGTGAGAAGGAACTTCTTTAGTCAGAGGGTAGTTAGTTTGAGGAACTCGTTGCCACAGAGGGCTGTGGAGGCCGTCAGTGGATATTTTTAAGGCAGAGATAGACAAATTCTTGATTAGAACGGGTGTCATGGGTTATGGGAGAAGGCAGGAAAATGGGATAAAGAAGCAGAGATCAGCCATGATTGAATGGCGGAGTAGACTCGATGGGCTGAATGGCCTAATTCCTCTCCTATAACTTGTGAACTTGTGAACTATTTGAAACCCTAGGCGGTTGCCTGATTCCAAGTGTAGAACATTCTTCATCACTTAAACCATAAGCACTGGGCCTCATTGAGAACAAAACCAGTTGGATCTCGTTCACTGGCGTTAGGTGTTCCTCTCCATTTATGTGCAGATGATTTTTGCATGATATTTCTTTGCAATGTGATTGCTCTTTCCACCCTTGTTATAAAAGCAAGGCATGATTCTTTTCTGCCAAACGCATGCTTCCTCCCACAGTTTTAATACTCCCATGTCCTTGGGGCTCCCTTAGTTTTAGCTTGCAGCTTTTTTTCCTGTCGCCCCTGGAGATTTCCATGGGTTTATTTATTGCACTAACATTCTGTCCTGTTGGCTCACTAATTGCCTTAAGTTGAATCTCCATGCTTTCTGCTACATGCCAAATCTTATCTGTTTTCTCTAAGGTCAGATTAGTTTTTAGGAGCAATCTCTCTTGCATCCTCAATTCTGCATTCCAAAACACAAGCCCCACTCTGATTATTTCCTCTGGCGTTATTGGATGAAACTCACGAACTTTGGGGAACTTTTACAATGTTGATTTATATTGACCATGCGATTCACCGGCCTTCTGTTTTATCCTCTTCAAATTTTAGCTCTAGAAGCATTGACGATACAGAGAGAAATTCCTCAACAGAGTATGTACTCATCCCTCTCACCAGCTCGAAATGCCTGAGTGAAACAACTTTCACATGCTGCTACCACTAACATGGTAGGAAGTGTTGCAGCATGGGCTCGTTTACCTTCTAGTCCAGCTCAATTGCATCGGCAAGGCCACCAGTATAATCAAAGACTCAGTCATTCCCTCTTCTCTCTTCTCCCAGCAGGCAAGAGGTACAGAAGTTGGAAAATGCATACCTTTAGATTCAGGGACATTTTCTTTGCAGCTTTTATCAGGCACCAGAAACTGTCCTCTCACCATCTTGAGTGTTGTCGTGACCTTTCATATATCTCATTGGAGACTTTGAGCTCTCTTTAATGAGAATTTATTGGACTTTACCCTGTACTAAATGTTGTACCCTTAATCTTTTATCTGTACATTGTGGACATCTTGATTGTAATCATGTATAATGCTTTATTCGACTGGATAGCACGCAAAAAAAAATGCTTTCCGCTTTACCTAAGAACATGTAACAATAATAAACTAAACAAATTTATTGCAACATTTCAAGAGCTCTTCAAGGTGATAAAGCATGTCCTGAAATCAGCATGCACAGAGTTTATGGGTGACGGTTTGTGTGGAGTTTGCACATTCTTCCTTCAGGGAAGAATGCATGGGTTCTTCCAGGTGCTCCTGTTTCCTCCCAACCCCATGCAGAGTTAGGCTTTAGACTTTGGAGATACAGCATGGAAACATGCCCTATCCTTCACTAGCACTATCCTACATACTAGGGACAATTTACAATTTGCAGAAGCCAATTAACCTACTAACCTGTTCAGCTTTGGATGTGTGGAAGGAAACCAAATCACCTGGAAAAACCCACAAGGTCACAGGGAGAACGTACAAACTCTGCACAGACTGCACCCATCTTGATCTTCCTGAGTAGCCTGACAAACCTATTGCAAAGCCTCCAGTAATGCAGTTAGCCTCCAGTGGCATCACCCATTGAGTGGACAGTGCAGCAGCTAAATGCTTGGAGCGACAAAAATAGTTTGAGCACATCTCGGACTTTGACAGATTTTTGAGCAGTCTGATGGCATGACTGACGCCCTCCATTCTGGTCGCCTGATTTCAGCAGTGTCCCTTTAATTAGTGAGAAAAGCACGAAGGTAGGAGAACATGCTCCTGACTTTACTTGTACTATGCTCGGCGATTGTTGTGTGGAGTTCTGAACTCCAGTTTATGTTGGGACAGATGGAACAGTGCGGTGCGTGAGTGAATAATGAATGTCATGGGCTGTGTGTGCCCGATTCCGAGTAAACATCAGGCTTTCGAAAGTGAATCATGCACAGAGGTAGGTGCCTGATCCAATTTTGCGACTGGCTTAGTTTCACCTGGAAATGATCACTGCTGTGATCAATGCTGGGTAAAATTGATTTTTGATGTTTTCAAAAATAATTCTCTGTGACCTAATTTCTAGGCTCAGTTTCCTTATCTTCCTCTCTGTACATTCTTGAACTGCAGCATTGCGATTGCCTCTTTCCAATCTACTGGGGGCGCTCCAGATGATTACATCACCAATACATCTACTAATATCTCTGTGGCCACATCTTTTAGCTCCCTGGAAAGCAGACTATCAGGGAAGATAGTAAAACATATTTTGAAATTTGTCGCCTGTGTCAAATGCGACCTAAGTCGAGCGGAAAGGTATCATGTGGAAAGGGGAAATGTGTTAAGATGACTGAACTCATCTTTACCTTATGGTAGTTCTTTAGAGGGGGGGGGGGGGGGGAAATCCCATCAAAGTGGAATAGAAACTGAAATAGTTTGTGGATTTTACGGGCAAATTTCTCCAGACTCGACCAAGTTTTTATTCACACTGCAGAGTGAGTCACGACGTAAGAAATAGAACTGGATAGAACTAGGTAGGCGACGTAAGAAATAGAACTAGGTAGACACAAAAACCTGGAGCAACTTAGCGGGACAGGCAGCATCTCTGGAGAGAGGGAATGGGTGACGTTTCGGGTCGAGACCCTTCTTCAGTCTGAAAGGTCACCCATTCCTTCTCTCCAGAGATGCTGTCTGCCCCGCTGAGTTACTCCAGCTTTTTGTGTCTATCTTCGGTTTAAACCAGCATCTGCATGCAGTTCCTTCCCACACAAATAGAACTGTGGTGATGTCTTCATTTAGTAGGTTGTCGAACAAAACATAGGAATAACCACGGAAAAGTATCATCTTGTTGCGATTTCAAATGGGCCAGCAGATTATTATTTTTTTGCCGATGGCCCCCTGCTGATTTTGGGAAGAGGAGAGGTGAGGGGGTAAGGTTAATACCGTCTGTCAATCCGTCATGATAATTCCACAGTCTCCAGCTCAGCCTCTGCTGTTTTCTCCCAGGGACTGTAGCCAGCAGGTGAGACCCTTTCTCCCCCTCCCTCTGCAAAGCCACACTGGCTGTAATCCAAATGTACACAGGGCAAGGCTCCCTGCAGCAAATCCCACAGCTCCAAGGCAGCAGCTCAAAGATTGGAAAAATCCACTCCACCGGTGAAAAATTATAGTGAGCTTTGAACAGATTGAATTCTATTCAGCCTTTAGCCATATTTATCTATTCGTGCTGTGTCCTTTTCTTTTTGCCAATTTCTTCATCTCCTCCTGAAGGCAGTGCCTCCTAGGTGAAGCCCAATATTCCACGGGTACCATCTGCTCCCCAGCAGGAGGAAGGCATTACGTGGAGGTCAGATGTAGCAATGTGCACTCAATACACCGAAGGCTTGCAGAAAGGAAAGCAACTGCTGGAGCTCTTATACCTTCAGCTTGTGAAACTCCTCGACAACAGCACATTGCACTGGCTACAGCGCCTGGAGGGCGTTATATAATTTCTGCTGCCTCAAACGCAAGAAGATGAAGAAGAAGTGAAACCACTACTTGAGTTTCATTTATTTTCACGTGTACCGAGGTACAGCGAAAAACCTTTTGTTGTGTGCTAACCAGTCAGCACAAAGGCAATACATGATTACAAGCGAGCCGTCCACAGTGCACAGATACATGATAAAGGGAATAACCTGAATAATATTTAGTGCAAGATAAAGCCAGTAAAGTCCGATCAGAGATAGTCCGAGGGTCTCCAACGAGGTAGATGGTAGTTCAGGACTGCCTCTGGTTGTTGGTAGGATGGTTCAATTTCCTGATGGCAGCTGGGAAGAAACTATCCCTGAATATGGAAATGTGCGTTGTCATACTTTTATACCTTTTGCCCGGTGGGAGAAGGGAGAGGAGGGAGCGGCCGGGTTGAGACTCGTCCTTTTTATCATTCACAGGATGCTGCTGTCACTGGCAAAGTGATGATTTTGAGTGGCCTCCCAAAGGTATTTATTCACAAAATGCTGGAGTAACTCAGCAGGTCAGGCAGCATCTCGGGAGAGAAGGAATGGGTGGCGTCTTGGGTCGAGACCCTTCTTCAGACCAGTGGCCTGATCAAATGGCAATTGGTTGCATTGGATTTGTCCATCATTTTGTGTACAGAACAAAATGGTGCGGCGCGGTGGCGCGGCGCGGTGGCGCGGCGCGGTGGCGCGGCGCGGTGGCGCGGCGCGGTGGTGCGGCGCTGTGGTGCGGCGCTGTGGTGCAGCGCGGTGGCGCAGCGGTAGAGTTGCTTCCTTACGGTGCCAGAGACCTGGGTTCAATCCTGACCACAGGTGCTGTCGGTACAGAGTTTGTACGTTCTCCCTGTGACCACATGAGTTTTTTCCGGTTTCCTCCCGCACTCCAGAGACATACAGATTTATAGGTTAATTGGCTTCTGTAAATTGTCCCCAGTGTGCAGGATAATGCTAGTGTCTCGGTTGATACAGACTATACTGAGTCTGGCTGGCACAGACTCAGTGGGCCAAAGGGTCTGTTTTTACACTCTCTAAAGTCTGAAGTTTAAAGTAAAGTCTAAAGAAAATATCTGCCCAAATTTCCATGTTGCAGATGTACAAGGCATCTTAGCTGAAGGCATGGACTGCAAGCTTACAACAGTACAGGCTGGAAATTGTTGTAGCAAACTGCTTTGATGTGTTTCTTATTGTTATGTGGAGTGACAAGGGTTTCGACCTGAAACGTCACTTATTCAACCTGCATGTCTCTGGAGTGTGGGAGGAAACCGGAAAAAAACTCATGCGGTCACAAGGAGAACGTACAAACTCTGTACAGACAACTCTCCAGAGCTGCTGCCTGACCTGCTGCGTTACTTCGACACTTTCATGTGGAGTGAATTGTATTGCCTGAAGTCTGGTTTCAGGAATATTGAGGACTTTAGAAGGGGACTAAAAATGATTAACGAAAACTCAACCTTGTCTCAGTCATTGTAAGCAATTGTGAATAAGATGATCGGAATGCATGCACATATCTTCATGTAAATCATCCTGTTCACCACACAATTCATGAGGGACCCTTGCTATCTTTGGTACACATAGCAGAAGCTCAAACACACATGCTCGGCAGTTGTCTAATGGTTAACAGGTGATCATCCTCCCTAAGAGGTAAGAGATTGGGTCTGTTTAACATTGTGTTGGCTCCAGGATGGTGCATCTGTTGACATAAGCTCTGAATCAAGTTATTCCTTTGTAATGGACATTGTAATCAGATACTTCAACTAGCTTTGCAATGCTGCAGGCACTCTTGATGTTCACTAAAGTTATACTGAGAGGTGGTTCCATCAATGAGACTGAGGGTCTACTGGTTAGCTCTCGATATTCCTGCAGGCATAAAATCCCATGCACAGTTTTGCCGTGCTATAGAGTCCATATCAAGCATTATACAGATGAAAAGAATAAATTTAATTAAGTCATCAAATATTTTGAACCAATTCTAATACTGACAAGCATGCACGACGTCTTTGTTTTTGGCAATGAGGGGCAACACATTGGCACAGCGACACATTTGCTGCCTCACAGCGCCAGAGACCTGGGTTCGATTCTGACTATGGGTGCTGTCTGCACGGAGTTTCTACGTTCTCCTTGTGCCCGCGTGCTTTTCTCCGAGGGTGCTCTGATTTCCCCACACATTCCAATGGCGTGCAGGTTTGCAGGTTAATTGGCTTCTGTAAAATAGTCCCACATGTGTAGGCTAGAGCTAGTGTGAATGGGTGATCGATGGTCGCGGCAGACTCGGTGTGCTGAAGGGTCTGTTTCCACACTGTATCTCTAAACTAAACTAAAGTAAAGTAGAGGAAGTAAGTATGAGAATCCTTATTCTGAATGATACTCAGGCTAGTGGTCAGACATGAAGAGAACACAGAAGAATATGGCACAGGCACAGGCCCTTCAGCCAACAATGTCCGTGCCAGACATGAGTCCAAGTTTAACTAATCTCCTCTGCCTGCATGTCCCTCCATTCCCTGCATATCCATGTGCCTATCTTAAAATCTCTCAAATGCCAATATTGTATCTTCTTCTATCACCACCCCTGGCAGCACATTCTTGGAACTCAGCACGCTCTGTGTGAAAGACTTGCCTCATACATCTCCTTCACACTTTGTCCCTCTCCCCTCAAAACATCTAGACTTGTACTAGGTGTCCTGGGGTATTGCTCTAGGTCAGCCAAATGCATTTCTACAAGAATTTGAGCTTGCTTGACTGGGCCACATGGTGTTGATTATTCTAAAATGCATTTAGATGCATCTAATGTCATCTAGTCTTTGACATTTCCACTCTGGAATAAGGTTTCTGACGGTCTACCCCATCCATGTCTCCCATAAATCGATTTACTTTTGTGAGGTCTCCCCCAAGCCTCAAAAACAAAATCCAAGTTTGTTCAACTTTTCCTTGTAACAGGGTTCGGGTAAACCTCTTTTGCTCCCTTTCCAAAGCCTCTGCATCCTTCCCGTAATGGGGCCACCGGAACAATAGACAATAGACAATAGGTGCAGGAGTAGGCCATTCAGCCCTTCGAGCCAGTACCGCCATTCAATGCGATCATGGCTGATCACTCTCAATCAGTACCCCGTTCCTGCCTTCTCCCCATACCCCCTCACTTCGCTATCCTTAAGAGCTCTATCCAGCTCTCTCTTGAAAGCATCCAACGAACTGGCCTCCACTGCCTTCTGAGGCAGAGAATTCCACACCTTCACCACTCTCTGACTGAAAAAGTTCTTCCTCATCTCCGTTCTAAATGGCCTACCCCTTATTCTTAAACTGTGGACACACAATATTCGACACACAATATTCCAAACGCGGCCTAATCAAAGTCCTAGAAAGCACACAACATGCCCTCTTTACCACTCCATCTATTTGTGTGGCCACTTTCAGGGAGCTATGGACACGGATCCTGAACCATCTGTATAATAATGCTGTTCATCAATGAAGGCATTCAGTCTTGAAAGACTTTGGACTTTGGATAAGTCTTTGAATTTCTCTAAAGTTTATTCATACATATTTATTAAACTTCTGATGGTTCAGTGTAGTTTCCTTGGAGCACAGTCCATTAGTTTTTTCCACTTTAACCCTGTGATACCCTGATGTACAGCCAGGAGTACCAAAGCCTTGGCTTTGTTAATGCAAGATGCTCCAATAGAAAATGCATGTGCACTGAAAGATTGAGGAAAGTTCCTCCAATATGACTCCATCTGAGGCAGTTAAAGCAGAAACACAATTTGTGAGGAGGAGCCAGCGTTGCCCTCGCAGCTGCGGCTTGCCTGCAGTCCGTCTGTCTTTTGTGTTTTTTGTTGTTTTTGTATGAATTGTAATTTTAATATGATGTAGTGTTTGTATGTTATGTGTGCGGGGGTGGGAGGGAACGGGAACTGTAACATTCTCTCTCCCGAACGGAGACGCGACCTTTGTTTCTGTGTCGTGTCTCCGTTCCCGCTGCGGCCTACCACCGGCCATGCACCTGGGACCACCTGGGCTCTGGTTCGCAGAGCCCGCGGCCCGGACTCACCACCTGCGGCGCTGGCCGCCTTCGGATGCTGCGGGAGCGGCTGCGACTCGACTCCGGAGGCTCTGGCGCAGGCCGCCTGGACGTCGAAAGCCCGCAGCCCCCTGGATGGGGGCCGACATCGGGAGCTCCGGCAGTGGCAGCGTCTTTGCCCGCCCCGAATCGTGGGGCTTGGGTCGGCCCGCCACGGACCTTTCACCACCCGGCAGGGGCTTCAATGTCGGGAGCCCCAACCGCCCTGACGTGGCAACTCCAACAGCCTGACCGCGGGAGAAGACGACAGGGGAAGAGAAAAAGACATTCTGGCCTTCCATCACAGTGAGGAGGTGACTGGAGGAGACTCACTGTGATGGATGTTTCTTTTGTTTGGTGTTAGTTTATGATTGTATGTGTCATTGCATTTTTATTGATTATTCTTATTGGTCTTATTGTTGAACTGCGGGTAATGTTTCATTTCACTGCACATTTATGTGTATGTGACAAATAAATGACTATTGATTATTGACTATTGAAATTACACACAAAATATAGATCCTTCGATGATGGTTCATCAAGTATTCACCGGCCATTTGCAATATCATAGCCAGCATAAATTAAATGGGAGTCACCTTTATTTCAAATCACAGTTGGTTAGAAAATCAAATATTTTTACCTAAATATAATGCCTTTAATTATTACCAAAGCAGATCTCATATTTATCAAAAATGTCTTATTCTGTATGCCAATCGCTGATCACACATACATCAATGAATCTCCAGGGACATGCGGTTGGAGCCATTGTGTATGTCAGGGCATTACGCGTTTATATGCATGGATGACCTAGAAGCATTTTGGTAACAGTCCCATTCCCATTCAATAGTCAATCTTAATAATGTTCAATTGTGTAGTGTACATAATCATTGTCTGATGCCACGGAGTTTTAGGTGAAGAAGTTTTCCAAAAACAATATTAGCTGCGACCCTAGTACATCCCATAATCTCTCGATGCAGGTTAAATCCTAATAGTTGGGAATTTCCTCAATGACCCTTGTCCAATTGATCACCATTAATTTTGTGAATAAATCATGAAATATAATGTATCCGTTTCCCCCATCCTCTAACAAGATTATGGTGGTCTATATTTATTTCCACATTCCAGGATCAATTTCTCCAAACTAAAAGACAATGGGTAAATTAAATGATGTTCAAGAAGTTAGTTAAGTTCGTTTATAGAAAACTCAATTTATGTGGCCACAGAGTAACATCCTTCAGTCACAAATAATTCCCTATTTGATGTCCATCTGTCTACTCTGTAAGAGGTGTTAACAAACAACAACTTCTGCCTTCATACCTCTCATTTTTAAGCATTGATTTGTCCTCCTTTTTTCCAATTGAGTTTAGTTCAGTATAGCTTAGTGATACAGCATGAAAACAGGCCCTTTGGCCCACTCCACGCCCACCAGCAAATACCCCTGCATTTGTTCTATCCAACATACTAGGAACAACTTACAGAGGCCAATTAACCTACAAGCTTGCACGTTTTTGAAGTGTGGGAAGAAACCGGATCACCCGGAGAAAAGTCACGCAGTCACAAGGGAGAATGTACAAACTCCGTTCTGACAGCACCCGTAGTCAGGATCAAACCCGGGTCTCTGACGCTGTAAAGCAGCAACTACACCACAGTGCCCCTGTGCCGCCCATTTAGTTAGATGAGGTATAAGAAAATAACTGCAGATGCTGGTACAAATCGATTTATTCACAAAATGCTGGAGTAACTCAGCAGGTCAGGCAGCATCTCGGGAGAGAAGGAATGGGTGACGTTTCGGGTCGAGACCCAGTTATTTTCTTATATTCCTTCTCTCCCGAGATGCTGCCTGACCTGCTGAGTTACTCCAGCATTTTGTGAATAAATAGTTAGATGAGGTAACAGTTCTGATCTTTGGGCCATTCATGCTTCACAATAACCTGCATTTTTAAAACCCAACTCAGCCTAAATTCAGAAGCCTGTGCATTGGCTTACTCTGCTCGTTTTTTCTCCTTCTGATACATTCATCTTTTGGTTGTCTCATTGGGCCGCACAGTAAACAGTGAACTAGCTGGAAAAGTCCAACTGACATGAAGAAAAAGCCATTGCGTACAGATCACCTCACCATTTAAAAAGCCTCCGGTTACATGTCGGCATTCCTCAGCGATGAAGTCTTTGTTAACAATCGACATTTTTGGCACCTTGCTTGATTGTAGAATTCCTGTGGTTACCCACCCGAGCTCAGGTGAGGAGTCCTTTTGTATGGGCTCTCTGGGGATTGATGCTTGCGGTCAGCAGTTGTGAATGGCGTATTGATTGTACTTTTATTGAGAAGCCGGCAATAGCAATGAAGACTTCGTGCAGTGAGTCATGACATCCATCAAAATATAGCTCTCGAAACATGAATGAAGCAACAATCAAATTCATGAACTAATTATACTGGCGGGTTTCCTGTGGTATTGCTCTTGGTAAGTCAAATGCATTTTTACAAGAATCAGAGCTTTCTTCCCTGGGCCACATGGTGTTGATTATTCCAAAATGCATTTATAGGATAACTGGAGCGGAGTTTTCATAAATGTATATCTTTTTAAAAGAAAGAGGAAATACATAATTCAGCTTATGAGAAATAGCATATTTTTAGAATAAACCGTTTATGATTTTGCTCATACTATAATTTTATCTGAGGTATCACAAAAAGCTGGAGTAACTCAGCGGGTCAGGCAGCATCTCAGGAGAGAAGGAATGGGTGACGTTTCGGGTCGACCCGAAAAGTCACCCATTTCTTCTCTCCTGAGATGTTGCCTGACCCGCTGAGTTACTCCAGCTTTTTGTGATACCTTCGATTTGTGCCAGCATCTGCAGTTATTTTCCTACATCATTTTATCTGAAGTGAGAGAGAACAGAAAACGAGCATCATCACAATATTTTTTCCACTGAGTTATTGACCTTGTCTAATTTGGACATTCTTAAATCTGTGGCCCCAGCCACGTCAAGTGATTCTGCAGTTTGCTTCCGGCAAATGTACCTGTAAACCTGTAAACCTTTCTGGATCGTTCACAGCTATGTGAAGCCGACAGGGATCCCAGCATGTTACAGCTCCTTTAAATACTCAGAGATCATAAATCATGGAAAAGTAAAGTCCGACCCGATGCGCTTACTGTCTCTAGTTTCTGTCTGAATCAAGCCACCTGTCTGAATACGGATGATAAGCTTGTCAAAGATTGTTACCGCTTATATATATATATGTGTGTGTATATGTAGGTATTTGAAAGGCCTTGACAGAGTCTGCAATCTGCACATACTTTCAGGATGCAGTAAATTAGACACTTGTCTTTTCGAGTCCTTGAGACTGTGTTCAAATACAACCCAGACGGAGGGGTTAAAAGTCTGCTTTCCCTGATATCAAAAGTAAATAAAGTGACCTTCAGAAGTTTTAATTCATTTTCTAGTTGGCAAGGAGAAACAGCACAGCACTTTTCCTCATTTTGGCATTCAGTTGAAAATCGGACTCAAAACAAAATCGCACGTCGTCAGGCAAATGTGGGTTTTTTTTCTCAGCTTAAAGAATCTAATTATGGAAAGAAAGATAACTTCAGTCACTTGCAACCTGGGCAGCACTAGAAAGTACTTGAAATCAAAGATGGAAAAATATTCATTTCCCCAATATTAACATGCCTCTCTTTGGCAAGAACAAGCATAATGCACATACACAGAAATCATTCTTCGAGTTGAGAGAGAGTGAGTGGGTAGACTCCTAAGCACCCTGTTTATTAAATTAATAAAGGATAGGAGGAGAAAACATAAGAAAAACTGTCATCTGCAGCCGCAGTATGTAACTGAAAACATTATCACTATAATGTGACACAGATGTCCTTATGCATAATATATGTCTCACTTAGAAACCCTGTTGTTCACCATTAAAACAAACCACTCGAAAGATTTACCATGCATTAGGCGAGTAAAACCGCAGTCAGTTAGGGCCACAAAGGGCCTCATTATCTCCCACATGATAATGTCTTTTCTCTAGCAGCATAAACAGCTGTGCACTACCAGACACGATGGATCCCAACTTACAAGAATGTGGGATTCATTTCACCAAATCTTCCTTTTCATCAACTTAATGTTGGAAATATCTGATTGTGACTAACAATTGGAAAGAAGCAGATTATCAGCATTAATGAATTGCATGTCTGAATTGCCCATGCATCTCTGTATAGATTTGCCTTCATACGTCTGTGCATTTGTGTACATGTTTCTCAAGCTGTGTAATTGAGCATCTGGGAATGTTTAAGGCAGAGAAACGGCACACACACGCACGCACGCACGCACGCACGCACACACGCACGCACGCACACACGCACACACGCACACACACACACACACACACACACACACACACACACACACACAAAAAAATAATAATAATATGGCGTTCAAGTGGAAATGTAATTCCAGGAGAAATATTTCTCATTCAGTGGTTGCAAAACCGCTATGTGAAAGCAACAGAAAGAGATTTTCATCCAAAGCTCCAGACAACGCTCACAAGCATTCAGATCACCTAAGGTTCAGATATTTTTAAAATGTCATTTTTACTTTGAGGACTCTGGCAGCAGTGGGAGTGAGCTTTCCAATTCTACCAAACATATAAGATAATTAGGGGATTGGACACATTAGAGGCAGATAACATGTTCCCAATGTTGGGGGAGTCCAGAACAAGGGGCCACAGTTTAAGAATAAGGGGTAGGCCATTTAGAACGGAGATGAGGAAGAACTTTTTCAGTCAGAGGGTGGTGAAGGTGTGGAATTCTCTGCCTCAGAAGGCAGTGGAGGCCAGTTCGTTGGATGCTTTCAAGAGAGAGCTGGATAGAGCTCTTAAGGATAGCGGAGTGAGGGGGTATGGGGAGAAGGCAGGAACGGGGTACTGATTGAGAATGATCAGCCATGATCGCATTGAATGGTGGTGCTGGCTCGAAGGGCTGAATGGCCTACTCCTGCACCTATTGTCTATTGTCTATTGTCTATTGTCTAAAGGGCAAGATTTTCCAATGAGCAGTCCACATTTACAACATTGTATACTCTATTCAATGGCAGAAATGGTTAACATTTTCTTTCGAAGCACTTTGCATGGTCAGTATTAGCCATGCCAAAGACTGATGTGTGTCTTTTGCTCTTGACATGGCATAATGTGGAGGGAATTTCTAAAACTTAAAGCCTGCCGGCTAAATGGTTATTACAAATATATGATAGACTCAAGAGTCAAGAGTGTTTTACTGTCGTATGTCCTGAAATGGAGCAAAGAAATTCCTACCTGCAACAGCATTACAGATGTGTGTTTAGTTTGGTTTAGTTTAGAGATAAGGGGCGGAAATAGGTCCTACGGCCCACCGAGTCTGCACCGACCGACCAGCGATTCCCCACACATTAACACTATCCTTCACACACTAGGGACCATTTACACTTATACCAAGCCAATTAACCTACAAACCTGTAGATCTTTGGAGTGTGGGAGGAAACCGGAGATCTCGGGGAAAACCCACGCGGTCACGGTGAGAACGTACAAACTCCGTACAGACAGCACCCGTAGTCAGGATCAAACCCAGGATCAAACCTGGGTCTCCAGCGCTGCAGGTGCTGTAAGGCTGCAACACTACCACCGTGCTGTTATACAATTGGCAAACAAACAAATAAACAAGCAATAATAGTGCAAATAAAAAGATAATGCTCCCAAATCTAGGTAGTTTGGAGCATAATTGTAGTGAAGTTGTAGTGTTTAATAGCCTGATGATTGTAGGGAAGTCTGATGGTTGTAATTAAATATATTTTAATTAAGTGATAGCACAAATAATGTACTTTGAGTGCCTACTTAATGATGCAGTTGCTCAACAACTAAATGAAATGAACATTGGATGATGGGACCTAAAATCATCTAAAGGAGATTCTGCTATAAATTTAAACCAGTGGTTTCTACTGTGCAAGTTAACAAAGCAAAAAAGTGAAAAATCACAGAGTCGAGACACAAAATGCTGGAGTAACTCCTCGGGACAGGCAGCATCTCTGGATAGAAGGAATGGGTGATGTTTTGGGTCGAGACCCTTCTTCAGACTCAGTATGGACCCACAACACCACCCATTCCATCATTTTGAGGCATTTTGTGTCTATCTTTGGTGTAAACAAACATTTGCAGTTTCTTCCTACACAGTGAAAAATCATTGATTGAAATCATAAGTCTGCATCGCCCAGCTGTTGTCCAGAATTATTGTCCAGAATTATTGTCGTGTTAAGCCGACACCACACTTATACTTATGGGTTTTTAACTGGGAATCCTCTCCAATTGCAGATGCTGGAGGAGAAAATGGGAAATAATTAGATGCAAACAAAGTAGGTGCCATTGATATCTTGACCACTTGACCAACCACCCTTCTCTTTCATTCATCCACATAGCCAAAGGCTTTAATCTTTGACCTTGTCCATGAGATGGGGACATGTGTGCAGAGATTGAGTTATTTTGTGGCAGAATAGTGCAATGCATTGCAACCGGCATTGTCTGTAATGCATTGTCGGAGGTCGAAGCCCCGGGGTCGGTCGTCAGAGCCCTGGGGTCGGATGTCGGAGCCCCGGGGTCGAAGTCCGGAGGTCGGAGGGCAAGATCGGAGGTCGGAGGCCGGAGTCCTGAAGTCGGAGGCCGAAGTCGCATAGGGGGACCATCGAGGACAAAGGGGGACCCAGAGTCGAGGGCCATCGAGAACAAAGTGGGGTGGGGGGGACCAGGCTCGGGGGGAGGGGAGCTTCGAGAACTAAGGGGGACCAGGCTCGGGGGGGAGGGGGGCTTCGTGAACAAAGAGGGGTGGAGGGGGGCACCATTGGGACAAAAAAGAGGGATACTTTGGAAATTTGTTGACGCTCTTTACATGGCAACCCTCTGCATGCCTAGGTATGCAAAACAAACCACCTCACTGTGAACTGTCACATGTGACAATAAAAGTATCTAATCTAATCTAATCTAACCAGACCATAGAATCACTTTGAAGAGCGAAAAGGGTGATAGCTGTTAATATCATTGTTGCTATGAATTTTTATATTGCTAGCTCATATCCATCAAATCCCATGACCTGTAGTCAATATCTATGTTATGGAGGAGTTCCACGAGTAGCTCTGCCTGGCCAGACATGTTTTTACTTTGCTAATGCAGATGTAGAAGGAGACAATGGAACCTGACTCATGGCTTCTTTGACACTCTGAAGATGAGAGGAGCTATTTTTAAGGTACTGGCTTTGAGGTGGAGCATATCACTTGACTTTAATGCAATAACTTCAGGAGGTGTAGAAGGCATGGGTATTACCATTAGGTTTACCAGAAGGGACTGAGGACAAATATATCAGGATTAATGCTGTGCAAGTGTATTTAGATTCTCGGTTGTAGCAACACAATGGCCCAAAATATTTATCTTTACAAGCACAAAGTTCATCAAAAAAAGGGTTTTTCAAGTGGCCCTGTTGTCCCTGAGGTGGTTGCTGGTGTCAGAATTGAAAATATGTCTTTATGCACCAGATCTTTGCAAAGCAAATGTAATCTGCCAGACTTTCTTGCGACAAAATAACATCGACACTTTACTTAAGTGTCCCCATTAAAGATGTATTCTATTCCCGCCACATATAATTTGAATTAAGATCCTTCATGTTTTTGTGCAAACCCCGGGAAAAGTCAAGATTGCCTGAATATGACAGACGAGTTCAAAAGCCTCAGAACAGCAGTGTGTCAAGGTTCATCGAAGTCAAGCCCTTCAATCACCCTGTAAAGGAGGGAAGGGGTCGTCCAGTTTTGTGTTAAGTGGCATGTCACGCTGTCTGGTTTAATGTTTTCTTAGCTTTTCGTTCTCTCACAGACGTATTGACAAGCCATGAAATGTATCCCCGCTCCCAGTCTTTTCATATTAGAAAAAGCCAACTGAAGCATTAGTTATGTGTTAATCCTCCAGTGTTTCTATCTTATTGTCAAAAAGGCTTTTTAATATACTATGGTGTAATTCACCAAGAATCAGTTCTCATAGAGCAGAGTGTTTCAGCTCCACTGCCCCTGTCAACTTTCCATAAATTTTGTTCTCCTTTCCAGTCTCCCGATAAGATTCAAGATTCAAGATTCAAGATATCTTTATTTGTCATCCAAAAAACAAGTTTTTTGGACGAAATTTCGTCACCCACAGTCCAACAATAAGAGCAATAAAATAAGCAAATTACACAACCCCAACCAACACAAAACCGATAAGGAGCCTCCAAACTTAATGTGGAGTCATATCTCAGCAGGAAGATATCGGTGATTTACTTTGGTGAATAACATTTAGAACTATATCGAGTTTATTGCCATATACATGAGTTCGGTGAGGGAGGATCTCGACCCGAAACGTCACCCATTCCTTCACTCCAGAGATGCTGCCTTGCCCGCTGATTTAAGGGCCTGTCCCACTTAGGCGATTTTTTTGGCGACTGCTGGCGACTGTCAAAGTCGTAGCAGGTCGCTGAAATTTTCTTTTACCTGATGACAATGACCACGACAATGCCGAGTCAGGTCGAGATTACACCGTCTTCGGAAACATCGTGAAATTCCTACGCTGTCAATGCTTCTCCAACGTCCTACTTTTCGCTGAAATCACTGACAAGTCAGTAAGTACTTGAGAGTTTTGAAATATAACATCTTGCACGGGTTACTTGAAAACCAAGCTTCACTGTAACAAGGCATAAACTGGATTTACTTCCAGTTTACTAATAGCTGTATTAAAAAAATATATTTAAAAGTGGTTAAGTGGGTTTTTGTGAAAAGTGTGTGGGCATTCTTTGAAAATGTAGGGAGATGCATATCTGGTTTCTGGGTTGCCTATCTGGGTTGAGCGCCCACTTTAAATGTAATGGCTGATGGCCATAAACATCGTGAAAATTCCCAAGCTTACCTGACCGTCAAACTGTTGCCTCCAATCTACCTGTCAAATGTCCTGACGGTAAATAAATTGGTTAAACACAAGCATTTGATGGTATTTTGAAATGACTACTTATTTTAATATTATGTGCTTCTAAAATGCATCTAAGACAACCTAGCAAACCTGGGAACAGCATGCGACAGCGCCCGCAATAAGCAACGACACCTGCCGACAAGCCAGCTGTCGCCGAGAAATTTCAAACCGGATGATTTCTCAGCGACGCGCCGAGATCCACTATGATTTTTGGAAGACTCCTCATGATCATGCCCGCGACACCCCGGCGAACTGTCGGCAACAGCCTAGTCGCCGGCAGTCGCCTTAAAATCACCTAAGTGGGACAGGACCTTTACTCCAGCATTTTGTGTCGATCTTAAGTACAATGAAGATCTTGCTTGCAGGCATAAAGGCTCAGATGTCACATGAGGACATGAATTATACACAAATTACACAAATTAGAGTGAAAAAAAAGAGACTGCAAAAGACTTTGATGTAAAACATAATATTATCTCCCTACAGGATGTGCAATAGGTAAATATAGCGATATTGTGATGATTTTACTGGTGTTATCCTAGTGATGCTATCTTGCAGGAGATTGTATTTTGCATTGCCAATACTGTGTTCCTTCCCTAACTAAACAACAAATAGTTCCAGTCACCAAAATCATCCAACACATAATCCGGCATGCTCAGATGTTTGGTAATACTAGACAAATAGATTTTTTAGGCGTGAATATTATTCCTATCAATGCCGCAACGCAATTAGTGTCTATCTTCAGTGTAAACCAGCATCTGCAGTTCCTTCCTACACAATACGTAAATGGAGTTGGATCACAATTTGGCCGCACATTCATGAGTGTATAGAGAATATAGTAAACGGGTTAATAAGCATCCTTGTGAAGCATCGAAGTTCAGAATTATTGGAGGCGATGTTTTGTCACCCACCCTGACTGATTGTATTCTATGGGTCAGGAAGTCAAGGATCCAGTTCAGAGGGAGTTGCTGAGTCCCAGAACCAGATGTTTGGAGATTAGTTTGGTTGGAATTATGGTGTTGAAGGAGGAGCTAAAGTCAATGTCTAACGTAGGTTCCCTTTTTATCCAGGTGTTCCAGGGATGAGTGTAGTGCCACGCAACACGTTTGTTGCGGTGGGAGGCAAATTGCAGTGGATCATGGCTGTTCGGGAGTTTAGAGTTGATGTGTGCATTATAAGCTTCCCGAAGCACTTTAGTGTAGTTTAGTTTAGTTTAGTTTAGTTTAGTTTAGAGGTATAGCACGGAAAGAGGCCCTTCTGCTCACCAAATCTGCACCGACCAGCAATTCCCCCTCCCCCATACTAACACTATCCTACACACACTGGGGGCAATTTACTATTATACCGAGCCAATTATCCTACAAACCTGTACGTCTTTGGAGTGTAGGAGGAAACCGGAGCACCCGGAGAAAACGGAGTGAACGTACAAACTCCGTACAGACAAGCACCCGTAGTCAGAATCGAACCCGGGTCTCTGGCGCCGTAAGGCAGCAACTCTACCCGCTGTGCCACCGTGCCACCCACTTTACGATGGTAGATGCCAGACCCACCAGATGATAGTCATTAAAGTACTTTACCTTGTGTTTCTTTGACACCAGGATGATAGTGGTTTTCTTTGAGCAAGTGGGAACCTCATATTGAAGCAGAGAGAGGTTAATGCCTGTGACTGCCCCCCTGTTAGCTGATCCACGCAGGTTCAGTGGTCACGGCTGGAGACTTCAGCGGGGCCAGTTAATTTCCACTGAATCACTCTCAAGAAGGCTGATTTGATGGTCTGCAATGTTGGCTGCGGGTACAGATGCACCCAATACAGTTGGGGTGGGTGATGTCATCTCATTGACCTTCTGTTCTAATGCATTGAACTCATCGGGGAGAGATGCATTGATGCTAGCAGTTCCACCCAATTTCAACAATTAGTCCTCCCTATTCACTTGTGCAAAGAATTTCAAAGATTCATTACATTTTAAATTCCTTCCCAACTCAGTTGTGAACGTCTGACCCATATTTTGATTATTGAGAGATTGCTGCATTATCAGTGATGTCAAAATCCACATCCTGTTTAACCGATGGGTGGAGTTTAAGATGTAAAATGAGTGGATTATGATTGATATTGTTACCAAACTCGTCTTATTTATAGACCCAACATTCCCGAGATTTAACCATGACTGAAGAACACAACATTGGCATTTGTGAGTTTGAAGCGTAGGGACAACTAATTCCTATTAAACAGGTTTTAGTTATAGTTTAGTTTAGTTTGGAGCTACAGCGCATAAACAGGCCCATTGGCCCACCGAGTCCGTGCCAATCAGTGATCCCCACACACTAACACTATCCTACAAGCATTAGGGACAATTTTCAATTATACCAAGCCAATTAACCTACAAACCTGTACGTCTTTGGAGTGTGGGAGGAAACTAGAGCATCCGGGAGAAATCCCAAGCAGGTCATGGGGGGGATGTACAAACTCTGTACAGACAGCACCCGTAGTCAAGATGGAACCCAGGTCTCTGGCTCTGTAAGGCAGCAACTCTACCACTGTGCCCCCCCCCATTTCTCTGATTTCTCTGAGCATTTCTGTGGGCTACTGAGCTGTGCTCATGGACATGCTGTTATTCATTCGCCAAGCTCAGTCCCCTCGCTAAGGAATAGATCATGGAGTTTCCTGAATGTAGTCGACACCAGCCTCACTTTAAGTCCTGGGATTTAGTTGCTTTGGAGTTGCAAAACTGCTGAGATATCTGTTGTTTGATGGACACATATCTTCATACCTTTCTTTTAAAAGGAAATTTGACATTCACAATACTTAACCAAAATGCTACCAGTCTCCATGAAAGAGAAAATATACCTGCAATTATGCATTGACTTTCAAAATTGTAGGTCTTCTCAAAGTATGTTTTTGACAATTAAGTCAGTTGGAAATGTACTCATGGTTGTACAAAAGGAAACACTCTCTTCGATTCATTGGGAATAAAAAATAACTTTATCTTACACTAAACGTTATACCCTTTATTCTGTATCTGTACACTGTGGACAGATTGATTGTAATCATGTATAATCTTTTCACTGACTGGATAGCATGCACGAAAAAAGCTTTTCACAGCACCTCGCTCGGTACATGTGACAATAATAAACTAAATTAAACTAAACATCCTTACTTTATTGTGCAAAGCATTTCCCAGACCCCACCTGCAGAACCTGGCAATGTTAAGGCAGACACCTCTCAGCTCCAAAGACGTACAGGTATGTAGGTTAATTGGCTGGGTAAATGTAAAAATTGTCCCTAGTGGGTGTAGGATAGTGTTAATGTACGGGGATCGTTTGGCGGCACGGACTTGGTGGGCCGAAAAGGCCTGTTTCCGGCTGTATGTATATGATATGATATGATAGCTGAATAGTCCAATATTCCAGGCCCTAATAATATTACTCATCTTGCATCATGAGCCAACGCTCATTTGCAGTGTACCTGCATTAGTTGGAGTGTTGGCTGGCAACAAGATTCCTGGAATAATCTAAGAAACAATTAGATTCATGGAGTCTTTGAGTCATAAAACGCAGGAACAAGAATGGGTGGCACGGTGGTGCAGTGGTAGAGTTGCTGCCTTACAGCACTTGCAGCGCCGGAGACCCGGGTTTGATCCTGACCACGGGTGCTGTCTATATGGCGTTTGTAGGTTCTCCCCGAGACCGCGTGGGTTTTCTCCGAGATCTTTGGTTTCCTACCACAATCTAAAGATGTAGGTTAATTGGCTTGGTGTATGTGTAAAAGATTGTCCCCAGTGTGTGTAGGTTAGTGTTAATGTGTGGGGATCACTGGTCTGCATGGACTCGGTGGGCCAAAAGGGCCTGTTTCCGCACTATATCTCTAAAATAAAGCCATTCAGCCCAACTTGTCTATGCTAACCAAGGTGCCCCATCCACGTTAGTCACATTTTCCAGCATTTGGCCCATATCCCTCTAAATCCTTCCTATCCATGTAAAAATCCAAGTTTTTAAAAATGCTGTTAAAGTTGGATGTTATCATCATATCATATCATATATATACAGCCGGAAACAGGCCTTTTCAGCCCTCCAAGTCCGTGCCGCCCAGCGATCCCCGTACATTAACACTATCCTACACCCACTAGGGACAATTTTTACATTTACCCAGCCAATTAACCTACATACCTGTAAGTCTTTGGAATGTTGGCATGCTATTACTGCGTGGAGTCTTTAATTGGATGAATTCTGATGGACTACCTTGTCGACAGTGACCCATGACAAAGATTTTCAAACTTGACACCATGAAAATGAATGTTCCCAGTAAGTCAGTTCTTTATTATTCATTACCTTTGTATACAATTCCAATAGAACAAGTCATTTGTTCTTCGCATTACGTAGCATTCCAATCTCATCCACACAATTCATAATTCACTTCTCTCACATTTCTCCCCTTTTATGGTACTGTATAATTCATGTGTTCCAACATTCCTACACCTAACATTCTTCCTGAGGTGACCTTAGCAGGAAGCCTCGACCTATGATTCCCGCACATTTACACTATCCTACATCCATTAGGGACAATTTACAATTGTACCAAATCAATTATCATACAAACCAGTACGTCTTTGGAGTGTGGGAGGAAGCGGGAGCTTCCGGAGAAAACCCACGCAGGTCACAGGGAGAACGTACAAACTCTGTACGGGCAAGCACCCATAGTCAAGATCGAACCTGGGTCTCTGGCGCTGTAAGGCAGCAACTCTACCGCTGCGCCACCGTGTCACCCTTCAAGCTTAAAGCTGTCCCCTAGTTAATACTCATGTGGAGATTACTTCAGACAGTGCTGGCTGGATATTAATTCAAGAATAGGAGTTTGTACATTCTCCTCGTGAGGGGTTTGTACATTCTCTCCATGACCTGCATGGGTTTTCTCCAGGATCGTTGGTCGGTGTGGACTCGGTGGGCCGAAGAACCTGTTTCCATGCTGTATCTCTAAACTGAACTAAACTAAACTAAACTAAATTGAATAGGAACACCTGCATAATTTTCCCTATTTTCGATCATGGAGGAAAATTGACCCTTTCCCCCTTCTAATCCATAATGGATAAAATTACCTAACCAAGCACATACGACAATTAAATTCCTAATCTACAATTATAATTAAACAAAATTTGACTCTTTGTATGAAATATACAATTCACTGTATTTAATAGTTTCAATTAAATGGGCAGTGGAACAAAGTTTTCTTACTTGCATTTCATTATCTTAATCCAAGCATAATAATTCTTGGCAAGTAAATTCTCTCATATTACAATGCAGAGTTTCTCAACCTTGCAATCTTCAACGTTGTTTAAAAATGCAGAAAATACCCTGAAACGTATCTGTGGCATTCTTTGAATTAGGCAATCAGTAGTCTTAATCAAGTTCAGTCCATATGGAATTACCATAAGAAAGTTTCACACGTAATTTTTTTCTCCCAGTGGTGCTTGCAGATTTTAGCAGCATTATAGACTCTTAATTCGCTGCCGAAGTTCAAGTGCTAACTTTGCCATCACGTCCTAATGCCGGGTAACTGTAGACAATCAGAAGCCTCTGAACTTCCCTGTTGGCCGACAATCAAATACCCAGAAAATCTGTGTGGTAAGTCAGATTTACACTTGTGATGCATGAGGTAGTGCTGTTGAATACTTTGTGAGCCTGAAATCAGAGTCCTGTACACCAGAGACTATTGCTGGGCTCTACAGAATGTACTCAAATATTTCGGCAGAAGAGTAATTCCTCATCGTACTCCACAATAACTGGAATCCCTGCAGGAGCAGCAGATGCAGTTCAAAGTGGTAATGAAAAGTAAAGATGAAGAAAATAGATGGCATTGATGGGAGATTGAAAGGGAAAGTAGATCATTTGTTACAGGTCCCATTTTGATATTTAGCATTTGATGAAGTTCATGTGTGGTAAATCTCAGCCCTAAATTAGTTTCGGTCTAGTTTAAAGATACAGCGCGGAAACAGGTCCTTCGAACCACCGAGTCTGCGCCAATCAGCGATCCCCACACACTAACACTGTCCTACACACACGACGGACAATTTACATTTTTTTACCAAGCCAATTAGCCTACAAACCTTTACGTCTTTGGAGTGTGGGAGGAAACCGGAGATCCCAGAAAAAAACCCATGCAGTACAAACTCCGTACAGGCAGCACCTGTAGTCGGGATCAAACCCGGGTCTCCAGAATTGTAAGGCAGCAACCCAACCACTGTGCCACCGTGCAGCCCATTATTTTCCCCAGTCTTCATTTTTGCGTTCTAGTATATTTAAGAAAGTGCAGTTTATTCATTTAAATGTTTTCCTTTCAAGGCAATCTCCTGGTTTATTGCTGTAAGTTATGCAGTTATTGCTATATTCATATTTTCTCACATTTATTTACCTAACTACCCAGCCACTAACCCCTCAACCACTGGAAAACATTTCTCCTTAATCTGCACTGCAAATTCCTGGAATAAAGCACTTGCTTCATGTTTACCTGTAACCTCTCCTTCTTTAGGAGCAAGGGCAGCTTCTCCACCTCATTGTGCATCACTGTAGAAATTCTCCACATCCTCTATGCAGCCACGTTTTCACCTAGCCCACAGCTAACATCGTTAGCTTCCCTTATCGCTGTTACCTTTTTTGTATACCTTCCATTCACTTGTTCTATATCTCTCTGTAATCACCGTCTATATGTGGATATTTTTACGGCAGAGATACATAGGTTCGTGATTAGTACAGGTGTCGGAGGTTATGGGGAGAAGGCAGGAGAATGGGGTTAGGAGGGAGAGATAGATCAGCCATGATTGAATGTGGAGTAGACGATGGGCGGAATGGCCTAATTCTACTCCTATCCTTTATGACCTTATATCTCTCGTTTCCCTTTCCCCTGACTCAGGGACGTTTTTACAGCATTATGGGCCCCCGGGCAAAGCAGTGTACTGGGGCCCCTACCGTTACTCTCCCCCACCCCCCTTTCCCTACCAGCCCCCCCCCTGTCGTGCTGGCGAAAAGCACTTACCGAAAAGCACTTAGCGATGGACTTAGGGTGCTACATTGTTGCGAAAAGCACTTACAGATCGCTGTGAGAAGCACTTAGTGACCGAAAATGTTGCGAAAAAGGCACTTATTGAACCTACATTTTTAAAGTAGTATTTATTTATTGCAAGTCACTTAACATACACAGATCAGCATGGGGCCCCTATTCTCGTGGGGCCCCGGGCAAGTGCCCATCAGGCCCATGCTTTAAGACGGCCCTGCCCTGACTCTCAATCTGAAGAAGGGTCTCGTCCCGAAACGTCACCTATTCCTTTTGTCCAGAGTTGCGGTCTGACCCGCTGAGTTACTCTAGGTTTTTGTGTTTACATTGGTAATACCTGGAGATGTGCAGGCCAAGTTTTTCAAAATGCCTGTTGCAGAGGTGGTGGCAGAGGCAGATATGATAGTGATGTTTAAAAGGCTTTTATTTAGGCACATGGATGTGCAGAGAATGGAGGGATATGCATCACATGCAGGCAGATGAGATTAGTTTAACTTGCCATCATGTTCAGCACAGACATTGTGGGCTGAAGGGCCTGTTCCTGTACTGTACAGTTCTAAAGTCAATGTTGTAAAATCTTTCTGGTCAATTTTACCATCTTTGCCAGGGGATTGAATGGGCACCATCACAACAGGCAGTGCTGATTCAGTGCACTGAAAAATGATTTAAAAAATACAGTTGGTAATCAATTGGTTTCAACAGAAGGACTATAGAACGTGAAACTCAAAACTCTGCTGAAAATCTGAAATGAAAGCAGGAAATGCTGGAAACATTGAGGTCCATCAGTAACCGTGGAATGAGAAAAAGAGTCAATGTTTCAGGACAGGACGTACTGTTCTACATTGTAGTTAGTTCCAATCTCTCATGATAAACACTTATCCACAGCTGAAGTTATACCCTTCACAGAACTATTTGCTTTCATGTGTTATAAGCGTACAGTTTGAATTATCTTTTTGGAGAGCTGAATCAGCAATTGCATATCTCTTGGTCGTCTTGGGTTGGAGTTTGAGGTTCTCCTTGGGTTTTGTTTCAGATAACTGGTTGACCACATGATGATATCAGCCCATATGTTGTCTTAACCAGTGGCCATGATATGTGGCTGTGGGTGACTCAATAAACAAAAAATGCAATAAAATAAGTCTGTAAATGTGGGGCCTAGGTTGGGAAACATGATTTATCCATTCTCCTCTGGACCTTAGACACAAACCTGTCCCAGAATGAGCAAATTAGAGCCTATATTAGCCAAATGTTTTATGGCACGGTGCTGCAGTGGCAATGTCACAGCAACAGTGACCCGAGCTCGAACCTGACTACGGGTGCTGTCTGTATGGAGTTTGTAGTAGGTTCTCCCTGTGACCATGTGGGTTTTCTCCAAAGACGCACAGTTTTGTAGCTTAATTGGCTTTGGTAAAGATTGTAAATTGTCCCTGGTGTGTAGGATAGCGTTAATTTAATATACGGGATGATCGCTGGTCAGTGCAGACCCGGTAGGCCGAAAGGCCTGTCTCCATGCTATATCTCTAAAGTCTAAAAGTCTAAAACCTACAAATGATTTGGGAACAAGGCGACACATTTACAAATAGTTACAGAGATGGTATTATTCAAAGATGCTGAGAATGGCTTGCAAGGAAACAGTAATACTGTCTGTCCACCAGGCAAAGGTTCTCATCAGAGGTTAATAAAAACATTTGGGTGGGAAGAAGAACAAAAACTGGCAAAGAACAGGACATTAGACATTCGTTTAGTTTGGCAACACTTTTGGCAAAGACATCATGGGCCACAAGGTCTATTCTTGTGTTGTATTCTTCTATATTCCATGTCAAAACTTGCTTCTGACCCCCAAATATCAATCTATCATATCAAGGCATCTGGCTTTTTGTCCATGCCAAGCTGCATGGGAGTGTTTAATTTAGTAAAGCATTTTAACTCTCTGTCCCATATTCTTTGTAACCAGAAGCTGCTTGGGAGGTGTTATTAGAGAGAAAGATTTATTTTTCTAAATCAATAGACTACATTGTCTTTAGACTTCTGGCGCAGATCCTACAGAGGATTACAAGGTTGATTTAACACTGGATGCAGCCAAGCCACCCACACTTGGTTCAGAGTGGCTGCCTGTTTCCAATAATCACAAGCCGTGGTGCCAGCGAGAGGGCATTCTAATCGTCTAACCACAGCTTCCAACTGTTCTCAGTTTAGCTTAGTTTCGCGATACAGTATGGAAACAGGCCCTTCAGCCCACCGAGTCCGTGCCGACCCGCGATCCCCGCACACTGACACCGTCCCACACACACCAGGAACAATTTACAATTTTACCAAACCAACGAGCCTTCAAACCTCTACGTCTTCGGAGTGTGGGAGGAAACTGGAGCCCCCTTGCAGGTCGCAGGGAGAACGTACAAACTCCGTGCAGACAGCACCCGTTAGTCAGGATGGAACCCGGTGTCTCTGGCTCTGTGAGGCAGCAACTCTGCCGCTGCGCCACTTGGAACTGTGTTTTAAACTTGCATTTAGCAGCATTTGCAAGGTCTTTTTTTTAAAAAACTTTACATTTAGGGGTATCACAAAATGCTGGAGTAACTCAGCGGGTCAGGCAGCATCTCTGGAGAGAAGGAATGGGTGACGTTTCGGGTTTACATTTAGGGGTATCTGCCACAAACCAAGGCCTGCGTTCCATTATGGGATTCACATTCTAATAATCGGCTGGCTCGTGTGTCTGCCTTCACTCAGTACATTCGGCACAAAAATCACTTCAGTAACTGAGGTTATATTGTGCACCCCAAACTCAGAAGACTATTCTCTATTGATTGACTTTGATCCAATTCACACACCAGCCATCCTGAGTCCTTTGAGTAGGATTGCCCAATTAGTATTAATTAGAGCCAGTCTCATGCTGTCTCTGTGTGCCTGCAGGGAGCTGGATTAAGATGACTGAAACTCATTTCAGTTAGACAGACTTCCACCGCAATCAATTTTGAATTGAACCCAAACCCCACAGGTAAATGGTTGGTGAAAACTTCACAAAATATGTCAGCTGGCATTCTTTATGTTATAATGTCACACAGGAGTTTCCAGTATAACACAAGCACCTTTCTGGACCTGTACCAAACGAACTGTAAACTGCTACACAGAGCCTCTACACAGTTTTTCAATGGCTCTCTTTTTTAATTTTACTTAGAATCATAGAGCCATACAGCACGGAAACAGGCTTTCTGACCCACCTTGTCTCCGTCAACCAAGTCCCATTTACCTGCATTTGGGCCCATATCCCTCTAACCCCTTCCTCTCCACATATCTGTCTGAATGCCATAGACTAATAGTTATAGTCATACAGCATGAAAACAGGCCCTTCGGCCCAACTTGCTCACACCGGCCAACATGCCCCATCTACACTGGTCTCTCCCTGCCTGTGTTTGGTCCATATCCCTCTAAACCTGTCCTATCCCTGTACCCTGTCCAAACGTTTTTAAAATGTTGTGTTAGTATCTGCCTCAACTTCCTCCTCCGGCAACTTGTTCCATATACCTACCATCCTTTGTGTAAAATAGAAGTTGCCCCTTCTGTTTCTATGAAATATTTCCCCCCCTCACCTTAAACGCAAGTCCTCCGGTTCTTGATTCCCCAACTCTGGGTAAAAGACTGTGCATTAAAAGAATGTTTAGTTTAGTTTAGAAATACAGTGCGGAAACAGGCCCTTTGGGCCACCGTGACCGCACCGACCAGCAATCTCCGGTTTCCTCCCACATTCCAAAGACGTGCAGGTTTGTAGGTTAACTGGCTTCTGTAAATTATCCCCAGTGTGTAGGGCAGTCTTAGTGTATGGGGTGATCGATTGTCGGTGTGGGCCGAAGGGCCTGTTTCCAAACTGCATCTCTAAAGTCCAAAGTCTAAATGGTTGACAAACACATGATGTCATGAGATAATAAATCACAGGTCGGAGACATCACTGTTCTGGCAGTTCGGTCTTTCCAAAGAACTTCTGTGTGCATGCGTGCACATTGAGGCAAATTAATAGTATCCCCAAAGCTCCCCTTTAAATTCAAATTGTGAGTTTGGTTTGCGGCAGTCCAGGCACAGACTGGTGACGAAACCCCACAAAGCAATTACAATGAATTCAAAAACAAGTTCAAGAGAAAATGGATTCAAGAGATTCAGTGATGTCTAGCAGGAGAGAGAAGGTCAGCCCCAAGGGATCCAATAGTTATTATGTTCTGTTGTCTTGGTGACAGTGAGTACCTGATAAGTGTAACAAGTTCATGATTGCTTGATCCTTTGTAGATTCAGCAAGTGTGTACCAATCCATTAGAAGATAACCCAGCAACAAAACAGGAAGGTTGGTCAGCAACACCATGCTTTATTGATAACAGCTCCTGTGATACAATAATGCAACATGATTTGCCAGCTTGTTATTCCCTTGGCGTTCAGAAGAATTGACTGAAAGGCCACAGCAGCTGATGTCAGTCTAATCCTCCAGCCAAATGGAGTAACTGAGTTTAAAACACTGTCCCCGACACAGATGACAACAGTGGTTGTGTATCTGCCAACCACAGGAATATTTAAATTTAGGTCAAGCAAGATTGGTTTCAATGGAACAATGTCAGTGAGAAAGATAAAAATTGGGATTTTCTGTGAGCACCTTGGACTTTATCAAACATAAATAGTAATTGAGTCTGTCATTTCACACTGAAACTTTTCTCCTCTTTCCTCTCCCTCTCCCTCCCCCTCCCTCCCTCTCTCTCCCTCTCCCTCTCCCTCCCTCTCTCTCCCTCCCTCCCTCCCTCCCTCCCTCCCTCCCTCCCTCCCTCCCTCCCTCCCTCCCTCCCTCCCTCCCTCCCTCCCTCCCTCCCTCTCTCCCCCCCTCCCTCCCTCCCTCTCTCCCCTCCTCCCGCCCCTCCCTCTCTCCCCTCCTCCCGCCCTCCTTCCCTCTCTCCCCTCCTCCCGCCCCTCCCTCTTTCCACCCCTCCTCCTCTAAACCACTCCAACCCTCCCCCTCTCCCCTTCTCTCCCTCTCTCCTTCCCTCAATATTCCTCCTTGTTTCTTTCCTGATCCAACCTTTACTGGGGCAGAATTTCCAAACGGTGGGAACAGTCCTTGTGGGAATTTTGAAGAAAGCCGAGGAGATTTTCTTTCAATGGGCGTGTATATTCTTGCAAAGGTTTCCTCACTCCCAAGTCATCCCGACTGAGCTGCCAGAAGAGGTCACAGTCCAGGCACAGGCAATTGTGAGTTCCCGAGCTTGCAGCCCTCGGGGATAGGAGACTCATACATTGTGGTTTGTTGGCCTAAGTAGGTGATCACAGGTTATCTGAGAGTCAATTAATTAGGTACAGATATGGGAAGAACCAGAGAGCATATCAATAACTATAATCACTAGCTCTTGAACTAGAATAAAGGGATATGGGGAGAAAGCAAGAACAGGGTACTGATTTTGGATGATCAGCCATGATCATATTGAATAGTGGTGCTGGCTCAAAGGGCTGAATGGCCTGCTGCTGCAACTGTTTTCTCTGTTTTTATGTTTCTGTAGAGTGGTGGTGAATCAGGAACTGGTGGTTGTAGATTGATCATGAGGTTGGAGCCCAGTTCAGAATATGCATTCTGGATGGTAGACACAAAATGCTGGAGTAACTCAGCGGGTCAAGCAGCATCTCAGGAGAGAAGGAATGGGTGACGTTTCGGGTCGAGACCCCTCTTCAGGAGCCTTCAGGACCAAAGATCTCGGAGAAAACTCACGCAGGTCATGGGGAGAACGTACAAATTACAGTACCCGTAGTCAGGATCGAACCTGGGTCTCTAGCGCTGTAAGCCAGTAGCTCTGCCGCTACGCCACCATGCCACCCAGTTCTCTCAGTGTTGCACTGGGTGTCACTATTGATTATTATGAGGTTTGCATGGAATCAAGGGCTATGGGGAGAAAGCAGGAACAGGGTGCTGATTGTGGATGATCAGCCATGATCATATTGAATGGCGGTGCTGGCTCGAAGGGCCGAATGGCCTACTCCTGCACCTATTTTCTAAGTTCTCTATGTTTATGATGTGGGACGATGCCGCAATGCATAATATTCCTGCATGAAATGTATACAATTTATAAACCGCACAAATACTGAAGCGAGTTATATCAGCCATACTACATGCAAATTATTTCCAGATGTTTTCTATCAATGCTCATTAAATAAGGAGCTCCGCCTTCGGGGATAATTTACTTCCAGACCATCAAGTTAACTTCCCCTCCCATTCCCACACTGACCTTAGAGTCCTGGGCCTCCTCCACTGTCAGAGTGAGGCCCAGCACAAATTGGAAGAACAGCACCTCATATATTGCTTGGGCAGCTTACACGCCAGTGGTATGAGTATTGACTTCTCTAACTTCAAGTAACCCTTGCTTTCCCTCTCTCTCCATCCCTCCCCCTTCCTAGATCTCCGACCAGTCGGATTGTCCCCCTGATTAAATTTTATGTCTGTATGTTTTGTTGTCACCTTCTCCTAGCTAACTGATCTATTCTATATTTTCCTTGATCACCATCCCCTTTGATGTCTCGTTTTCACACATTACCCTTCCATATCTCTGTGTCTCCCTCTCCCCTGACTCTCAGTCTGAAGAAGGGTTTGGACCCGAAACATCACCCATTCGAGATGCAATGGCAAAGATTTAAAGACTCCAGAAATTGTCCATCGCTGTCTGGCGAAAAAATAAAACTGGGAAGGTGGTTCAACCGTGGCTGACGAGGGAAGTCAAGGTTAGTGTTAAATCCGAGGAAGGTGCATATAAATTGGCCAGAAGAAACAGCAAACCAGAGGACTGGGAGAAAATTAGAACTCAACAGAGGAGGACAAAGGGGTTAATTAAGATGGGGAGAAAAGAGCATGAAAGAAAGCTTGCGGGGAATATAAAAACTGACTTTAAAAGTTCCTTTAGATATGTAAAAAGGAAAAGATTAGTGAAGACGAATGTAGATTCCTTCCAGTCATGTTGGCGTTCATTGCGAGAGGATTTGAGTTTAGGAGCAAGAAGGTCCTACTGCAGTTGTGCAGGGCCCTGGTGAGACCGCACCAGGAGTATTGTGTGCAATTTTGGTCTCCTAATTTGAGGACGGACATTATTGCTATTGAGGGAGTGCAGCATTGGTTCACCAGGTTAATTCCCGGGATGGCGGGACTGACATATGATGAAAGAATGGATCGACTGGGCTTGTATTCGCTGGAATTTACATGGATGGGAGGGGATCTTATAGAAACATATAAATTCTTAGAGGATTGGACAGGATGGATGCAGGAAAACTGTTCCCGATGTTGGGGGAGTCCAGAACCAGGGGTTACAGTTTAAGAATAAGGGGTAGGCCATTTAGGACTGAGATGAGGAAGAACTTTTTCACACAGATAGTTGTGAATCTGTGGAATTCTCTGCCACAGAAGGCAGTGGAGGACAATTCACTGGATGTTTTCAAGAGATAGTTAGATTTAGCTCTTAGGGCTAAGGGAATCAAGGGATATGGGGAAAAAGCCAGAACGGGGTACTGATTTTGGATGATCAGCCATGATCATATTGAATGGCGGTGCTGGCTCGAAGGGCCGAATGGCCTACTCCTACACCTATTTTCTATGTTTCTATGTTTCTTCTCTCCAGAGATGCTGCCTGTCCCACTGAGTTACTCCGGCATTTTTGTAGCTAAATCCAAATTGAGTTCCAGATCTCCCAGGCTCCTTCTGCAAGTCCTGGTCTCTTCTTCACTGCTGTAATATGTCAATGTGATCAGACTTCTTGAAAACTTGGATCATCAGTAAATAGGCTTGTGGTGAGCCAAGGCTGGATAGGGTGGAAGTGATAGGTGCGTGCTCATAATATTTGAAGATGATACATCAGAAGAGTGTGGAATGAGGGAATGAAAGATAAGAGAAGTGAGATGAGCAAATGATCACATATTAATGGACCCTGTCTCAGTGACAATTGGTCACTGTCAAGATAATTCAGTCACAACCAGAACTTACTTGGCACTCTCACCTCCAGGGTGTGCATAGAGGTAAGATTACATGTGTCCCTGCTGATTTATTGCTTCTGGACTTGGTTTCGTGCCACCTTCTTCTCTAGAAGTGAATGTGTGCTGGTAATTATTACACAATGTATTTGAGTGGTACAAATGCTGCAGTTATTTACTATAAACAATAGACAATAGACAATAGGTGCAGGAGGAGGCCATTCGGCCCTTCGAGCCAGCACCGCCATTCAATGTGATCATGGCTGAACATTCTCAATCAGTACCCCGTTCCTGCCTTCTCCCCATACCCCCATAGTACTGGCACTCCTTCTATGCCATGGGATTTGGGTGTTTCTTTCTTCATTTATTGATTTCTGGGATGAGGGCGTCATTACCAAGACCCGAGTTTACTGCCAATTCCTAATTGCCTTGAGAAAGATGGTGGCGAGCTGTCTTCTTGAAGCACTACGGTCCAGGAGAAGAGAACCCCCACAGTAGTATTGAGTAAGGAGCTCCACAGTTTATTTCAATGATGATGATGGAACAATGCTAAATTTCCACTTTAGGATAAAGCGTGACTTGATGGAGAACTAGCAGATGAATGTGTTCACAAACAGCAGAAGCAGATTTCCTTCTCAGAGATAGATGTTGTGAGTTTGGGAGGTGCATTTGGGATAGACTAGGTGAATAACTTCGGTGCATTTTATAGGGCACTAGACCAAGTGGACCCGTTGGGCCCAAACCTCTCCTGCATTGGTGCAGAACCCTCTCCTCTCCCCCTCCCCATCCCTCTACCCCCTCCCCCTATCTCCTCTCCCCTCCCCCACTGCCTCCCCTCTCTCCCTATACCCTCCCCTCTCCCCCTATCCCCTCCCTCCTATCACCTCCCCGCCCCTCCTCCCCCTCCCTTCTCCCCCCTCCCCTACCTCCTTCCCCACTCCCCCTGCCCCCTCCCTCCTCTCCTACCCCCTCCCCTACCCCCCTCCACTCCCCCTCACTCCACCCCTCCCCCTCCCCATTCCCCTCCCTCCTCCCCCCTCCCTCCACCCCGCTCCCCCCTACCTCCCTCCTCCCACTCCCTCCACCCTCCCTCCCCTCCCTCCCCTCCCTCCCTCCCCTCCCTCCCTAGGAGATCGATTTAAATTTTAAAATGTGAATAATTTTAAATATATTCGATTTCAATGAAACTTCTTCCATTAGCACCAAAGGGACGACGGTGAGTAAGGTGGGCCTAAAATTGTCACACTATCGTGCACCGTTTTGGCTGTAGTTCAGGAACAAACAAACAAACAAACGTGAGTTTTCATATATAGATATAGGTCATAAGGTCAAAAGGAATCGGAGTAGAATTAGGCCATTCGGCCCATCAAGTCTACTCCGCCATTCACTCATGGCTGATCTATCTCACCTTCCTAACCCCATTCTCCTGCCTTCTCCCCATAACCTCTGACACCCGTACTAATCAAGAACCTATCTATCTCTGCCTTAAAAATATCCACTGATATGAAATCCATGTAGGTGATGGATTGGTTGCCAATCAACCATCTTTCTTTGCCCTGTGTGAGTTGACCTTTCTGAAACTATACTCATCCAGGCAAAAGCAGAATATTCAGTCACAGTTCCTTCCTAACTCAAAGGAACCCCATTTGTTCACATTTCAGCTTTTTTTTAAGGAAAAGAAACTCTGGTCCATTCAGACTTTCCTTATGCCAAGCTTGGTATCATTCTTGCAAAACTTTTTCCTTCACATTCACTGGTTTTGCTCTCTGTTTTTAATTTTTAAACATGAAGACCAACGGTTTACAGTAGTTTGTGAAATGTACCGTGATTGGCTTGTGATTTGGAGCTACTGCATCCCTGAGAGATTCAGTCTGATAAATAACATAATGATGGAGCTGAGTTTGTGTTTAGTCTGTAATGAAAGAACAATAACATTAGATCAGCCGTCAAATGAATGGTTTCACTGTAAAATAGTGGCTTTACACACTTGGATGAGTAAACTTCAAATACTGCCACCTCTGATTAGATATGAATTACCTCCATATAAAATAGACAATGCAGCAAATTTAAATTAATAAACTAAAACTGTTCTCTTTTGATTTTAGACAGTTGATTCACTCAAAGTCTGGAACTAGTAGACTTGCATTTAAAGCAAAAACTTTATGCTCTCAGGTTGTCCCAAAGTGCTTTGTAGCTAAGAATGTAATTCAATTTTTGATGTGCAGTCATTATTATTGTCACAATTAGCAGTATGTGTGTATCAGTGTACACACACACACACACACACACACACACACACACACACACACACACACACACACACACACACACACACACACACACACACACACACACACACACACACACACACACACACATCCTACACACACATCCTACACACACACACACACACACACACACACACACACACATACATACATACATATATGTACTTATCCCTAACCAGTCTGAAGAAAGGTCTCGACCTGAAATGTCACCCATTCCTACTCTCCAGAGAGGCTACCTGCCCACACAGTTACTCCAGCTTTTTGTGTGTGTGTGTGTGCATATATATATATACACACAGGATATGTATATATACACACACACATACTGATAATACTAACAATAATGGTGTCTGCAAATCAAAAATAGAAATATATATATATATACATATATACATATATACATGCACACACACATCTATTTTTCTGAACTTTTAAAAAATTATTATATTATTTACAGAGGACTATGTTTACATATTCTATTGTGCTGCTGCAAGCAAGAATTTCATTGTTCTGTCTGGAACATATGACAATAAAACACTCTTGACTCTTGACTCTTTGCTATTGTGATGTAGGTAATTTGGCAGACAGTTTGGATACAGAAGTCTGAAAAAACCCCCAGCAATGTTATGATAACCAAATAATCCGTTGTTCAGATATTGACTGGTGGCTAAACATTGACCGGGACATCAGGGATATGCAGGTTCCATTCACTGATGACACAACTCGTCTACCATGCCTACTCTCTTCTAGAGAGAGAAAAATAATCTCATAGCTTTATGATCTTTGCAAGACAAACCCCCGGACCTGTGTCCTCTACTGCCAAGAAGGACAAGGACAATAGGTGGATGGGAACACCATTGCCTGCAGGTTCTCTCCAAGCCACCCATTATCTTGATGTGGAAATATTTTTCATTTCGTCCTTACCATTGGGTCCACCCTACTCAGCATCACTGTAGGATTTTTATCACCAGAAGGATTGCAGCAGTTCAAAACAGTGGGTTACCACCATCTGCTAAAGGGGAATTAGGGAAGGAAAATAGACCCTCGCAATGCCTCATGCCTTCATCCTGTAAAAAAAAACAAAGCTCACTCCTAGCCACCACGCCTCGATTTCCTGCTCCCACTTATCAAGTGCCAGCTCCCAACAACTAAACCGAGCTTCCAGCAACCATCTGTCCAAATCCTGATTGCAATTTCTCATCCTATGATCTCCTGCAGTGATAATCACCATCATTCTCCTGCATATCAATCAGCTTTCGTCTTCTTATTGAACTGGGCACCATGTGGTCGGAAAGATGTTGCCAAGCTGGAAAGAGTGCAGAGAATATTTACAAGGATGTTGCCAGAACCAGAGGGTCTGAGCTATAGAGAGAGGTTGATCGCAGGAGGATGAGGGGTGATCATATAGAGGTGTATAAAATCATGAGAGGAATAGATCAGGTAGATGCTCAGAGTCTCTTGCCCAGAGTAGGTGAATGGTGGGCCAGAGGACATAGGTTAAAGGTGAAGGGGAAAAGAATCTGAGGGGTAACTTTTTGACACAAAGGGTGGTGGGTGTATGGAACAAGCTGCTAGAGTAGTTGAGGCTGAGACTATTCCAACATTTAAGAAACAGACAGGCACATGGATAGGATAGGTTTGGAGGGATATGGGCTAAATGCAGGCAGGTGGGACGAGTGTAGCTGGGCCATGTTGGCCGGTGTGGGCAATTTGGGCCAAAGGGCCTGTTTCCTCACTATGACTCTATGACTCTATGATCCCTAACCATCACGCACATCCCTGGCCTCTGTCCGTTCTGAGTCCCTGGACTCCCCACCCACCTCAGGATGCTTATTTTTCTTGGTGTGCCCCACACTGATAGAATGCACAAAGAAACACCTTGAATGTGCAAAGCATTGGATCTTGTGGACAATTGGATTTCCCAATAGTTGGTCCAAGAACAAAATATTTGCCCCGCACCACAAATATGGTTACGAAAGTGCTTTTCGTTATTGAAGATAGTGCTGGAGTACAATGACAAATTGCTGGAATAACAAAGTGCTGGAGTAACTCAGTGAGTCAGGCAACATCTCTGGTGAAAAGGAATGGGTAACTTTTCGAGTCGGGACCCTTCTTCAGAATCATAGACTTCGAACAGCCTTTAGTTGTCATTCAATGTCAAGGCAAATATATTTTACATCCATCTGACAGTGCAAATTGAGCTTTTATTCAGCATCTTATCTAAATAAGCATCTTATAACCAATAAGTTCAGCACTCCCACCTTCCTCTTTCCAGTGTCTGAATATTTGTGCTTAATACTCTTAAGTGAGACTAACATTTCTGATTTGGAGGCAAGGATAAAACCAACTATTCACGTATATTACTGATTCCTTAGTCTTGACAGGACAGGGCTCAATTTAAAAAATGGCTTAAACAAAAGCATTTAACTTGTCTGCACCATTCATGAGCTCAATCGCTACAGTTTTCTGCAAGGTTATGTTATCTAGCAGGGGTTCTCACTTCCAACCACTATCTGGCCTTGGAGTATATGTGTGAGTGTTTCGCTACAAAGTACATTTGTGAGCTCTGTGTGGGCAATGGATGATAACACCAAGGGGATGAATTGCAACTTTCGCTATACTTTGCCAAAAGAAAGACAAATTGTGCCTTAAAGTGTATTCGATTTGAGAAAAAATTGCTGCTCACACAAATATAAAATCTGTCATAAACCACTGGGATTATGTAATTTTAAAACTTAAATTTGAAAGGAAATGGTTGAAATTCTTTTCCTTGATATATTTAAGAGTGTAATGAGGTTTGATCAATAAGCTGAAAAGGGGGTATATCACAGTGCCATTCCACCACCTGCAGATAATCTGATTTTAAATTACAGAAAATTACTTTAAAATACACAGAATCATTCCTTAGTTCTTTTGATCAGCAACATTCAGTTTCTTAGTGAACTAAAAGAAAGTCGTATTCAAAAGTTATGGAAAAACCTCAAGTACCTGGCTTGAATTTTTAATTTTAAACCCTCCTTGAAGGCCCAGAAGTGAATGCAATTCACCAAGACTCCCGAAACAGATTAATTGAACTTGGGGTGTGGCCTGATTATATTCCTGGCTAATGTCCATTAGCAGTCCGAACAACAGAGCTGACCCAAACCAGGCCCTTTATTCTCAGCCACCAATCTTGCAGATGTTTAAGGAGGCAATTATTTGAGACTCCCATTTTATATATTTTTCTTTCACTGTTAATGCATGAAAAACTATTAGGTTGCATATTTTCCACTTCAACCTCTGTAATTTCTGTCAACAGACTTGGTTACCAATACAATGTGTGGTAAACAAATGCAAAACAAAATCGGAAATTTGATTATTTTTGCTGAATATAATTTGCAGTTAACTTTCGAGAACATTTGATCCGACTGAAGAAGAAGGGTCCCAACCCGAAACATCGCCTATTCATGTTGTCCAGAGATGCTGTCTGACCCGCTGAGTTACTCCTGCGCTTTGCGTCTTTCTGTGTAAACCAGCGTCTGCAGTTCCTTGTTTCTACACTAGGAATATTTTGTGCTCTGATTTCAGATGGACTGCTCAAAGAATATCAAGGAAACTGAGCGTACTACCCAAGCTGAGCTCATCACTGGAAGTTAGGGATGAGCAAAGATCAATACAGTCCATAAAAGCCAATTCATCTAGTGCACTAATTATGACAGAATGGGGACTGATTGTCATGTTTCCCCCCCATCTCGGCTTCATCAAATAGTCTGCCAACATTCACGCCATTAATTTCCCAGTTATCTGGAGGATGTTTGCTGCCAAGGACCTGCCAAGCAAGAGTCAGCGAGGTACGTTTCCACCTCATGGTTTATCGATTCGTTACGGGTTATAATAAGTGCCTGACTGCCGTTTCCATTGAAAGACCAGTCAGCAAGTTAAAACATTACCAGAGTGTCTTCAAGAGAAGAGAAAAGAGCAAAAAAAAGTCTAAATTTTATTGGAGAACCTTCTCATTTTTCAAGAGTAATTTTTTATCGAGAATATATATTTCTCTGGACTATTTTTTTTCCAGGTAATAATTAAATACGGCAAAAAATAAATTTGACACAAAAAGCTGGAGTAACTCAGCGGGTCAGGCAGCATCTCTGGATAGGAATGGGTGAAGTTTTGGGTCGAGACCCTTCTTCAGACTGAAGTTTATTTGCAGTAAATATAAAGAAAGAATCAGTCATAGTACTTCACTTCTGAACTTTGGTTCCATTAAAGCCAAACAGAGCAAATTTTGTAAGTTGAATATAACTCACAATAATTACATATTTACATCAAGCGAATAAGGATGATTTTCTGCACTATTTTTCTTCGTTTGTATGGTTTTAATTTTGACGATGATTGGGAATGTTTTCTTCCACAATTTGTGAGGGGATTCTATTACAATGAGAATAAAATCCTATGGGGCTGTTTAAAGCTGAGAATTAATCTAATGATCAATAACACTGCGTTAATTAAGTTTTAAAATGAAGTTTCTGCAAATGTTGACTGTTTTAATTGAGCCGTGTACTTCATTGTTTTCCTGAAGACATTCTTTCCAGATGCCACACCCATTAGCTGATGCATGATTCAACTATTGGTGTGTGGCCTAAATCCAAGATACAATAGACAATAGACAATAGGTGCAGGAGGAGGCCATTCGGCCCTTCGAGCCAGCACCGCCATTCAATGTGATCATGGCTGATCATTCTCAATCAGTACCCCGTTCCTGCCTTCTCCCCATACCCCCTGACTCCGCTATCCTTAAGAGCTCTATCCAGCTCTCTCTTGAATGCATTCAGAGAATTGGCCTCCACTGCCTTCTGAGGCAGAGAATTCCACAGATTCACAACTCTCTGACTGAAAAAGTTTTTCCTCATCTCAGTTCTAAATGGCCTACCCCTTATTCTTAAACTGTGGACCCTTGTTCTGGACTCCCCCAACAATGGGAACATGTTTCTTGCCTCTAACTTGTCCAACCCCTTAATAATCTTATACATTTCGATAAGATCTCCTCTCATCCTTCTAAATTCCAGTGTATACAAGCCTAGTCGCTCCAGCCTATCAACATATGATAGTCCCACCATTCCGGGAATTAACCTAGTAAACCTACGCTGCACGCCCTCAATAGCAAGAATATCCTTCCTCAAATTTGGAGACCAAAATTGCACACAGTACTCCAGGTGCAGTCTCACTAGGGCCCTGTACAACTGCAGAAGAACCTCTTTGCTCCTATACTCAACTCGTCTTGTTATGAAGGCCAACATTCCATTGGCTTTCTTCACTGCCTGCTGTACCTGCATGCTTCCTTTCAGTGACAACGCAAGTTATTAGTACATTTCAGAGCCTACCCTCTGAAATAGAAGCATAACCACTGCCAAGTTGCCAGTCAGTGACTTTTGAACTTTTGAAGTGGATTACTTCTGTATTATTCGTAGAATCACAGGATTGTATTCTGGCCATTCAGCCCATTAAGACAATACGATCCTTTAGTTCTATTTTGTCGTTCATTCCTTAATTTCTTTCCATTACCCTTTTGAAAGCCTTAATAAACTTGCATTTCCCTCACAGACAGTAAGTTCAAGATCATCACCATACTCAGTCTTAAAAGGATTTTCCTCATATACTCCTATCTTCGGTGCTTCATTTTAAATCGGTTTTCTCTTACTTAAGACAATAAGTACTGAGGGAATTTAGTGGGACAGTCAGCAGCTGGGGAGGAAATAGACAGGTGATGTTGCAGGTTGGGACCCCTCTTCCAGACTCATTGGAGTAGGGGGGAGAAATCTGGAAAAGGGAGATGGGGCAGGACAAAGCCAGGCAAATGGTTAGCGACCAGGAGATCACTAGCATCCTAGCAGGCCTAGGAGAACTGAGAATAAGTTTGGCGAGACAGTCAATCAGTGTAGGCTTGTTCTCACCATTGTAAAGGAGGCTGCATCAGGTGCACTCAACGCAGTAGACAAGGTTTGATGTGAACATCTGTCACACCAAGGTTAGCTGGACCTCCCAGTTGCAAACCATTTTAACTCCCATTCCCATTCCCACACCTACCTTTCTGGTGTTGACCCCCTCCCCTGCCAGAATGAAGCCACAAACTGGATGAACAGCATCTCATGTTCTGTTTGGGGAGCTTACAACCCAATAGTATGAATGTTAAATTCTCCAGCTTCAAGAAATACACAACCCCCATCCTGGTGCACTCCCATTTCTCCCACCATCTCTCATCCCCCAGTTACCTTGCTCATTTCCTCCATACCCTCATCTCCCATCCCCAACCTCAAGACTATCTAAGATAGACACAAAATGCTGGATTAAGTCAACGGGACAGGCAGCATCCATTCCGTCTCTCCAGAGATGCGGCCTGCCCCGCTGAGTTATTCCAGCATTTTGTATCTGTCTTTGATTTAAACCAGCATCTGCAGTTCCTACCTACCCAAGAGGATCTAACCAGTTCTGCATGTAACTTTATTGTTCATCTGGCAGGCTCTGATAATGGTATAGTGACTGTTAAAACCCAGGATATCAGAATAGTTAACGTATAGAACCAGACAGCACAGGAACAGGCCATTCAGCCCACAATGTTTCTGCCCGACATGATGTCAAGATAATCTCATCTGCCTGCACATGATCCATCCCCCTCCATTCCATGGATATTCATGTCCCTGTCTAAAGGCCTTTTAAATGCATTGTTATATCTGCCTCCACCGCCATCTCTGGCCACAAGTTGTTGATGGTAATGTTGTTCAATATAAAGGGGAACTGGTTGTGTGACCATTTCATGGAACACCTCCATTCAGCCTACAAGAGTGACCCCGAGCTTTCAGGCACCCATCACAATTCTCAGGCCCATTCCCGCTCTGATAATTCACTTCTAGGCTCCTATTCTGACAGGTTTAGTTTAGTTTAGTTTAGAGATACAGCATGGAAACAGGCCCTTCAGCCCACGCCGACCAGTGTTTCCCGCTCACTAACACGATCCTATACACTCAGAACAATTTACAATTATACCAAGCCAATTTACTCCGTGCAGACAAGCGCCCGTAGTCAGGATCGAACCCGGGTCTCTGGCGCTGTAAGGCAGCAACTCTACCGCTGCATCGCCATGCCGCCAAAGGTGTTGAATGAATGCATGAGGAACATCTATTTACGATGCCGATAAGGGAGTGGGTTGACTGCAGTAGGATGAGGTTGAATCTCAATGATAACTGGTGATATGAGGAGATGGGTGGACTGAGAATGGTGGATCCAGCTGCAAGTTGAATGAGTGTAAGGTTTGATGTGCTGGAACAAACCTAAGGGGGGCATATAGAAGGGATGGGGAAATGTTTCCATCAGTATTCTGAGTGAATGTGGTACAGTTCTCACTGTTTGCTGATCTGATGCCAGAGGGGGGAGATTTAATAAGAACCTGAGGGGTAACGTTCTCAAGCAAAAAGTGGTAGGTGTATGGAAGAAGCTGCCGGAGGAGGTGGTTGAAGCATTAAAGAGTTTATATTTATTAAGAAACATTTATACAGGTATATGGATAAGGCAAGTTTAGAGGGATGCAGACAGATGAGACTAGTGTAGATGGGACATATTGGTCAGTATGGACAAGTTGGGCTGAAGGGCCTGTTTCCACACTGTATGACTCTATGACTCTACGATGTGATCATTAAAGTGCTAGTCCCACTGAATCCAGGGACAGGGATCATAATGCCACTACTCACTTCCAGCCATACATTTTTAATGTTGCTAAAAGTCATTTCCCTCCATTAATAGGAGTGTGATGATTTTGCAGGCCCTTACACTACCCAGCTTGATTTACGGCAAGGAATTACTGAATGCGAGGCTTCTTCGGTATGTTTGCAGCTAATCCCTTGAGTTCTTTAGTGCAGAGTATCGCAATGCACAATCCATTCTTTTCAAGCATCTTTAAATAGTAGAGCTGAATTGAGTTGTGGGAGTTGTCATCACGCCTGTTGGCTAAAGCTGCAACTAATAATGCAGTAACTCTGTGAAAGTAAGTCTGATTAATGCATTGCAGAAAATTGTATCTCTTCCAGCTTTCTCTCCTCTCCCCCCCCCCCCCCCCCCCACAGCCTCCCCACCCTATAATCAGTCTGAGACCCAACCCCAAATCTCACCCATCCATGTTCTCCAGCGTTGCTGCATAGTCTACTGAGCTACCATAGACACTTTATATATTTTTTTGTAAAACGGCATCTGCAGTTCATTGTTTCTGCAAGAAAACTGTGGTCTTATTTTGCCTGCTGATTTCTTGTCTGCTATTCCAGAACATTAGAAATTGAAATTTAATTCCTAATATCTGTCACTGCGATATCTTTTATCCTAACAAGTTGATTATTTCCTGCAGGACTTCCCAATGCCTGATTATAGGAGGCACTAGGGAAATGGAGCCATAATGCCTGACTGACTATCTCGCCTAAGACCACAGTGCACTTAGTGCAGCAGAGCATCAAGTGACATAATTTAATCCATGTATAAAATTAAGCTTAGGTAGAAAAAGTGCCCAGAAAGTAACAGGATGATTTCCAGCCGTGTTTTCCTGAAGGTTATAATTATGGAGGGATAGGGGCAAATGGAGTGAACTTAGATGGGGCATCTTGGTCGACATGTTTCTGTGCCATTTGACTCTATGATTCTACAACATGTGGAATTGCAAGGCTTGAATCAGCCCATTTGCAGGACCTTTCAGCGCCTGGCGCGGCTCGGCTGCGGGATCTTCCATTGCCCGGCGGGGGCTTCAATATCGGGAGCCATGATCGCCTCGACGCAGCAGGTTGACTGCCTGACCGCGGGAGAAGAAGCAAAGAAGAGTTAAGACATTTTTTACCTTCCATCACAGTGAGGAGGTGCTTGGAGGAGAGTCACTGTGATGGATGTTTGTGTTAAATTTATGTAATTGTGTGTTTTGTTTGCTTTTTATAGGTACGACTGTATGGTAATGACATTTCGTTCAAATTAATTTTTGAATGACAAATAAATTCAATTCAATTTGATTAGCTTTGTAAATCCACTCATGGAAACAAGGAACTGAAGATGTAGGTTCACAAACAAAAGGACACAAAATGCCAGAGTAACTCAGCGGGTCAGGCAGCATCGCTGGAGAACATGGATAAGTGACATTTCGGTTCAGCATCCTTCTTCAGGCTGATTGTTGGAGGGGGAGGGGGGGGGGGAAGTAAAGTTGGGAAAGAGGAGGGGCAGGACAAAGCATAGCAGATGATAAATGGACGCAGGTGAGGGGGGAAATAGGTGCAAGTCCAGGTGGAGCACAGGGGAGGAAGTGGGAGGTGCAGGAGTAGGCCATTCGGCCCTTCGAGCCAGCACCGCCATTCAATATGATCATGGCTGATCATCGAAAATCAGTACTCCGTTCCGGCTTTTTCCCCATATCCATTGTTTCCCTTAGCCCTATGAGCTAAATCTAACTCTCTCTTGAAAACATCCAGTGAATTGGCCTCCACTGCCTTCTGTGACAGAGAATTTCACAGATTCACAACTCTCTGGGTGAAAAAGTTTTTCCTCATCTCTGTCCGAAATGGCCCACCCCTTATTCTTAAGGGGGGTGGGGGGGGGGGGGTGGTATTATAGGGTTACAGAAAATTGCAGAGTTCAATGTTCATGATTTGTAGGGGTGGGGGAGAATGCTGGGAAACGTATATCCACTTGTTAATAACAATACCAGGATAACAATGGTGAACGGGCAAGAAAAAGACTGGCAGCATTTGGCAGGGGAATGATTACTTAATATACACAATTCCCTGTGTGGTCTGAAATCAAACATAACTAAATAATGATTTAACACAATCCATGTGCTCTCACTACGCCAGTTCAAGGGAGGAGGTCAGATATCAAGGTTTGGTTTGAACTACGGACCATTCTTTGCATAAAGCAGCAATCTTTAGGCAAAACTTTGTGACAGTCGCTTTGTGAATGCTAAAGATAATTTTATCACAAAGCATTTGATTTTCTTCAAAACATCTGGCTTTTATATTTGCAGTCTAAATTCCATGAATTTCCCATTCTGACCTTCAAGATAGAGAGCAAACCCCAAACTTCGGCAATAAAAAGATTTTCTATTTATATGGAACCCATCGTGACTTTCAAGATAGACACCACAAAATGCTGAGTAACTTAGCGGGTCAGGCATCTTCTCTGGAGAAAAAGAATAGGTGACCTTTCAGGTTGGAACCCTTCCTCAGAGGTGAGTCTGAAAAACAGATCATTTCAAATTATGGGGTTTGTTTAGCTTCAGTATACCTTGAGTTTCACAATTTGTACTGACAAATGTTATAGAGTCATATGAGTCATACAGCACAGAAACAGGCCCTTCTCCCCAACTTGTCCATGCCGACCCATCTAAGCTAGTCACATATGTCTGCAATTGGCCTATACCCCTCTAAACCTTTCCCATCTCTCTGACTGTCCAAGTGTCTTTTAAATGCCGAAATAGTACCTGCCTCAACTGCCTCCTCAGAGTGTTCATTACACATACTTACCACCCTCTGAGTGCAATAGTTGCCCCTCAGATTCCAAGTAATTGCTTCCCCTCTTACCCTAAGTCCTTTGGTTCTTGATTCCCCTGCCCTGGATAAAAGAATGTGCCTCCCCCCCCCACCCCCCCCCCCCCCCATCAATCCCCCCTCATGATTTTATACACCTCTATAAGATCACTGTTTGGCCTCCTGTGCTCCAAGGAATAAAATCATAAGTTGCCCAATTTCTCCCTATAGAACAAGCCCTCGAGCCCAGGCAACATCCTCGTTAATCTTCTCTGCACTCTTTTCCAGCTTCACGATATCCTTCCAAAACTAGGGTGACTAAAACTAAACACGATATCCCAAATATGGCTTCACCAACGTTTTATGCAATTGTAACATAACGTCCCAACGTCTATACTCAATACCCTGACTAGCGAAGGTCTGGATGCAGGCTGACATGCCATAACATAAGTTTATTATAAACCTAGGTGCGGCTCCATATGGAATGGTTCCTGCAAGAATATGAAACACATAACTTCTTTCCAAATATTAAATCTATTGCTCAGTTCTGAAGCTTTGATTCAGAACATATCTCAAATTCTAGTCTTTATCTGCATATTTTTTTAATACCCATACCAGTCTTTTGTATGTAAGCTAGATTCAATATTGCAGAAATTGAATGACGTTTAGATGTTCAATGGGAAGACTGAGCTGTTATGTATTAAGTATGCTCAGCCAGATATCATTGTGTGTGGTTTGAATGCTCGGATTGATTGGCTATGACATTGTACTCCACAGTCCGGTCTCTAAATAGAGCACTTCTCAGGCAATTTAAAAAGTAAATGTGGTGCTGGAGAAGAGGGGTGGTCAGTGTGGGGTGGATGAGAACATTGCTGGATGTCGTGACAGAGGTGAAGGCTCATAAATCTATTCTGCCCTTCCAGACTTTTATAATTGAGTTCATGGGTGTTTGAGTTAGCAACCCTCTTAGCTTAATAACTCTTCCTTGTAACAGATTTCTATAATACTCTATGATGCCTTAGAGCAATGGCTCTTTAGATTAGAAGGTGACACCAATGTAAAAACAATACACAATTTATGTCTTCAATATTTTTTCCAGCTTCAAACATTTGGTTTAGTTTAGAGATACACCACGGAAACAGTCCCTTCGGTCCACAGAATCCATTGATCACCCGTTCACACGAGTTGTCCCAATTTCTCATCCACTCCCTGCACACTAGGAGCAATTTACAGAGGCCAATTAACCTACAAACTCACACATCTTTGGGATGTGGAAGGAAGCCGGAGCACCTGGAGGAAACCTACATGGTCACAGAATGTGCAAACTCCACTCAGACAGCACCCGGGGTCAGCATCAAACCTGGATCTCCGGCACTATGAGGCAGCAGCTCTACCACTGTGCCACCGTGCTGCCCCTATGCACTTCCCACCTTGTTCACTTTCCATCTCCAGTTTTATTATTTATGTTCCTTAAGATGGTGAGTAATACTAAATACAGATGGCACATGGTCAGAAGGCCTCCAGTATAACACCCTCATGGATAATATTCATATATTATTCCAGCCAGTAGTGACCGATGGTTCTGCAATCATCCCTGCTGCCAGATCTCGGAAAAAAACCACTAGAATCTTACTAAACAGGTAATTAGACAATAGACAATAGACAATAGGAGGAGGAGGAGGCCATTTGGCCCTTCGAGCCAGCACCGCCATTCAATGTGATCATGGCTGATCATTCTCAATCAGTACCCCGTTCCTGCCTTCTCCCCATACCCCCTGACTCCGCTATCCTTAAGAGCTTTATCTAGCTCTCTCTTGAATGCATTCAGAGAATTGGCCTCCACTGTCTTCTCAGGCAGAGAATTCCACAGATAATTACGTTCATGAATCTCAACAGACGTTGGGCGTTAATGGGCTGGGCCATATCAGAGTTAACCTGTCCTCCCCTGATTCATATTTACATGTTTTGAACCAGGATTATTGATGGGGAGCAGGAATGGCAGCGTATCTTCCCATTCCTGACTCAGAATATTGTATCAACTTACCATCAGCCTGTTAGAGACATAAATGTCCATGACAAATCAGGAATCAAGTATGGGAGCTTCTAAATTGATCAGTAACATTTTAGGTGATTAAGTATTTGGAGCACTAGCTTTTTCATAATCCATACTTTTACCTTTTGAAGTCATATTTGACACATCATTGATTAGACAGAAGAAGACAGAAGACAGAATAAATTTATTAGCCAAGTATGTATACATACAAGGAATTTGACTTGATGCTTTGCTCGCACATGGTAAAAACACGATATACATGGTAAAAACACGATGTACATGGTAAAAACACGATATACATGGTAAAAACACGATATACATGGTTAAAAACACGATATACATGGTAAAAACACGATATACATCGCACAATTGAAAATAATTATTTTAAAGTAAGTATGTCAAAGGTTAACAACAAGTTCATTCACACCATATGGTAACTTGGCACTGTCTCTACATAAAGCTTAAACTCATGATTTCAAATCTAACAGTGCAGAAGATGTAATTCACTAAACATTGGAGTTATCTTCCAAACAACCTGTTTGGAACCTCCACTGGCCGGATAGCTTTCCGCTGACTGGTTAGCATGTAACAAACGTTTTTCACTGTATCTCGGTACACGTGACAATCAACTACACTCAAACTCATAATTTTCTTTATGTGTAGGAAGGAACTGCAGATGCTGGTTTAAACCGAAGTTAGACAAAAACCTGGAGTAACTCAGTGGGACAGGCAGCATCTCTGGAGGGAAGGAATGGGTGACGTTTCGGGTCGATTCTGAAGAAGGGTCTCGACTCGAAATGTCACCCAGTCCTTGTCCCCAGAGATGCTGCCTGCCCTGCTGAGTTACTCGAGCTTTTTGTCTAACGTCATGTTTTTCTTTCTTTAATATGTTTTCATTTCTTGCAGTTTTGGGGATTTCTACTGAAACAAACTCACGATTCAGTCCAAGTGATAATTCATAGAGGATTGTTAGATTGTGAGCTTGTCAATATCCAGTTTGCTTCCTAAATGTCAACCCCTTGTGAATGTCCTTCCTCTCTTCATATATCCAACTGCAAGAGATAGTCGTCAATGATGTTTTCTCCTGCTCGAACGTTGGTCTTTAACCTGCTTACAGTATCAAAACCTGCTGGTGTCAGCAAAAAAAATCTTTTGTGTTCATGGGAAGGCCAGAGAGGATGACATTACAAAGGAAATGATCATGGGAAGCAGCTAACCCGAGCCAGAATCCTGTGCAGCACACAACTGGAACTGCAGCCAGGGATCGGGCTGAGGGAAAACAGTCCCTTTCCCACGACAGGTTTGATTTTTCTCTTTTCAAATCCACACGCCAGAAAGAAGATGAATTGAGATGCATTTTCGTTTTTAATCAGTAGCTCAATAAAATCAATGGTCATAGCTGCAGAAAACTGTGTCGTAAATAATCCAGACTCACCAAAGAGTAGCAGTGATGACAGCAAGCAAACTAAAATTGATACATCTGTACTTCAGATGAAAGGATAACCGTGAGGGTATTGTTGTAGTTCGAAGATCATTGCCATATGATCTCCGTATGAAGATTAATTTGAAATAAATATAATTTATTTCATTTATTAAAATAAATAAACATAATCTCCGTATGAAGATTAATTTGAAATAAATATAATTATTTTACACTGTTTGTTTAGCATTATGTAGTTGTATGGCAGTGGCGGCCAAGTCATTGAATATTTTTAAGGAGGAGATTGACAGATTCTTGATTAGTAAGTGTGTCAGGGGTTATGGAGCGAAGGCAAGAGAATGGGGTTGAGAGGGAAAGATAGATCAGCCATGATTGAATGGCGGTGTAGACTTGATGGGCCGAATGGACTAATTCTGCTCCTAGAACCTATGAACTTATGAAAATCAAGTTTATTTTCAGTGAAGTGCAGTGACCAGCATTTACAAGTAATTTCACATCAACACAGACATTTGGTTGGCTCTTCTGGAAAGGAGTCGTCATAGTGTTGCTGAAATGATTTACAATCATCTCCCAGAGAATGGTACGACTCGAGGTTCAAACCTCCTATTGGAGTATTCCAAGTCGTTTGGAACTGGGAACAGTCTGGGGACTGTTGTCCTGGGATTAAACATTGGTGGCCAGCCGTGGAATGAGATGGTCTTCCATATACCACACTGTACAGGGTTCCAATGTCACTTCATTACCAAAGACAGACAAAAAAAACTGGAGTAACTCAGCGGCTCAGACAGCATCTCTGGAGAAAAGGAACAGGTGACGTTTCGGGTTGAGACCCTACTTACTTTATTGCCATGTATTTTCAGCATCTAATTCCCCAAAATTTTGTGGACAGGTGGCATGGACTCAATGGGCCGAAGGGCTTGTTTCCATGCTGTATCTTTAAACTAAACTATACTAACCCCCCCCACCAGGCCTTAGTTAAACACCTGCAACACCCACTTCCAACCACTAAGGCACAAGCCCAGGTCCTGACCACCCATCTCTCAATCACACAATCCTATGTACCTCCAAGAATCTCTTTGAAAAGCTCAATGTGCAATGCACCAGCTATTCGTTTATTGTACAGACCTATCCTTGATTTCACTGTCAGGAGATCATCTGGGCAATTGTTCTATCTCCCTGGTGCACTAATTCAAGGAGCACTGTCTTTGACTCCTCTCTCCACTGACTCAAAGAGCAAAGCCCCAATCTCATTCTTCCCTCAGCTCAAGCACCCAAAGTACATGGCCTTCAATCCCTCGCCCCCACTTCACCAATAAAGCAATCGGCTCCAATCTGTCTACCTCACCACCTATTCAATGTCCCCAATACCTTCATCAAACCCTAAAGCCTTAATAATACCCCTCCCATTCACTTACTCTCCCACTATTTGTTAAGGAAAAGCTTCCAAATGGCGCATTCACATTTACATTTAAGTAAATGTGCTAATACCTGTTCAGCTTAACCTGTGGTTCACAACTGAAGCATACACCTGGGAGCCGATGACTAAACCGTTGGCTGTCATACCTATGCATCACAAGCCCTGAGCTTACAAACACAAAGTACTACAGCTAATAGAAATCTGAAGCAAGGGTGGAAATACTGGAAATACCTTATAGGCCAGATAGCATCAGTAACAGGAGAAACAATGTTAATGTTTCAGATCAATGTCCTGATGAAAGGTCATTGATCTAAAACAATGGGTAGGATTGTACTGAATGTGGCCAGCAGGTCTGAAGATAACCATCGCGTTTCCTCCATGCCCATACAAGCATGTTCCAGATAGCATGAAACTTCTTAAATAAGTCTAAATGAGTATCAGATGGCCCCTCTCCAACCCGAGGTGGTTCAATGGTGTTTCATTGTCGCATGTGCAAAGTGCAAACGCACTCTGAAATGCACAGGTCAGTCACTTTTGGTTAATAATTGGTGATCCCATTGATGTCAGTATGGATTCTAGCTCGGACAACGGGAATGGTAAAATGGGCATCATAACGGCATCATTAGGAAGCAAGTATTAAATGAAAACCTCTAACAATTCATACATATTTCACTTTGTGTTGTCCTCCATCTAGCAAAGGGAATTAATAGCAATAGAATCACAACATTTCTTATCCTGTATTCCCCCAATTATGGATTAACACAGATACACTAGCGATCGCAAATGCTGCAATCGTGAGCAAAAGATAAAGTCCCAGAGGAACTCAATAGGGAGTTGGCATCTGTGAAGGGAAATGGACAGTCGATGCTTTGGGACGGAACCCTTCTGCAGACTGATGGAGTGGGGGGGGGGGGAGAAAGTTTATGAGGGATCTCACTGGCAGTGGCAGAGTGCGGTCTCCACCGCCAGAGTGAGGCCACACACAAACTGGAAGAACACCTCACATTCCTTGGGTAGCCTACAACCCAAAGGCATGAACGTTGAATTCTCCAATTACAGGTAAACCTCCCACCCCCCTTTCCTTCCTTTCTCATCTGCCCTATTTTGGCTCCCTTCCCTTATGTGCACACCTTCCTCCCACTACCCTCGTACTTCTGTTCCTTTCCCCTCCTCCTTACGCTCATCTCCCATCCCTCCCTACTCCGTCCCCCATTTTCCTTGATTTCCTCTTTCCCCTTTCCCCTTTCCACTTCAAGCCACCATATCTCCCTCCGACTTTATATTTCGCTCCTCCCTTTCCTACCTTATCTGCCACTTTTTTTGTTTTTATTTCACTTCTTGCCTTTGTGATTATCTCCACCCATCTGCCAATCACACTTCCTCACCTGTATCCACCTACGACTTGACATTGTGTGCTCATCCCTTCCTTTCACCTCTCTTTACCACCTTCCCTCTAATAACCAGGGCCAGCATTGGGAAGAAATATGGTGGATTATTTTGATGCTCTTAACATTGTCCACGTTGCTTCACGGTGTCCTCCTTATCTACTCTTCAGCTTTGAGTCAAAATCTCTGGCTACTTGCTTGATACATAGTGAGGCCCACCGGAAATTGAGGGAACAGCACCTCATATTTTGCTTGGGCAGCTTGCAGCCCAGTGGTATGAACATTGACCTCCAACTTTAGATAGTTCCTCTGTCCTCTCTTCCCCCCCCCCCCCTCCCCTTCCCAGTTCTCCCTCTAACTTCCTGTCTCCATCTATATCCTTCCTTTGTCCCGCCCCCCTGACATCAGTCTGAAGAAGGGTCTCGACCCGAAACATCACCCATTCCTTCTCTCCTGTGATGCTGCCTGACCCGCTGAGTAGCTCCAGCATTTTGTGAATAAATACCTGCTTGATACAAAACATACCTTGGTGTCCTTCATCCATCTGCTTGAAGATTACTGCTCTTACTTAAAGACCTCTAGACCCCTGAAGAACCACAAAATGTTGGACATTTTGTTGATGAATGTTTCAAGTTCACTTTTTTCCCATGAAAATGACAGGAAACACCCAGAGTGAACCTATTAACATTGTCCTCAGTTGGATAAGATAGACTGCTTCTCAGGCAGAATAGCCATACTAATCTTTCCTCAATCGTGCAAACCTTTGGTTGAATGAAGGTAAACCTCTGAATTCTTCGTGTGTTTCAGCTATAATTTTCAGACACCAAAATATCACCCAGCAGATCCCGAAATAGACTATAAGAAAATAACTGCAGATGCTGGTACAAATCGAAGGTATTTATTCACAAAATGCTGGAGTAACTCAGCAGGTCAGGCAGCATCTCAGGAGAGAAGGAATGGGTGACGTTTCGGGTCGAGACCCTTTTTCAGACTGATGTCAGGGGGGCGGGACAAAGAAAGGATATAGGTAGAGACAGGAAGATAGAGGGAGATCTGGGAAGGTGGAGGGGAAGAGAGGGACAGAGGAACTATCTAAAGTTGGAGACCTGCTGAGTTACTCCAGCATTTTGTGAATAAATACCTTCGATTTGTACCAGCATCAGCAGTTATTTTCTTATACAGTCTGAAGAAGACTATTCTCTGTCCTCTTGAAGATATCTAGAGCAAATTAAAGCTATTATACCTGAACAGTACAAGGTAAAAGTGCTAAAAAGTGCTCAATACTTCTTTGAATCTTTACAAACTTGATCTGGTGATTCACAAATGGCATTTTAAAGATTGTAAGAATCTGGGCTCCTTTCAGTCAAGTAACAAATCATCAATCAGAGGTAGTGTCCCTTTGCTTCTCTGTTAATTGTTATCTTGTAATCTTCACAGATCTTAATAGCGCCATTTGTCTTCACTGCAGGAATGACTGGAGCAGCCCAATGAGAATATTCAACTGGTTCAGTGATACCTGTTTCTCGCAGAATCCTTTTCTTCAACCTTTCAGCTGTAGATCGTGAAGTCAAGAACCGCTGTGCATATTTTCCTTCAGGTTAATGTTCAGAAAGGATACCTTTAAGCTGGAAAGGGCGTAGAAAAAATTCACAAGGATGTTAACGGGACTGGAGGGTTTGAGTTATAAGAAGAGACTGGATCGATTGGGACTTTTTCTCTGAAGCCTATAGAGGTGTATAAAATCACGAGGGGCACAAATGCGGTGAATGGCACCCTGGGTACAAAGGAAAGTGCCATTCGGCCCATCAATTCTATTCCGATATTCAATCATGGCTGACCTACCTCTCCCTCCTGTCCCCATTCTCCTGCCTTCTCCCCATAGCCCCAGACCCTGTACTAATCAAGAATCTATCTATCTGTGCCTTAAAAATATCCATTGATGGCCTCCACTAACCTTCTGTGGCAATGAACTCCACAGATTCACCACCCTTATGGTAGCACTTGCATCAAACTTCATTAATGCTCCTAGAGTTCTAGGTCGCGAAGCACAGGAATGGCCCTCCAAGCCAATCTTTTTGCCCATCTACACTAATCCCGTTTGCCTGCATTCGGACTGTATCCTTCTACATCTTACCTATTTAAGTATCTGTCTGAATGTCTCTTAACTGTAGTAATTGCATGTGACTCCATCACCTTTTTTGCTGAAACACTGGAGAATTCTGGTGGTGCAAATTCTAAGCTAGGTTAAATATAGCTCACCTTCTATATTTAGTTCAAAGTACAATGCCTTTTATTATTCGTTCCTATAGTCTTCACAATATTTGGCTTGGCCACAGTCTTGTTTTTTTTCTTTTGAAGCAAATTGTTGACATAATTCTGGTAAATAGGTTTTTGATTTCTGTATTCATTAGCTTGAGATAGTGCTCCCACAGTAATATCAACCATCCCCCTTCAGGTTGTTTCTCCATTTTGCCCGAAGATGTCATGGATCTATGTCCCAACTTGTTAATACAGCTCCACCACCACCGATTTTCCAGCACCTTACGGACAAAATTAAGAGAGTGCACTTGAAACCCCTCTCTGAAGTCCGCCTGAAAAAATGGTGCCTAGGCTGATCTCGACCTCATCAGGAGTTCCCGAGTGACCGATCGGCAGATCGAATTTGCCCTCTGCGGCCAGGGTTCTGTTCCCATAGCCGTTCCAAGGCTGACTTTGTGGACCGGCAACTCTGCCGCCCAGCAGCCTAGCAGACTGTTCTGGTGCGGATGGACTCCTGTCAGAGGCCCATGCCAGACGGCGGGCACACCTACCCTACCACAGTTTCAGCCGGTTTGGCGGGGATCTGCTCGGGCGGCTGCTGATCCAACCCTCATCGGGACTTCCGAGGGCATCACGCCCAGGCTGCCCGTGCAAGAAATACAAGCTTCGGTGTAAAATCAATTTACATTTAATATTTGTTTTATTTAAGTTACTAGCACTCCATGGTGCTTTGGACACACGGAAGGGGAATAATTAATGGGTCAGTGGTGTATTGTTGTACCATTATTACGTGACCTCTGTTGGGCCAGGATAATACTGCAAGGGCGAAGGCCGCGGACGCCAATAGGATTAACAAACTCATCAGGAAGGCTGGCTCCATACTGATGGCGGTTCATGGGAGGTGGTCTTGGAGGGAGGATGCTCCTCAAACTGCGGAGCATCCTGGACAACACAGCTCACCCCCACCATGACTCACTGGTCAACCTGAGAAGCACCTTCAGCAACAGACTGGTTCCACCAAGATGCAGTACAGAACGCCACAGGAGATCCTTCTTCCCCGTGGCCATCAAACTGTACAACTCCTCCCCCTTCTGTCGTGGGGTAGACTGACTCCCCTCCCCCCTCCCTAATCTTTGCACATCCCCAATCCTTTCCACTCATCACTTTTATTTCATGTTTCATGTATTTTGTGTTTTATGACTTTTTTTGCAGATCAATTTCCCTCCTGGTGTAGCGACCATAGAGAATGGTCCAGGTCGTCGAACCCTCGGATTGGCCAGCGAGGTCACGTGGGAACGCGACCATGAGGATTGGTCCAGCAAACGACATCGCTGATTGGCCAGCGATGTCAGGTGCGCGTTTGGCGCCCGTTTTAGCCAGTTCGGCGAAGTCTTCAAGGAAGACAGTAAGTTTATATTGGTTGTCCTGTAACTTGTTGTTTTGATTCTGTATTCGTGTATTGAGGCTGCAATAAACTTCGTCTACAACTAGCAAGTTTCGGACTCGCCATATTGGTGACCCCGAACGTGATCTGGACGATCACCAACTGAGCAGGAACCCGACGCCTCGTTGACGATGACCGAGCAGGGCACACCGGAGTCAGGCGCGGCAGGCGTTCATCTTCCGTTATTTTGGACGTACGCACCGCAAGCTTGGTTTATCCACGCCGAGGCTCAATTCCACATAAAGAAGGTGTCGGACGATTCCACGAAGTACTTCTACCTCGTCAGCGCCCTATCGCCGGACACAACCAAGCGCATGATGCGGTTTATCATAACTTCACCTGCGGAAGACAAATACGAAACCATGAAGAAGGCATTACTGCGAACCTTCGGGTTAAATAAGCACGGGGGTGCGGCAAAACTTCTGCACCTACCGGAGCTTGGAGACCAACTGCCTTCCGTCCGCATGGCTGAAATGATGGTGCTAGCCGGTGAGCATACGGATTGCCCGATGTTTGAACAGGCATTCCGCGAGAAACTTCCCGAGGATGTCCGACTGCTGCTTACGGATTGTTCTTTTAAGGACCCCGAAGCATATGCAGCGAAAGCGGACGCGCTCATAGCGGGAAAAAACAAGGCCAGTGATTCCATCAACAAAGTCTCGACATCGGTGACCACGCCACAGCGACGGAAAGATGGCGCCACGTCTCCCGCCAGTTCCCCGAAAGCCCGCCAAAAAGATCCGCACAAGCGCGGCTGGTGCTATTATCACCTACGATGGGGTAACGAATCCCGCAACTGTCGTTTGCCTTGTACCTTCGCGGGAAATGCCTCGGCCGATCGTACATAGGGGCAGTTACGATTGGCCAGAACCGGCGCCTCTATGTCCATGATCGATTCACGGACACAGAATTTTTGGTAGACACCGGAGCCATCATCAGCATAGTGCCGCCGACCGACCTCGAAACCAGATCGGGTAAGACAGGTCCCACCCTCATCGCGGTTAGCGGCAGCCCAATTCGCACTTTCGGCACACGGAAGATGTCCCTTGCTTTAGGCCTCCGCACGTACGAATGGCCATTCATCATAGCCGACGTCAAACAAGCGATCCTGGGCGCAGATTTTCTCTGGGCTTTTTCACTGGTTCCTGATGTCCGCGGTAACGACCTCCGACCCGCTGCTGAAGACGAGCACGTCGCTCCGGCAATCGCCTCCTCGCCCAGCCCTACTGTCCAGGCCGTCGTCGCGGCCCCCGACTCGTATGCTGCGATTCTGGCAGAGTTCCCAGAGCTGCTCGTCCAACGTTTTGACGCACCTTCAGCTAAGCACGGTGTAGTCCATCACATCCGCACTGAAGGCCCTCCCGTTTTCGCTCGGGCCAGGAGACTACCGCCAGACAAACTGGTGGTGGCACGGGCGGAGTTCAGGAAGATGGAGGAAATGGGAATTGTTCGTCAGTCTGACAGCCCGTGGGCCTCGCCGTTACACATGGTCTCCAAGGCATCTGGGGGGTGGAGGCCATGTGGCGATTATCGGCGTCTCAATGCTGTCACCACGGCTGATCGCTACCCCATACCGCACCTACAGGACTTTTCATCTGGACTGGAAGGAGCGGTGGTGTTTTCCAAAATCGATTTGGTGCGAGGATACCATCAGATTCCGGTGCGACCGGAGGACATACAAAAAACTGCAACTATTACTCCGTTCGGGTTGTTTGAATGGTTGCGTATGCCTTTCGGTTTAAAGAACGCGGCACAGGCTTTCCAGCGACTGATGGACCGCGTGGGCAGGGGTTTACCCTTTGTGTTTATTTATTTAGACGACATCCTGGTAGCCAGCCCCTCAGTGCAAGAACACCAGGCCCATTTGCGGACCGTGTTCCAGCGGCTCCAAGACCACGGGCTCATTATTCAACCCTCCAAATGTCAATTCGGCCTGCCTGCTCTCGATTTTCTAGGTCACAGAATTACCTCTGCCGGCGCTGTCCCTTTGCCAGAGAAGGTGGAGGCTATCCGGGCTTTCCCCAGGCCTACCACAGTAAAAGGGCTGCAGGAGTTCGTAGGCATGGTTAATTTCTACCATAGATTCGTTCCGGCAGCGGCGCGAGTCCTGCGCCCACTTTTCCAATGCCTTGCAGGTAATCCGGTAGAGTTGTTGTGGTCCCCGGCCGCAGAGTCGGCTTTTACGGCAGCTAAGGCAGCCTTGGCAGACGCCACCATGCTGGTCCATCCGAGCCCCTCCGCCCCCACGGCCCTGACGGTTGACGCCTCTGACGTGGCGGTGGGCGGGGTTCTGGAGCAGCAGGTTGGTGGCCGTTGGCAGCCTTTAGCGTTTTTCAGCCGGCAACTAAATTCGGCCGAGCTGAAATATAGCGCATTTGACCGAGAGCTTCTAGCTCTCCATTTAGCTGTCCGTCATTTCAGGTATTTCCTCGAGGGCCGTTGCTGACGCCCTGTCTAGACCTGCTTTTCCCCCTATTTCGGCGGTGGACTGCGAAGTGGATCCCCAGGAGCTCGCGGAGGCACAGCTCCTGGCGGATACCGTTTCGACGTACCAGTCCACCACTTCGGGATTGAAGTTGGCCCAGGTAGCTTGTGGGTCGGAGGGCACGAAAGTCTGGTGCGATGTTTCTCTTCCTCGCCCCAGGCCGGTAGTACCGCCCTCCCTTCAGCGCCGGGTTTTCGATGCCATTCATGGGCTGGCACACCCGTCCATCCGCTCCACCTCTGCCTTGGTGGCAGCGAGGTTTGTCTGGCATGGCCTGCGGAAACAGGTAGCGGGATGGGCACGTTCCTGCATGCCCTGTCAGACCGCTAAGGTCCAGCGCCACGTCCAGCCCCCCGTACAGGATTTCGAAGTCCCGGCTTTTCGTTTTTTCCACATCCACGTGGATTTGGTCGGGCCTTTGCCTTCCTCCCGGGGCTACACCCACCTCCTCACGGTGGTGGATCGGTTCACCCGGTGGCCAGAGGCTTTCCCATTGTGTGATATCTCGTCAGCGTCTTGTGCTAGGACTTTGGCCCTTCACTGGGTAGCTCGTTTCGGGGTCCCGGCAGTTATTACAACTGACAGAGGACCACAGTTCACTTCGTCCCTCTGGGCCGCGCTGGCGGAACTGTACGGGTCCAAATTGCAACCCACAACTGCATATCACCCCCAGGCAAATGGACTCGTAGAAAGGTTCCACCGCCAACTTAAGGCGTCCCTCTGTGCAAGGCTTGAAGGCCCAGACTGGGTAGACCAACTCCCTTGGGTTCTGTTGGGCATCCGGACGGCTCCTAAGCCAGATCTCGGTGCGTCGTCCGCAGAGCTGGTATATGGCTCGACCCTTCGAGTACCTGGAGATCTGTTTCCGGACACTTCAGCCCTGCTCCCTACAGTCCCATCAGCGTTAGCAGCTCTCCGGGAACGGGTGGGCTCCCTGGCTCCAGTGCCGACTTCACGTCATGGGTGTCCCATGGTACATGAACCGTCTTCCCTGAAGGACTGTGAGTTTGTTTTTTTGCGTAAAGATGCCCATCGCGCCCCGTTGCAGAGGGTCTATCAAGGGCCGTTTCGGGTTTTACGTAAGGGAACGGCTACTTTCACCTTAGACATGGGCGGCAAGAGTGAACTCGTCTCGGTGTCCCGGCTCAAACCTGCCCATTTGGACCCAGATCAACCAGTCCTGGTCAGTCAAACCCCTAGAAGAGGCCAACCTCCGTTAGTTCCGCCCAGTCCACAAACCCCCATTCCGACAGTTCCTCCGGGACCTCCAGTTTCGGCAGTTCCCCTAGGACCCCCCGTTTCGGCAGTTCCTCCAGGACCCCCCGTTCCGGTAGTTCCTCCAGAACCTCCCGTTCCGGCTGTTCCACCAAGTCCGGAACCTCCGGCTCCTGTGGTTCAGGCTGTCCCTCTCCGTACTCGTTATGGTCGCGAAATCCGGCTCCCTGCTAGGTTCCGCACCTCGGGTTCTGGGGGGGGTCATGTAGCGACCATAGAGAATGGTCCAGGTCGTCGAACCCTCGGATTGGCCAGCGAGGTCACGTGGGAACGCGACCATGAGGATTGGTCCAGCAAACGACATCGCTGATTGGCCAGCGATGTCAGGTGCGCGTTTGGCGCCCGTTTTAGCCAGTTCGGCGAAGTCTTCAAGGAAGACAGTAAGTTTATATTGGTTGTCCTGTAACTTGTTGTTTTGATTCTGTATTCGTGTATTGCGGCTGCAATAAACTTCGTCTACAACTAGCAAGTTTCGGACTCGCCATACTGGGATAAATAAAGTTCTATCGTATCATATCGTATCGTAAGGCACTGGAACGAAAGGTGCCAGAAAATCAATGGGGGACCTACAGTCAGACGTTTCGTTAAGTCACGTTGCATTTGCTGTGGTTCCTTGCATCTGCCTCCATTGCCTGGAAAATATTAAGTGCCTGCTTAAAATCCAGTTTCTTTTCCCTCACCTTCTTCCTTTAGGTACGCACTCTTTGGATCATGAAAACCATGCTGTCCAGTTACGAATTTCTGTTTGTGGCCTCCTGCACTGTTACAATACGGCCCAAAGCAAGCTGAAGGAACAATACATCATGCTCTACCCGGACACGTTGCAGCCTGCAGGATTCAATACCGAATTCCTCAACTTTAGATCAATCACTCTTTCTCTCTGTTTGTATCAGAAATGGCCAATTCTGCCTGTCAACAGTATTTTGCTTTGCTTTCTTCTGTCTAGGCAGGCCTGCTAGGCATGTCCCACAGCCTCACCATTAGTAACACACTGCACAGACAAAGAACCTTAATCTGATTTTAACTGCTTTTTAACTGCCACATAAGGTCATCCATCCTCACCCTTTCAAATACATTTCCTTTGTTCCATCCATCTCTCCCCATCCCTACCCTCTCTGCCACCCATTACTAACTTGTTTTTCTCTTTCTCAGTCCTGATGAAGGGGCCCAGGCCCGAAACATTAACTGTTTCTCCCCCCACAGATGCTGTCTGACCTGCCGAGTGTTTACAGCAAAAAACGTAGTACCGGAGATGCTGCCTGGCCCACCGGGTTTCTTCAGTAGTTGGTTTAATTTTACTCAGCCATCACTTGTGTTGTAGCTTAATTTTTTTTAGTTTAGTGATACAGCGCGGCAACAGGCCTTTTGGCCTACCGAGTCCGTGCCAACCAGCGACCCTCACACACTAACACGCTATCCTACACACACTGGGGGCAATTTACAATTTTACCAAGCCAATTAGCCTACAAATCTGTACGTCTTTGGAGTGTGGGGGGACACCGGAGCTCGCAGAGAAACCGATGCAGGTCACGGGGAGGATGTCCGTACAGGCTGCACCTGTGGTCAGGATCGAACCTGGGTCTCAGGTGCTGTAAGGCAGCAACTCTACCGCTGCGCCACTGTACCGTATGTATGGGTATGTTTTTGCTGTGTATGAGACTAGAGCTGAAATATTGACCTCTTTCAATAGGTGAAACTGGGAGAGGGAAATATACTGTTGAAGCCATTGATTAAAGGTGCAGACTCAAGAAACTGTAGATGCTGGAATCTTGAGCGGAAAACAAGGTGCTGGAGGAACTCAGTGGGTCAGGCAGCATCTGTGGAGGGAAATGGACAGACACCTTTTCGGATCAGGACCCTTCATCAGACTGATTGGAGTGGGAGGAGAAACTGGAAAAGTAGGGTGGGGGTGAGACAAAGCCTGGCAAATAACAGGTGGATAAAGGTGAGGAGGGGTGGGTTAATCGGAAGAGGGGTGGAGTAAGTGACAAAGGCAAGAGGTGAAAAGGAAGCAAAGGTGTGTCAGGTAAGAAAAGGAAAGGAGTGAAATGTAAAGGGTGGAATGGGATAGGGGGATAGGGGAAGGGGAAAAAACAGGGTTAAAAGGGAAAGGTGGGATTTGGGGATGGGAACTTTTTTTCCTGATTTTCATAGACTCATTAACCTGACTAGCTTTCTTCTGGCCACCAAACTGTATGTGAATCAATGGTTCAACAAACCCTACTGCCAAGAATGCAGAGGTTAGTTTTGAATGCACAGACTACCACCTACTGCTATTGGAATATATACCAGGAAATACCTTGGTGTACCAGACAGACAGCAAGTCATTTTGTGCACAGTATGCTCAAGGCTATTCTCTGGCTATCTGAATAATTTTAATAATAATAATAATAATGCATTACATTTATATAGCGCTTTTCAAACACTCAAAGACGCTTTACAGGGATTACTAGAACATAGAGAAGAAAATAAATAGATAAATAAGTAAACGAACAGAAAAAGGAGACAGAAGGTGAGGTGCCGGTCAGTGGTTGAAGGCAGTGCTGAACAGGTGAGACTTCAGTGATGTTTTGAATGTTTTCATTGGAAACTCACCTTCCTACCTACAGAGTTGTAATCATTTGGATAAGCAGTTAGTAGCAGTTTCAGAATCAGTAATCAATGATGTTAGTAGCTTACAGGGGTATTTCAATATAAACAAATATAAACTATCGGAATATTGTTGCTATCTGGAATTTTGTCTTCTATCAATAACGAAATGAAATGACTGCTATCACGATAAACTGAAGGGGATTGAGGCAACTAATTTCACATTATAACGACAAGGGTAAAAAGCTTTGAAGAAGCCTGAAGAAGGATCTCGACCCGAGACGTCACCTATCCATGTTCTCCAGTGATGCTGCCTAACCCGCTGAGTTACTCCAACATTTTATGTCTTTTGCAAACCAGCATCTGCACTTCCTTGTTTCTACATGGTCAAAAAGTGTATTTATTTAGCTGTGGGTACTGGGTACATTAATGGTGAAAGCCATTCATGCATTTCTCTATTTATTCCCCTCCTCCTGTACTTCTTTTTGTCCAGGTGATGATTTGCTCGACCTCCATTATCTTTGCACAATGCAGCCTGCAGCAGATGGCAAACAACTATGTATCGCTTTTTCAAGAGGTGCCAAAATGGTGAATCAAGTACTAATGCCACACTTGCTGGTGGTCAGAAACAGGGACCCCAGCACCATAATTATGCCACTTGCCACTGGATTGAATATGTTGATGACTTTCACTTATCCAAGCAGAAGCTCTGGCTGCAAGGAATAATAACCATGTAGAACCTTAGCAGCCGCAGAACAATGGTAAATGGGTGGGACAAATAGCTTTCTTTATTTCCTGTCCAATTTTTTGAGCATAAACAGAACAGCAAAGAGCTGAAAACTGACCCCGTGGTCTAGAAGTTCAGACCAAACTGGGTTTGCAGATCTCTATCTCTTCTCATCTCATGTAGCAGGGTGAAGAATGGAGAACTGAAGAGTACAGAAAGCATTTCTGATTATAAAGATATTTTTCCTTTGAAGCATTCAAGGAAATTCTTTGAAGATGGATATCAGTTATCAGTTAAGTATCAAAATAACAGCGCTGTTTTGCCGTATGATAATGGAGCTAATCCTAAACCATAATTTACAATGAACTGCACTTGCTTCACAATTATAAGAACAAAGGGGCCCTGTGTATCCAGCCGTTAGCTGATAATGTTGGAGAACCCACCCAGATATCATTACTGACAGATCAGTGGCAAACAACAGCACTCTCATCTTGAAGACTTTCTTGAAATCATTACTTAATAATAATCTTATTCTTCAACTTGACAAGTTATCGAACAAAATGTTTTGTACTGCAATAAACAAGTCAGCCACTGCACTTTGCAGAAGAATTCCAAGTCAGATTTATGTTGTCACAATTTTAAATGGACGACAATCAGAAAAATGATGTTGCACGAGAGGATAAATAAATTCTGGTTCTCTAACATGGGATGGGGTGGGGGAGGTGATAAGAAAGGGATAGGCTAAGGAATGCTACAGTGCCATACAAAATCCAGAATAGAAGGAGACATTTTTTGATAATAGGACAATATGAAGATGAAAGTTCAGAATGAATTCCGTGGGGAAAAACTTAAAAAGGAAATACTGTGAATACAAATAGAAGTGAATAAAGGTGAATACAAGAATAAGTAAATAAAGTGAATGCCATATTGTGTTCAGCATGTGTATGCTGAAAGAAAAAAGTGTCTGCAATTGGATAGGAGATATAACTATTTATGAGCAATAATCATGGTTGCAATCAGACATATGATTGAAAATCAAACATATGTCAAAAAACATCATTTCTGTCACCTCCAGCATAATGCCACCGGCAAGTCTCCTCGCATCATTTTGAAGGATTTATTTCCTTTGCATAGCCTTACTCCTCATCTCAAACATGCCCAACATCCATTGTCTCCCACAATAGACAATAGACAATAGGTGCAGGAGGAGGCCATTCGGCCCTTCGAGCCAGCACCGCCATTCAATGTGATCATGGCTGATCATTCTCAATCAGTACCCCATACCCCCTGACTCCGCTATACTTAAGAGCTCTATCTAGTTCTCTCTTGAATGCATTCAGAGAATTGGCCTCCACTGCCTTCTGAGGCAGAGAATTCCATAGCTTTTTAAAAGATTTTATTTTAGATCTTGGTGTCGCTGTCAAGATCTACATTTATTATCCAAACCACTTGCTGTGGTGAACCATAGGGGACATGTCTGGAGTCACATAACAATGGCAGATTTCTTCTTGTGAAGGTGGCTTCAAAGTGGCCTTGCTGAGTCCCATTGTCTGTAACTCATTCTCACCTACCAAACACCTAACAATGGCCTGTTTCCTTCATCATCGTTACTTTTTTGTAGATCTTTCATTAATTTGTTCTATATCTCTCTAAGTCACCATCTATATCTCTTCATATCATATCATATATATACAGCCGGAAACAGGCCTTTTTTGGCCCACCAAGTCCGTGCCGCCCAGCGATCCCCATACATTAACACTATCCTACACCCACTAGGGACAATTTTTTTTTTTAACATTTACCCAGCCAATTAACCTACATACCTGTACGTCTTTGGAGTGTGGGAGGAAACCGAAGATCTCGGAGAAAACCCATGCAGGTCACGGGGAGAACGTACAAACTCCTTACAGTGCAGCACCCGTAGTCAGGATCGAACCTGAGTCTCCGGCGCTGCATTCGCTGTAAAGCAGCAACTCTACCGCTGCGCTACCGTGCCGCCCGTACTTGTTTACCTTTCCCCTGACTCTCAGTCTGAAGAAGGGTGTTGACCCAAAATGTCACCTATTTTTCTCCAGGGATGCAGTTTGACCCAGCTTTTTGTGTCTATCTGTGGTGTAAAGCAGCATCTTCAATTCCTTCCTACACATCAGGTCTCTAGATTGTTAGTCCAGATTAATCAGACGGGAAACGTCAACCATCCTTTTTCTCCAGAGATGCTGCCTGACTCGCTAAGTTACTCCAGCACTTTGTGTCTACCTCCAGATGAATAGTTTGGTAACTTTACTGCTGCATCAGCACCTGTTCAAGACCCTGAATATTGCAGTGAAATAGCTAATAATCTGTCGTCCTTCAATTTGACCAAATGAAGACAAGTGATCAATTTCAGTTTTCCAGTGTGGTCCCAAGGCTTTACGTCTCCTGGCATTTTAGTTTTCGGCCTCTTTTCTCCTATTCTGTCCTGTACTGCCTGCGTTGCTCCAGAGAAGCTCAATGCAAGGTTAAGAAACAACAGCTCAGTTTTTGATGAGACACATTATATTTTTACAGTCAAAGCAGAATTCTGTAATTTTAGACGATAGCGGCAGCTCAGATTTTGTAAGACACCAGCTGTAACCAATGATATTGCAGTTTGGATTTAGATCTCTGCTAAACCTGTTTTGTTGCTTCATTTGTCCCTTTAATCCTTTTGCCTGAAACCTTCCTTTGGAGGGATGAGAGAGGATCTTATAGAAGATTGGACAGTGTAGATGTAGGAAATATGTTCTTGATGTTGGGGGAGTCCAGAACCATGGGTCATAGTTTAAGAATATGGGGTAGACCATTTAGGACTGAGATGAGGAAAAAACCTTTTCAACCAGAGAGTTGTGAATCTGTGGAATTCTCTGCCACAGAAGGCAGTGGAAACCAATTCACTGGATGTTTTTAAGAGAGAGTTAGATTTAGCTCTTAGGGCTAAAGAAATTATGGGATCTGAGGAGAAAGCTGGAACGGAGTGCTGATTTTGGATGATCAGCCATAATCATATTGAATGGCGGTGCTGCTGGCTCAAAGGGCCGAATGGCCTACTCCTGCACCTATTTTCTATGTTTCTATGTTTCGATCATATCTTTTGGTCATTTGATGCTTCCTGTCTTTCACACCATGGCATAGTTTAACTTTAAATCTTCCCTCTGCTGTCCTCATTCCCTGCATCTGCATTTACTTATAACCCATTGATATCATCATTTTCCTGTTCCCAGGAAAGATCTTTAACTGGAAATGATAACTTTGTTTCCTCACAGATGCTGTCTATCCTGCGGAAACTTTCCTGCATTTCTTGTTCCTTTACCATAAAATTGGGATTTGTACCCAATAGTTCATTGCGGATTCAGCGACTACATTCCATGCATTCAAATTCTACAAAAGAGCCAATGGATTCACCAAGTCCTTGAGAAAAGATAGATTGATAACTCTCTTTTCGGCAGCTTAAAACTGATTCATGTTTCTCAGTATGTGGATGAATTTTTAAAGATCTTGGAGTCAAACGAGGCATGATTTTGAATTGACCAGTTCTCATCCTGTGGTACAGATCTGATTGCAAATCCGTCATTGTCTGAGATAAAGGTTTTCCTCGTCTGAGGAAACTTTCAAATAAATACATTGCATCAAATTCAGATCTTCCGTGCTCTCTGGATAAGGACCTAAATGTAAATTTGTGACATATAAAGTTAGCATGCATCTCATTTAAGCTTATTTCATCACTATATCATTGGTATCACAAAATGCTGGAGTAACTCAGCGGGTCAGGCAGCATCTCAGGAGAGAAGGAATGGGTGACGTTTCGGGTCGAGACCCTTCTTCAGACTGATGTCAGGGGGGCAGGACAAAGAAAGGATATAGGTGGAGACAGGAAGACAGTGGGAGAACTCTCTTCCCACTGTTCTCCCACTGTCTTCCTGTCTCCATCTATATCCTTTCTTTGTCCCGCCCCCCTGACATCAGTCTGAAGAAGGGTCTCGATCCGAAACGTCACCCATTCCTTCTCTCCAGAGATGCTACCTGACCCGCTGAGTTACTCCAGCATTTTGTGATACCTTCGATTTGTACCAGCATCTGCAGTCATTTTCCTACACCATATCATTGGCATTTGTCATAATTCCAAGGTTGCGAAATCAAAGAGTTGAAACTTTTTCAAAATGTAGTTGCAATTTAAACTGTGTAGGAAGGAACTGCAGATACTGGTTTAAACTGAAGATAGACACAAAATGCTGGAGTAACTCAGCGGGACAGGCAGCATCCCTGGAGAGAAGGAATGGGTGACATTTCGGGTAAAGGCCCTTCTTCAGACTTTTCAGGTGAGGCAGAGGTTCACTTGCACCTCCTCCATCCTCATCTACTGTATCCGCTGTTCCAGGTGTGGACTCGTATATATCGGCGAGACCAAGCGCAGGCTCGGCGATCGTTTCGCTGAACACTTCTGCTCAGTCCGCCTAAACACACCTGATCTCCCAGTTGCTCAACACTTTAACTCCCCCTCCCATTCCCAATCTGACCTTTCTGTCCTCCATTGTCAGAGTGAGGCCCAGTGGAAATTGGAGGAACAGCTCATCATATTTCGCTTGGGTAGCTTACACCCCAGCGGTATGAACATTGACTTCTCTAACTTCAGGTAGCCCTTGCTCTCCCTCTCTCACCATTCCCTCCCCCTTCCCAGTTCTCTGACCAGTTTTACTGTCTCCGACTACATTTTAATTCTGTTCCACCCACTCCCCTGATATCAGTCTGAGGAAGGCTCTCGACCCGAAACGTCACCCATTCCATCTCTCCGGCGATGCTGCCTTTCCCGCTGAGTTATTCAAGCAGTTTGTGTCTGTCTGTTGTCCTTCTTCAGACTGTTGGATTGGCATATTTGAGGGATTAATATGCAAAGTTTGCCCAAACTCCTGAGGATTACAATGGTGGCTGGATAGTCCTCGTTTGAATTAGTTTGTGGTAACCTGGGTCAAATCTGCCAATGGGGGGCACAAGCCTGGTGTTTACGGCACTCACTCAACGATTTAGCGAAGAGAGGGGACAATCTAGGAGAATAGCTGCCAGAAAGAGATGTGAATTGTTGTGGAGTGCTGTTCATGATCAGTTTCAAATGGCCTGTTCCATCAATCAAAGTTAAGCCCACAAATGCCCTTGAGAACATTTCCTCTCTGATCTGTGATTGTGTGCCTCTCACTGGGTACTTTGAGTAGGAATATTTAATTGCGCGGGATCTGTCATCTTGCACATAAATAATCATTAGTTCACAGAGAATGAAATACAACACACTTTTTTGCCTTGCAAAAGGATGACAAGGATGTGGCCAGACTGTCAGGCTCAGAATCTGCTTGTTGTATCAGTTAATCACACAGCTCAGTAGTCAGAATGCTACAGAATCACAGCAGAAAATGATGCTGGGGTTGGCCAAATCCTATTTTGTTACAAATGGCGATAGATAGAGTGGCAGCATATCCCTCGGGGAATTGGCCTAATGGGCAGTGGACTGAAGGCTTTGCTACTCCTGCGATTGAATAGCTTGGAGAACACTGAAAAGCATCAGGAAACTAATGGAGTAAAACATGTTTTAAACGTCCACAGCTGTTACGGTATAACGCCCTGTGTTGCCATCACACAGCGTTGTCCACTGATCGCCTGTAACCTTCCCCGAAGCTCCTCAGTGTCAGAATAGGCATGTTTTTTTTCTAATCGAAAGGCGCACGAGAAAACCGGAACCTGCTGAAAAACCAGAACATTTCAAACAAACCTGCATCTCCCAAAACATGCAAAGATCAGAATTCAATGCCGAGCACAATTGTTTTTAAAAATAATTTAGTTTTGCTTCGAGATACAGCATAGAACCAGGCTCTGGCCCATTGAGTCCATGCTGACCACTGATCACCCATTCACACAAGTGCTACAGGTCAGTCAGCATCTCTGGAGAACATGGATAGGTGACGTTTCAGGTTGAGACTATTCCCCGTACCGATTCAGACCAATCAGTCTGAAGAAGGGGAACAGGAATAGGAATAGGAATACTTTATTGTCACATGTGATTAGGCGCAGTGAGATTATTTGCTTGCATACACAGTGTATACAAATAGCAGCCACCTACGGTGCAGACAACGTTACAAAACACGCCGGCTCCCCCTCTTGTCCCCCACTCCCCCCGCAACAGTTCCCCCACACCGGGTCCCCATTGTCCTTTGTCCCCTCCCCCCCAATTGTCCATTGTTGATCCCCTCCCCCCTCCCAGCGGTCACCCCACGCTCGGTCCTCCATTGTTCTTCTCCTCCCCCCTCATGGCTGTCCCCCCCAACGCTCGGTCCTTCATTGTTCTTCCCCTCCCCCCTCATAGCGGTCCTCCAGGTCTTGACCTGAAATATCATCTATCAATGTTCTCCAGAGATGCTGCCTGACCTGCTGAGTTACTCCAGCACTTTGTGTCCTTTTGTGTATTAACCAGTATCTGCAGTTCCTTGTGTCTACACCTTCGTTCTATGTTATCTCGCCTTCTCATCCATTCCCCACACAACAAGCACAATTTACAGAGGCCAATTTACCTACAAATCCCACACATCATTGGGATGTGGGAGGAAACCAGAGCATTCGGACGACTGCCATGTGGTCACAGGGAGAATGGGCAGACTCCACACAGACTGCACCCGAGGTTATGGATCAAACCCTGGTCTCAGGCACTGTGAGGCGGCAGCCCTACCTGTTCTTGCCACGGAGTGAATACAGGAGAGTTTAAGAAATTCAAGCCGGGAGTTGACCATTTAGCCCCTTGAACTAACACTTGGTTCTAGACCTCCATTCAGATATAAAATCAACTCTGCATCTACCCTGTCAAGCACCTTAAGAATCTATTTTACATTTCATAAAATAATCTTTTATTCTAAACTCAAGTGTATAGATTCAGTCTGCTTAATCTCACATCGTTTGACAAACACACCAGCCCAGGAATTAATCTGGTGAAACCTCACTGGAACTCCCTCTATCCTATACCGAAAACAAACCTGTACGTACAATTAAGGCAGACCTATGCTATGCATAGGTCCAGGGTGTTACAAACATTTAGATTTTACAATGGCCAGCAGAAACTAGATTTATTTAAATCCCACCATCCAGGATTAGAATCCGTCTTGATTCAAGCTGTAGGTTGCAAAATGTTATTATTCTGCAGAAAAGCATCCTGGCAAAACTATTCAGACCTAGCAGTACCACTGAGGCCATGGAGATCTGTCTCCGATGAGTACATTCTAATGGAGTCCTAACCAAGAGATTGCCACTGGATAAATGTCCACCATTTTATGTAGGAAGGAACTGCAGATGCTGGTTTATACTGAAGATGGACATAAAGAGCTGGACTAACATTAGAGAGTCAAGTAGCATCTCTAGAGAAAAATGATGGGTGACATTTTGGGTTGGAATCCTTCTCCCATCTGAAGAAGTGTTCCAACCCAAAACGTCACCCATCTATTTTCTCCAGATCTGCTGCCTGACCCTCTAAGTTACTGCAGCACTCTGTGTCCACCATTTTATCTTGGTCGTCCACCTATTGGATAAATGCTGATAAAATTGCCTCCTGCAGTTAGTGCGGAAGATGACTATGAAGATTTTCATTGAAGAGTGAAGATTAAATCAGAGCAAATTAAATTTGCGGCTTTCTCAGCATCTCCATAATAGCACAACAAAGTTTCTGACCTAGCTATTGACATAATCTTCATCATGGTAAAGAGGCAATCATTTCATTTTCCTTATTCATGATATGGATTTAGGTTCCGCAGTTAAAATGACAGTTTAATTTAGAGATACAGCGCGGAAACAAGCCCTTTCAGCCCACCGGGTCCGCGCCGACCAGTGATCCCCGCACATTAACACTATCCTATACCCACTAGGGACAATTTTTCTTTACATTTACCAAGCCAATTAACCTACATACCTGTACGCCTTTGGAGTGTGGGAGGAAACCAAAGAATTTTCTTGGAGAAAACCCACGCAGGTCACGGGGAGAATGTCCAAACTCCGTACAAACAGCACCCGTAGTCGGCATCGAACCCGGGTCTCCGGCCCTGCATTCGCCTTAGACCATCTGCCTAATATGCTGTTGGTCCTCCATACGCAGCAAGATGCGATGCACTGTATATTGTGACACTTTCCTCCCGTGACCACCATTAAAATTTTCCGTGACTTGTGCCATAGTAGACCTTCTGTCGGCTCGGGCCAGACGGGATAGCCTTCGTTGCCCTCGCACATCGATGAGCCTTGGGCGCCCAACACCCTGTCACCGGTTTGTGGTTTGTCCCTCCTCAGACCACTGTCGGTAGGTACTCACCACTGCTGACTGGGAGCACCCACAAGCCTTGCCATTTCAGAGATGCTCTGACCCAGTCGTCTGTCCATAACTATTTGGCCCTTGTCAAAGTCGCTCAGGTCTTTACTCCTGCCCATTTCTCCTGCATCCAACACATCAACTTCATAACTGACTGTTCACTTGCTGCCTAATATATCCCACCCCTTGACAGGTGCCATTGTAACAAGATAATCAATGTTATTCACTTCACCTGTCAGTGGTCATAATGTTTTGGCTGATCGGTGTATTCTTTCTGTTTAATTCACAGCAAATTCTCTTCCACAAGGGCGGCATGGTGGCGCAGAGGTAGAGTTACTGCCTTACAGCGCCAGAGACCCAGGTTCGATCCTGACTATGGGTGCTGCCTGTATGGAGTATATACGTTCTCACCATGTCCACATGGTTTTTCTCTGAGATCTTCAGTTTCCTCCCACACTCCAAAGACGACAGGTTTGTAGTTTAATTGGCTTGGTATAAATGTAAATTGTCCCTAATGTGTGCAGAATAGTGTTAATGTGTGGGGATCAATGGTCATTGTGAAATCGGTGGGCCGAAGGGTCCCTTTCCAAGCTAGTCTATCTAAACTAAACTTAAACTAAATTAAACTAAAAAGCCATTTTGAAACATTTCTGCCACTTTCTCCAAAAGGATTTCTTACCTTATTTTTCATTCATGCCTTTATTATTCTCTTTTGCCTCATCCCATCACCGGTTCTAGTGATTCATTCTTTCCTCCCTGTCACCCTGCCACAAACCTTCCCTGTTTCTCTGCATCATAATACTTATTTTACTTCTACCTGTTCCCACTCCTGAAACATTCATTCTGTTTTTCTCTCCACAGATGCTGCCTGACTGGCTGAGTGTTTCCAACTTTTTTAATTTTTATTTCAGATATCCAGTATTTGGAATATGTTACTGCTGCCTAATTTATGAAGAGATTGTAGGAATATTTACAGTGCCCTCCATAATGTTTGCGACAAAGACCCATTGTTTATTTATTTGCCTCTGTACTCCACAATTTGAGATATGTAATAGAAAAAATCACATGTGGTTAAAGTGCACATTGTCAGATTTTAATAAAGGCCAATTTTATGCATTTTGGTGTCACCATGTAGAAATTACAGCAGTGTTTATACATAGTCCCCCCCCCCCCATTTCAGGGCACCATAATATTTGGGACACAGCAATGTCATGTAAATGAAAGTAGGCATGTTTAGTATTTTGGTGCATATCCTTTGCATGCAATGGCTACTTGAAGTCTGCAATTCATGGACATCACCAGTTGCTGGGTGTCTTCTCTGGTGATGCTCTGCCAGGTCTGTATTGCAACCATCTTTAGCTTATGCTTGCTTTGGGGGCCAGTCCCCTTCAGTTTTCTCTTCAGCATATAAAAGGCATGCTCATTTGGGTTCAGATCGGGTGATTGACTTGGCCACTCAAGAATTGACCATTTTTTTAGCTTTGAAAAACTCCTTTGTTGCTTTAGCAGCATGTTTGGGATCATTGTCTTGCTGTAGGATGAACTGTCGGCCAATGAGTTTTGAAACATTTGTTTGAACTTGAGCAGATAGGATGTGCCTATACACTTCAGAATTCATTATGCAACTACCATCAACAGTTGTATCATCAATGAAGATAAGTGAGCCAGTACCTTCAGCAGCCATACATGCCCAGGCCATAACACTCCCACCACCATGTTTCACACATGAGGTGGTATGCTTTGGATCTTGGGCAGTTCCTTCTCTCCTCCATACTTTGTTTCTTGCCATCACTCTGATATAAGTTAATCTTCATCTCATCTGTCCACAAGACCTTTTTCCAGAACTGTGGTTGTTCTTTTAAGTACTTCTTGGCAAACTGTAACCTGGCCATCCTATTTATGCGGCTAACCAGTGGTTTGCATTTTGCAGTGTAGCCCCTGTATTTCTGTTCATGAAGTCTTCTGCAGACAGTGGTCATTGACAAATCCACACCTGTCTCCTGCAGAGTGTTTCTGATCTGTCAGATAGGTGTTTGGGGTTTTTTCTTTATTATAGAGAGAATTCTTCTGTCATCAGCTGTGGAGGTCTTCCTTGGCCTACCAGTCCCTTTGCGATTAGTAAGCTCACCAGTGCTCTCTTTCTTCTGAATGATGTTCCAAACAGTTGATTTTGGTACACCTAAGGTTTGGCTGCTGTCTCTAATTTTTTTATTCTTGTTTCTCAGTCTCATAATGGTTTCTTTGACTTTCTTTGGCACAACTTTGGTCCTCATGTTGATAAACAGCAATACAATTTTCCAAAGGTGTTGGAAAGACTGGAGGAAAGACTGGATGCTGAGAACTCTCTTATACCTGCATTAAGGAGGCATTTAAACACACCGGAGCAATTACAAACACCTGTGAAGCCATGTGTCCCAAACATTATGGTGCCATGAAATAGGGGAACTAGGTATAAACACAGCTGTAATTTCTACATGGTGAAACCAAAATATATAAAAATACCCTTCAATAACATCTGACAACATGATTTGTTTTTATTACAAATCTCAACTTGTGGGGTACAGAGGTAAATAAATAAATGATGGGTCTTTGTCCCAAACATTATGGAGGGCATTGTACTTCTGTACAGAGAGCAATAGAACAGTGAAACATTCAAGTTGTACAAGTGTGTTTTAAGATATTATTTATAGCTTGGATTTCTAGTTGGGAAATGTTATTGGTTGCCTCCAGGCAGAAGTTCCTTGCTTATATTTAAGGTTTGTTGACTATACTGTAGGTCTCTAAGAATGCCGCAGGGCACATCTCTCACTTTGATGTCGAGTCGATGGCTTCAGGCTGTTTGTTACTAGTCGGTACTCATTGAACCTGATATTTCCAAAGCATAAAACAAATTGCTGGAGGAACTCAGTGGGTCAGGCAGCATCTGTGGAGAGAAAATCTGTAGTAAAAGAACAGACTATGGTTCGGGCCAGGACTTTTATTTGGACTGATGACGTTTCATTTCCAAAGCATGCTTTAAATTTCCTCAGGGTGGAAATATCAAAGGCTAGAGGACATCACTTTATGGTGAAAGGGGCAGTGTTTAAAAGAGGTGAGCAGGGCAAACTATTTCCACAGATACTGGCAGGTGCCTGGAATGTGCTGCCATAGGTAGTGGTAGAGGAGGATACAAAAGTGGCATTTATTATAAAGCTGCATGAACATGCAAGGATTGGAGGGGAATGGACCATGTGTAGGCAACTGAGATTAGTTTAGCTTGACATCATATTCGGCAAAACGTTGTGGGCTGAAGGTATTGTTCCTGTGCTGTACTCTTCTATGTTCCATGTAAAATCGTGGTACAAATTTGAAGGATTGATGTTGGAGAAGCATAGAGAAGGTGGGAAAAGTGCCTCTCATGGGTACAATATCAGCAAGGTGTCTCAGTGGATCATAATGTATGTTTCAGCTAGCTCAGCTCATTATAATTATACTTCTGGCTTTGTCTTCTTTAGTTTAGTTTAGTTTAGTTTAGTTTAGTTTAGTTTAGTTTAGTTTAGTTTAGTTTAGTTTAGTTTAGTTTAGTTTAGTTTAGTTTAGTTTAGTTTAGTTTAGTTTAGTTTAGTTTAGTTTAGTTTGGTTTAGTGACACAACGCAGAAACAGACCCTTCGGCCCACCGGGTCCGCACCGACCACCGATCCCCACATATTAACATTTATCCCACACCCACTAGGGACAATTTTTACATTTACCAAGCCAATTAACCTACAAACCTGCACGTCTTTGGAGTGTGGGAGGAGACCGAAGATCTCGGAGAAAACCCACTCAAGTCACGGGGAAAACGTACAAACTCCGTACAGCCAGCACCCGTGGTCGGGATCGAACCGGGGTCTCTGGCGCTGCATTCACTGTAAGGCAGCCACTCTCCCGCTGCACCGCTGTGCCACCCGTGTCTTCTGTAGCGTGGGCTGGGGAGGAATGGGGGGGGAGGGGGGGTGCAATACACTCCTGTTCGACATAATCTCTTTGAGTCATAATCATAGAGTCATACAGTGTGGAAATTGGCCCTTTGGCCCAACTCGTGCACACCGACCAATATGCCCCATCTACATTAGTCCCATTTGGCCCATATCCTTCTAAACCAATCTTATCCATGTACCTGTCCAAATGCTTTTTTACTGTTGTGTTAGTACCTGCATCAAATACCTCCTCTGGCTGCTGGTTCCATATACCAACCACCCTTTGGGTAAAAAGGTTGTCCCTTTCCTACAGCTCTCAGTATCTTGAATTGACCCGCACACAACCCTAACCTTGACTTGGCAATGGAAGACCTTGGACCACATCTTGCACTACTATAGATTGTGCATTTGCACTAATGTTATTTTCGTTTGAAGTCTCATTTCATTTTGCTCGCTTGCAAAATTTATATGAAACTTATGTCTAATTTATATTTTTGTCTGTTGTTTGAGTCTATATGCCTGTGATGCTGCTGCAGGCAACATTTTCATTGTTCCTGTATCACACTGTACTTGTGGAAATGACAATAAACTCGACTTGACATGAGGATTACAATAGAAAATCAAAGTCTATGATGTAAGAGATGGTGTACCTGCGTGAGTGGATGACTGACTGGCTAACAGGAAACTGATAATGGTGGAAAAAAGCATCTCATTTAGAGGAATAGGCAATGGGGACAAAAGGGTGTCAAATGAAGAAAGAAGCAGTGAAATGTAAAGTGGAGGGATATGGGTGGAAGAGGAAAGAGAGGGGAATGAGGGACTTGCAGATGGGAGATGAGCATCCAGAGAAGGAGAAAGGAACTAGTTGACTATGGTGGTGAGAGATTTCCGGAGGAGAAAAGACTGCCCTGACCCCAGTCCACACACATTCATCTCACCATCTCCCACTAACCTAGTCACCCTGCTCCTTTCCCCTCCTCTGCACACTCATCTTCCATCTCTGAGTACCACATGTTCCTTTTATTTGCCTGCTTTCCCCATCCATCCATATCCTTCCCACCAGCTTTACTTTTCACTCCTCCTCATATCTCCTCATCTGATACCCCTTTTGTCTCCTTTGCACCTCAAGGCTTTGTCACTTACTCCATCCATCTGCCAATTGCCCTCCTCGTCTGTATCCACCTATCACTCTGCTGGCCTTGCCCCAGACCCACCTCTCTTTTCCAGCTTTCCTCCTTTCCTCCCCACTCCATCAGTCTGAAGAAGGGTCCTGACCCGAAACATCCTCCGTCCATTCCCGCCACAAATGCTGCCTAACACATCGAGTTCCTCCAGACTTTTGTGTATTGCTAAGTGAAGGATGTGCATCTTTGCATCTGCAATAGATATAACCCAGGGAGCGTACGTACCCCCATCACACATCATATGCAATCGATCCTTTTCACGCATCAGATTTGCTGACCACGTTATGCCTAAAGACTCCCTAAGATACAAAGGCACTTAAGCAAACCTCTGAATGTTCAACCATCCTCTCATTTTAGCCTTAGGCTGCGGACTTCACTGGATAATACTAACTTCTCCCATTCTCCCCTCCTACAGCTATTGGTTCCTGTGAAAATAACGAATTGATAAACTCAGTATGAGTTCTGCATACTTGCTTAAATATTTCCCACATCACGCAAGTTGCCTCACAAAAAAATCCCGAACAAGTCTGCAGTAATATCTTACTGTCAATGGATGACATCACTGCTAGGCATCGAATGTCTAACAACATTGCTCCAAAAACATGTATTTTCTTTCTGCTGACTGGTTAGTATGCAACAAGAGGTTTTGTAGAGCCATAGAGTCATGAAGTATGAAAACAGGTCCTTCAGTCCAACTTGCCCACACCGACCAACATGTCCCATCTACACTAGTCCCAAATGCCTGCATTTGGCCCATTTGCCTTAACTGCCTCCTCTGGCAGCTCATTCCATACGCCCACCACCATTTGCGTGAAAAAGTTATCCCTCAGATTCTTATAAAAATTTTCCCCCTTCACCTTAAACCTATGCCCTCTGGTTCTTGATTCCCCGCACTCTGGACAAAAGACTCTGCGCATCTACCCAATCTATTTCTCTTATGATTTTATACACCTCTTTCAGATCACCCCTCATCCTCCTGCGCTCCAACGAATAGAGTCCCAGCCTACTCAACCTCTCCCTATAGCTCAGACCCTCGAGTCCTGGCAACTTCCTCATAAATCTTCTCTTAACCCTTTCCAACTTCACGACATCTTTCCTACAACATGATGCCCAGAACTGAACACAATACTCTAAATACCTCCTCACCAATGTCTTATATAACTGTACTTTCACTGTACCTCGGTACATGCGAGCATAAACTAAACTATATCTATTGAACTATATAGTCGGATCTTTAGGCAGTTGCCAACTTTCCGATAAAGTCCATTCCCTGCAGAGAGTAAAGGGCAAACAAATCGATTGGCAGCCTGATTCTTGGTGCAGTACAATTTCCGCCTTTGGGCAGCACGGTGGTGCAGCGGTAGAGTTGCTGCCTTACAGCGAATGCAGCGCCGGAGACTCAGGTTCGATCCTGACTACGGGCGCCGTCTGTACGGAGTTTGTACGTTCTCCCCGTGACCTGCGTGGGTTTTCTCCGAGATCTTCGGTTTCCTCCCACACTCCAAAGACGTACAGGTATGTAGGTTAATTGGCTGGGCAAATGTAAAAATTGTCCCTAGTGGATGTAGGATAGCGTTAGTGTGCGGGGATCGCTGGGCGGCACGGACCCGGTGGGCCGAAGGGCCTGTTTCTGCGCTGTATCTATAAATCTAAAAAATCTATATCCATTCAACCTGGTTGAGGTGATAGATAACGTTACATTGCCTGCTTGGTATAAGGATTTCAGCATCTAGCCAGTGTTAACCATGCTGTTTTGCCCTTATTTCTTCAAGAAGGGATCACATTTAAGATCATGAGGGCCATTAAATGCAAACCTATGTAATGTAAATGTACATAGGTTTGCATTTAGGGCGGCATGGTGGCGCAGCGGTAGAGTTGCTGCCTTACAGCGAATGCAGCGCCAGAGACCTGGCTTCGATCCCGAATACAGGTGCTGTCTGTATGGAGTTGGTACGTTCTTCCCGTGACCTGCATGGGTTTACTCCGAGATCTTCGGTTTCCTCCCACACTCCAAAGACGTACAGGTAAGTAGGTTAATTGGCTTGGTAAATGTAAAAATTGCCCCTAGTGGGTATAGGATAGTGTTAACGTGTGGGGAGTGCTGGTCAGCGCGGACCCGGTGGGCCGAAAGGGCCTGTTTCTGCACTGTATCTCTAAAGTAAACTAAACTAAACATGGAACTGGTGAAAGCTTGTAAACAGTTTGGTCTGTCATTCACTGCCAAACCTGAAAAGGCGGAGAGAAATATAAAACAAAGTGGCTGTCACTTTTGATGTCTTGAGATGCAGCAGTAAAATTAGCTTTCAGAAAATAGCACCAATCAATATATAAATCATAGGCGCTGGGAAATCTTCATTGAAAGCCACAAGAAGATGTTTTCGGGGAGACGGATGGTGCTTCTGAGGCTTACATACATTAGAAATTAAAATGCAGTGTCACACTTGTAATGGACAGGATGAAGGCTATGCAGAATGTATTAGCAATTGTCTGCTATGGCAGTCTCACTAGATAGTAGCTAATCCCAGCCTCAGCCGGAGACAGATTAGATTGAATCCTCAGCTCCTGTAGACAAAGTTACCGCAATGACAGCTAGAAAATCCAATGGAGGTTCTTTCGCAAGAAAAATCGAATTCAATGAATCAATTCTGTGCCTTTCTATTTTTCTATTTAACCTTCTTTTCTTTGTTTACATGAGATAAATCAGTGGCAAATTGGTTGGGGATTGAACGGAACAGATTTTATTCTTCAGCTGAACCCAGCGAGCATAGAAGTGAACTCCCAGCTTCCCTGATGGCTCAGTGGATAAATGCAGTGCTCGGTGTAGGGTTCCAATTTGCTCTCTTTGGTTTGTGCTGAGATGAATTATTTTAAGCCAGAAGCAGTAAAGTTGCTTTCAGAGCTAAGGAAGGTAAAAATATTAAACCAGGATCCCAATTAGTAACTACTGCTGTAATATCGAAATAAATATTGAATGTCAGAGGGGCGGCACAGAGGTGCAGCTGCAGAGTTGCTGCCTTACAGCGCCAGAGACCCAGGTTCGAACCTGACGACGGGTGCTGTCTGTACAGAGTCTGTACGTTCTCCCCGTGACCACATGGGTTTTCACTGGGTGCTCCCCACACCCCAAAGACTTACAGGATCTGTTGGTTAATTGGCTTTGGTAATAATTGTAAATTGTCCTAGTGTGTAGGATAGTGCTAGTGTATGGAGATAGCTGATCAGCGTGGACTCAGTGGGCTGAAGGGCCTGTTCCCAGCTGTATCTCTAAAGAAAAGGTGTTCAGAATCTCATTTGCTGGTACAATTCCACCTGACTGGCTTCAAACTGCCAATGCAAATTGCTGCTATTAATATAATGGAGTGTGTGTAAAACATTTTGGAGAGCAAAAGGATTAGCCAACGGTTATGGTTTAGGTTGAAATTTGGCCAAGTGGAGTTGAGTAGAACTTGGAAGTGGCAATCGGAACATAGGCTCAACAAAACAACTGGATAGAGAACAAAGAAATTAATTCTTGAAGAGAGGGAAGCTAAGTTTGATGGGATGAAAATAAAATTAATTCTGATAAATAACAAAGGAGCTTTTCAAGCAGTATTTCAAACAAGAACTAAACGAGGCACAATGTGAACTTATTCCCATGATCAACTCAATTTTACTCTAGATGAATGAATCCTGAGTATTGTGGAAATCCCCTCAGCTTTGGCTGATGACACCACGGTAGAATCCAAGAACAGAAAGAAATTACGATGAAGTACATGCTTGCACAAGAATACAAAGTATGCAAGTAATAAGCCCACAGGAACAAAGATTCTGCACACTATTTAAGTCTGCACAGATGCAGTTATAAAAAGGGCATGAAGGTATGAAATTTAAGTGCATGGCACGTGATGCACAATTATGCACTTTGAAGTGTCTCCTTGTGCAGCATGAGTGTTGCTTCACGGGAGCCGATTCATCCCATCTGATGTTCTGTTCTCACCTGCTGGACTTGAGTCGATGAGTTGTAGTGGGCTTGGAGAATGGGGGGGGCGGGGGGGGCAGCAATGGGAAACACCTCCTGGGGCAGTGAATCACTAACAGCAGTTACAGCAAAAATTAGAAACTACCTTGTAATAATATAACAGAGTAAAATAAATTGTATGTAAATATTTACGTGCATCATGAGAGGCAGGACTAAAGATGAATAATATTCTAATGCGTTAGACTTTCCCAGTGGCTGTGAAAGTGTTCAAGTAAGAATGTCATTGTTCTGTATCGGTACATATGACAATTAATCCCCCTTGAAGGGACCTGTAGCATTTGGTTGTTTAATGTGGGCATTGATCAGTGATATCCATTCACACACTATCAGTTCACTCAGGAGTCCAACGGCATAGCTCAGTCTAGGAGGAATTCCCCAGTATTATCCTGAGGAGACACCACTCAGAAACGACTCCAGATTACATCTGGTGCACGATCTAATTAATTTCAATCACATCTGAAGCATTGGCGCTAGGTTAAAAGATGGGTAAGCTACTTAAAAACAATGTTTTAGGTTATTGCTGTCCATTGTTAACAAGTTGTTTTAATTAGCTTTACTTTCTTTTCCATGTACCGTGTAGAAGTTTATGAAATTATGAGGGTTGAGAGACAAATCCTTTTCATGGGACAGAGGAGTCTAGTACTAAAGGCACAGGTTTAAGGTGACAGGGAAGAAATTTAAAGGAGATCTTAGTGGTAGTTTCTCATGCAAAGTGTGGTGAACAAGCTGCCAGAGGAGGTGGTGGAGGCAGATATAATTACAGTCCACAAAGGCGTTTGAACAAGAATGTGTACACGACGTTCAGAGATGGTTGCAGGCCCAATGCAGGCAAAAAGGATTAATGTAGATAGACATCATTGTTGGAAGGACAAGGGCCAATTTCTGTGCAGTGCATTTCTATGATTCTGTGGTTGTATGATTATTCAAATTTTCAACTTTCAATTATTTTCTAAATTACATCAGTGACTTACTTCAATGACTGATATTCTTCTGCTGGAGTCTGGGAATTCTTGGGCATTGTAGGCCCTAACCATCTGAAGAAGGTAAAAATGGTAATAGGGAGGCCAAAGGCTGCAATGGTTGATCCGGCCCTTAGTGAATAGTTTGTTGGAAACCTGGTTTAGGGAGAAAAAAGAACAAATAAGGTCACTGGCTTCTAAAGCAAACTTTGTAAAGTAAAAAAAGTAACATTGTATTATAATAAATGAAAACTTTGTCTGCATCCTTTAGTGTCAGTGAGGAATGGGGAATCTCAGGGGCCAAGTTACATGCAATTAATGGTGTCAGTGATTTATTAGCTCATTTCAAATGCATAAATACTACCACAAAAAAAGGAAGAATTATGTTATTCTTGGCCTGTTTTCTGCCACATAACTAATGGAACTTCTGGTTACCAAAGGGTGAATTGTTGCCCTACAATATTTCTTCCAGGTTCTCCATATGGCACCTAAAATGCCCCCAAATTGGTAGGCCTAAAAATGCAAAATGTAAACAGTTGTCCCCACCTTCTCTCAAGATGCTACTTGCAGAGAAATCTAATTGTTGTTTTTTTTAATCAATGCACCAACATTGACAGTGTTTGTAGAAGATATTTGGCTTTCAATTTTGCACAGAAACTAGGTGAAATGAGGTTTAAGGAAATATTACTAAGGGATGAAGGAATTTTTGACTCGAGTAAAGAAGATAGCTTGATCAATTCCCACTCCTATCATGTCCTACCTATCATGGAAAAGACTATTGGTGTAGCAGAATGAAGATTTTACTCTACACCCAATCTACGTTCAGACCCCACCTTTAAGACTGATTAGAGCAGTAAAAAGGAAATTTTACTTTCCATTGAATGTACAAGACCTGTAGCTATTGCTGGGAAGATATAGTTGAAGTTTCATGATGCATATGACAGCCAGAAGCGACAGAGAGGATTAGTGTTCTATTATCCAATCTTAACAATATTGATGAGTACACATTAAAAATCTCCCAAGGAGCTGAAGAAGTAGAAATGTATCAATCCAGTTCACAATAGTATGTTTGTCATCCTTTCCTTTAGAAACTCTCTTTTATCTGAGCTATTTCTCCAAAGGGTCTTTTCTCTTGGGGTTTTATGAATTTTATGAGTTATTTCTTTTATTACAAAGTATAATCTTTTGCTCATCTTTACATGCCACAGCAGGCCTTGTATTCTTGCTGCAGGGGAGTTGGTGGAAAACTTTCAATTGAAGTCTTTCCACAAATGAATCTTTATTAACCACCGAGCGCCTTCATTCAACAAGATTCTGATAGTCATACTTATCACCAACATTAAACCTATTTATCCCAAATGTCACTGCACTGACAGTATCAGCCCTCTTCAATATTAGAATGACTTAACCAAGCGCGTTCCCCTTATGGCTTCTGAGGTGTGAACGGTAATTGAAGTTGGGGGGCCATGTTGCAGTTATCTAAGATATTGGTGAAGCAACATTTAGAGTATTGTATTCAGTTTTGGGCACCATATTCTAGGAAAGATGTTGTCAAGCAGGAAAGGGTGCAGAACCAGAGGACATCGGTTTAAGGTGAGGAGGGAATGATTGAATAGGAACCTGAGGGATAACTTTTTTACACAAAAGATGGTGGGTAAATGGAATGAGCTGCCGGAGGAGGTAGTGGAGGCAGGTACTATCACAATGTTAAAGGACCATTTAGACAGGTACATGGATAGAACAGGTTTAGAAGGATATGGGCCAAAAGCAGGCAGGTAGGACTAGTGTAGATGGGACATGTTGGATGGTGTGGGTAAGTCGGGGCGAAGGACCTGTTTCCATGCTGTATGTCTCTATGACTCAATGACTCTAGCAAACACTGAAAACATCTCTTCCTTTCCTGCATTTGTGATCCGAATGTTTTGTTGGTTTCGTAATTCCACAGTAAAAGATGTAAGCTACATATATTGTGATCTCTCTCTCACTGTCTTCCCCTCCCCATCCCCCTGTCCCTCCCCTTCTCTCCAAGGATGACTTGGTCCTGCTACAGTTCTGAAGGTTGAGAAGAGACTAATGAGCCCAACATGCAATGCTGGGGTGGCTTGGTTGGTTGTTTGGGTTGTTGTGTGCTCCTTCAGCTGATTATATTGGTCCTCCATGTACTCCATCCTCAGAGACATTCATAGTTCTTGACACCTTCTCGTATCTGTCCAAATGACTTTTAACTGTTGTTATAGTATCTAAAGTTGTTGCAAAAATCCTCCTCAACCATTCCCTCGAGATGTGGCAGAGCACCTCCCAGAGTCAGAATGTTGGCTCCATCCATCACGAGGTACATCAGACATGATACTTACTCTACAACAAATTGAAGAAAAATATGGGGACGAATATCAGCTCACAGCCTTTTTGACCCTATAAATAGCTCCCTCTCTGCCAATAGATAACGATTATAGAAGATCCTTCCCAAATCTGACTGTCCTCAAAAATGTACCACCACCTTCCTTCACTTGCTTTAAGTTGTCTTGCAGATCATACCATCAATAACGTGTCCCTGCAGACCCAATCCCAGTGCAACCTCCCTTCAGTCATCTTCATTACAATAGTGCACTTCAATGTAGATTAGTGAGTGGAACTAATCTACATGACAAGCAAGAAAGTCTTCAATCATCCTTGCCTCTACTCCAGAACCAAATTCACACCAATCACTGCCATTATCTTTCAGTCTGCAGTCAACAATGATGCATGCACATCTAAATTATCATCAATTCCTTCACAAAAGCACGCAAAAGGCACTATTTCGAAGAAAAGAAACATTTTAGAAACATTGACAATTTAGATCATCTATTTCACCAACTTTATGGGGGCGTTTTGTGACCATTCATAATGTGAAACATGTTGGATGAGATGAGGTAGACATTAACACGGAAACAAATTACTGCAGGTGCTTGAAATCTGAAATAGAAGCAGAAAAATGCTGCAAAAACTGTAAGTGAGGCCAACAAAGGGAAAAAGACAAACACACAATCTGTTCCAACATGGGACAATGATTTATTTATGCATCTTTCAGTTTAGTAATCACTGTTCATGATGTGCAATGCCAAAGGCAATTATGGTGACGACTTGAAAAGACTTGGAGACACAAGAAACTGCAGATGCTGCAATCTTGAGTAAAAAACAGCTGCTGGATGAACTCAGAAGGACAGGCAGCATCTGTGGAAGGAAATAGATGGGCATCAATTTGAGTCTGAATAAGGGTCCCAACCCAAAATGTTGTCCGTCCATTTCCCTCCACAGATGTCGTCTGACGTGCTGAGTGTCTTTGGCACTTTGCTTTTTTTTAACTAAAGAAAAGATGTTCAGAAGACAAGTGTGATCTAGAATGCCCAATCACCTGTCAACATTAGAATTTGTATCTTCCCAACAACTTCACCCTCTGACTCAGTTCCAACAAAGGCCACTGTGAGATCAAGGGGAAATGGTTCATCTTCTGATCAGGAACATTACAGCCCTCTTGACCAAATGTGGTGTTCAACAATTTCAGATAATGACCATTGCCAACATTTTTATTCCAGGTCTTGAGCATCCTTTCCAAATCTATTTGGCAACTTCAGACAATCATTCTGCTTTGTCATCTCTCCTATGCTTTTGTTACCTTGTACAGTCTCCCCTCTTGTCATTTCCACATTTACACAAACGTTCTCGCTGTCGTCTCTTTAACTTTGCTGCGAATAAAAACGTGTTTAATTTTCAATATGCCCTGTTCTGATTAAAGTTCAGAAATATGAAACATGAAGACTGTTTCTCAACACAGTTTCTGTCCGACCTTTTTTGAGTATGTCTAGCACGCTGTTTCGCTTCAAGCTCAGGGGTCCTACCCTCTTTGGTCCATTAGAACACTAATTATCACTGATTAAGTTCACACACAGCATAAATGACACCATAGCATGAAATCGTCTTGTTCAAATGTGCCTTTATTAGAACTCGCCCCACCATTGGAATGACTTACTGATTCCCTGATCCATTCCGCATGTGTAGTCTCACGTTATGGGCATCACTCAATCATTTTGACTTTTACGCCGTACGGTTATTTACGGTGATACATCCACATTTTAATGACATTTTGCGTGAAAGAAGAGTGGTCACATGAACAAGGTGCCCCATCAGATGGAGGAAAGTTGTGCATGCTCACATTGTGGCGTACCGCGGGGAAAAAGTCTGCTCTTCTGGCAGCGGGAGAAAGCAAACGAGAAAGAAACGGTTGTCGGCTGACGGCTGTGGAGCATTGTTGAGCTTTGTAGTGCAGTGGAATTACTTCCTGATGCTCCACATGAATACAAGTTGGATGTCCCGAAGGATCCAGAAACAGCGTGCTGATCCAAAAGGTCATCAAACACATTTTTCAGGCCCTGCGCTTGTGATCCACAAAGTGGCATTAAACCTTTATGTTTGGCATTGTGCCAAAGTCATTTAAACAGCTAAATTAGAAGAGAGGAAATTTTCTCAGATAATATCAAGTGCTGAAAAGCATGTGTGCATTCTGCAGCATTTGAGCTGACAAGTAGGTATTTCAAAAAATAATACACACCCAGATTATCAGTAATTGAAAGCTCTTTGAGGGCAAACTATGAAAGGTGAAGAGGGTTAAGACTGTAAAATACCAGACTGTTAAATCAATTGCATTGCAGATAGAGTGAAAACTGACAGGTGCACAGGTCAATCAAGAGTGTAAAAGCCACATAGTTTGGGGTCATCCGTGTTATCAGGAATCCAGGAGATTTTACCATCCAGTTTTTAAAAAACAGATCTTATTTTTAACAGGGGTGGGGAGTCTCGCCCTTGGAGTTAATTTAATTATCGATTCTTGCCACCAAGAAACACATTTTAAAATGGAGTTTCCACGATCAGCCACTCTTGAGTGGGATGCTGTTTTAAAGAGGAGATCTCGCCATATGTTTCCTTTCAAGAAGTGATTCTCACCTTCAGAATGCTGATCAGCATTGGAATCCCCTTTAAAGAGACAATCTTGCCTTCAGCTATGGCTTTGAAGTGGGATTCTCACCATCCACATCCTCTTTAAAGAGGGAGCTTTGCTATTATGATTCCGGTTAATCAGGATTCTCATAACCACAATCTACTTTAAAGTACATTTTCTGCTCAATAGGTGACTAAAGAAAAACATATCAGGCAGTTTAACTTAACGTTTCAATACCTTCCTAAAATGCTTGTGCAATTAAAGTTCCCGAATTGGCTATTGTCCCCAACCTGATCGGACTTACCACACATTAGCAGGAGACAGACACAAAATGCTGGAGTAACTCAGCAGGTCAGGCAGCACCTCTGGGGAAAAGGAATAGGTGATGTTTTGGATCAAGCCCATTCTTCAGACGTCTTGGCCCGAAACGTCACCTATTCCTTTTCCCCAGAGATGCTGCCTGACCCACTGAGTTACTACAGCTTTTTGTGTCTATCTTCCATGTAAACCAGCATCTGCAGCTCCTTCCAACACGTTAGCAGGAGTTTGCTGGTGTAACCAATTGTGCTAAGCCATTCTCCCCCATTTAGTAACCCTAATCTGTCCCTTGGAATCAGTGCAACAATAGTCGCAACGGTACCACCAGTGGAGCAGTAACAGGAGGTTGATGTGACATTGAAGAAACTATCGGTGTGGAACGCATTGCGTCATGTGGAGGACTATTTCACATACTATATATTTTTCTCTTTTAAACTCTGCTGCTTTACTGGTGAATGACTTCTTCTGTCATTTAAAATGCGTCTCACAATCTCAAAGCTTTGAACTAAAAAATTGTAATTTCCCAAGGAGAACCTCTTTCTTTGTCAAGTTGAGTTTGTTGTCATATGCACAAGTACAGTGAGGTACAATCACAGTGAAAATCTTTCCTCCTGCCTGATGGTGGCAGTGAGAGGGCATGGCCTGGATGGTGGGGGAATCTTGTTGATAGATGCTGTATTCCAGAGGCACCACCTCACGTAAATGGTGGTGAGGGCTGTGGCAGTGATGGACTGGGTTTAAGGATAGGGATCAATAAAGACCATAGTGGAGGGAATTAGAATGAAGCTATGAGTCTATTTCTGCCAGAGTGATGTGGGAGTTCGTCGAATGCCGTGATGAAACTGATTTGTACTGGAGTTTAGTTTCATATAAGTTTAGAGGAACAGCATGGAAATAGGCCCATTCAGTCTATTGAGTCTACGCTGACCTTGGATCACCCGTTCACACTTGTTCTATGTTATCCCACCTTCACATACACTCCCTGCACATGAGGGGCAATTTATCGAGGGCAATGGATCTACAAACCTTCTTTGGGATGAGGGAGGAAAATGGAGCACCTGGAGGAAACCCATGTGGTCACAGAGAGAACATTCAAAGTCCACACAAACCCAGCAGCATCCGAGGTCAGGATTGAACCAGAGTCTCTGGCGCTGTGAGGCAGCAGCTCTACCAGCTGCACCGCCGTGCACCCCTGTTAGTTGTGGAGTGTGAGCTTCCTCTCAGCCAATGGCAACTCATCCAATTAGTTTTCCGTGTAGGAAGGGACTGCAGATGCTGGTTTAAATCAAAGATTGGCACAAAATGCTGGAGTAACTCAGCGGGACTGGCAGCATCTCTAGAGAGAAGGAATGGGTGACGTTTCGGGTTGAGACCCTTCTTCAGATTCTGAACCCGATCTCAACCCGAAATGTCACCCTCTGAAGAAGGGTCTTGACCCGCAACGTCACCCATTCCTTCTCTCCAGAGATGTTGCCTGTTCCGCTGGGTTACTCATGCATTTTGTGTCTATCTTCGATTAGTCTTCTTCCTCCTATGTAGGAATCCAGAGGTGGTTTCAGCTGTGTACACTTCTATGAAAAAATCCCAGCTGAGCCATCTAAATATTTTGAAATTCCATATCAAGCTGGAACTTACTGTGTTGTTCCAATTTTCTGCTTTGACTCTGCTCTTTTGAGCAGCTCACTCCTTTATCATCCATCATAGACATGTCTCTCTTCACAAGAGTGGTGATTCTTCTTCCTGAGGCACGGACAAACCTCTTTTCCCATATTCTCCTGTTGTGTGTCTTTGTATTTGACTATGAATAGCCTTTATCCTCTACAAAAAAGAAAAGCCATGCTAAAATAATCTGATAGGTAATTAAACTTCTTTTCTTCCAGGTGTCTGCATTCGTACCATACTTATAATGCTTGCAGGTGTGCTCGCTTTAATCACCGTGACGAGCAAAACCCCTTGAGGCAGACAATGAGAGTGGTATGGAGTTAAAAAGATGCATTGGTTGTTCCAAAGGTTCCATGTGAATAGAGCTTTTTCTCATTCAATCAGTTAATGTCATAATGAGGGCATAATATGTAAGGAAATGAATCATGTCTATCATTCTCACAGGATGTGCATGGGGTAATGTACCTCCTTTAGTTTGTCCTTCCTTGTGAGAGTTTTCAATGTCCTCCTGTGCTGAGTAATATATATATATGTGAGACTGCAGGGGATAGATTCAGCTGCCTCTTTCCATGATGTCTGCTCCTTTTATGTTGCTTCTAGTTCTCAGTAACTCAATGTGATCTTTTTCTGCTTCATCAGGATACTTTCTACAGTGCATTGGTAGAAGTTTGTTAGTGTATTCAGTAACATGGTGAATCGCATGAAACTTCCAAGAAAGTAGAGAACCGGGTGAGTGTGATTTCATGTGCTGGGCCTGGCATCGGCCATCTGAAATATTAACACCCATGAATTTTAAATGGCCAACTCCACCTTTGACTAACCAATGAAGACTGGCACCCAACTTTGCCTTTCTGAAGTCAACATTAAGTTCCTTGGTAGAAATTAAAGAACTGGAAATGCTGGTTTTTACCAAAGATAGACATAAAGTGCTGGAGTAACTCAGCAAGTCAGACAACATCTCTGAAGAAAAAGGATGGGAGATGTTTCGGATCGGTTTTGTTGACATTGTGCGAGAGGTTTCGGTTGTGGCACCATTCAACCAAGAGTTCTGTCTCCTTCCTAGAGTCATAGAGTCACACAGCATGGAAACAGGCCCTTCGGGTCAAAGGTGGAGTTAGCCACTTTAAATTCTTGGGTGTAAATATTTCAGATGACCTGCCCTAAGCCCAGCACAAAAATGCAATAAGAAGGCTCACCAGTGTCTCTACTTTCTTAGAAGTTTAAAGGAATTCACCGCCGCTGAACCCACTAACATACGTCTACTAATGCACTGTAGAAAGTATGCCGATTGGTTGCATTTTCCCTGATCTGCATCCCCTTTGCCCTGGTTTCACACCTCACACTCCTTATCTATGTATCTCTCTCTCCCCTGACATCAGTCTGAAGATGGGTCTCCACCCGAAACTTCACCCATTCCTTCTCTCCAGAGAAGCTGCCTGTCCCGCTGAGTTACTCCAGCTTTTTGTGCCTATCTTTGGTGGCATCATGTCCCTGGTATGGCAATTCCAATGCACAGGAATGCAAGAGGTGCAGACGGCAGTGGGGTCAGTCTAGCCCATCATGGTCATAGCGCTCCCCACCATTGAAAGTATCTACTTGAGACTATGCCTCTAAAAGGCGGCATCTACCATCAAGGATCCTCACCATGCCATCTTCCCACTGCCACCATCAGGCAGGAGGTACAAATGCTGAAGTCCCACACCACTCAGGTCGAGAACAGTTGCTTTCCAACAAGCATCGGGTTCTTAAAACAATCTGCACACCTCTTAACCTACCTCAGCAATGGAACATTGTGGACCACTTCTTGAACTACCATGGACTTGCTTTCTAATTGTTTTTTGCACTAATGTCTCATTTCCTTTGTTTCTCCCATCTTCTATTCTTTTCACTGTCTTGGAACTTTATGTCGAATGTCTGTTTTTGTTTATTGTTTCTATGCCTTTGATGCAAACAAGGTTCAATGGTGCAATGGTTTATTCTAAGGTAGAGTGAAATACTTTTTTGCATACAGATCAGCAAGACTATCACCATACATAAGCACAATCCTCTGGTAAGCACAGAATGTGCAGAACAGCCCACTGATTCTATATGACAGATGTGCCATTTTGGCGGCATTTTACAGTCCCAGCTGCGGCTGGCCACAAAGGCCCGTTGCAGCAGCCGCCTCCATTCTGGTCATCCCGCAAACCGTCACCCCTCTCCTTGCGTGGCCCTCATCAGCCCTTGTTTCCAGGGGGTCTCCTCCCGCAGCCGACTCCCTCCAACCTTCTCTCCGATTCCTCGGTCTTCAGGGGCTCACAGTGACCGGGCTCGCTGGGCTTCCCTCTCCGGGAAGGTTCCTGTCCCGCGGAGCGCCGAGAGACCATCTCGTTGCGCCACGAGACCTTCTCCACGGTTTTCATTGCACCGGTACCTCACCGTAGCTGCGCACATGACAACATTTTTTTTGACTTGCGATATAATTCATAGCTTATAACCTCAGTGCAATTTTGGTGATTGTATGCTGTTTATAGTGCAGCAGATTCCTGACCACTGGGAATGCAAACTTATTTACACGTATATATACACACTCTCTGAAGCCACATTGCCACATTTCCTGCATTTGTTATTTGTCGATGAATCTGCATTAATAAATAATATACTGCAGGTGGTTTTCTTGGATAGAAGAACATGCATCCAACAGGTTTTTTTTTCTATATTTAATGATAGAGAATTAACAGAATAAATTATCAATAAAATTGTGCCTTGCTGATCCACATGTGCTATCTCTGCCTCCTGCATATCCCTTTACCTCTGGCAAGCACAAATCCTGCTGTGTACTGTCTGTGAATGATTTAGCAAAAAGCTGAGAAAATAACAGTTAATGAGAGGCCTGCTCTACTGCCTGGCAACTATAGATTAAGACTTCAAAGACATTTTTACAAATCAGTCCATATGGTTTAACCTCACACAATAAAGAAATGCAACTTCTTCAAAATTTTGATTTGAATTTCTCGACCTTTACAGAACGATTTAAGCTTGCACCAAACTTATGGTAAATTACAGTATGTCCTGTTGGGAGCTTAATAGAATCTGAGAGGGAATATATATATTTTTTAAATGGCAAAGTATTAAAAGCTGTCGCAGAGAGGGCTGAATATTTATGCAGACAACACTTGAGCTCCTAGGATGACAAAGAAAAAAACGACAAATTGTGTGTGAGCTTGTGAATCTGGTTGCAAACAAGAGGAAAACATCAAGAAGAGACAAGACCACTTGACCCATCGATGCCCACCCTTTTATGAATTCAAATCTTTCCATTGTAATGTTCAGCTGTGGTTTACCTTCCTGGTTTCTGGGATAGATATTAACTATGCAATGACATAAAAGAGGTAATAGTGAGTTGCCAGGCTAATATACATTTCTCCTGAGCTTAAGATAGACACAAAATGCTGGAGTAACTCAGCGGGTCAGGCAGCATCAATGGATAGACAAAATGGGTGACGTTTCGGGTCGAGACCTTTCTTCAGACTGAAGAAGGGTCTCGACCCGCAACGTCACCCATTCCTTCTATCCAGAGATGCTGCCTGTCCCGCTGAGTTACTCCAGCATTTTGTGTCTATCTTAAGCATCTGCAGTTCCTTCCTACAACATTTCTCCTGAGCTTCATTTCCTTTACATATTGTGCGTATGGTAACAGTGAGACCATGTCTATGGACTTGAGTCTAATACAAAACAAAGACTATTCACCAATACATCCTAAAAAGCATGGGAAACATGGAGGAATGGTTTACCCTATGAAGAGTGGGTAATAGTTGAATGCTTGGGTGTCCTTTACTCTCTCGACTAATCATGCTCTAATCCCACTGTCATAAACACCAAAACCCACACAGGAATAAAAACAAAAGATCTCGGAAATACTCAGCAAGTCAGGAAGCATTTGTAGAGAGAGAAACAGAGTTAACGTTTCAGTCATCAAGTTACTGATCACAGTACATTTAACTCTCGAGCATTTGCAATGCTTTGCTTTTAGGTCAAATTCCCATGACTAAAAACCTACAATGTATGGTTCAGTGCTCCAGTCTACAATGCACCAACTTCTCACTACTCTGGGTTAGTGTCTTACTCCAAAGAGCTCAATCCCCAACAGCTTGCAAGTAATCGATAATCGCTTCAATAAAAAAGCTAGTATGGCTGGATTTTTCCCACAGGTGAATACTGGTCCTTGTCCATTGGCTGGATGGATGGGCCCATTTTGGTATATCAATCAAAGGCAAGTCACTAATTATCCACTCTTATGCCCCTCGGGTGCATACCCATTGTTAGTGCTACAGTGCTATCTAATTTCTAAGGTGCGGCATTAGGCAGAAAAATATTCCGTCATAAGTGTGTCAGCAGAGCCCAATTTCTCAGTCTTCACATTTGTTGCCTCATTAAATGCAGTTGCCTGTAGATCCAGATCAAGGTTATAATGGTTGGTTTCTATCATTTCAGCAAGTAATATGTATTAGGGATACACGAAGAGGCTCTTGCTTGATTGATTTTGAGGATGTCTTTTGCCATTAAGAAGCAATGGTACAGATTTTGAGGAGGTTTCAAATACTTGAAATATGACTTTCCACCTGCTTTCTGCCTGATTTGTAGAAATAATTGGGTGGTTACCAGCTGGAAATGCCAGACTTCATACCATTAATGGGCCAGACAACTCAGCAAGATATGCCCTGGGTCTAACCATTTCAGCTTTTTCTCAAATGAGCTTCTGAAGGACAAAAGTGTAGATGTCCATTGATAATAGCACACTTTTCAGTATATTCTTGACCCCTCAGAAAACAAAGCACCGTGTGATCGCGTGTTGTCAAGACATGACTAACATCTGAGCTTGGATTAATATTCTTGGCATGTATGCATCAGCATGCTGCCCATATTTCCAGGTTCAGAATGTTCACTCACAAATTGCACAGTTTGATGCCATCCCACACCCGAACCAAGTCATTATTATTCACAACAGGGACTAATCACCTACATTTGTGTTACCTAATTAACCTCCCCAATCAATTTCCTGGATGTCACCATTGACCACAAGCTTAAATCGGTCATGTAAATACACCCGCTTCAAGAGGCCAAAGTACTTTTGTCAACCTGTGGCAACTTCCTCAGCTCCTGACATCCCAAAGTCTTTCCACACCCTACAATGAGAAGACATGAAATGGAATTGTTTCTACTTCCAAACAGGTAAAGTTCTAATCTCATTCAAGAAGTTTGATATTTTTCACAACAAATGGAGAAAGATAACTGAAGGCCAAGGACTTGGCCAATTTCAGATGCTGGTGTCATTTAGAGCATAGAGCATGGAGACTGGCCCCCACGGCACCTCATCCATGCCGACAAAGATGCTAGCCCCTTTTACCAATGCATGGTCCATATCACTCTAAACCTTTTAATGGTGGTTGAAGTTTTTAAAGAAGTTTGAGGAAGGCTGATGTAGCATATTTGATCTTGTGTACATTGGATTCCACAAAGCTTTTAATTAGATACCGCAATGCATCTGGTCACACAGAAGACAGGCTGAAGATTCTGAAGAAAAGTAACAAACTAGTCTGAAATTGGTTCAGTGGCTGAAAGCAGAGCATATTTGAAAGGACGAGTTTGTTTGACCTGAAGGCTACTTTCATTGTGGTTCCACAGGACCAGGTCTCTTGCTTTAGAGGTATATTTCAAAGGTTTTGATATAAATATAGAACACATCTTTTTTTATGCCTCCTGATAATATTTGGTTATGTGCATGGCAGGAACATAGCCTGTAGATTACAAGGAGATATTAATAGACTAGTCCTGGAGGTTGAAAAGTGGCAAAAGGGATGCACTCTGTAGAATGCACTCTGTCTGCGTTTGGGGGGAGCAGCAAAGCAAGGATACTAAGATTACTAAGAAGTGCAGAGAAACAGAGGGGCCTTAAACTGAATGTTCATAGAGACCAGAAGGTAGCAGGACATCTAGCCATTATGGTTAATAATAATATATTCCTTTATTCATCCCACACTGGGGAAATTTACAGTGTTACAGCAGCAAAGTGGATAGCAAGGGATCATTCATTATAAATAAAAGTAGACAAGAATAAATTGTATTCCTTAGCTGTTACTGTTGACTCGCCTGTTGGGAGCAGTGCTGGTTGTGCAGTCTCACAGCAGCGGAAAGGAAGGACCTTCCTAAGAAGATATGTTTGAGATATTTATTTATTAATTGAGGCAGAGAATATAAGCACAGGGAGATTGTGTTTGAAATTGCTATCTTAAGCAACAGGAAAGACAGAAATGTTTACTGCACTTAAGTCAACGGTTAAGTATATACATGTATTTCTACAACCTACAAGAGGGATATAGGCCAGGCACATGCAAGTGGGATGAGCTCAGTTAGGCAATTTGATGGGATAGACAGGATGGGCTGAAGAGCCTGTTTTCACGCTGTATAGCTCTTTTACTCTGTGACTGTGAACGGTTAGTTGGAAAGTGGGATTAGCTGATGATCTCTTTCTCAGAATGCATGGACAAAATAGGTCAAACAAGTTCTTTCTGCTTCATCAATTTCTTGACTCTATTTGTGGGATTTAGGAGGTTATTTAAACCACTAATCCATCAACTGTCCCCTAGCTACCCTAATTATGATACATTCTGTTGGCCCTCTGTCTTGTGGTTCACCTTTGCCTTCATCCAATTTATGGTTTGTGCTTCCATTAACTGGCTTGATGACTATGACTATGAAACTAAGATCGAAATAAATGTTAATGTTCTGAGAGACAGCAATGGTCCACAAAGAGAACACATTTTGTGTCTACTTTAGTTTAGTTTAGTTTATTGTTGTCGTGTATACCAAGGTACAGTAAAGAGCTTTTGTTTTGGTGCTATCCAGTCAAAGAAAGGTTATACATGAGTGCAATCAAGCCGCCCACAGTGCACAGGTAATGGATAAAGGGGATAACATTTTGTGCAAGATATCACAGTGAAGTCCGGTTAAATACAGTTCATAGGTCTCCAATGAGGTAGATGGGAGGTCAGGACTGCTCTCTAGCTGACGAGAGGACGTCCAGTTGTCTGATAACAACTGGGAAGAAACTGTTCCTGAATCCGGAAGTATGCATTTTCAAACTTTTGTACCTCTTACCTTATGGATGATGGGAGTAGAGGGAGTGACTGGGGTGAGACCAGTCCTTGATTATACTGGTGTGATGAGAGAATGGAGTCAATGGAAGGGAGTTTGGTTTGAGTGATGGTCTGGGCTACATCCACAACTCCCTGTAATTTCTTCTGGTCTTGGATGGAGCTGTTCCCAAGCTAGGCTGTGATGCATGTGTTTTGGAACCACTTCTAGCCTTTTGATGTAAAAGAAATTTTGCTAGTCACATACTGGAACACTAAATAAATATTTGGTTCAGTCATTTCCTTGCAGATGTTCCTGCTGGACTAATGCGATAAACTATTATATTATGTATATATATAGCTCCAAAATTCCTGAAGTGTAACTTCATTGGAAGAGCAACAAAAACGTTGCCTAATTGTGTAAATATGTTTTTTGCTGTAAGTTACAACTTGGTAAAGCTTCATGTTACTGTCATGCTGCCAAGTCCAAATTCAAACGGAGACCTACTTGCAGGGAGAAGAAGAGGTCTGAAGAAGGGTCTTGACCCAAAACATCACCCATTCCTTCTGTCCAGAGATGCTGCCAGCATTTTGTGTCTATCTCCGATTTAAACCAGCATCTGCAATTTTATCCTATATCTACTTACAGGGAGTTGTAAGTTGTGGAGGTGAGTAGAGTAGGATCATGACTTGATACTATCTTTACTTATGAAGGAAATTAGTTAAAATCTTTCATCATTAAAACATAATATCATAAATTTAAAGTTGGGGACCAATATTTTTAATAAATAACTAATACAGGCACATACTTCCGGTTTAATTTTGGAAATTTTCAAAGACCCGTGCTCCAAGGTTACACTTTCTGATCTAATGCCAAATACTCACATTTCTGGATACATGATAGGCTATGCATTTGGTTTCAATTCATGATCAGCATTAAAGATATTTAAAAAACAATTTTTAATGCATCATTGTTTGTGCATTACTTTCCCAAAGGCACAGACAGTTGCGAGGTTAGAGTCTAGGTTCCAATACAACCTGGTAGATGCTTTGCACAACACGATTTCATACATTTTTCATCCTTAAACCTGGTCAGTGAATGTGAACTGGTTACATGATAAGTGCCCTCTCTGTCATTCCCAAACTGGACTTTCCAGTCGAAGTTACTGGATGGTGATCAGTTTTGGAATCCCTAGCTGACATTTTACCCCTTCTTGAGCTTCAGAGGAAATAAATCTGAGGATGCAGTGAAGGGATTTTACCCGGGACCTTACAAAACTCAAAGAGTGCAACTTTTGCTCAGTAAAGCGCAGCAAAAGTCTCTCCAATCTAATTCCTTCATTCCACTCATTTTGCTCACATTCTGTTAACAATGCAATATATGGTTTAAATGTAAAATGATTTCTCCATTGTGTAGTTAATAAGAGTATAGTAACATTTCAGTCTTGAAGGCGATCCTTTGCATTATTCAGTTAAATTGAAGACACAGATTAGCAGCTGCTGGAATCTTGAGTAAAACACAAAGTGGTGGTGTAACTCAGTGGATCAGCAGCATTTGTGGATAGAATGGATAGGTGACGTTTTGGGCAAGACCCTTTCCCCCTTTTCTCTGAAGAAGGGTCCTGACTCAAAATGTGTAGGAAGGAAATGCAAATGCTGGTTTACGTTGAAGATAGACACAAAATGCTGGAGTAACTCAGCGGATCAGGCAGCATCTCTGGAGAAAAGGAACAGGTGATGCTTCGTGTTGAAAACGTTCTTCAGACCTCTGTCTATCCTGATCCAAAATGTTGCCTATTTATTCCCACCACAGATGCTGCTTGACCCACTGAGTTACTTTAGCATTTAGTAATTTAAATCAACATTAAACTGCTTTCTGACCAGGGCCTCTGCCCAGAATCACCAGCAATGCCTGCACAAGCTATTTTTAATGTGGAGAGTTGATCTCATTGCCTCTCCCAATACCATTGACCAGGACAAGGCCCAGGGTGTAACTGAACCATCCGTCTGGGCGGCGCAGTGGTGCAGCTGGTAGAGCTGTTGCCTCACAGTGCCAGAGACCCAGGATTGATCCCGACCGAGTGCTGTCCACGTGGAGCTTGCACGTTCTCCCTGTGAGCGCGTGGGTTTCCTCCGGGTGCTTCGGCTTCCTCCCACATCCCGAAGTCGTGTGGGTTGAAGTTTAATTGGCCTCGGAAAAATTCCCCCTAATGTGTCGGGAGTGGAGGAGAAAGTGGGATAACATAGAACAAGTGTGAATGAGTGATCAATGGTCGGTGTGGACTCCATGGCTGAAGGGCCTGTTTCCAGGCTGTATTTCTAAACTCTAATCTCAAAATCTCTCTGACATCTTAAATTAAGACCTCAAGCCCTTGAGCTGGTCATTAATCTGTAGCTATTTAATCACGAGCTGGAATGTAGCCATCCAGAGCACGATGCTCATTGCCCTTCTGCGGGGAAAAGGAACAAAACATCTCATAACTTTGTGATATTGATTCAGGGCCAATTTAGACAGAGGCCATTCCCCCAGCAGCTTTACAATTTTAAAATGAAAGCAAAGGAATCTGAATTGTACATTTGCCAGTAAGTTCTATGGGGATTCTCTGAGCCTGACATCAAAAGAAATGCCATAGGAATAACATAAAGCCATTATACATTTAGGCTCTAATATTCGTGAGGCTAGAGAAAGTGACTGTAATGGAAAATGGTGCATTTGTTGCCGCCGTGAATGCACTCATGCATGAAGCAGAGGAGGGAGATGGAAGTGCCCAGGTTACTCTGGAGAATACACCCATTATAACTTTGTCAGTAGGTAGAAGCCACTGTGTATTCCTTCAGGACATTTGGACAAGCCCCAGATTTTGTCTGGACTAAAGTAAGAAATCCCGGATGGATCAATTTACATTTTATGTAAAACATTTAGCATTCGTCTGGAGTGAAAGCTGCTCTGACCTATTTCTATGTCTTGAGGTTCGTCAGTGGTTTCAACTCCGTTGAGCAGTGTGGCTTGGAGCTATTTGTTTTCCACTGAGAATCAAGGGGTCAGTGCTGTGTCTTCACTGACAGGTCCTGCCAAGTATGATGACAACGGCTACAATCGGGACAGGATTTGTTCCATTTCCTGCTCCGTGAGCTGATGCTTGTAAAGTGGGTTTCCATTGGTCTGAACTGGAAAACAGTCAGTCCGACCTGGGCCTGCATGGTGACATGGTGGTAGAGTTGCTGCCTGACAGCGTCAGAGACCCAGGTTCGACCCTGACCACGGGTGCTGTCTATGTGGAGTTTGTACATTCTCCCCGTGACCCCGTGGGGTTTCTCCGGGTGCTCCGGTTTCCTCCCATACTCCAAAGCCTCCAAAGGTGTACAGGTTTGTAGGTTAATTGGGCTTCTGAAAAATTGTAAATTGTTCCTAGTGTGTGTCGGATAGTGCTAGTATACGTGGTGATAGCTGGTCGGCATGAACTCGGTGGGCCGAAGGGCCTGTTTCCCCCACAGCACCTCTAAAGTCTAAAGACCTGTTCTATGCTTGAAATTGTCATGTCCTAAGGCCTGAATTTATCATTTGAGTTAATTTAGCAGCTTGCTTTTGTTAAGTTGGTTATGAAGCAGGTCCTTGTTGACCTTCTGCCAGCTCTCAGATTCAGCTTACTGAACTCTTCAGTGGTTTTTGCTGAGGATTAGCTGAACACACAGTATTGATCTCTTGTTCACTCGGAATCGCTGTAACATATTAAAGCAGCAACCGGCACAACCAATAACAAACCCTACGGGAAGCTCTCATTAGGACCTACATGATTTACAGACAAGAAGCCAATGATAAATTTATTTAGATATTCTCCCGTATCCCATTGTAACGGTTCTTCATTATTTGTAACTGTGGGATGTCTGTCCCCAGCATAGACTCAGACATGCTTGAGCACATTCAATCATTTTAATGAGTTATTAAGTTAATTAATAATACCCTTGCACACTAATCCTCATGCAGTCATTAATTAAATACTGGTAGAAAATCAGTGTGTAAGCCGTCCCATGTACTGCAGAGATATTTATTTCTGGCCCTGGGAATAAAGGCACTTTAACTTTAGTTTAGGGTAGAGACAAAAAGCTGGAGTAACTCAGCAGTTCAGGCAGCATCTCAGGAGAGAAGGAATGGGTGACGTTTCGGGTCGAGACCCTTCTTCAGGCTGATGTCAGGGGACTAAACTGTAGTTTAGTTTAGTTTATTGTCACGTGTACTGAGGTACGGTGTAAAGCTTTTGTTTGCATGTCATCAGGTCAAAGAAAAGAATCCTGTGCACAAATAAAGGATAAAGGGTACGACATTTAGTGCAAGGATATAATATTGAAATCTGATAAAGTCTGATTAGGATAGTTCAAAGGTTTCCACTGAGGGAGGTGGGAGGACCGGATCCATTCTAGCTGATGAAGCAGATCCACTTCTGAGACCAGCCCGCAAAGAGTCGCCATGGTCTGGCACCATTTTGCCTGGACTACAATAGTGTAGGAAATCTCAGTCAGATTAGGTCAATTTTAAGCATTGTATAAGTCTGTTAAAAATCGGCATTTTGGCTTCAGGACCAATAGACAATAGATAATAGGTGCAGGAGTAGGCCATTCGGCCCTTCGAGCCAGCACCGTCATTCAATGTGATCATGGCTGATCATTCTCAACCAGTACCCCGTTCCTGCCTTCTCCCCATATTCCCTGACTCCGCTATCCTTAAGAGCTCTATCTAGCTCTCTCTTGAATGCATTCAGAGAATTCCCTTCTGAGGCAGGGAATTCCACAGATTTACAACTCTCTGACTGAAAAAGCTTTCCCCCCTCTCCGTTCTAAATGGCCTACCCCTTATTCTTAAACTGTGGCCTCTGGTTCTGGACTCCCCCAACATTGGGAACATGTTTCCTGCCTCTAATGTGTCCAACCCCTTAATAATCTTATATGTTTCGATACGATCCCCTCTCATCCTTCTAAATTCCAGTGTATACAAGCCTAGCTGCTCCAGTCTTTCAACATATGACAGTCCCGCCATTCCGGGAATTAACCAAGTAAACCTACGCTGCACGCCCTCAATAGCAAGAATATCCTTCCTCAAATTTGGAGACCAAAATTGCACACAGTACTCCAGGTGCGGTTTCACTAGGGCCCTATACAACTGCAGAAGGACTTCTTTGCTCCTATACTCAACTCCTCTTGTTATGAAGGCCACCATTCCATTGGCTTTCTTCACTGCCTGCTGTACCTGCATGCTTCCTTTCAGTGACTGATGCACTAGGACACCCAGATCTCGTTGTACATCCCCTTTTCCTAACTGGACACCATTCAGATAATAATCTGCTTTCTTATTCTTACCGCCAAAGTGGATAACCTCACACTTATCCACATTAAACTGCATCTGTCATGCATCCGCCCACTCACACAACCTGTCCAAGCCACCCTGCAACCTCATAGCATCTTCCTCACAGCTCACAATGCCACCCAGCTTTGTATCATCTGCAAATTTGCTAATGGTACTTTTAATCCCTTCATCCAGGTCATTAATGTATATTGTAAATATCTGCGGTCCCAGCACCGAGCCTTGCGGTACCCCACTAGTCACTGCCTGCCACCACTTTGAGGAAAAGGAACTCTTGGCGTCGGCCTCTGGCTTTTTCATGAGTTTTGTGGTCAAGTGTGCAGCCAGCATTCAGCAATGTTCGGACTCCCACGCAAAGGCAGGATTGTGGAACGTGCTGGCTGGGCTCTGCCAACAGTATTCCCACTGTGTTCCACATGGATGGAGACAAACTGTAGAACAGAAGTGTACGGAAATCAACATTTACACTGGGGACTCTCTTCCTGCATCTTGCACGGGTTTTATTGAATTTCGGACATATGACAGTGAAGAAGAAATGCAAGATTAGCAATATTTTGTTAATTATTTGTTCATAATTTTTATTATATGCATGCATCATTATTGGGATTCATTAATATTTAAATGTTAAAATGTAAATATTTTATATCCTTGTTTCATTTTTAATGTTTTTAAAATATTTTTGCATTGTCGGAAATTCAACTGTATTGACAATGTCTGATCTCCTTTCCAGATGGTGGAGCTGGAGGTGTGGCTGGAGGTGGAGAATCTCCAAGGCTTTCTGTAGATGGGGCTTATTCTCTGCTATTGTTCAGGGCCTCCATCATTTGGCTCCAGGATGGTCACTAGGATTAACCAAACAGGTCCTGAACAAGTTCACAAGTTATAGGAGTAGCATTGGGCCATTCGGCCCATCAGGTCTACTCCGCCATTCAATCATGGCTGATCTCTGCCTCCTAATCCCATTTTCCCGCCTTCTCCCCATAACCCTTGACACCCGTTCGAATTAAGAATATGTCTATCTCTGCCATAAAAATATCCACTGACGGCCTCCACGGCCCTCTGTGGCAATGAGTTCCACAGATTAACTACCCGCTGGCTGAAGAAGTTCCTCTTCATCTCCTTTCTAAAAGAGTGCCCTTTAATTCTGAGGCTATGACCTCTGGTCCTCGACTCTCCCCCCAGAGGTAACACCCATTCTACATCCACTCTATCTAGATAAGCTCAGGGCAATGAGGAATGCTAGAAGTGAACGGGCACAGTGAGCCTCACACACCAACTCCAGGATTGAGAATGGAGACACTAGGAACTATTGATGCTGGAATCGTGAGTAAAACGCAAAGAGCTGGAGTAACTCAGTGGGTCAGGCAGCACCTCTGGAGGACCTGAACAGACGACGTTTCGGGTCCGGACCTATCGTTAGACCCAGAATCTGAAGAAGGTTGCCGATTGAAAACGTCGCCTATCCATGTTCTCCATAGGGGCGACATGGTGGCGCAGCGGTAGAGTTGCTGCCTTGCAGTGCCATAAACCCGGGTTTGATGCTGACCACGGGTGCTGTCTGTACGGAGTTTGTACGTGCTCCTCGCGACCTGCGTGGGTTTTCTCCGAGTGCTCCGGTTTCCACCCACACTCCAAAGACATACAGGTTTGTAGGTTTACCAAGGGCTTTGGTAAAATTGTAAACTCTCCCTAATGCGTAGGATAGTGTTAGTCTAAGGGTAGTTGGCAGGGACTCAATGAGCCAAAGGGTCTGTTTCTGCTTTGTATCTCTAAACTGAACTAAGATGCTGCCTGACCCACTGAGTTACTCCAACTCTTTGTGTTGTACCCGGAAAGAATATGACGGAGTAAAGATAAACATGAACATTAATTCTGTACATTGTGAATAGAATACAAACTGGAGGAAATTGGATGTAATAAGGAGAGAATTGTCAGTGAATTGTTCAAATTAAAGGACGCCTTCTGTGACCATTGGGAGCTATAGATGCTGATTCTGCCCTCCTCTATCAGCACTCCACTGACTAGATCTGTGCAATGCCAGTTCATGCCCTGTCCAGTGCTTTTTATTGGTTACCTGGCATTTTTTATGTCCACATCTTTCTCAATTTCATGACGGTACGTCTATCATGCAGCAGGCAAGTGTGCCTTCCATTCTCATTCAACTTTCAAACCATTGCAGCTTCTTTTGTCTCACAAAGGTTTGTTGTTTCCAATATCCTGATTGATTTCCTACAAAACACCCAGTGTAAACACAAGCAGCAGACTTCTAAAGCAGTGCATTTCAAATGTCTCAATTTTCTTCTCTGACTTAATGTTAAGTTGCCATGCCTCAGAGCTGTAAATCATTGTGGGGAAGGCAGCAGGAATGGTAAATTGTGGTTCATTAATTGTTGGAGATTATAACTGGGAAAAGGCTGATGCGTGGCTAAGAACAGGGACAGGTATATGACCGGGACAGGATTGAGCCTGTAGCCGGGGCCAGGTGCAGGTGAGAGACTGGAGTAGTGTGGTGTGTCTGCTAACCCGTTTAAGAAACTATTAGACAGGTACATGGATAGCACAGATTTAGAGGGATGTGGGCCAAACGCAGGTAGGTCGGACTAGTGTAAATGGGACATATTGGTCGGTGTGAGCCGAAGTTGAACCGAAGGGCCTGCTTCCACGCTATATGACTCTATAACCCAGGGCATTACCATCATTTGAAACTAGGTGGGAAGAAACATCATTTCAAAATCCTATAACTTGATCTTCCAGATTTTTGTTTTAGCTTAGTTTAGAGATGCAGTGCAGAAATAGGCCCTTCAGCCCACCAGGTCCGCGCCGACCAGCGATCCCTGCACATTAACACTATCCTACACCTATTAACACTGACCCTACAAGGGCCAATTTTTACATTTACCAAGCCAGTTAACCTACAAACCTGTAAGTCTTTGGAGTGTGGGAGGAGCCGAAGATCTCAGAGAAAACCCATACAGGCCATGGGGAGAATGTACAAACTCTGTACAGACAGCACCCATAGTCGGGATTGAACCTGGGACTCCGGCGCTGCATTCGCTGTAAGGCAGCAACTCTACCGCTGTGCCACTGTGACCGCCCCACATCTGAGAAAAGACATGTTAGAGATAGTGTGGTTCATCTTCAAGAAAGGAAATCGATACACCACATTGGCCTCAGTTTCTACCGCAGAAATAGAGAATGGGAACGGATGCAAGTTATCCTTGATTCATAGGAACGACCCACGAAGAGAAGATAATACAAACATCACGGCCATGAGTATAGAGCAGGGGTAGCCCACAGCTTCATGAACTTGCCATTAAGTAAGATCATGGTTTAATCTGATTGTACCCATACCTCCACAATCTTGCCTTCCCCACTTTACCAGTGATCTCTACCATAAAAAAACATTCAAAGCCTCTGCTACTTTTCTTTGAGAGTTCAAAAGACTCATGACAATTTGAGAGAAAGTCAATTGCTTAATCTCAATCAATAGAGGCAGCCCCTTATTTTTAAGCAGAGACCCCTAGTTCTAGATTCTCCATCAAGGGGAAACAACCTCTCCACATTCACTTTGTCAAGAGTTCTCACGATCATTCATTGGGATAGATGGAAGATATTTCTGCCGCTATGTTACTCAGGTATTGAACAGAAATACCAAAAAGAGAGAAACAGAATTCAGTAGGGAGACATAAAGGGAACTTTATCAGGACATTGCTACTGAGCATCAGATAGTAGAAATGAAGCTCGGAATGAAGGCTGCAGAGACAATATTTGAAATACAAAACAATCATAATTATAATCATGAGGAATACTAATTATGTGAGCAAGGGAGAAACCTTGCTCCACCCACAAATTGAAAATGAACCAGAGCAGCCAAGCGAAGCATGCATGAGAGGATAACAAGGGAGTGGAAATCACATTCTCATAAGGTTTACAATTATGATTAAGCGATGTATTAATAGTATAAAGAGCAAAGTGGTAAACTGGGGAAATCAGGTATCTACATGGATATGAGAATTGATCTGAGCACGAGGAATACTTGCTGATATGGAGAATTGTGCAGTGTTTAAAGGGCCTGGCCCAGTTACGCGATTTTTAAGGCGACTGCCGGCGACTGTCAAAGTCGTAGCAGATCGCCGAAATTTTCTTTTACCTTACGACAATGACCACGACAATGCCGAGTCAGGTCGATACAAGTTACTGTTTTTGTGAAACTAGCACCTGGCTAAGAGATTACACCGTCTTCGGAAACATCGCAAAATTCCCACGCTTACCTGACCGTCAAACTGTCGCCTCCAATCTACCTGTCAAATGTCCTGACGGTAAATAAATTGGTTAAACAAAACTATCTTCTGGTATCTTCAAATGTCTTTTCTTAATTTAATATTACGTGCTTTTAAATGCATCTGCGACAACCTAGCAAACCTGGGGACAGCATGCGACAGCACCCGCAATAAGCTACGATACCTGGCAATAAGCCAGCTGTCGCCGAGAAATTTCTATCTGGAAAATTTTACCGCGACGCGCCGAGATCCGCTACGATTCATTGAAGACTCCTCACGATCACGCCCGCGACACCCCGGCGAATGTTCGGCGACAGCCTAGTCACCGGCAGTCGCCTTAAAATCACCTAAGTGCGACAGGCCCTTTAATGAGAGATTAACATTGCAACAAACATTAAGATGTCTTTGATAAAAAGGATCACTCTGAATCTCTAAAATGTATAAGCACAAAATAAGTGAACAGTGAAGAAGATAATAACAAGAAGGAAGATGCTGAACAGTAAAAATATAAAACAAAGTATTCTGGAAGACAAAGGGGAAATATGAAATTGAAAGTAATCAAACAATAGGGGGGAAAGATTTATTAGGAACCTGAGGGGTAACTTTTTTACACAAAGGGTGATGGGTGTATGGAATGAGCTGCCGGAGGACGAAGTTGAGGCAGGTATTATCATGACATTTAAGAGACATTTGGACTGGTACATTGATAGGATAGGTTTAGAGAGTTATGGGACAAGTGTGGGCAGGTGGGATCAGTGTAGATGGGGCAAGTTGGTCGGTATGGGCAAGTTGGGCTGAAGGGCCTGTTTCCACGCTGTGTGACTCTATGACTCTCTAATACAAATTGAATAACGTAAAATCCTCATGGTTCGCCTATTCTGTTACTGAAACAGATGAGTTCAAATCAGCTCTCATATTTTGTTCTGTTTGCTTTGTCTTTCCAAGATAATTTCCCTTCTGTAGTCAGGAATTGGAGATGGGGGTGATCAGACGAAGATGTGGTGCATGTTGCTGGTTCCAGGTGATCTTTTCTAATCCTTCACCATTCTGAATCATTGCCTAACTGTTTGAAACATAATAGTGGGGAACATTTTGAAAACCTTTTGCTGTTCCATCATTGTGATTTTGTCAGACCTAAGGCTGCAATCCTGTCGAAGCACATAAATGGGGTTCCCACAATACTTTTGGTGAGGTTGCAACAGATAACTCCAGGCCGATGAACAAAGATGATATTGACATCAGGTATAAAACAATGATCACAATGGCAAACAATTTTGATCACTACATCATGGGAAAAAAGTTACAGTGGATGCAAAGTGATTTACAGGAACATTGCCAGGGTACACAAGCTGATTTATGAGGAAAAGATTGGCTAGACTTTGGTTATTTTCTTTGGAATAAAGGGAACTGAGTAGAAATTTGATTGTGTATAAAACTATGCAAAATCTAGTTAGACTGAATAGGAAGGAATTATTTTTTCTTAAACCAATGATGGTCGGCATAGACATTGGGGGCAAAGGGCCTGTTTGTGTGCCTTATTGTTCTTTGGTTCAAAGAAGTCAATAACAAGGAGGCATAGCTTTAGTGGGCAGAAGATTTAGAGAGGATTTAAGGAAACAATAAATTCATCCAAAGGGCGGCATGGTAGTGGCGTAGCGTAGAGTTGCTGCCTTATAGCACCAGAGACCCGGGTTCGATCATGACTGCAGGTGCTGTCTGTACGGAGTTTGTACGTTCTCCCCATGACCAGTGTGGGTTTTTTTCCGGGAGCTCCTGTTTCCTCCCACACTCCAAAGACGTACAGATTAGTAGGCTAATTTGCTTGGTAAAATTGTAAATTGTCCCTAATGTGTGTGGGATGGTTTTACTGTGCGGGAATCGCTGGTCGACACTGCCCCGGTGGGCCGTAGTGCCTGTTTCTGCTCTTTATCTCTAAAAACTAAAAAAACTAAAGGAGTGAGATGTTAGAATTCACTTTCAGAAAGAATAATCCAAAAAGGAGCCCTTAGTAAATATTTTAATAAATATTCCCACACTCATTGTCGCACAAATCACACTGGCAGGAGCAACCATGTTTTTACATGGGATTGAATTCCCAATTTACATGGTCATGATATCTTAGGCTTACTGACTGAGAGGTGAAGCTGCAACTATACCTACATTACAGAGCTGGCTTCCAAGTTGAGTTTGGTGGATTTGCTGGGACTCACCAGGATTTACACCAGGAATCTGTCCTTCTGATCAGTTAAGGTTTAGTGTAAAACCAGGGAAGAAATTCATTTGCAAGGGGATTCATGGATTATGGAATAGGGGGCAGATGATTTTGAAAATAATTTTACTCCAGTTATGAATGCACTTTTAATGAACTTTTAAAAATTAATTTATTTACATAAATTTTAATAGTTTTTAATGTTTTATCAGAGATATTTAAAAAACAAAAAGTTCCTTGACAGCTTTAATAGGAGCCAAATTAACACCACATTAAATCGACAAACAAGGTCTCAGGAGAATACACACGCATGATTCAGCGCCCTGACGTCCAATGGAGTCTATCTACATAAGTTCATAAGTTTTATGTCTTATTTGCCCCATTCGGCCCATCAAGACTACTCCACCAGTTAATCATGGCCAGCATGGACACATGGGCCAAATGACTTCCTTCCAATAAGTGTCTATTTCAGGGATATTGCTGAACTTAAATATGGTGCGATCGGCAAAGTCAATTTACCTGTCTTCTCCTCTCCTATGCCAAAGCTGGCAGAGTTTAAACCAGGAGCAAACAATAATAATCTAATTCAGTTCAGAAAGAGGCAAAGATTAAAAACCTTAATTAGTTCTTGAGACGTTTACTGAACCTTCTATAAAATGAAGGGAATCAGCAAAAGGTTGGGAACAGGGGACAAGGTCATCTCACATTTTGGGGTCATTCAGTTTATGGCCACTGCACATAGGTTATATCTGTCAACTCAATAAATCATTTCTATTTCCATATCATGACCCTCTCATTATGAACTGCAAATGCACGCTGTTCTTTACTATTGGTTCAGAGATTTTGCAGACAAATGCAAAATGTCGTTGCCAGCACCTTAAAGCAGTGGACTGCAGAGTTAAGTGGTCAAACTACAAAGAGTGACAAGAGATTTATGTTCTATGAAATAAAACACAGCTGAGGCATTTGTTAGGCTATTATTCAATCTCAGGGCTTCAGGTGATATTAAATGTGGTGCTTGAGTTTCGCTCCTCATAGTTTCTGGGCCTGAACTGTCCTTGCCCAATCGCATCAGGAAGTTTAGTGATACAACTAGGCGACGCAGTGGCGCAGCGGTAGAGTTGCTGCCTTACAGCACCAGAGACCTGGGATTGATCCTGACTACGGGTGCGTAGGAAAATAACTGCAGATGCTGGTACAAATCGAAGGTATGGTGTCTGTACGGTGTCTGTACGGTGTTTGTACATTCTTCCTGTGACCATGTGGATTTTCTCAGGCTGCTCCGGTTTCCAGCCACACTCCAAAGATGTGCATATTGGTAGGTTAATTGTCTTCGGTAAACTTGTAAATTGTCCCTAGAGTGTAGGATAGTGTTAGTGTGAACTAGTGGGGTGAACTGTGGTCGGGGCAGACTCGGTTAGCTGAAGAGCCCTGCATTGTATTTCAAAAAGTCTAAAATCTGAAACTGATTCTATTTTTACTCTAAATAACATTGCAGTCTTTTCGGTGCTGTTGATTGCAATTTAATTATTTAAATATAGTACAGAAAGAAAGAACATTGAACCAGTATGGCTGAGATCATCCCTGTGGAGTTATTGAGGCCTATGGAGTTTGTACATTCTCCCTGTGACTGTGTAGGGTTTCTCTGGGTGCCTTAGTTTCATCCCACACTCCAAAGATGTGCTGGTTTGCAGGTTAATTGGCTTTGGTAAATTGTAAAATTGTCCCTGGTACGTAGGACAGTGTTAGTGTACGGGAATCGCTGGTCGTCACGGACGCAGTAGGCCAAGGGCCTGTTTCCGCGTTGTATCTCTCCAAAGTCTAAAGTAAAGTTCAATTTTGCACTCATCTCATCATTGTCAGTCTTCTTGTTCCAAGAAGTAGAGCAACAATAAATTTGTCCATATGCCAGATTTTACGTGGTCTGGATGTGAGCTGATGGTCTTTTTACTTTATTTTATTGTCACGTCTACCAACGTAGAGTGTAAAGCTTTTGTTGCATGCTAACCAGTCAGAAGAAAGACAATACATGATTACAATCGATCCATTTACAGTGTATAGATACATGATAAGGGAATAACGTTCAGTGCAAGATAAAGCCAGCAAAGTCTGATCAAGGATAGTCCGAGGGTCATCAAAGGGGTAGTTTTTGGGAACAAGCTAAATAGTCCCAATTAAACCTTGAGACTATTCAACTATGTTCTTCCCCAAGTAAATAATCATCACCATCCCTGCCATATCTTTAAATGGATTTCCTGTTATCTTGATCCAACATCAGGCTAAAAAACTGATAACAATGGCATCTGCATTGTTTATGGATCACACCAACTTATCCTGCACCACTTTATTATTTTGTGAAGGAATATTGGAGTCAGGAAGTATCCCATTTTTTTACCTACATATCCATCAGTCTCCCAGGGATGGTACAGATAATGTCCATCTCTCACCTTCCGCCTCATTCCTCCCCCAATTCCCAGCACTTCCAATTTCGCCTCTGCTTCATATTCCAGTTTTATCCTGATCCCAGCCTCCAACCCACCCTCGAGATTTCAACGTTCCCCAGCTACATAACCTCTTATTACCTTTCAACTCTTCTCTCCATTCTCTCCATTCCCCAGATGTGGCCTACTGTAACATTCCAGCCATCAACCAGCTTGCCTTTCAATATAGAAGATAGAGACAAATTGCTGGGGTAATTCGGCGGGTCAGGCAGCATCTCTGGATAAAAGGAATAGGTGAAGTTTTGTGTCGAGACCCTTCTTCGGACTGAACCTTTCAATATGACTGATATTGGCTGGAAAGTAGATTTAGTATTTGGAATCAGACCCCACTGTTAGGTTTGGCAGAATTTGAAGAAAACTCATTCTCTCTGGTTTTTCAATATCCAGCTTTCATTTAAAATAATGTAGGTCTCATTCCTTAGTTCTTTCAGCCAACGGTAGCCATTTCATCCTCTTTGATCCAATGGGAGACAACTTTTCATTCCACCAAAGCCTCACCTGCTTTGATTCACACAGTGATGGACAATCTCTCCCCCTGAGGTGCCTTGTCTCAGGGTTCGGCTGGTACAGTATTTGACTCAGTAAGGTGCTGCAAGCAGATAGATCACTCAACTAGGGTCATGTGACCTTTTCTTTGGTCTTTATTGTGTGGCCGATGTGTCAACTGTGAGTTCTAAAGCACATTAATTTTAATGAAGTCCACTCAAAATTATGAAAGATTATTTTATGAATTATGTCATAGTGTTATAGAGCAGGCCCTTTGGCCCACCAGGTTCACACCAACAATAAAACGCACATCCAAATTAATACCAATTTTCTTCTCACCACAGCTTCATCAACTTCCTCCCTACTCCACCCACAACACTATTTTTTCTTGCCACCACTTACACAAAGGGCAATTTATAGTAGCTTATTGACATAATAAACAGGGGACACAAGGAACCACAGGTGCTAGAATTGTGAGCAAAACACAAAGTACCGGAGCATCAGAGCCTTGATGGAGGGTCTGGACCTGAAATGTCACCTTTCCATTCCCTCCATAGATGTTGCCTGAACTGCTGAGTTCCTCCAACATTTTGTATTGAACATAATGATCAGCACATCTTTGATATGTGAAAAGAAGCTGGAGCTCTCAGGTGAAACCCATGCAGTTGTAGGGAGAAGGTGCAAACTCTAGACGGACCGCACTGAAGGTCAGGATTGCGAGGCAGAAGCACTGACCAATGCGATCCGCTTAATCTTTTGCTGGAAGTTTTTCTTGTTTGCATATTATATGAGGTATTATCTGATCATAAAACTGTTCCTGCTAACAATTTGCAACGTTCCCTCATTCAGCTGTGAAGGTATTAAAGGTTACAGATGTCTGTGTAGATACCTTCTGGCGTCAGATTACTGGATTGCGGTCCAGATCAGGAAATATAGCCCATTGTTAGTCAAGGCTGGCAGAGTAGTTAGCGCAGCATACTCACAGCTGCACAAATCTGGGTTCGATCCTGAACTCAGATGCTGTCCAAGAGGAATTTGCACATTCCCTTCGCATCTGGGTGAGTTTTCTTTAGGCGCTCTAGTTTCCTCCCATGTCTCAATGGCAAGATGGCACATTAATTGCTGCTTGGTACACAGTGTGACAGCGCCCCCTCCCTCGGATGTCATTCTGATCCCTACCACTGGCTGATGGGCCAGGAGAGGCCAATCCCCAACATCACAGGGAAAGGGAATGGGAAATAAAGGAAGAAGAGAGAGAGAAAGGGAGAGAGAGTTCCCCCATCGCAGGTTCGAAGATGTCTGTCACGAAGAGAGAACAAACCCAGGACAGTGCCACAATGTAGTTGAGACTGAGCTTTCAGGAAGAAGCCACAGACAGCCAGTGCCACTACTGAGACTAAGACTGAGTGGCCGGAGCAAGTCTGAGACCACCAGTTCCACTTTCTGTGTACAGATGATGAAAGACTGAGCCCACACACAGACGCTGTGATCCGCCAGGATAAGCCTGACCTCATCAAGCACAAAGCTGAGCCACCAGAATAAGCCTGAGCCTGCCAGCGCCTCCTCTTGAGGCAAAGTTCACCTCCTCTCTGCAAGGAGAAGACTGAGATGGCTACGCCTCCTCTTTTGAGAGCTGCTGGGATAAGCCTGAGGTTGCCATGTCCATTTTACATGTACCTTGAGGACAAGGGACGAAACCCCCTTATGTGGTTTTGGACGTCACTGTAAATAAAACATATCACATGAGTTCACTATACTGGTTGTGTTGGTCTGGTTACTGCCCCACCAGGCGTCATCCGCGACGCCACAATAGTCTAGTGGCAAAAAGAATCATAGACTCTATATTCTCCCACATGTTCTCTTCAGGATTCAAGATTCAAGGTTCAAGATAGGTTTATTGTCACATGTACCATAAGGTACGGTGAAATTCGAGTTACCATATGGCCACACCAGGTGAAAAGGACAGGTTCAAAGGGCTGAATAGACTACTCCTGCTATTTCTATCTTTTTTCTTAAATCTATATCCCTGATTACAGTCCTGTGTGCCAAAGGAAATTGGTCCTTTCTGTTCACCACACAGAGAACAAACATCTGTGTCCTTAATGCCTTTTCAGTCATATCACAGCGCAAATCAGTGACTTTTGGAAAGGAAAATAGAAGGGAAAACTGCTCACAGTTTCTTTCAGTGTGTCTCACATAGGAATTGATCGCTGTCTGTTAAAAACAGACCAATCTTTTTCAGGGCAGAAGCTGAATACCCTCTGCCTGCAATGACATCTGTGAGTCAGTTGACATTTGTATAAGAGAGGACGTAAAGATTTAATTTTCGATACTGCCCTTTTAAAATTTGTCCCTCAAGGACTAAAAAATGGAGGATATCTTTGCCTGATCTGATATTTTTTTTTTTTCAGGGAGCTGTGCACAACTACTTCCTTAGCTGCAGCAGGCCCCAGCTGTCTGTGGATCAGGAGCAGGAGGACCAAATAGCTGAGGAGTCCGTGGCTGAAGGTGTTGAGGGTCACACGAAGGACACCTTAATGATGATGTGTCATCGAAGTTAATTCCCATCAGAGATCACTGAGTAGGGCTGAAACAGGAGAAGAAGAAAAACTATTGTTGAAAATCTTTCAGGAGGTCACGCTGCAAGGTTTTACGGGAAGTGCATAATACTGGAGCTGCTCATTTCTGGTTGATATAAATCAAAAGCAGGCAAAGCAAAGTGTTAAGAGGAGTCAGGAGAAATTTAGTGGACCCTGGTTTTGTGCACCTATTTAAGTAAAGTAGTACTCACTCGGCAAATGAAAGAAGTCCAAGGGGATCAGACTTTGACCCTGGGGGCGTTATTCAATTGGGATCAGATGCGTAAGAAGAGCTCCCAGGATGAATGAGGAGAAAATAACTGACACAAAGTGCTGGAGTAACTCAGTGGATCAGGCACCACCGCTGGAGAATGTGGATAGGACCCAAAACCTCACCTATCCGTGTTCTCCAAGGGTCCTGCCTGACCCACTGAGTTACTCCGGCACTTTAGATATTAGGGACATAGCACGGAAACAGGCTCTTCTGCCCCGCCGAATCCGTGCCGACCAGCAATCATCCTGCACACTAACACTATCCTACACACTAGGGACAATTCACAATTCTTTATCGAAGCCAATTAACCGACAAACCTGCACGTCTTTGGAGTGTGGGAGGAAACTGGAGCACTAGGAGGAAACCCATGCAGTCACAGGGAGAACGTACAAACTCCATACAGACTGCACCCTTAGTCAGGATCGAACCTAGGACTCTGTAAGGCAGCAACTCTACTGCGGCACTAGCTAGCACTTTGTGTCTAATTTTTGGAAACCAGCATCGTCGGTTCCTGTTCTCTACATGAATGGGAAAATTGAGTTGGAACAATGCAACAAAGACTCAGAGATAGTCGATTACGGTAAGTGATAGTTTCCAGGGGGATGAGGGAGAACTGAGCCACAGTGTCTGTTGGGAAGGACAAGATTGCCTGATATGATGGGATGTGGGGCTGAATGCTTGATGGTGGCAGCCCATAACAATGGAGCTTGGAGGTGTGAGATCTCAGGGTCAGGAAGTGTAAAGACTAGGGTCAGGGACTTCAGGGCATGGGAACAGGGAGCAGCAACAATTGGGCAGCTAAGTCAGGAGAAGTTCCATTTTTACCCAGTCCTCCACAGTCAGAGGAAGGTAAATGATCTTTATTGTCAAGGGTCCCTACATACATGTGTACAATAAATGCCTTTGTCTATCCTGCGCAGTGTGTTGGGAGATACACGTCCGTTGACATTGCCTAAACGTATCTGCCATATGAGGGACTTAGTGGCCTTATTTCTGGGACAAAATAAACTTCAAAAGGTAAGTGGAGTGACTGGAAATGGAAGCGCAACAAGACAATTTTCATCACTGAACATCTATTGCTTTCAATTGGGGATGGGAAGATCAGGCATTTACAAATTTCAGCATTTCAGGTGTAAAAAATTGTGAAATTTTCAGATGGTGTCAAATCCATTCAAATGTAGACACTCATGCACATGCGTGTGTTTGTGTGCGGTGTGTATATATGTGTGTTGAATGTGCATGTGGTGTGCATATGTTTGTGTATGTGTGTGTGCTTGTGTGTGTGTGTGTGTGTGTGTGCATGCATGCATGTGTGTGTGTGCATGTGTGCGTGTGTGTGTGCATGTGTGTGTGTGTGTGCGTGCATGCGTGTGTGCACGTGTGTGCATGTGTGTGAGTGTGCGTGTCTGCGTGTGTGTGTGTGTGCGCCTGTCTGCGTGTGTGTGTGTGAGTGTGCGTGTCTGCGTGTGCGTGTGTGTGTGTGTGTCGTGGAGGGGAGGCAGTTGGAATATCTGACCTCTTGTAATAGGTGCCCATTCTGTTCCCTTTTTATCTTGATTCTTAGATTCACCAGTTAAACACTGAGAAGACCAAAGTTGCTGACTTGTCCACTTCACAAAAATTGTACCATTGCCTCTGATCTCATTTCGCTTCCCCAGCTGTTCTCAACTGACATCTTGCTTGACATTAAAGTCTTAGAGTCATAGAGCCATACAACGTGAAAACAGACCCTTCTGCCCAACTAGCCCATGCCACACACACACACAAGATGCCGACCACATCTACGCCAGTCCCATCTTCTTGTATTTGTACCATATCCCTCTAAACCTTTCTTATTCATGTACCTGCACCTATCCAAATGTCTTTTAAATGTTATTCTCGTATCTGCCTCAACTGCTTCCTCTGGCAGTTCGTTCCAGATGCCCATCGTGCTCTGTGTGGAAAAAATTGCCCCTCGGGTTCCTAGTAAATCTTTCCTCTTTCACCTTCAGCTTATGTCCCCTGGTTCTTGATTTATGTTGAAATTCCAACCCTTTAAGCATTTTAGTGATGAATTACTTTCACCGCAATAACCTTAGTCCTTTCTCCGCACATCTATTGCTTCTCTGGCATTCTCAGGTATTTCTACTCTAAATGTTGCACTGGCTTGCTTGCCCCCTATCTACTATGATCATCAACCTTCAGCATATTTAAGGCTCCTACCAATTCCTTTCAGCACTCACTACTGTCTTTGCACAACTACTTTAGCTCCCAAACTCTCAAAGCATCTAACATAAAATGTTGATCCTCATTATTTAATTTCCTACATAGCTTCACTATTTCCTTTCTCTATATTGTTCTCAAGAATTAAAAATCTATCATTAAATATGACTACTTAACATTACATAATCTCTATCACCCACCAAGTCCACGCTGATCATCGATCACACATTCACACTTATTCTAAGTTATCACACTTTCACATCCACTTGCTCTGGAAAGGAAACCCACATGGTCACAGGGAGAACATGCAAACTCCACACAGACAGCACCCGTCGTCAGGATCGAACCTGGGTCCCTGGCACAGTGAGGTAGCAGGGTCCACTGTTTTGCTCTAAGTAAATCATACATTGTCAGTACTTATACTCCTCTTTGGGCTTTAATGTAAAATAGAGGGACCATCAATATTAGAGGGCAATTCTCCAGACCTGCACGCCCTCATTCCCAATATGTGCTCTTGATCTGCAAACTTCCCTGGGACTATGGATTGTAAAAACCTTTCCTATTTTTTTTCCTTCAAGTATCAACATTTCTCATAATTATTCAATTTCTCAATGTTCCCTGTGACATCGAATATAATAGACATTTGGGTGAATGGACAGGGTCTTTTACCCAGGGTCGGGGAATCAAGAACCAGAGGGTATAGGTTTAAGGTGAGAGGGGCAAGAGTTAACAGGAACTGGAGGAGCACATTTTTCACTCAGAGGGTGGTGGGTACATGGAACAAACTGCCAGAGGAGGTAATGGAGCATTTAAAGGACATTTGAACAGGTACACAGATAGGAGAGGTTTAGAGGGATATGGGCCAAGTGCAGGTAAATGGAACAAGTTTAGAGGGGCCACTTTGGTCGGCATGGACGAGTTGGACTGAAGGGTCTGTCCATGCTATATGACTCTATCACTCTATAGAACCTGACAATTCCGTTTTTTGTGTCTTGGATGGATATCAGACCCAACTCCCCACTTATTCCGTCTTAAACCTTTCTCTCTCACATGCCTGTCAATTCCTTCTGATTCTCTTCCCTCTGAGGGCAATTTACAATGGCCGATTAACATCCCAGTACATCCCATATTTGGAATATAGAAGGAAACCTGAACACACATGGACAATCCATGCATTCACAAGGAAAGCATGCAAACTCCATAAAGGCAGCAGGTGAGATCAGAATTGAATCCGAGTCTCTGGTGCTGTGTGCTGGCAACACAAAATGCCACACCATTGTGCCCCAAGTAAAAGAACATTTTTATAAATTTTAACAATTTACAGGATCTGTCTTCCCTTAACCTTGGAGTTATATTCCATTTTATATTTCATTTTTGAATTGGTTAGAATTTTTGTTGCATTGTGACTATTGACCACTTTTCAAATCTCTTGATTCGTGTGCGTGGATATGAAGGGATGTCAACATAACACTCTATGACTTTTGTGCATAAACACAAAGAGATGTCAACAGATGTAATATAAGAATGAGATTATTATTGAATAAGTTACTGACCAAAACTATTGAAGTAGGCAATACAATACATTTGAGAGGTTATTGGATATATTACTGGGCAAGTGGGTTAAGGGATGTGGTGCGAAAATGAACAGACAGGCAGACTTATGAAAAGGATAAGCTTTTGATCTCTATTGACATTGACTGTTCTAAACATTCTCATGTTCTTATTGATAGATAACTTAGATACAAATATTTTTTCTCATCCATGAAAAAATATGAAGATTTTGTGCTCATTAAAGGAACTACTGGATGGATTTTCTTTCTCTTTGTGCCTGTCTGCTTCTGTCTATCTGCTTCTGTCCGTAACTCTACTTTTCATGTTTAGTGAGGCCCTTCATGGTTCTGATCATTAGTAAGATCAATGTTTTCAGATCTTAATGTGGAACAGGCTCAGGGCTGACAGATTTGTGGCCCACAGGAAGCTGGGGTTATGTGCACAGTGCGTACCACAGAGGATAACATTGGGGTAAGTATTTTTTACCCAGAGAGATTAAAAGATGTGAGTGGGAAGCACAGACAAAGGGAAAGATGGAAAACGGACATTTCTCAGCTCTAGATATCTAGAAATGGAGACAGCAATTAATAGGAAAGTATATACTTAGAAACAGAGAAATGTGTGAAACTGGCAGATGCTGATAAACAGACAGAGATAAATAGAAACAGATGCAAATGTACATAAATGAAAAAGGTCAAGGCTGATTTTTATAGATAAATAAATCATTGAAGACACTGAGAAAATAATTCAACAGGTAAGATAAACAGAACGAAGGAAACACAGAGGGGTGATTTTTATTCCAAGTTGATTTTAATTGGATATGGGTCAGAGTGAAAGGCTATTTCAACTCTCGGCCACCCAAAATAGACATAAATTTGGTTATATTGATATATGCACCAGGGTGCAATGACATTCCTTGTTCACTAAGTAAACAGAATATCTATAGTAATGATAAATACTGTACAACAATAAATGGAATGAGAGTGGAAAACAGCAGAATGGTGCAAGATTGTAATGCAATTTGAGTAGTGCAGAAGAATATTTACGTACAGTAGTAGAATAACCGAAAAATGTTGAGTTAAGAGTAAGATTATGTGGCAGTATCTCTGGGAATGGTGTGTGAAAGAGTTGACTAGTTCAGGTGTCAGAGAGTGGGGAAACAGTCTGGACATCCGAGCTTTCAAAGTTCTGAATCTTCTCCCAGGAAGGAAATGAAAGAAAATAGAGTGGCCGGGTTAACAGGCATCCGTGGTGGTAATTTCAGCCTTCCTGATGCAATAAGCCCATGATGGGATGGACTGTGTTCACCACTCTCTGCAGGTCCAAGTGGACAAGAACAGAGCAACTTGCATACAAGACTTAGATGCATCTTATCAGAGTATATTCTATTTGTAGAAGTTGGGAGAATCCTTGTGGATAAGTCTTCTTGGATAACTGGAAAAATAAATATGCTTTCATGATCACTATGAAGAGACCCAGTTGGGTTGCTGGTGAAATGGATGTCAAAGGACTTGAAACTGTTGAGCATCCTTGCCATAGTTCCATTGATGAGGGCAGAGTTATGTTCACCCCCTCGCTTCCTTAGATCAACAACCAATCCATTCATCTTGCTGACTTTGAGTGCTCGGTTATTGTCCTGACCCCATGACACTAGGCTCTCAATCTGTTCTCTGTACTTCATCTCATCTCACCATCACTGTTGAGGCAGTAATCGTGTGGCCACAGAGTCTCTGGCCACAGGAAGAACTCAAGATTCCTCCAGATCCCAAATATAGAAAAGACAGACACGAAAAAAAGCTGGAGTAACTCAGCGGGTCAGGCAGCATCTCTGGAGAAAAGGAAATCTTGCGTCCATCTTCGAAAACCTTTTCTCCAGAGATGCTGCCTGACCCGCTGACTTACTCCAGCTGTTTGTATCTATCTTCCAAAAGTGTAAAGCGGCATCTGCGGATCCTTCCTACCCAAAAATAGAAACATGGGCTCGATCTTTTCTGGCAACTTGACTCTGCAGAAGAGCTTGCGCTGTGTGGGATGGGAGCACTGCATGTTAAAAGGCAATCGGTGGTCTGCCAACTAAATGGACCAGCGGTTTATATATGCTTGTGAGACAATTTCCTGATTTGGGTTGGCGCCTCCATCATTATCAACATCAATGGGCATTAAAATGCTCACAAAGCAAGATTGTTTTATTAAGTGCCTTCCCAGCCCAGTTGCAGCAGTTAAGGGAGATTAACACTCTCCGCAGACATACACAGAGGTTTCTGTATTTAGGAGAACGTCTGAGATGAGCCAGTTTTCAATACAACCACTTTGTTTCATCCCCTCGACAATGACATACATTCTTGCTCTGCTTTATTTCTGTGAGCTTCAGCCGCAGATGAGTGATCGGTGCGACTCTTACAGGAGGATATTCCCTTTCCGTGTGTTTGTTCGGCAAAGTGAAGAGAAAACTCTGGCGGTGCAGGTAAAATGTCTGCCCACCTGCCATCTATGCGGGTTACACAACTTCCACAATGAGAACCACACAGCCGAGAACTAACTTATCACCAGCGATCAGCTGAACAATCAATTGGGAGCAGCTGAATGGGGAATTCCTTATCTAAACAACTGTCATTTTGCTAAAGTAAACTTGCAGTTAACAGGAACTCACTATATTAACACGTTAGACACAGCGTATAAAATAAATACAGAAACTTGATCTAGTTGGAGATTAATGTAAATCCGTGACGTTCTGTCTTAGACTAAAAGATTGAGGGAATTTGGGATGTCAACGAATACTCTCTTGAGCTTCTAAGATGCACAGCAAAGAGTATATTGACTGGTTGCATCATGACTAATTCGAATGTCCAGGAACGAAGAAGATTACAAAAAATGGGAGGCGCCACCCAGTCCATCACGGGTACTGACCTCCCCGCCATTGAAGGGATCTATACGAGGCGCTGAACTGAATCACTGAATGGTGAGAGTGTTTCCTGACAAAAATGTCTTTTGCAGCTCATGCACCTCAGACCTGCAGAAGAAACAGCAGTTTTGCATACCTGTCAAAGATGACACACTGTGTTTAAAAGTTTTGCCTGAACATGCTTATCTGAAACTCCACAGATAAATATCTCTCTAAATGACCCATGTAAAATCAGCCTGAAATGATAGTGCCACCATAGATTCTTTGACTCAACTAAATGTTGTTCTGGCTTTTGACGGTAAGTGCCAAATTTAAAGCTCTCAAAGATTTCTGTCAGTGCTGTGGCCCCTTGACCGTCTAACAGATATACCTCATCCTGTAAACCATATCTGTTAGAAGGTCAAGGGGCCACAGCACTGACAGAAATCTTTAGGTACGTGAAGAGGAAAAAAAAAATAGTCAAGGCAAATGTGGGTCCCTTGAAGACAGAAGCAGGGGAATTTATTATGGGGAACAAAGAAATGGCAGACGAGTTAAACCGTTACTTTGGATCTGTGTTTACTGAGGAGGATACACACAATCTCCCAAATGTTCTAGGGGCCGGAGAACCTAGGGTGATGGAGGAACTGAAGGAAATCCACATTAGGCAGGAAATGGTTTTGGGTAGACTGATGGGACTGAAGGCTGATAAATCCCCAGGGCCTGATGGTCTGCATCCCAGGGTACTTAAGGAGGTGGCTCTAGAAATAGTGGAAGCATTGGAGATCATTTTTCAATGTTCTATAGATTCAGGATCAGTTCCTGTTGGTTGGAGGATAGCAAATGTTATCCCACTTTTTAAGAAAGGAGGGAGAGAGAAAACGGGTAATTATAGACCAGTTAGTCTGACATCAGTGGTGGGGAAGATGCTGGAGTCAATTATAAAAGACGAAATTGCTGAGTATTTGGATAGCAGTAACAGGATCATTCCGAGTCAGCATGGATTTACGAAGGGGAAATCATGCTTGACAAATCTACTGGAATTTTTTGAGGATGTAACTAGGAAAATTGACAGGAGAGAGTCAGTGGATGTGGTGTACCTCGACTTTCAGAAAGCCTTCGACAAGGTCCCACATAGGAGATTAGTGGGCAAAATTAGAGCACATGGTATTGGGGGTAGGGTACTGACATGGATAGAAAATTGGTTGACAGACAGAAAGCAAAGAGTGGGGATAAATGGGTCCCTTTCGGAATGGCAGGCAGTGACCAGTGGGGTACCGCAAGGTTCGGTGCTGGGACCCCAGCTATTTACGATATACATTAATGACTTAGATGAAGGGATTAAAAGTACCATTAGCAAATTTGCAGATGATACTAAGCTGGGGGGAGTGTGAATTGTGAGGAAGATGCAATAAGGCTGCAGGGTGACTTGGACAGGTTGTGGGAGTGGGCGGATACATGGCAGATGCAGTTTAACGTAGATAAGTGTGAGGTTATTCACTTTGGAAGTAAGAATAGAAAGGCAGATTATTATCTGAATGATGTCAAGTTAGGAAGAGGGGATGTTCAACGAGATCTGGGTGTCCTAGTGCATCAGTCACTGAAAGGAAGCATGCAGGTACAGCAGGCAGTGAAGAAAACCAATGGAATGTTGGCCTTCGTAACAAGAGGAGTTGAGTATAGGAGCAAAGAGGTCCTTCTACAGTTGTACCGGGCCCTGGTGAGACCGCACCTGGAGTACTGTGTGCAGTTTTGGTCTCCAAATTTGAGGAAGGATATTCTTGCTATTGAGGGCGTGCAGCGTAGGTTCACTAGGTTGATTCCCGGAATGGCGGGACTGTCGTATGTTGAAAGGCTGGAGCAATTAGGCTTGTATACACTGGAATTTAGAAGGATGAGGGGGGATCTTATTGAAACATATAAGTTAATTAGGGGATTGGATACATTAGAGGCAGGAAACATGTTCCCAATGTTGGGGGAGTCCAGAACAAGGGGCCACAGTTTAAGAATAAGGGGTAGGCCATTTAGAACGGAGATGAGGAAGAACCTTTTCAGTCAGAGAGTGGTGAAGGTGTGGAATTCTCTGCCTCAGAAGGCAGTGGAGGCCAGTTCGTTGGATGCTTTCAAGAGAGAGCTGGATAGAGCTCTTAAGGATAGCGGAGTGAGGGGGTATGGGGAGAAGGCAGGAACGGGGTACTGATTGAGAGTGATCAGCCATGATCGCATTGAATGGCGGTGCTGGCTCGAAGGGCTGAATGGCCTACTCCTGCACCTATTGTCTATTGTCTATTGTCTATTGTAAGGTGCTAGCAAGTTAACTTACGTTGAATTTGACCTTATCTTGACCAACAAATTGCCTCGTTTTTATTACCAACTAATTTTCTACAGTGCATTAGTGTCTGAAGAAGGGTCCCGATCCAAAACGTTGTCTAGCCATGTTCTCTGGAGATGCTGCCTGACATGTTGAGTAATTCCAGCAATTTTGCTCAAGAATCCAGCATCTGCAGTTCCTTGTATCTACATTGTGTAGTTCATTGTTCGGCAGGAATACGCGGAAACACCTTTAGATTTATTAGGCATTTGTATGTGAGTAGTGAATCATTGATCTGATAACTCCGGAGTGACAGAGGTACCACCTGAGTGTGTTGGGCACAAAGGAGACAATTTCAGTGCAATATCAATAAAGCTTAAGAGAATGTTAAAGAGTGAAAGGGACTAAATATCTTGTTACTAACTCAGTCTGGTATTCTGTCCAAGATGTAAAATGCTGAAAGAGTCTCTGAGATATGAGAGTAGAAATTTATGCATTAAACGAAGCTGGACCCTGGAATATTGTTAGGAATATTGCCAGAATAATGATTGCACAGCAACGGTTATGTAGATATTTTGCTTTAGATGCAAGTTCTGAACTGAGAAATGGTGTATTATTTGAATTTTTTAATGTCTGAATATTATATATTCACTTCTGCAGGCTGTCTCTGAAATAAGTTTTCCATCTAAACTGAATAACGTAACATATGGTTATGAATGTTGTTGACAGACAAAACAGTTGTGGCTGTAGCAGGCAATCTTTCTTACAGATCAGACTCACACTTTGCAATTTTCAGTATAAAATAGACAAGTTCTGAGAGGTGAGAAGGAATGGTAGTTATCAATATCAGCTTGACACTGCACCATAACCATCTGTCTCAATGGAACAAAGCTCTTGTGTCTGAAAATAATCGGAGGAAATTTCACATTATTTTAGAAAAATCAGCATCCTCTTTGTCATTGCTTATTATTGAATGGTACTCATCAAGGTAACAAATGCAGCTCCAGGGTAATAGAATATTTTACTTTGTAATGGCTAAGTCATGCAATGTCAACTTTGATACTCCATGGTTAAATCTACAATAAAGATCCTTCTCCATTTCCTATCTAGCGTTCCCAAATAAGATACAATAAGGAGTGATAGTCATTGGTCTCTACTGTAAAGACAATCTGTACACCCTGGTTGCATTTTTCCAATGTCAACCATTATGTGATCTCTGCACCAATTCGGAATGCAACGCCAAATTAGAGTAGCTTCAGAACATAATAAAAACGAGCAGGGGTAGGCCTTAGAGTCATCCGATCTCACTCTGTTCGGTAAGGAACATGGTTCCTGTTCTGCTTTACCATCTAATCCTCAGTACCCTTGAATCCCTTATGGTACAAAAACTATTGGCTTAATTACTCAGCCTCCACAGCTCACTGGGGTAGAGAATTACAAAGATATGTGACCCTGTGTGTGAAGAAAGTTATCCTTGTCTCAGATGTAAATTGTTGAGCTGTTGTCCTAAGACAGTGAACCTATTTTGAATTGCTACACTAGGGTAAATAACCACAGAGAACCCCATCTCTCAAGCCCACTCGGTATCTTACGTTTCAATAAGAACATTATGTGCTTCTGAACTCCAAGGAATATAGCCCACTGTGGTCACTTCCTACTCTGTCTAGGAGGAAGATTAGAAATTGCATGAAGCCTGCTGAAACCATTTGGAAATCAAAATATTACCAAGTGTTGTCTGACCTGGAAGATTCCCAATGCACTAAATCCCATTGAATGGAAACAACAGTATTTAATGAAAGTAGCATAATTCCACATATCCTATGTTGAATGTGTAGAGTCCAGGACTAAATGGAAAGTGGGGATCACTTGTCAGATCTTGCTCCAGGCTTGATCAAGACCTTATTCACCTCAATTGGAAGTGTGTTGCTTAAGATCAAGTGGCAAAGGAAAAAATGCTTATTTTAAAATTATTTCACATGAGTTTGATTTTAACTATTTGTGCTTTTATTGATTTAAACTAAATGAATGATTCATTTAACTGCTTACTTCAAAGTTAATAGTTTATTTTATAATATCCCAGATAGAATGAATGATAGAATGAATGATAGAAAGCTATCACAGTTTTTTTTTTGGTCAAGAAAACTGGGAAAAACATGTGGTCAGCGGTCAAAGATTATCAGGAGTATCTGAGAATAGTTGTTGCTGTCGCAGGCGATCTTGCACACATTTTGCAATTTTCAGTATAAAATAGATGAGTTCTGAGAGGTGGCAAGGAATGACAGTTTTCAATATCAGCTTGACACTGCACCATAACCATCTGTCTCAATGGAACAAACTACTTGTGTCTGAAAATAATTATAGGAAATGTCATATTATTTTTGAAAAATCAGCATCTTCTTTGACATTGCTTACTTCTGAATGGTACATATCAAGGTGACATATGCAGCTCTAAGCTAAAGGAATATTTTGCTTTTAATGACAAAGTCAAGCAATCTCAGTGGTTAGATACACAATGGTTAAATCCACACGAAAGATTTTCACTGAATACCTAGCATTCCCAAATAAGATACAACATAGACAAAAATGCTGGAGTAACTCAGCGGGACAGGCAGAATCTCTGGAGAGAAGGAATGGGCGACGTCACCCATTCCTTCTCTCCAGAGATGCTGCCTGTCCCGTTGAGTTATCCTGCATTTTGTGTCTATCGTTGTTGTAAACCAGCATCTGCGGTTCCTTCCTACACATTAAGATACAGCATGCTTCATTGTGAATAGTTTTTAAATATCTATCTTTACCATAACCCATCTAAAATAATTAAATATATATTACCGTTTTCTTATGGTTGGGAAACCTGTGTAAGAAGTTTGGTCAATTGTCAAAAGCTATTGGGAGAATCTAAGGGTGTGGTGTCTTCACTGCATTGCTGGTAGCCTTGTCTCCATTAATCTGCTGTACTCTGGGATGCTTCAAGCAAGTGGGATTGGCCCTCTGCATCTAGATCAGGTGTATATGGATAGGGTGCTGGGGGGGGGGGGGGGGGGACGGAGGAGGGGGGGGATGGGTGGTGGAGGAGGGTTTGTGGACAGCAATTCATTTTGAAGACTAGGCCATCAGATTCTTATCCATAAAAAAAGACATAAAGCATTGAATAACTCAAGCAGTCAGGTAGCATCTCTGGGATCACGGATAGGTGATCGACATCTGTGATGAAGAAGGGTCCCAACCTGAAATGTCACCTCTCCATGTTCTCCAGAGATGCTACTTGGCCTGCAAAGTTACTCCAACACTTTCCTTTTTTTTTGTTGTAAACAACTATCCGCAGTTCCTTATTACATGGTTCTTTGAATTATTTAAATATTAAATAGCACCAATTATTTTTACAGTCAGATTAGCTGCGAGGGTTGATAATGGATATTTGTGGTCAGTGATGGTAAGAGCTGATGTCTTTTATAAATCATAATATAGCCAGGTGTATAATAATATGATGAGCATTTGTCGGCACTGGGCCTGTACTCGCTGGAGTTTAGAAGAATGAGGAGTGGACCTCATTGAAACATACAGAATAGTGAAAGGCTTGGATAGAGTGGATGTGGAGAGGATGTTTCCATTAGTGGGAGAGTCTAGGACTAGAGGTCATAGTCTTAGAATTAAAGGACGTTCTTTTAAGAAGGAGATGAGGAGAAATTTCTTTTGTCAGAGGGTGATGAATCTGTGGAGTTCTTTGCCACAGAAGGCTGTGGAGGCCAAGACAGTAGATATTTTTAAGGCAGAGATAGATAGATTCTTGATTTGTAAAAGTGTCAGAGGTTATGGGGAGAAGGCAGGAGAATGGGGAGAGATAGATCAGCCATGATTGAATGACGGAGTAGACCTGATGACCTTATAAGGAACATGAAAAGACAAGGTCAAAGTCATTAATGTTTTTAAATCTTGGTGACACTTTCTCATTGCTATACAGGTTTCATTTAACATTCTGGGCATTTGCCTAATGTAGCAATGTGTGGATGAAGCATAAAAATAGAATAGTCTCTTTGAAAGTCACCCCACTCTCCCCTCCCAGTCACAAACAAGGTACTTGGGCCTTGAATTAAAGCTGCAGAGGACCTTTGATGATGGACCAAAGGTGTTAAATTGATCACAGCATGCTGACCTGAATATTAGGTAGTTATATTGTCACATTAATAGTATATTGTCATATGCACAAGTAATGGTGAGGTAAAGGCACAATGAAAATCTCATATCAAAATTACACATAAATTCTACCAGACATTGGAAAAAAAAGACTGTGCAAATAACGAGACAAGAGCAAAAAATACACAATTGGAAAACAAGGCCATGCTGGTGCAAGCAGTGGTCCATAGTAGTCCATTTCCACGGGAAGATTACGTTTGTGCTTGCAAGTTGAAGAATCTGATGATTGCAGGAAAGTAACTATTCTTGAACATGGTGTAGTGGGATTTGAGGCTTCTGTGCTTCCTTCTTAATGGTAGCAGGAAGAAGATGGCATGGCTGTGAGGGATGGAGGGGATTCTTGCTGCGACACACCACCTTGTTGAGGTGGGGAGGGTTGTGGCCGTGATGGGCCTGGCTGAGTCCACCATTCTCTGCCTCTCTGTTCATTTATCACACAGTGCTTGGCGGCTTACGCTAGGACTCCGTTAAGCAAAATCGTGTCTTCATATTCTTCCTCTATGTCAACCCTCCCTCATCTCTGGATTCTCCTCAAGCCTTATAACCCTTTAAGACATTTGCATTTCTCCAACTCTGGCCTCTTGACCCAGGTGTGGGGACCATCTTTTCAACTGCTACACCCATAAGCTCTTTAAGCCCCCATTGCACCTCATCATATCTTTAGACTTTAGACCTTAGAGATACAGCATGGAATTAGGCCCTTCGGTTCACCGAGTCCACACCGACCAGCGATCACCCCACACACTAGTTCTATTCTAGAGACATGGGAACAATTTACAGAAGCCAATTAACCGACAAACCTGTACGTCTTAGGAATGTCGGAGGAAACTGAACCACCCGGAGAAAACACACCCGGTCACAGGGAGAAAGTACAAACTCCGTACAGACAGCAGTCTGATTCGCAGTCAGAATCGAACCAGGGTCTGTGGTGCTGTCAGGTAGCAACACCCACGCTTCCCACCCACTGTCCCGCTTTCTTCTTTTAAGAATCTATTTAAAGCTTACCCTTTTGATGAAGCTTTTGGCCACTTTCCCTCTAATCTTGTGTAGGTAGGAACTGCAGGTGCTGGTTTACACTGAAAATAGAAACAAAATGCTGGAGTAACTCAGCGGATCAGGCAGCATCTCTGGAGAAAAGGAATAGGTGACGTTTCGGGTTGGGACCCTTCTTCAGACTGAGAGTCGGGTTACTCCAGCACTTTGTGTTTTAAACAAGATTCCAGCATCTGCACTTTCTTGTGTCTCCATTTTCTTCTCTGTCATGTTGATATGCCTTAGTCACCTTCTTCAGCCACAGTGAACTCCTCCCTGTAAGAGGCACTGTACATTTGCATTACATAGGTTTGCATTTAATGGCCCTTATGATCTCATATGTGATCCCTTCTTTAAAAAATAAGGGAAAAACAGCATGGCTAACACTGGCTTCATGTTGAAATCCTTATACCAAGCAGCAATATAAGGTTATGTATCACCTAAACCAGGTTGAATGGATATAGGTCAACTGTGCATCTTTTAGGGACACTATCTAATTAAACCATGTAACGTAACTCCCTTGAGTCATGAACTTTGTAACTTAAAGGCTATCGGCCTTATTGAAAGACCTTGTAAGCTATAGTTATACTGTATAAATAGTATGGGCTGCACACACATTTAAAATGAATATGATGTACTGTTGTTTAAACATTAGCTTCAAACAATTTCTTCGAACTTACAAGGCTCTATAAACAGCTTGTGGGGTTGGATTTGCTGTGGTTGCTGCATGTAAACACATTCTTATTATTGCCTTTCCTCTATCACAGCACATATCAACTGAATCTAATCTTCAGCCTGCGTCAATCAGCCCGCAGTACAAAGGTCAGGAATGGAAATTAAACACGGTCGCTTGTAACAAATTTAAAAGAGTGAGAGGGGAAAAGGGGAGATGGAATGGTTGCATTTAGAGATAACCAGAATGGATGTAGGAAAATAAAATCTGAAATACAATGCTTGTGGAGTGAGATAAAAGATAATATAGGATCAGTCATATTAATAGGTATAGACTATAGACCAACCAACAGTGGAAAGGAGAAGAAGATTGAAGAAGAACGATGAAAATAATTTGGGTAAAATAGGAGAAAAACAGATTAGTAATCATAGAGGATGTTAATTTAACTAAATTTAATTATGCATAATTGAATATGGATAGGACAGATTTGGAGGGAGATGGGCCAAACGCAGGCCAGTGGGACTAGTGTAGATGGGACATATTGGTCGGTGTAGGCAAGTTGGACCGAAGGGCCTATTTCCACGCTGTATGACTCCTGAGCCTTGACTTTTTAAAAAAGGGAATAAAGATAGGGAGACCCTGTAATATATACAGAGCTGCTTTCTAATCTGATATTCAGAAACTCCAATAAAGAAAGGTTTTTTATGGGATCTAAAGTGGATTTTTATGTAATCCAAAATGATATCAGGTCAACAGTGATAATAATTGAATATGTTTATAAAACGTGTAACAAAATCAGGGGGGAAAGCAAGTGTTTCATTGAAGACAAGGGAGTCAGAATGTGAAAAGGAACATTTCAAAGATAATGGCATAAAATCGTGGGCAGCTTCAGAAAATTAGCAGAAGCATTAAACCATGACCTTACTTTGTATTTAACAGCGAGGCAGATAATGTGTAAATAATCTGGCATCAGAAGCCGGAATTATAAATATTATAGTTGCTTTAAAGAAGACAAAAATAAATTTAAAAACAGAATCCAACGTAAAAAAGAAATAAACAGACTATTTAAGAAGAATCTAGAAAATGGATAAAAAATGACAACAGTATATACATTTAACATATTACTTGATGAGAGTGTATGGACAGAACAGCAGCAGATAGTCACTTAAGAAAATGCAGAGAGCAAAAAAACATTCAGCGGCGGTAAAAATAATAATAATAAAAAGCAAAGGAAATGTCTTGTGTGCAGTTCTGGTCTCCCCATTACCGGAAGGATGTGAAGGCTTTGGAGAGGGTGCAGAAGAGGTTTACCAGAATGCTGCCTGGATTGGGGGGTAATAGTGATGGGTTTGAATCCCACTTCTGACACCATGTAATAAAGTGCTTAAGTACACGCTAAGATACAACGCAACATTTTTATTGAAGCACTTACATCATAGGACCTGCAGTACATTACAGCTCCGAGCTGCTACATCTACTGCCTGACGTAGGCGAGTTCTTAATATTATAAAGCACATACTAGGCAGGACTACTACTAACAAGCATTACGATTGGCTAGCATGCAATAGCCCATCTACAGAGAGGTTGGACAAACCTGGATTGTTTTCTCTGGAACGTTGAAGGTTGAGAGAAGACCTGCCGGATGTAGCGAAAGTTATGAGAGGTATTGTAAGAAAGTGTCAGAATCTTTTTCCAAGGGTGGAGATGGCATGAGTTAAAGTAGATGTGATTCTCATGGATTTAAGGCCACCAAAAATTAACAGTTAAAATCCGAGCGTGTAGGTATAGTGGACAAGGGGAGGAAAGATAGTTGGCTGTCTCAAAGACACGAGTCAGAAGGGAGAGATAAATGAGAGCTATTCAGAGTCAAAGACGTCAGGAAAGAATCACCATCAAGTTGATAGAACGTAGAACATAGAAGAGTATAGCGCAGGAACAGGCCCTTCATCCCAAAGTGTCAGTGTTGAATATGATTACTAGTTAAACTAATCTCCTCTGCCTGCACATGATCCATATCCCTCCATTCCCTGCATATCCATATGCCAATCCAAAAGCCTCATAAATGCCTCTATTGTCTCTGTCTCCATACTACCCGACAGTGAGTTCCAGGCACCCACCACTCTCTGCTTAAACATGTTCCGCGCATCATCTTTAAACTTTGCCCCTGTCACTTTTAACCTCTGCCCTCTAGTCCTGCTCAGTGTGACCTCAGACCTGCTGCCATATTTTTGAATCTTTTTAAAACTTTCTCCAATCCTTCCATATTCTCTTTTTTAATATCGCAGATAGTAGTTTAGTTTTCCTTACGTTAGAGAGACAGTGTGGAAACAGGCTCTTCGGCCCAACCTGCGATTCCCATACACTAGCACTATCCTACACACAAGGGACAATTTACAATTTTACCCAAAGCCAGTTAACCTATAAAGCTCCACGTCTGTGGAGTGTGAGAGGAAACCGGAGCACCCAAGGGAAACCCACGTTGTCACAGGGAGAACGTACTTACTCTGTACAGACAGCACCCATGGTCAGGATTGAACTCAGGTCTCTGGTGCTGTACGGCCGCAACTCTACCGCTGCACCACTGTGCCGCCCACTATTTAGTATTACACTAAATACTCCAAGTGTGGTCTGACCAAGGTTCGATGTAAGTTTAGCAAAACTTCACTATTTTTCAACTCTATCCCTTTAGAAATAAACCCTCGTGCTTGGTTTGCTTGTTTTAAATGGCCCCATTAACCTGTGACGCTACTTTTAGTGATTTGTGTATTTGTACTCCCAGATCCCTTTGTTCCTCTACCCTATTTAGATCTTTTCAAGTAAAATGTGACCTTTTTTAGTAAGATTTCTCATTGCGCATACATCCTTGTTGAAATGCATTTGCCATTTGTTCACCCCGCTCTGCAAGCTTGGCTCGGCGTCTATTAATTTTATGATGTTCCGTTTTGTGTTTACTCTCATTCTCCCTTCAATTCTAAGGATATCACAAATTGAATAATTGTACCGTTGATTCGAAGCCAGAGTCATTAATGTAAATCATGATCAGCAATCAGATTCCAAGTCCATAGCTCCCTGAAAGTGGCACCACAAGTAGATAGATTGGTAAAGAAGACTTATGGTATGCTTGCCTTCATCGATTGGAGTATGGATCATGAGAGGCAGGAAGTCATGTTGCAGCTGTATAGAACTTTAGTGGGGCTGCATTTGGAATATTGTGTGCAGTTATGCATCATGCACAGGCAGAGGGGAGAAGTAACTTGGCATTATTTTCAGCATGGACATTGTGGACTGAATGCTGAGGTGTTCTACTTTCTGTGTTCTATAACAGAGTATTTTTTTCCCTTTAAAAATTTGCTGATTATTTATGTAAGGTAATCACCAAAAAAATAAGTAAGGAATTCAGCATAGTAAAGTTGCATTTAAAGGGAGGCTATGTATGCATATGAGGGTGATTGGAAGTGATACTGATGAAATTAGGCATAGAAAGACTGAATGAAAGTTGGTTAGTTGAACTGAATGGCCTCTTTGGTAGTGCATCATTTGTGTAATTCTATGTAAAATAGAAAACAAAATTAGCACACAAAAGATTACATGGATCTCTCATCAAAGAAAATTGAATCACAAACAGGATCTATGAGAAATTAATGACAAATTTGACCACTAAATCTGGTCTGTCAGGAAAAGATTGAATAACTAAACATGCCAGATTAAACAGTAAACACTGAGAACCTGAGATGAAAACAAAAGATAATGCAAGTCTACAGCAGGTCAATTATAAAGAAATAAAGGAAGGAACTGTTGGAAGGATCTGCAGATGCTGTTTTACACCGGGGATGGACACAAAATGCTGAAGTAACTCAACGGAACAGGCAGCATCTCTGGACAGAAGGAATGGGTGACGTTTCGGGTCCAGACCCTTCTTCAGACTGAGAGTCAGGGGAGAGGGAGACATAGAGATAAGGAAGGGTAAGGTGTGAAAACGAGACATTAAAGGGGATGCTGTTCAAGGAAAATGTAAAATAGATCATTATTAACTAGGAGAAGGTGACAACGAAGAAAAATCAAGGGGACAGTCAAGGGAAAAAATCAAGGGAACTGGTTGGAGAACTAGGAAGGGGGAGGGATGGAGCCCTTTTTATGACAGACCTCCAGCGAAGAATTCTGGATAAAAGTGTGATGTCCTTTTCTTTGGTAGACACAAAATGCTGGAGTAACTCAACGGGTCAGGCAGCATCTCTACAGTCGAGACCCTTCTTCAGACTGTAGGGTCTCGACCCGAAACGTCACCCATTCCTTCTCTCCAGAGATGCTGCCTGACCTGCTGAGTTACTCCAGCATTTTGTGAATAAATCGATTTGTACCAGCATCTGCAGTTATTTTCTTATATATCTCCAGAGATGCTGCCTGACCCGCTGAGTTACTCCAGCATTTTGTGTCTACCTTCGATTTTAACCAGCATCTGCAGTTTTTTTCCTACACATGTCCTTTTCTTTTTCAGATTCTGATTGATCTGGTCGGTAGGTCTACCTTTCCCTGATCTATTTTACATTTCTGTTTATCATAAAAGTAAATCCACTGAAAAACATGTTGCTGACATTGTATTAATCGTCTCCTGAGAGCAGCCAATCTTGCTTAATGTGTTATATTGCAAAGGTTATATTCCATCTTGAAGCTTATCCCACAACACAGAATCCTCTCAGATTTAAATTTTAATGTATTATAATTTGTTTCTGAGATGCAGAGTTTGGACAAGACTTTCAGCACTCATCGTCTTTTCTTTTTGCATAAGTCATCAGTTTGGGGACTCGGGGAACACGAGGCTTGGTGGACTCCAGATGCAAGATGGGCCTTTAGCCAAGTGGCAATTGCTGACATAAAGAAGCCTTTGTAAAAGTCATCTGCGTGATTGACAATTTATTTTCACTTTGATGGCTTGTAGCTATGTAGGTGGGCGCTGGGTAAAGCAAGCTTTGAGATCCTAGCTCGAGCCAAGTTTGTGTTGGTGCTAGGAGCAGAATCACCCCACTATCCCCCAGCCACACAGTGGACATTGTTACTGCTGATGCTGGCAGATCAATAGCACTTTTGTAACTGCATTAGGCTACACAGTGGATGGCAATCTGTTAGTTTAACAACAGATGTTCAACTAAATTGTAATAAAGGAAGATCATAATCTATAATTTAAGATTAAAAAGGCTGTATTTAGGAGATACTCAGAAACTGTTAAAGTACTGATGAGCATTCGAGGTGAGATATTGCTTCAGCTCTGACGTAGGTTTTCTCTTTAATATTTCCCATCTGCTGTTTGTCATCCTCTTCTATGCTCACATAAACTGTATGAGAATTTTTAAAACTAACAAATAGCATACCACATTAAATTGTTAGTGTGTTTGTGATTTCTATCACAAGGAACCGGTGTCTCTTGGAATTATCGTGAAATAATAAACATTTCTCCAAACTAATCCCTATTTAATCAGAAAATTAATCATCTTTAAAATATTTCACATCCATATAAATAAAGTACTTTGCATTTCCTGTTTGGAATGTCATGGGAATGAACTACAAAGTGTGTAGAAAGAAAAGAATCGGAAAATGTTTTGAAAGCACTAAGCAAGTCAAATGTAAGAAAAGCTCCTGATCATTCCAATATCTCTCTTCAACTGAAATGCTTGAACTTGCAGGAACCATTCTCTCCTTCAAATTCTTGTGATCAACATTTTTCTCAAACCCATCCATCTTTCCCTCTCTGTATATATTTACAACTCTACTGATAACCTGATGAGGCACCTGTACAAATGTCTTTTAATAGTTGACATTGTACCTGCCTTAACCAATTCCTCTGGCAGCTCGTTCCATATACCCACTACCCTCTGTGTGAAAATGTTGCTGCTCAGGTTCCCTCTAAATCTTTCCCTTCCCACCTTAAACCTATGCCCATTAGTTCCTAATTCCCCTAACCTGGAAAAATACTTTGTGCATTCATCCTATCGAATCCCCTTATGATTTTATACACATCCTCGGAATAAAGTCCTACCCAATCTTTCCCTGTAACACAGGCCCTTGAGTCCTGATAATATCCTTGTAAATTTGGCACAGTGGCACAGTAGTAGAGTTGTACCTTTGCACCGCCAGAGACCCGGGATCAATCCTGACTATGGGTGCTGTCTGTATGGAGTTTGTACGTTCTCCCTATGACCACGTGGGTTTTCTCTGGCTTCTCTGGTTTCCACCACCAATCGAAAGTCATGCAGGTTGATAGGTTAATTGGCTTCTGTAAATTGCCCCTGGTGTGTAGGTTAGAACTGGTGTATGGGGGTCGCTTGTCAGTGTGGACTTGTTGGGCCGAAGGGCCTGTTTCTGTGCAGTATCTCCAAAATAAACTTCTCTGCATCCCTTCCAAAACTGCAGGGTGACGAAAACTGAACATAGTACTCCAAGCGCTACCTCACCAATTGCTTGTATAACTGTATTATAATATTTCATCTACTACACTCATGTTCCTGACTGTTGAAGGCCAGCATGCCAAAAACCTTCTTCACCAATCTAATGCCACTTTCAGGGAACTTCTGCTTCTAGATTCTAGATCTCCCTGCTCTACAACACTCCCCAGGGACTCTACCATTCATTGTGAACGGTCTGTCATGGTTTGGCCTTCCAATGTGTAACATCTCACACTTATCCAAAGTAAACTCTAGTAGCCATTCCTTGGTTCACATGCCCAGCTGTTCAAGATCATGCTGTACTTCCTGATTTCTCATCTAAATCATCAATGGGTCTGAGGCCAAAGGCTTCAGTCCAAAACACAACCTTTCATCATCAAAGTTTCCTTCCATGAAGCTAATTATGTTTCCAGAAAGCTAGTTCTCCCTGGACTTTTAGCAATTTAACCTTCCAGAGCAGCCTACCATGCAGAACCTTACTAAACACCTTGCTGAAATCCATATAGACTCTGTCTACAACCCTGACCTTGTCAAGCCTCTTGGTTATTTCTTTAAAAAACTCAATCATATTCATGAGACACGATATCCAACACCATACTGATTATCCCTAATTGACCCCTATTGTTCCAAATGCATGCATATCTTATCCCTCAGAATCCTTTCCAGTAACTTTCCTACAACAGATGTTAGGCTTACAGATTAATCGTTCCCAGGTTTTTCTTTGCAGCATTTTTAAAATAGAGTCACAACATTGGCACCCTCCAGTCTTCCAGCACCTCAGCAGTGTCTAACAATGATTCATATATCTCAGTCAGGGCTCGTTCAATTTCTTATCTCACTTCTCAAGGTGTCCTTGGATATATCTGATCAGTCCCTGGAAATTCATGTACCTTCATACTACTTAGGACTTCTCAGCTCCTCAACTGTAATGTGAACTGTCCTCATGACATCCCCATTATTTTTTCCCAAGTTCCCTAGTCTTCAAGTCTTTCTTCTCAGTAAAAACAGAGGAAAAAATATTTATTGTGGACCCTGCCCATTATCTGTGGCTCAACGCATAGTTGACCACCTGGGTTTTTTGTGAGGCCCTATTCTTTCTCTAGTTACCATTTTTCCTTAAAAAATCCAGAGATTTTTTATAAAATCTCTTTCAATTCTCCTTAATCCTATCTGCTAGAGCTATCTCGTGCACTCTTTTTGCCCTCCTGATTTCCTTCTTAAGTATGCTCCTCAATCCCTTATATTCCTCCAGGGACACACTTGACAAAACCTGACACATGTCTCCTTTTTACCAGAGCATCAATTTTTCTTGTCATCCAGGATTTCTTACTCCCACCTGCCTTGCCCTTCACTCTAACAGGAATATGAATAATTTGAACTCTCGTATTCACATGTTTAAATGGATCCCACTTTCTGAAAGTCCTTTTGGCCACAAGCAACCTACTCCAATTAACTTTTGCAAGCTCCTGTCTAATACTGCAAAATTGGCCTTGCCCCTATTAAGAACGTTAACTTGTAGACCTGCTCTTTCCTAACCCTTTTAAAGCTAATGGAACTGTGATCGCTGGTTCCAAAAAGCTCAGCCACTGATACTTCAGTCACTTGCCCTTCCCAATTTCCGAAAAGTAAGTTGAGCTTTGCCCTCTATCTTGTAGGGCCCTCTACATATTGCCTAAGAACGCTTTCATAATCATCATAATCATAATCATACTTTATTATCCAAGTATGTTTTGCAACATATGAGGAATTTTATTTGCCATACAGTTATACCAATAAAAAGCAACAGAACACACAAAATACATTTTAACATGAACATCCACCACAGTGACTCCTCCACATTCCTCACTGTGATGGAAGGTGAAAAAAAGTTCAATCTCTCCCTTCTTTGTCCTCCAGCGGTCGGGGGCCTCTAACCTTCCGTTGACGGGATGATCTTACTCCCGTAGTCGGTGGCGGGCCTTCCTCGACGGGCCAATTATGCTCCTGCATCGGGGGGGGGGTAATCTCAGCTCCCCCGCGCCGAGCGATTGGACACGGGTCTGGGCTTTTGGAGTTTCCCCGACGTCGGTCTCAACCTGAGACTGCGAGCTCCTTGATGTTAAAGTCCGCAGGCCGCGGTTGGAGTGTCAATCCCAGGCAAGGAATCGCACGGTCTGATGGTAAGTCCACGCCCCTCGGGGGCTCAAAATCAGTCCCGGGCAAGGCCTCCAGCTCCACGATGTCAGGCCGCAGAGCGACCGGAGATACGATCCGGAAAACAATCACATCTCCGGCAAGGTGAGAGATTGAAAAAAAGTTTCCCCCGAACCCCTCACCCACCCCCCACATAAAACAAACTAGAGAACATTAACACATACTTTTAAAACTTACTAAAAATAACAAAAAAAGACGAAAAGGACAGACAGACTGTAGGCGAGGCTGCCATCGAAGCGCCACCCAATGGTTTCCTAAACACATATGACAAATTCCCCCCTGTCTCAGCTCTTACTACTATGATAGTCCCAATTAATATTGGAAAGTTAAAAACCCTACTATGACAACCATATTAGTCTTGCAGCTGTCTACAGGGTCCAAGCATATTCTGTTCCTCTAATTCCTGTTGACTATTTGGGAGTGGATACCACAATCCCAACAAGGTGATCTTCCTCTTTCTATTTCTCAGCTCCACTGAATGATCCTTCAGTAAAGTCATCTCGGACTACTGCCATTATGTTCTTCTTAACCAGTGAAGCAACTCCCTCTCCTCTTTTACCCCCACCTCTATCATGCCTGGTGTACCTGTACTCTGGAACATTAAACAGCCAGTCTTGTCCCTCCCTGAGCCAGGCTTCCGTAATGACCATAACGTCTCAGTTACACCGACATCGTCTGCCTAACCTGCCTTTTCTTCCAATTCACTACTTTCTAACAACAAAACCCAATACTTATGACTTTAGTTTGCACACTATAACCTTATGGATAGTCAAAAAACAACAGTGGGTTAGAGAAGAAAAGGCATGATTAAATCTAAGCAAATACATGCCTCTCCCCTAGCCCCCTTCCCTACTTTGTTCTCACAGCTTATGCCGTTGCAGGGACATTGATTCACTTACAACATGCTTGGATTTTAAATGAAGTGCTGAAGTAACTCAGCAGATTAGGCAGCACCTCTGAAGAATATAGACAAACCTGAAACGTTATCCATCCATGTTCTCCAGAGATGCTGCTTGATCCATTGAGTTTCTCCCACACCTTGTGTCTTCTTTTGTAAACCAGCATCTGCAGTTCCTTATATCTACTCTTGGATATTACATTTTTGATCAACTTCTGGAGCTATAGCTCACACAGTATCTCTACTGTACAGGTATCGGGCCTTGTTAATGTAGTGCATCCAACCGTCTTTTTTGAAGATATATGGCAGCATACCCAATTCTAGCGAACCAAAGCCTGACAATCAGTATAAGTTGGTCATCAGAGTTCACCACCATACTTGATGGAGACTCAAGCAGTGGCCACTCCTTCATAAACTCCCATCCTGTAAAGAAACCAGCGATTGACTACAAACTCATTCCGTGCAAACTATACAATACGATACGACACGATACGATACGACACGATAAAATTGTATTCATCCCCAGAGGGAAATTGGTCTGCCAACAGTCACAACACACAATGAGGTACACAAAAACTTGAAATTAAAATTAAATTAAAAAAAAAAGAAAAAGACAAGCGACTGTTGGCTGGCTGCCGTGTGCACAGCACCTTCACCGGAACAAACGAACAAACAAACGGACACAGGCTTATCCTCTGGGCAGAGGATTCTAAAACTAGAGTGCCCCCCCTACCCCACACCGGGTCCCCTTTTGTTCTCCCACCGTCCCTCATGGGGTCCCCACATGCCAGCTCCTCCATTGTTCTTCACGGCGGCCCCCCCACGCCGGGTCCCCATTGTCTTCCCCTCCCCCCTCTCATGCTCATCGGCTGCTGATCACGGGTCGATCGTGAGGCCCCACCACCGCCGAGGCTCCCACTGCCACCGAGGCTCCCATTGCCACCGAGGCCCCACCTGCCGCTGAGGCCCCACCTGCCACCGAGGCCCCACCTGCCACCGAGGCCCCACCTGCCACTGAGGCCCCACCTGCCACCGAGGCCCCACCTGTCGCCGGTGCCCCACCTGCCGCTGAGGATCACGCTGCCGCCGAGGCCCCATCTGCCACCAAGGCCCCACCTGCCACCGAGGCTCCCATTGCCACCGAGGCCCCACTTACCGCTGAGGCCCCACCTGCCACCGAGGCCCTACCTGCCGCCGAGGCTCCCATTGCCACTGAGGCCCCACCTGCCGCCGAGGCCCCACCTGCCGCCGAGGCCCCACCTGCCGCCGAGGCCCCACCTGCCGCCGAGGATCACGCTGCCGCCGAAGCTAACGCTGCCGCCGAGGTCGCTGCTGCTGCCGCTGTTGAGGCTTGTTCGGCCCAGACAGGCCTCACCGCCCGGCTTCTCCACAGTCCCCTGGGAGGCCTGTGGGACGTCGGGCCTACCGGGATGTGTTCCGGTTGGAGGCACAGTTGTGCAGTGGGTGAGTCGGGCCCGCACGGCTCCTCGGGACACTCCCATCGCATGCGCGACTCCCCGGGACATATCAGAACAATTTATCAGCCCAGGAATCACAGCTAGTAAATCTATGGGATATGCTTCCGGTGTGAATCCCATTTATTTCCATTCTTTGCAATTTGTTTCCATCCTTTCCATTCATTTATTTCCAATCTTTATTCCTTTCTGTGACAGTCTTCCATGGTTTGCCACACACAACAAAGTGCTCACATCAACCATCAATTGAGCAGAAGTCCCATTCACCAAAAGATATTTAGACAGGTATATGGATAGGAAATGTTTAGAGGGATATGGGCCGAACACAGGCAGGTGGCACTAGTGTAGATGGGGTACCTTAGGCGGCATGGGCAAGCTGGGCCAAACGGCCTATTTCCGTACTGTGTGGCTCTATGACTGGTGGACCATGCCTGAGTGATTGATCAATCACCTTTGTTACACCTCTGTAAAATCCCAGTAAGAAACCAGCTGTGAGAATGTAGGGAAATAAGTCGGACGGGATAGCAGAGTGATCCCATTTGAAGTCTGTTAGAAATGTCTGAGTGATCTGAGAGAACTGAAGACCATAAGTCAAGTCAAGTCAAGTTTATTTGTCACATACACATACAAGATGTGCAGTGAAATGAAAGGTCGCCCACAGTCCAGCAATAAGAGCAATAAAAATAAGCAATTTCACACACAATCACAAACCAACACAAAAAAAAAAGAAACATCCATCACAGTGAGTCTCCTCCAGTCACCCCCTCACTGTGATGGAAGGCCAGAATGTCTTTTCTCTTCCCTGCCGTCTTCTCCTGTGGTCAGGCTGTTGAAGTTGCCACGTTCCAGGCCGCGCCGGAAGTGTAGGATGAGCAATATATAACAAGGAGAACTTACAATAAGGAGAACTGGGAAAGGAGATTATCACCAAGGAACTGATTTGTCCAGTTAGTTAATGTTTTAATTAAAAGTAAGAATTGTCAAAAAGAAGAATAGAGATATGAACACAGCTATTCATTGCAATATTCTGCAAAATGAATGAGCAGCTCCACCATCAGGATGCCTTTCAAGGATAAATGCCTCAGTCAGGAGACAAATGAATTGTTTGCAAAGAACTATGATTAATTTCTCATATTCCCCTTGCCCCAGTGCTGCAAACTGCCCAATTTTCTGGACACTGCCATGACCCAAACTGTTGGTCACTTCACAAAAATGTTGCTGGCTATTACTTCCCGCCACTGCTCTCAGTTCTTGCACAAGTCACAAAAGATTACATCAGGGTATGAGTAGATTAGCGCAGAATTACATAGCTTCTTTTGCAGACTGCAATGAAATGGTTGAGATGGAGAATAACTCCAGAATCTGTCCGTATCCACGCGTTCCAATTTGGGATAGAAATCATAAATTAGAGCTTATAACAAGAGTCAAGAGTGTTTTATTGTCACATGTCCCAAACAAAACAATGAGATTCTTACTTGCAGCAGCACAACAGAATATACTGTTCATAACACTCGTTAGCACCTTCTCCACAACCAACAGTGGACCATTAGAAGGGTCTCGACCCGAAACATTATCAACTCCTTTTCTCTTGACCCGCTGAGTTACTCCAGTGCTGTAAATTAACATCTGCAGTTCCTTCCTGCACAGGTAAAAATAGTACTCTATAAACAATAAAATATGCAAAAAAAAGTTCAGTACTATATATATATATAGTATAGCCATGCAGACTTTGGTATATATATATATATATATACAACAAAGTCTGCATGGCTTTGTGAAAGGGAGGTCTTACTTGACAAATTTGCTGGAATTCTTTGAAGAAGTAAGTAGCAGGACAGACAAAGGAGAGTCAGTCGATGTTATTTACTTAGATTTTCAGAAAGCCTTTGATAAGGTGCCACATGTGAGGCTGCTAAGGAAGATGAGAGCCCATGGTATCAAAGGGCATATACCAGCATGGATAGCAGGTTGGCTGGATGGCAGAAGACAAAGAGTGGCAATAAAGGGGGGCTTTTCTGGTTTGCTGTCAGTGACTAGTGGTTCCGCAGGGATCGGTGCTGGGGTGCTACTCTTCACATTGTATTTTAATGATTTGGATGAGGGGATTGAAGGCTTTGTGGCCAAGTTTGCAGATGAAAATAGGTGGAAGGCCAGGTAGCGTGGAGAAAGCAGGGACTCTGTAGAATGACTTGGACAGGTTGGGAGAGTGGGCTGAGAATTGGCAGATGGAATATAGTGTAGCAAAGTGTGGAGTCATGCATTTTGGTAGTAAGAATAAAGGCGTAAACTATTTTCTAAACGGGGAGATAATCCAGAAATCAGAGGTGCAAAGGGACCTGGGAGTGCTGGTGCAGGATTCCCAAAAAGTTAATCTACAAGTTAGAAACATAGAAACTTAGAAACATAGAAAATAGGTGCAGGAGGAGGCCATTCGAGCCAGCACCGCCATTCATTGTGATCATGGCTGATCGTCCCCAATCAATAACCCGTGCCTGCCTTCTCCCCATATCCCTTGATTCCACTAGCCCCAAGAGCTCTATCTAACTCTATCTTAAATCTATCCAGTGATTTGGCCTCCACTGCCCTCTGTGGCAGAGAATTCCACAAATTCACAACTCTCTGGGTGAAAAAGTTTTTTCTCACCTCAGTTTTAAATGGCCTCCCCTTTATTCTAAAACTGTGGCCTCTGGTTCTGGACTCATTGGGTACATTTTTCCTGCATCTAGCTTGTCCAGTCCTTTTATAATTTTATATGTTACTATAAGATTCCCTCTCATCTTTCTAAACTCCAGTGAATACAAGCCCAGTCTTTTCAATCTTTCCTCATATATCAGTCCCGCCATCCCAGGGATCAATCTCGTGAACCTACGCTGCACTGCCTCAATTACAAGGTTGAATCGGTAGCAAAGAAAGCAAACTCAATGCTAGCATTTATTTCAAGAGGGCTTGTATACACAAACAGGGATGCAATGTTGAGGCTCTTTAAGGCACTGGTAAGGCTGCATTTGGAATATTGTGAGCAATTTTGAGCAAGTTTGGAAGGATGTGCTGGCTCTGGAGAGGGTCCAGGGGAGGTTTACAAGAATGATCACAGGAATGAGTGGGTTAACCAATGATGAACGTTTGTCGGCACTGGGCCTGTACTCGCTGGACTTTAGAAGAATGAGGGAGTACCTCATTAAAACATACAGAATAGTGAAAAGCTTGGATAGAGTGGATATGGAGAGGATATTTCCACTAATGGGAGAGTCTAGGACTAGAGGTCATAGCCTCAGAATTAAAGGACGTTCTTTTCGGTAGGAGATGAGGAGAAATTAATTTAGTCAGAGGGTGGTGAATCTGGAATTCTTTGCCACAGAAGGCTATGAAGGCCAAGTCAGTGGATATTTTTAAGGCAGAGATAGATTCTTAGTACAGGTGTCAGAGGTTATGGGGAGAAGGCAAGAAAATGGGGTTAGGAGGGAGAGATAAATCAGCCATGATTGAATGGCGGAGTAGACTTGATGGGCCGAATGGCCTAATTCTACTCCTACCACTTATGACCTTATGATATGCAATATGTGGATGTACACAAAGTTCAGTATATATTTACACACACACGCATATACAATAACATTCTATAAAACATGAAATTATAATGTAATGAAAATGTAATATAATAAAAATATAAATAATATTCAATAAAATTGAAAATGCACACATTTATCAGAACATCTCACACGAGTCCCGAGGGTTAACACAATGGCAAAGTGCCAGGTTAAAGAGAGGATTTAACTGATTGTTTAGGAGAGCAGAAGAAAGTCTCTTCCCTCTTTTTCCCCTGACATTTCTACGGCCAAAGAAAGTGTATTGAGATCTCTGTGTGGTACAAAAGTGATTGTTTCAGCTGCAAGTTTCCACTTAAAAGCCTCCCCGACATGAAGCCAGTGCTGAGATGGAAACACACTGGGAGGGTAAACAGAAAGCAAACTGTGCAAATTGGTACTGTGCTCACTTTTGCAAAACACAGTTCTCGTTTTCTTTTCATCCCCTGACTGAGATTTCTTACAAGGAAAACAAGGTTGCAATATTTTGATGTCATTCTCCATATTGGATTTTCTTCAAGGGGGGTGGGAAGATGTTGTCAAATGAGAAATTAATAAAACATTTTTTTTTAAACATTTTTCGTCCATGGTGTCCAGAATAAGTTCCAGACATAAATCCCTGTGCACAATTTCATGAATTTTCCTCAGTTCAGGTTTTGGCACAAGTCTGTTGCATTATAAACCTCATTGCTTTGCCAACTAATCTGCATTACCTTACCCTCAGCAATGTGTTGCCACCCATGTACCTGAAGGCTGCCAAGTTAGCAGCAAGTCAGTGCTACATTGAAGATAAATTGTTAGCAGCTTGTTTCTGTGGGATAGACCCAGTGAAGACATCATCAGGACCAATTTATTTTACTTCCAATCCCTCTGCCCCACAGCGACAGAGACCCAGGTCTGATCCGGACCTTGGTTGCTCTCTGCGGGGTGTTTGCACAGTCTCCCGGTAACTGAATGGTTTAACCTTGCGTGCTCGCACATCCCAAAGCTGTGTGGCGTAGAAGGTTAACTGGCCACTATAAATTGCCTCTATTGGGTAGAGAGTGGGTTTGAAAGTTGGAGAACAAAGATAATAAAGGGTTATCAAAGGTCGGAATGGACTCAGTGGGCTGAAGGACCTGTTTCCATGCCATATCTCTAAACTAAGAGAGAGTCAAGAGACTTGTTTTCAGCTAGTTTCAAGGCCAGCAACTGATGGTGAAAGGTGGAAATGATAAATGAACACAATACCTGAAGAATAGAAGGTAATGTAGAAAAATATGAAATTGCCCAATTTGGTATGAAAAATAAATGAGAAACATATTATCTAAATGTGAAAGATTGCTGAGCTCTGAGGTAGGGGGGGCATGGGCATCCAAGAACGTGACTCAACAATGGCTCAGTTTCAGGTACAAATGCAATTAGGATGTTGCTGCTTATTGCAAGATAAATTGATTATAAAATGAGGTTATGCTTCAGCTGCATCGGACATTATTGAGACCACATCTGGGTTCCTATGTAAAGTATTGGTCTCTTTATTTAAGAAAGGACATTGATGCATTGGAAACAACTCTGAGAGAGTTTACTAAATGTGGAATGAGCTGTTATCTTGTGAGAAAGGATTTGCCAGGCTAGGTTTATAACTACTGGATTTCAATAGAAAAGATTCATTTTGATTGTAAAAGTATAAAATCTTGTGACATCTTAACAGGAAGGAGGTGGAGTTGATGTTTCCTCCTTTGAAGTAGGGATCACTATATAAAAATAGTGAGTCACTTATTTAAGTAGAGGTGAAATAAGAGCCTTTTGTCTCAGAAGGTTATGTGATTTTGGTCACATCCTCAAATGTCAACGACAGCAGAATCTTTCAATGTTTTTAAGGGAGAGGTAGGCAGATTCTGGTGACGCAAAGTGAGTGAAAGGGTACTGTGAGTAAACAGGATTGTGGAGCTGAGATTACAATCAGATGAGCCTAGATTTTATTGGGTAGCTGAGCAGGCTCAAGGGACTGAGTGGCTACCATTGTTCCTAATTCATAAGTAATTGTACTTTAGATTTTAGAGATAGTGCAGAAACAGGCCCTTTGCCCAACTGAGTCCGTGCCAACCAGCAATCATCCCATACACTAGCACTATCTGGGGACAATTTACAGTTTTTTACCTAAGCCAATTAACCTACAAACTTCATGTGTGGGAGGAAATCGGGTTACCTGGAGAACACCCACACATTGACAGAGAGAATGTACAAACTCCGTACAGACAACACCCCTAGTCACTGACTGCACCTAAATGGTTATTCTTCTATTTTTTACATTGAAGTTGATCCAAGATTCAACCTTGTACATTTGAGAAACTGGTTCTACAATCGCTATGTTCTCTCGGAGATGTGCGATGAACCACATATAACGTATGCATTGAGCAGTGAACTCATTGCACTAAACATTATTCATCTTATCCCTTTATCATGTATCTGTACACCATGGATGGCTCGATTGTAATCATGTATTGTCTTTCTGCTGACTGGTTAGCATGCAACAAAGGCTTTTCACTGAACCTAGGTGCCTGTGACAATAAACTAAACTCACACTCAAACTCAATTTAGAAAAGTACAGGACAGCAACAAAATCTTCAGCCCATAATGTCTATATCAAGCATAATGCCAAGATAAATTAATCCCACCTGCCTACACATGATCCAGTTCCTTCCATTCCTGTATATCTACGTGCCTATCCAATAGTCTATTGAATGCAACTATTGTATCTACCTCCATCAACACCATTGGCAACTACTTCCAAGCATCCACCTAATGGGACCATAACTAGATCACAACATAGACAGTCACTGCTCCCCGGACCTGGAGTATGTGACTGTTAAATGCAGGCCCATTTATCTCCCTAGAGAGTTTACTGTTGTCATGATAACTGCTGTGTACATACCACCGGATGCTAATGCTAACTCGGCTATCGGATATTTGTATGGTAGCACTAGCAGTCAACAGAGCATATATCCTGACGGTGTTCACATCATAGCAGGGGACTTTAACCACGCGGACTTGAAGAAAATGCTCCCCAAATTCTATCAGCATGTTAAATGTGCTACAAGAGGAGCTAACACACTGGACAAGGTCTACTCCAACATCAAGCTGGGCTACAGGGCTAGACAACTACCACACCTGGGTCAGTCGGACCATATGTCCCTGTTTTTAATTCCTGCATATGCCCCCCTCAGGAAAACCGCTCCTACCATCACAAAGACCATCACAACTTGGCCTGATGGTGCATCTCAGCAGCTGCAGGACTGCTTCGACAGGACCAACTGGGATGTGTTTGAACACCGGGACCTGGAGGTGTTCACAGACAGTGTACTATGTTACATTAAAAACTGCATGGACACTGTCACAGTGGACAAACGCATCCGGGTCTACCCCAACCAGAAGCCCTGGATGACCCGGGAGGTCCAGCGGCTGTTAAAAGAGAGGAACACTGCTTTTAGGTCTGGCGATAGGGCTTTATACAGCATGGCCCGAGCTAACCTGAAGAGAGGCATCAGAGAGGCCAAATTAGACTACAGGAGGAAGATAGAGGACCACCTGGACAGTAACAACAGCAGGCAGGTGTGGCAGGGGATCCAGTATCTAACCAACTATAAGACCAACCTTGGAGCTGCTGAAGGTGACGCCTCGTTGGCAGAGGAGCTGAACCTCTTCTTTGCTCGCTTTGAAGTGGAGCCACCCGAGACAGCCATATCACACCACATGGTCCACAGCAGCCTAACCCTCAAGATAGAGGAGCATGAGGTGAGGCGCACGCTGCGGGCCATCAATCCAAGGAAGGCTACTGGACCCGACGGCGTCTCTGGACGCGTGCTGAAGGACTGCGCTGACCAGCTGGCTGGAGTCTGTACGAGGATTTTCAACCAGTCTCTGGCCCAGTCCACTGTTCCATCCTGTCTGAAGTCCGCAATCATAGTCCCCTTGCCCAAAAAACCCCACATTTCCAGCCTCAACGACTACCGGCCAGTCGCACTCACACCAGTGGTGATGAAGTGTTTTGAAAAACTGGTCCGGGGTCATATCACATCACTCCTGCCCCGAAGCTTTGACCCCCACCAGTTTGCGTACAGAGCGAATAGATCCACAGAGGACGCTATAGCCACAGCCCTCCATGCTGCACTGTTCCACCTGGAGCAGCCGGGGAGCTATGTGCGGATGCTCTTTGTGGACTACAGCTCTGCCTTTAATACAATCCTTCCCCATAAACTGGTGGACAAACTGGGGGACTTGGGACTTCCACACTCCACCTGCATGTGGATAAATAGCTTCCTGTCAGCTCGCAGCCAGAGAGTCAGAGTGGGCCATCACACATCCACGGCCCTCAGCCTCAGTACCGGCTCTCCACAGGGCTGCGTGCTGAGCCCCCTGCTCTACACCATCTATACACATGACTGCACCCCCGCCCACCACAGTAACACCATTGTCAAATTTGCGGATGACACTACGGTGGTGGGACTCATCACCGGGGGGGACGAGTACGCCTACCGGGATGAGGCGGAGCAGCTGACAGTGTGGTGTGGAGAAAATAACCTGCTCCTCAACACCTTAAAGACAAAGGAAATAATAATAGACTTTAGAAAGAATAAAACGGACATGGTACCATTATCTATCAGAGGGGAATGTGTGGAGAGGGTGGCGGATTTCCGCTTCCTGGGAATCCATATTGAGGAGGACCTGACGTGGAGCGTGAACACCTCTGCGCTGCTGAAAAAGGTCCAGCAGAGACTGCACTTCCTGAGGGTGCTCAGGAAGAATAACATCACTCAGAGACTGCTGTTGTCCTTTTATCGGTGCTACATTGAGAGCATCCTAACATACTGTGTATGCGTATGGTACACCAGCTGCACAGCGGCTCAGAGGAAAGCGCTCCAGAGGGCCATTGACAACGCCCAGAGGATTGTCGGCTGCCCTCTACTTACCTTGGAGGACTTACACAGTTCCCGCTGCATCAAAAAATCCCAGAGTATTATAAAGGACATTTCCCACCCCGGACACTCCCTGTTTGAACTGTTACCGTCAGGCAGACGGTACAGATCTACAAGGACAAGGACAAACAGATTTAAAAATAGTTTTTACCCCACTGCTATAAAGGCACTAAATGTAGCCGCCAAGGAACGCAGGGGCGATACATAATAAGAGACTGTGAAATCGACAGAAGGATGTAGGGTTGGGTGTTTATGCGTGCTATTTTCATGATATTTATTTTAGTTGTTTATCTGTTTTAAAATATTTTACCTTGTATGTATCGTTAGCTTTTAGAAATGTTTGAATGGTGCACTGACTGGCTGACATTTTACAATTTCGTTGTACATGGCTCATGTTACAATGACAATAAAGGAACTATTCTATTCTATAAAATATTTAGGAAAGAAAACTGCAGATGCTGGTCTAAATCGAAGGTAGACACAAAATGCTGGAGTAACTCAGCGGGTCAGGCAGCATCTCTGGAGAGAAGGAATGGGTGACGTTTCGGGTCAAGACCCTTCTTCAGACTGATAAAATATTTATCAGTATAAAATATAGATTAAATATTTTTGGTCCGTGCCAGCTCTTGATCAGAGGAATTGAAACCTGATCTTACTATCCAATTCTCAACCCACCACTCTGTATTTTCCTCCACCTCAATAATTTTATTCTCTTCGATAAGATGCAATAGTCTCTCGTTCAATCATTCCCAGTAACACTGTACTGACTGCCCTGGGAACCAATTTGGAATTTAAATAAATTACTGATTTTCTAATTAAAAGAAATAATCTTTTCCGAACCACTCTCTAAAAGGCTACAGAACTTTGAGCAAAGAAATCCTTATTTTAAATCTTTGCTTTCCTTCTGTGCTCCATTAGCTAATATCTTAAGTTACAAACATTTCCTATACCTAATATCAACCTGATGAATCTATGCTGTACTCTCCCCTTGATATTAATGATTTTTAAAAAATAAATATTTTAATTAGACAGAAGATAGACACAAAAAGCTGGAGCACCTCAGAAGGACAGGCAATATCTCTGGAGAGAAGGAATGGGTAAATCAGACACTTGCATTGAAGCCTAACAAGTGTTCTTTACATCAGCCGGTATTTATTCACAAAATGCTGGAGTAACTCAGCAGGTCAGGCAGCATCTCAGGAGAGAAGGAATGGGTGACGTTTCGGGTCGAGACCCTTCTTCGATCTCGACCCGAAACGTCACCCATTCCTTCTCTCCTGAGATGCTGCCTGACCTGCTGAGTTACTCCAGCATTTTGTGAATAAATACCTTCGATTTGTACCAGCATCTGCAGTTATTTTCTTATACTCTTATTCTTTTACATCACTTTATTTAAAAACAAAAATGCTATTAATCTTTTCTTTGAGCCTTCCCTATCTGTAGTTACAGTTTTTGGTAAAAACATATTTGAACTCCTCGATTTGTTTTGTTGATCCATATTTGTTTAGTCCCAGAATGTATTCACATTAAATTAGTGATAATTTTTAACACACCAAGGATGGGTAGGGAGTTAAGTAAATAAAAAGATGTCATAGGATGGAAACAGGCCCTTCAGCCCAACTTGCCCATGCCCGTGATTGGGACCAACAAGCCCCATCAACACTAATCCCACTTGCATGCGTTTGGCCCATAGCCTTCTAAACCTATCCTATCCTCAACATTATACCAACTTAATGTTCAGCTCTGGCTCCTACATGAGATGCCCTAGAAAGCCAGGTGCATAGTTGCAATATTTAAAGATGCTCCATTCCTAGGCCCTTGGCAGTTAGCTGGTCAGATTAGGGTTGTCAGGAGTCTGGAAATCCAGCGAAGTGGAAATCCAGCTAAGTTGGAGCCAGATCCAAGAGACACAGTAATTTTAGAGCAGTTCTTACAGTCCAAAAGGAGCAGAAGTGTATCATTCCTCCTGTAAATCTACCACCAAAACACAACTGTCTTATGTCTCTACAATCTGTCAAAATATGTCCAACCAAATGAGAGCTCCACTTAACCCTTAACTGCAGCTTTCCTTTTTGTTTTGAGCTCCATATACTATTTAATGAAAAAATCCAGGATCCCATATGTTCTTTTGCAATGCTGTCAAATGGTTTCCTATTTTAAGAATGATGTATCAAGTCTTGGCTCTTGTCTGACCTTTGGTTGCTTTTACCACTCATTATGCTTTTTTTTCCCTTCAAGACACATTCTCTCTTACTTTTATTTTACTACTGTTCACTTCTGAAATCTATTGATAGGACAACGCTTTACAGTCACCAAAGGACACAAAGTGCTGGTGTAACTCGGCAGTTCAGGTAGAATCCCCAGAAAACATGGATAGGTGACGTTTCGGGTAGAGACCCATCTTCTCGACCCGAAACGTCACCTATCCATGTTCTCCAGGGATACTGCCTGCCCGTTGAGTTACTCCAGCACACTATGTCCTTGCGTGTATTAACCAGCATCTGCATGTGTTTCTATATCCTTACAGTCACTGTTTACAGTCACCACACTGCCCACTATGAAGCCTTCAACCAATTTTGCACAAATCAAAATCATATATGTATGTAGTATATAGGTTATATTTATATTGTTAAAAAGGAGTATTTCCAGCTCACATGAGGCCATAAGAGTTTACATCTGACTACGTTACTCATCTCCCAATCATTACTTTCTTGGCCATGGAAGGATGTTAAATTGCATCATTATTGCATTTTTTCCCTTATGGTGCAGCAGTCAGCAAAGCCACAGCTGTGGTCCATTATTTGCACTGCTCCAAATACGAGTCCCTTTAGTAGGACACAATGTTCAGATTATAGGGCATTCATATACAATATCTGTGTAAGTAGGCAGTTTACTGCAAGGAAATATATAACTGCTCAGAGGAAGATCGGCAAATGTTCTGGTGCACATGGTAAATGTAGCTGCAACCAATTACGATATTTAGGCATTCCTGATAGAAAATGGGTTAGGACTAATGAATCTGATCTGTCGATTTGTTAATGGCAACTACATTCCACTGAAGTTTGTCTTATGGACTTAAGGATGAGTTCCACGTATCCCCTAAAGCTGACGACCGTTTGCTGCTTTGGTTTTCTTTTTGGTAGCAAACGAGGAAAAGGTTTGGATTAACAGGACAAGGAATTTGGTGCTGATAGTCTAGTTCTACATTAAGTCCGAAGAAATCTCGACCCGCAACATCACCAATTCCTTCCCTCCTGAGATGCTGCCTGTCCTGCTGAGTTACTCCAGCATTTTGAGCCTATTTACATTAAGGTTGTCTGCTCCTATGGTCTAAAGGGATTTTACTCACTCCGAATGTTGATTCCTTATTGTACTTTATTTTGTTTGACGTTGTTTGTAATATATCACCGGCAAAAGTAGAGATGGGAAACAGTGACACATAAATTTCCCGAAGCTTCACTGATAACAGCTTTCTTATGACAAAGCTTTATTTGTGAGAAAGTCCTTGGTCCAACATAGTTTTGGAAAGGTCAGCCAAATCTAATGGGGACAAGGAAGGAAGCAATCTTAACTGATTAAAAATAACTTCAGGAGGAATCACTCCTCGACCTAATAAATCCAGGCCAGTACTTTTCCTGAGAATGAACATGCAGAACAATGGTAGTCATTAGGTGTGTCACCCTAAAGATGGCATATCATTTTGTTTCTTCGCAATTCCACTCCCAATATTAATTCATGTTGACCTATAATTGTCCATTGTCAGCTACTTCGTTTATTTACAATTGAAATTCTATCACCGGTAAATTGATTGTTCACAATTCATATCTGCCAGGGCTTTATTTGTTCTTAATAGGTTGAGATCTTTCTTGTCATTGATTTACTTAGCACTCTACATTTTCAAACAATACATTGCATTTACATCATGTGGTTTATTATCAAGGAAGATATTGAACTCTTTATATCAGGAAAGAGTTTTTGCAATGGATGACCCTTTCATTTCTGCACTTCCAATTAGGCGGCACGGTAGAGTTTGCTGCCTTTCAGTGCCAGAGACCCGGGTTCGATCCTGACTATGGGTGCTGTCGATATGGAGTTTGTGCATTATCCCCGTGACCTGCTTGGGTTTTCTCCGGGAGCTCCGGTTTCCTCCCATGCCCCAGAGACGTACAGGTTTGTGGGCTAACTCATTCGGTCAAATTGTAAATTGTCCCTGGTGTGGGTAGGATAGTGTTAGTAAACGGAGATCACTGGTCGACAGGGACCAAAGGGCCTGTTTCTACTCTGTATCTCTGAACTAAAATAAACTAAGTCGGGTCTCTAACCGAAACCTCAACCATCCCTTTGCTGCCACAGATCCTACTTGACCTGTTGTGAGTTTCTCCACCAGTTTGGTGTTTCTTTTGCTCCAGATTACAGTATCTGCTCCCCTTGTGTCTTGATTTTTTTATTGCTGAAGTTGGGGAATTAAAGCACCTGCAGTCTCTTGTGGCTTGTTTGTTATTGCTGAAGTTTACTTTTGCTGCTTTAGGGAATTTTAGGCAAAAACAGAAAAAATGTATTATAATTCCACCAGGTCTTACTATCCTTGTGCAACTGATTGAAGCATTAAGATTCCACCTCTCATTCGGAGTTACAGAAACCGGAAAAAATTGAACAGAATCCGCTTCAGTTCCCTACTCCATTTTCTTTCCATATCCCAGGATCCTATTTTTCCTCTGTTTTTACTGTGGAGAAAAAGAGGAAGGTTAGGCAAATTGGGGCAGTTACTGGGGATATCTTGAGGACAGTCTGTATTACAGTTGAGGAAGTGCTGGACATCCTAGAATGTAGGAAGCTAGATAGATCTCCTGGGGTTAATCAGATAGATCTAAGGACGCTGTGTGAATCGCATCGTACTCATGTGTTAACAATTCATAAGTTCATCAGTTCTAGGAGCAGAATAAGGCCGCTTGTCATAAATTCATGTTCGTAAATTCTAGGAGTGGAATAAGGCCATTCGGCCCATCAAGTCAATTCCACCATTCAATCATCGTTGATCCATCTTTCCCTCTCAACCCCATTCTCCTGCCTTCGCCCCATAACCCCTGATACCCGTACTAATCAAAAATCTGTCAATCAACGTAATTTGTCTGTCACAACAGGCTGACATGGTTTGTTTCACTATCGGAGGTTTTCCAAATGGAACTGAATTGTCATCCATGGGGGAGCTGAGGATGATCGGGTCATGAGGAACAGCTGCTGGGACAACCAAGGAACGTGATGAATGACTTCCAACAACCATGACGATCTTTGTGTGTGAAAGCATGAATCCAGTCACTACAGAGCTTCAATAATAAATCAAGTTTTGTTGAGGCTTCTGGTGCAATGTTCAGTTGAATGAGTCTTAATGTGGAAGATAGCTTCTCTTGCCTCTTTTCATGCTTTCAGTTCTTGCCTCAAGACGGTGACAAAGCTAAGAATTAATTGATTCTGTTGGAGTTAGAATTAACATTGCACCTGGGCATGACTGGACTAAAGTGCAGATTAGAACTTTCTCGCTGCAACTCTGGCTGCTGGAGTTTTTCTCTTTTCTTTCAGTTCATTGTAATGGGATTTTATGCATCATTAGCCAGAGGTTACATTTATTTAATTATGTGTTGAATGAATGAATCCAAATGAGATGTATTTCACTTTAATCTCTAACGCGCAATGCTGGGCCAGCTAGATAAATAAAAGAGAGACGATTAAAGAAATACAGGGAGGCAAGAACTCATAAATGGCCAGTCAAATGAGGAAATTTGTTCCTCAAAACATCACATAATAACTCCTCTAACTTGGACTTCACTGATATTATCACAGAGGGAAAGCTTTTCATAACTTCTCCTTATCGCTTAATCAAAAGGAATCTTTGCCGTGCCTCCATCTTCACCTCTCTGTTGATTAAGTCTGACAGTCACAATCAATTTCTTATCTCGCATAGCCATCTCCACTCAATGCAGGTTAAAAGCAAAGCGAGAATCTTAATCAGAATGTCCCAATGAGTTTGCGTGCCGGTGCGGACACGGAAGTGTTGATGCTAGCGAAACTTGGGGCGGCACAGTGGCGCAGCGGTAGCGTTGCTGCCTCGACTATCTTTAACCAGACTTTACTGGACTTTATCGTGCACTAAATGTTATTCCCTTTATCCTGTATCTGCACACTGTGGATGACTCGATTGTAATCGTGCATAATTTTACCGCTGACTGAATAGCACGCCACAAAAAAGCTTTTCACTCTACCATGTTACACATGCCAATAAACGAAACTAAACTAAGCATACAGTGCCAGAGACCCGGGTTCGATCCTGACTTTGGGGCTGTCTATATGGAGTTTGTACGTTCTCCACGTGACTGCTTAGGTTTTCTCTGGGTGCTCATGTTTCCTCCCACATTCCAAAGGCATGCCGGTTTGTAGGTTAATTGACTCTGTATATTATCCCCAGTGTGCAGGATAGATCTAGTGTACGGATGATCCTGGTCGACACGTACTAGATGGGCTGAAGGGCCTGTTTCCATGCTGTGTCTCTAAACTAAACATTGATTTGCTGCCTTCAAATCATCAATATCCACATTCAGTTACACTCCTTCCACTCAACCACATTGGGAAAAATAAATTGTCAATTGGCATCCATTAATCACTCAATTACTCCAATATTTCAACACATTTTTAACTTTAACGTTAGGTGCATCACTTCCCTTGACTTTTTGAAACTCAGCAGTGAAAGTAAGATAAAACACTGCGTAACGATTGAAGACTTGATCAGTCCCAAGGAAACAAGACAATAAAGTGACAAAACTTCCTGTCTCCACCTATATCCTTCCTTTGTCCCGCCCCCCTGACATTAGTCTGAAGAAGGGTCTCGACCCGAAACGTCACCCATTCCTTCTCTCCCGAGATGCTGCCTGACCTGCTGAGTTACTCCAGCATTTTGTGAATAAATCGATTTGTACCAGCATCTGCAGTTATTTTCTTATAAAACATAACATGGATTGTTTACAATATTTTGAACAGGTCTTCTTTTTGTACTTTGGTGATAACTTTGTACATTTTGGAAGTTTGCTTGGTCCCATTAAGCTCGTTGTTGGCTATCTATTTTGGTTTGGACCACACTTGAGGACCAGGATTTCGAGCAAGAGCACCACTCTCAGTTTGCTGACCACAGAAATGTGTTTATAAACCAGAGGGCACAGGAACAGAGACGGGAGCAGGAGTAATGTGATCAGCAATGACCATTTCAACATGTCCATTTACTTGACATTCCTGAACACTGATGGCTCTGGAGCCTCAAGGTTTTATGTTAGATGATAGCAAACATTCTACAGTCTCTAGGAAGCTGGTGCACAACCTGTTGGACTTGGTGGCCACTTGTTATCAGTGGTTGTCAAACTCACCACCACCTTCAATGTTTTACCCCTGGGCAGGGCAGTATCAGATGTATTCAACATGTCTGAGTTGATAATTCAAAAATACATGAGACATGTTTGTTGTCAGAAACAAGGGCCTCCATCATTTTGCAGCTGGAGTGGAATGACAGAAAAATTGCCAGTCAGCAGATCACAGGACATCCATTGCAGCAGTTCACAGTCCCTAATCATACCTGGGAATAGACTGAAGTTGTAACTGTAGGCAACCAGGTTCACTCACAACAAACGTAGCTTATGACACCCACTGGAAACCCAACAGCTAAGCCTAAAAGAACTGCAATGAAAAACATGTCAATACCAGATGTGCATACTCAGCAAATCTTGCACTAAACGTTATTCCCTTTATCCTGTATCAGTACACTGTGGACAGCTTGATAAGTATGTGAAGAGGAAAAAAACAGTTAAGGCAAATGTGGGTCCCTTGAAGACAGAAGCAGGGGAATTTATTATGGGGAACAAGGAAATGGCAGACGAGTTGAACCGATATTTTGGATCTGTCTTCACTAAGGAAGATACAAACAATCTCCCAGATGTTCTAGTGGCCAGAGATCCTGGGGTGACGGAGGAACTGAAGGAAATTGACATTAGGCAGGAAATGGTGTTGGGTAGACTGATGGGACTGAAGGCTGATAAATCCCCAGGGCCTGATAGTCTGTATCCCAGGGTACTTAAGGAGGTGGCTCTAGAAATCGTGGATGCATTGGTGATCATTTTCCAATGTTCTATAGATTCAGGATTAGTTCCTGTGGATTGGAGGGTAGCTAATGTTATCCCACTTTTTAAGAAAGGAGGGAGAGAGAAAGCGGGAAATTATAGACCAGTTAGTCTGACATCTGTGGTGGGGAAGATGCTGGAGTCAATTATAAAAGACGAAATTGCAGAGCATTTGGATAGCAGTAACAGGATCGTTCCGAGTCAGCAAGGATTTACGAAGGGGAAATCATGCTTGACTAATCTTCTGGAATTTTTTGAGGATGTAACTAGGAAAATGGACAAGGGAGAGGCAGTGGATGTAGTGTACCTTGACTTTTAGAAAGCCTTCGACAAGGTCCCACATAGGAGATTAGTGGGAAAAATTAGAGCACATGGTATTGGGGGTAGGGTACTGACATGGATAGAAAATTGGTTGGCAGTTAGAAAGCAAAGAGTGGGGATAAATGGGTCCCCTTCAGAGACTTTGAGACTTGCTGCTTGTTGGTATTAGCTTCTTCATTACCTGAGGAATTGTGAATGGAATGGAACTCTGTGCAGCCCTCAGTAAACATTCCTATTGATGGCCAAATATTTGAAGAAAGGTCACTGATTAAGTCACATAAAATGAATAGGCCTAAAATATTGTGCAGAGAATATTTGCAGCAAAGTCCTTTACTGAGGTGATCAGCCTCCAACAACCCCAAACATCATCCTTTGGGATAATTATAGTCCAGCTAGTGTAGTCCTTCCCTGGCTAATAATGTTTCCAATTTTATCCAGGCAGTTGCATATGTCATGGTTATGCAAAGGAAACCTTCATGTTAAGGGCAGTCATTCTCATCTGACCTCAGGAATTTCACAGATGTTTGTACCAAGGCTATAATGAGACTTGTTGCTGAATGGATGGAAGAGGTTACGAAGAAGGGTGTGGAACAGTGGCGCAGCGGTAGAGTTGCTGCCTTACAGTGCCAGAAACCCACGTTCGATCGTGTCTACGGTTGCTGTCTGTACGGACTTTGTAAGTTCTCCCTGTGACAGCTTGGGTTTTCTCCGGGTGCTCCGGTTCCCTCCCACACTCCAAAGAAGTACAGGTTTGTAGGTTAATTGGCTTCTGTAAATTGTAAATTTGTCTACTGTGTAGGATAGTGTTAGTGCATGGAACGATTGCTGGTCGGCACGGACCCGGTGGGCCGAAGGGCCTGTCTCCGCATCTTATCTCCAAATTCTAAAGTCTAAAGGGTCCCGACCCGAAACATCACCTATCCATGTTCTCCAGAGATACTGCCTGACGCTTTGAGTTACTCCAGCACTTTGTGTCTTTTCTTGGTGCTGAATGGCTCTGGTAGAACTGAGACTGGGCAATCACAAGCTGATGACTGGTATGTAAATATTGCTTGGCATCATGGGACCTCTGACTGTGTCAAGCGACTAGCTACTAGTCTATTGTCAAATAAGCTACTAGACTAATGTCAGATACTCAGTATTGGTACAAACACTAAGATGCAAGTGAGAAGGACTTTGCAGGTTCCTCTGAGATGGTGCACTACTGAAAGGCCCCCAGAACCTAGATAAATATAAGGTAGTTTGCCTTAATTAATATTGATTTTTATTGCAGTTTAATCTAACCTAGTGGCTTGTTTGACAATCCAGAGGAGAGTTAAAAGTCACTCATCCAGATGCGAGTCTGGAATCACATATGGCTATGCATGGTAGAGTTCCTTCCCCGAAGCATGTCAGTGAATCAAATGAAGTATGATGATAAATCATTGGTTTCATAGTTACCATAACTGATTCTGGTTTTTATTTAAGATTTATTTGAATTAATTGAGTTTAATTTCCCCAGTTGGGATTTGAACTCATGTCTTTAGATCATTAATCTAAACCTCTAAATTAGAAGTCCAGGAATATATCTAATAGGCATCTACTTACAAATTTGTAATGTGCTCAGGTATTGTAATGCATCCAAATCTTGCCCATTGCCGTTTGTTGGTTGGCAAACCTAGAAGTAAAATGAGGTAAGCACAATAAAATTTCCACCACCTACCAAACCCCACCTCCTATATATTCTAGTCTTCATATCACCTCTCCCAGCATATGATAAAGTAAATGTCAATCCTTAACTTTTGCATGAAAATTCACAGTTCACATAATTTGCAGGCATAACATGTTATATCAGTAATATTTTCATCAAAGATTTAAAGACTGGTTCATACATTCATTGAATGGTCAAAGGTGAAAGTGTGCTGAATCATTTAAGATGTTAAATACAGGAATAATAACAATCCATTCATCATTTGTATTTGTTCTAATGTGTGAGTGCACCTTTGATTTAATCAGAACAATATATGTCCTTTTCCCTGATCCATATTCCACGACTTGTGCTAAATCAGGAATTGATTTAATTCCTTTTGAGCGATAATTCACTGGACCAAGTGAATTTGATAGCCCACACAAAGGAGTTATTTTCTCTTGCGCTATTTAAGCTACTGGTGCCTTGAGCTTATAATCACCTGCTCTGTTCTTGTTATTTCTGGTGTCCACCAAAATAATTCTCTCTATCCATCTTGTCGATTCTTGTGTGTTGTTTCTCAGTCGTTCGGTATGTACCGCATGCGAGCTCTCACCTTGCCTCGATGAAAGCAAGGCTCTGACATTATCAGTCTGCAAAAGCAACAATGCTTTAGAAACTACAACTTTGTTGTCATAGTTTTAACAAGAGTGACTGAAACGGTAAGAAAATCAGCAGATAGAAGTAACGGAGAAACTGCTGACTGCTGGCCTATTCTCCAGTGTGGCACATTTATATATGACATACAAAATGTAAATTTGGGTACTGGTTGTAGTGTTATCTTGCATGAATACAGGTGCCACCTGTTGAACCAGAACCTGTTGTACCAGAAGTCTTTAGTAACCTCTAGTCCGCGAATGTCGCAGATGCCAACAGGATTAACAAACTCATCAGGAAGGCTGGCTCCATCCTGGAAGTGGGGTTGGATTCATTGGAGATAGACAATAGACAATAGACAATAGGTGCAGGAGTAGGCCATTCAGCCCTTCGAGCCAGCACCGCCATTCAATGCGATCATGGCTGATCACTCTCAATCAGTACCCCGTTCCTGCCTTCTCCCCATACCCCCTCACTCCGCTATCCTTAAGAGCTCTATCCAGCTCTCTCTTGAAAGCATCCAACGAACTGGCCTCCACTGCCTTCTGAGGCAGAGAATTCCACACCTTCACCACTCTCTGACTGAAAAAGTTCTTCCTCATCTCCGTTCTAAATGGCCTACCCCTTATTCTTAAACTGTGGCCCCTTGTTCTGGACTCCCCCAACATTGGGAACATGTTTCCTGCCTCTAATGTGTCCAATCCCCTAATTATCTTATATGTTTCAATAAGATCCCCCCTCATCCTTCTTGGTCTTGGAGGGGAGGATGCTCCTCAAACCGCGGACAATGCAGCTCACCCCCTCCGTGACACACTGGTCAACCTGACAAGTACCTTCAGCAACAGACTGGTTCCACCAAGATGCAGTACAGAACGCCACAGGAGATCCTTCTTCCCTGTGGCTATCAAACTGTACAACTCCTCCCTGTGGTGGGTTAAACTGAGACTGACTCCCCTTCCTCCCCCCCCCCCTCCCCAATCTTTACACATCCCCAATACTTTCCACTCGTCACTATAATTTCATGTTTCATGTATCTTGTGTTTTATGACTGTTGGCAGACCAATTTCCTTCCTGGGATAAATAAAGTTATATCATGTCGTATCATAACGTATCGATATTGCAGTGGTAAGGAGCTATCAAGACTCCCATTTTTTTTTGTCCCAGTCCAGCATTAAATACATAACAACTGGCAACAATGATCCAGCTCAATATTGGTGTATTGTATTGTTTCGTTTATTGTCGCGTGCACCGAGGAATAGTGAAAAGCTTTTGTTGCATACTAACCAGCCAGCGGAAAGACAATACATGATTACAATCGAGCCATCCACAGTGTACAGATACCTGATAACTTTTAGTGCAAGACAAACTCCAGTCCAAGGATTGGACCAATGGTCCAATGTGTCTCCAAGGGTCTCTCCAATATGGTAGATGGCAGCTCAGGACTGCTCTCTAGTTGTCGGTAAAATAGTTCAATTGCCTGGACCCAGCAGAGAAAATTGTGCGAGCAAAAAAACCTTTCTGGCTCCTCTAAAGGACCACTGCTGCTTTGAAATTGTTGTGAGACTCTGAGGGAACTCTAAAGTCATGAAACAGAACCATCCCCAGGCTTTAGGATAGAATAGATGACCATAATGAGGATTTGTACGGGTAGTAGCAAGCAAACAATGAAAGAAAGCTGAAGTATGGTAAAAGCAGCTGTTCTTAAAGCAACATCAAGTGATTTCACAATTAAATTAAGGCAAGACATGTACAGCCATCTTGCAAAATGGCAGAAACACATGGACATTGTGAGCAAACACACCTGGAGTATAGTGCACAATTTCAATTATACCATTTTGATGGGGAAGGGACACAAAAATGGCATGTTAAACAGATTGGGCATTGCCCAGCCAAGCTTTGTGGTCATTAACCTCTTGTGAAGGGAGAATCATCACTCATATTCTACAAGAGAAATACCTTATGAGAATACACAGGAACTCTCTGAAAAAGGGTCTCAACCCGAAATGTCACCCATTCCTTCTCTCTAGAGATGCTGCCTGTCCCGCTGAGTTACTCCAGCATTTTGTGTCTACCTTCGGTTTAAACCACCATCTGCATTTCCTTCCTACACAGGAACTTAGTGCTGGATGAGGTAATAAAAGTGATTTTTCTCACCGAAATTGCCCCTGAAGCTTACCCACATTTGCTGATTTTATAATAATAATAATAATACATTACATTTATATAGCGCTTTTCATATACTCAAAGACGCTTTACAGGGATTTAGAGAACAGGGAAGTGAATAAATAGATAAATAAGTAAACGAACAGAGAAAGGAGACAGAAGGTGAGGTGACCTTCAGTGGTTGAAGGCAGTACTGAATAGGTGAGACTTCAGTGATGTTTTGAATGTGGTGAGTGTGGAGGAGTCTCTGACGGTTTGAGGTAGTGAAGTTCCATAGGGTGGGAGCAGCGATGGAGAAAGCCCTGTCCCCCCAGGATCTGAGTTTGGTCCGGATGTGGGGGGATAGGAGATAGGCAGCAGCAGAGCGGAGGGTGCAGGTGGGAGTGTGCCTGTGGAGGAGGTCGGTCAGGTAGGATGGGGCCAGGTTATGGAGGGCTTTGTAGGTCATGAGGAGGATTTTGTACTGGATTCTCTGGGGGATGGGGAGCCAGTGGAGTTTGTAAAGGACGGGGGTGATATGGTCATGGATCGGGGTGTGGGTGAGTAGACGGGCAGCGGAGTTTTGAATGTATTGAAGTTTACTGATGATTTTTGAGGGTGCGCCATAGAGGAGGCTGTTGCAATAGTCCAGACGGGAGGTGATGAAGGCATGGATGAGGGTTTCTGCAGCTGTGGAGGAGAGGCATGGACGGAGACGGGCAATGTTTTTGAGGTGGAAGAAGGCTGTCTTTGTGATGTGTTTGATGTGTTTGTCGAAGGAGAGGGTTTGATCAAAGATGATTCCAAGATTCCGGATGTGAGGGGAGGTGGATACTGGGAGACCATCAATATTGAGGATGATGTTTGGGTGGATTTGGTGAGCATTTTTGGACCAATGATGATGATTTCAGATTTGTTGCAGTTGAGTTTGAGGAAATTTGATTGAAGCCAAGATTTTATTTCAGTGATGCAGTTTGTCAGTGTAGAGTGTGTGGTGGTGGAGATTGACTTGGTGGAGATGAGGAGCTGGATATCATCGGCGAAGCAGTGGAAGTTGAGACCATGACGGCGGATTAATTGACCAAGGGGGAACAGGTAGAGGATGAAGAGGAGGGGGCCAAGGACTGAGCCTTGGGGGACACCTTGGGGGAGGGGAGCGGTGGGGGATTTACAGTTGTTAATGGCGATGAACTGGTGCCTGTCAGAGAGGTAAGATTTGAACCAGGATAGGGCTGTGCCGGTGATGTTAAAGGAGGTTTCAAGTCGGGTGAGGAGAATGGAGTGATTTATGGTGTCAAAGGCGGCGCTGAGGTCAAGTAGGATGAGGATGTTGAGGTTGCCAGCGTCGGAGGAGAGGAAAAGGTCGTTTGTGATTTCGTGGAGCGCAGTTTCAGTACAGTGGTTGGAGCGGAATCCGGATTGGAAAGTTTCATACAGGTTATTGGTAGAGAGGTGGTATTTGAGTTGGGAAGCTACAGCACGCTCCAAAACTTTGGACAGAAAGGGTAGGTTGGAGATTGGTCTGAAGTTGTTTGGGGTGTCAGGGTTGAGACCAGGTTTTTTCAGAATGGGGGTGACCGCAGCGATTTTGAGGGATGGCGGGACGATGCCAGTGGACAGGGAGGAGTTTATTGTTGCAGTGATAAGTGGAGAGAGAGCAGGAAGGCAGGCCTTGACAAAGCTGGAGGGGATGGGGTCCAGAGAGCAGGTGGCAGTTTTTATTCCTGTGAAGAGGTCAGAGAGGTCGGTGGTGGAGACTGGGGAGAACTGAGGCAGGGGTTGACAGGATAAGGGGGGGCAGGTGGTTTGAGGGGGAGCAGGTGCGTTGGTGGTTAAGGTGCTGTAGATGTTGTCTATTTTGCTTTGGAAGAATGAAAGGAAAGTGGTGCATTTGTCAACTGTGAATGATTGGGAGATGGTGTCCAGGGGGCTGAGGGGTTTGTTTATTGTAGAGAAGAGTGTTTTGGGGATTCCGGAGCCAGAGTGAATTATTTGAGAGTAGTAGGTGGAGTGGGCACGGGAGAGGGCATCTTTGTAGTGCTGCAGGTGGTCTTTGTAGGCTTGGGAGTGAATTGTGAGACCTGTTTTGTTGCGGAGTCTTTCAAGTTGGCGGGCATGTGTTTTCATCATGCGGAGTTCAGGGGTAAACCAGGGAGCAGAGTGGGTGAAGGAAACTGTTTTGGTTTTTATAGGTGCAAGCTGGTCGAGGCAGGAGGAGAGAGTGTGGTTGCAGTAGTCAGTGAGGTCAGAGGGGCTGTGGAGGTCAACGAAGGGAGAGGCGGTAAACACAGTAAACTAAAGATTTCCTGTTTGGATAGGTAGTACCGAAGTTGCAACAGTATTTTAACATGGACAGTCACAGTCTCCACTTTTCTTTTAAATAGTGGTTGATTTTAGACTTTAGAGATACAGCGTGGAAACAGGCCCTTCGGCACAACAAATCCACGCTGACCAGCGATCACCCTGTATACTAGCACTATCCTACACACTAGGGACAATTTACAATCTTACCGAAGCCAATTCACCTACTAACCTGTGTGTCTTTGGAGTGTGGGAGGAGACTGGAACACCTGGAGAAAACCCACTCATACGTACAAACTCTTGTCTATCATTAAGTTCACCATCATTTTTCTGCACTATTCCTGTATCTCTTGGTTCCTTTAATGTCCAGAAATTTATCAGGCTCTGTTTTTAATTGTCTCAACAACTAAACCTCCACATACCTGTACAGTGGCACAGTGGTATAGTTACATGCCTTACAGCGCTAGAGACCTGGGTTCGATCCTGACTACGGATGCTGTCTGTACAGAGTTTGATTATTCTCCCCGTGTCCACATGGATTTTTTCCAATTTCTCCGGTTTCCTCCCACGTCCCAAAGACGTGCAGGTTTGTGGGTCAATTGGCTTCTGTAAGTTGTCCCTGGTGTGCAGGATAAGAACTGGAGTATGGGTGATCATTGGTCGGTGTGGACTCGGTGGACCAAAAGACCTGTTTCCATGCTACATCTCTAAACTAAACTAAACAAAGAGGTGTGTAATCACATGAGACCGAGAAAGAGGCAAACTGCATAATATTGCAACTAATGCACACAATGCCAAATTTACACATATGCAACTATGGTGTGACGCAATAGGATCTTGCAGTCACATTCCTGACTGAAAGATGTCACAAATAATTTAGCTTGTGACACTGCTAGATTATTTATTTGGAGGAAGAATATCAATGACAAGATTTCAGCAATTTATCCTTAACACAGTCTCTAAAAATATCCAGGAGACACTTTGACAAGGGTACTAAATATGATGTGACAATGGCCAGTGGCTTCCCTTCCCTGTTGTTGCAGCTGTCCACACTGAGACTCCTACTCTGTAGCAAAATGTTTGACGCGAAAGATTGAACTCCACTGGAAGGAGGCATCTACACAGATAATGTTGTTGTGCAGATGCAATGACATATTCAAAAATACCAGAAAGAAGGGATCACCAGATACAATGATGTGCGCATCGCCCAAACCTGGTATCAAACCAGTCTACTGCGAGTTAAAATGGAGAAGACTAAGGGGAGGAGGTGTATGCAAAATTAGAAGAAACTAGGTCTATAAGTTACAGTAACTCATAGAGATTGTGCAACAGATGGCGACCAAGCCAGGCGACTCTTCACGTGCTGGTCCCAGAAGTGGATCTGCAATCATTCAATACAAATTGCTCAACTCTTTTAAATCTCTACTCACTCTATTCTGCATCTTTACACTGTGGACGGCTTGATTGGCATCATGTGTAGTCTTACCGCTGACTGGATAGCCGTCACAAAAAAAGCTTTGCACTGTACCTCAGTACATGTGACAATTAACTAAGCTCAACTAAACTAAACCAAACTAAACTAATCTCCAATAGTAGTCATAATCAAACCAAATAAAATAGCATGATGTTCCGATGATTACCAGAAAACATTAAGGAAAGATGATGAACAATATCTATTGTGGATGGGCCTATACTTTTTTTTAGTTTAGTTTAGAGATACATCGCGGAAACAGGCCCTTCGGCCCACTGAGTCCGCACCGACCAGCGATCCCCACACATTAACACGATCCCACACACACTGGGACAATTTTACACATTCACCACGCCAATTAACATACATACCTGTACGACTTTGGAGTGTGGGAGGAAACCGATGATCCCGGAGAAATCCCACGCGGTCACGGGGAGAACGTACAAACTCTGTACAGACAGCACCTGTAGTCTGGATCGAACCCGTGCATGGAAGTTCTTCATAAGAGCCAAGTTTTTCAACAAATTCAAACTGTCGCATGCATATGCTCAGTTGGGTACAAATGAGCACAATTGGAAGATCTTTACAGTCTGAAGACTGATGATGACTTTTTTCCACTATAGTTTTGTTTGCGTTGTGTGATATTGCATAGTATTGTGATGAAGCCGATGTGTTTGGACTCTTCCACAGACAGGGCTTGAGTTGCCTGATGAGGTAGTTGGGTGGTTGGCTTGTGAAGTGGGTAACTTCTTCCACACTTACACAGGGTCTCTGTGTGGTCCTGAGGAGTGGCTTCAAGCTTATCAGTTCCCATCCTAATTGCTCCTTCTCTACTTTGAATGGTCACGGTCAAGGATTCCAAGGAATGTAGCGAGGGCTTCCAATTTTTCGTGGGGAGCCTTTAAAAAACATCTTTGAATCTTTTCCTCTGTCCTGGAAACATTTTTTTTCTGTGGCAGAGCTTAAATACTGTGTGTATATCTGAAATTTAAAAACAAACTGCTGGAGGAAATCAGTGGGCCAGGCAGCATCTGTGGAGGGAAATGGACAAACAACATTTCTGTAATAAAAAGGAACTGGCAGATGCTGGTTTAGACCAAAGATAGACACCGAATTGTGGAGTAACTCAACAGGTCAGGCAGCATCTCTGGGGAGAATGAATAGGTGACGTTTCATGTCAGGACCCTTCTTTAGACTGATCGAAAGTGGGTGGTGAATGTGGGCGGAACTGGAAGTAAGAAAAAAAAAGGACAAATCAGGGTCGGCAACAGATTACCTCAGACAAGGAGGCTCCTGTCCATTTCCCTCTACAGATGCTGCTTGAACCACTAAATTCCTCCAGCAATTTTTGTTTTATTGAAGATTCCAGCATCTGCAGTCTTTGAAGAGGTTTACCAGAATGCAACCTGGATCAGAGGATATTAGCTAGAAAATGAGTTTGGACAAACTTGGATTGTTTTCTCTGGAATGTCAGAGGTTGAGGGGACACCTGATAGAGGTATTTTCTCAGGGTGGAACCTTTTTTCTCAAGGTGGAAATGTTAAATAGAGGACTTTGCTTTGAGTTGAGAGAGGCAAAGTTTAAAGGAGATTTGTGGGGCACATTTTTTTACACAGAGAGTGTGGGTGCATGGAATGCACTGCCACGGTTGGTCATGGAGGCAGATATAACAGTAGTATTTAAGAGGCTTTTAGATAGGCATATGGACATGCTGGGAATGAAAGACAAGGATTGTGTGTAGGAGACTAGGAGATAAAGATTAAGCCTAGGAGATTAGTTTAATTTGGCATCATGTTCGCCATGGACTGAGCGGGCCAAAGGGCCTGTTCCTGTGCTATGTTCTATATTCCATATGTTCTCTTACACACAAGTTGCAGCAGAGAGAGTAGTCCTCACCAAAGATCACTCTATCCTTCTTGCAGGGCGCAGCTAATTGCCTGTGCAACTAAAACAATCACTCTATTGCTATGGCTAGAGTGTGATGCACCCCACCATCACAATTTGAAACTGAAATGATCTAAGACCACCTTTGTACAGCTAGGGGTGGGATTTCTTAGTCTGAAAGCAGATGCCAATGAGCTGATTTTTTTTTTTTTCACAGACCAGGTTGGTGTCATATTAAAAGAAAAATAAGCAGAGAACTCAGATTTATGATCCTTTTTATTTCAAGTTGTTGCCTGGTCTGGTGATGATTACCACACCATTGGGCTGAATTCTCAAGAAGAATGAGAAATGGAAGTGGATAGAAATTCAACAAAAAGCGTTTAAGCACGGTTTGAGAACCAAGTCTCTGTTTGTGCTCTCCGACGCAGTGAGTGGTTTGCCATGTTGCCTCAGGTTACAGCGCAAGCACTGCCATCACTTGCTCCATGGATGACAGGCAGAAAAGCCAACAGCATTTCCTTTCACTTATTCTCAGCAAGAGCAAATAAAAATGTACCCAATTCAAGAAGGAAGCACCAGCAACTATGCCCAATGGAGATTCCATCAGATCCTGCTGTATTCTTCTTACAAAGGAGCACAAATCATTACTGGCAACCCTGGGCCCCAAAGCAACAATTCCAACAGAAGCATCTTCCATGGTGAAGCAATGGACAGCTTTATTCTAACAGCATAATTATTCTATATCGTGTTGTCTGTCAAATTAAAAACTAATTGTTGAGGGTTCTATTTTTTTTGCACTACAACTTCAAGGTTTGACCCAATATTACTTAGATAACCCAGTAAGATGTACCCCTGAAGTGACTTTATAAACATATTTTAAGATGGTAGATGGCCCGGTTAAATGTCCAAATAAATTGATCTAAACCTAACCTAGAAGACGAATGGAGAAGCAACAATGGAGAAGCAACAGTTTTATTTGTTCTTGCTGAGAATAAGCATAAGGCACTGACTCGAGGGAAAGAAAAGTAATTCAGATTAAACTCATGAGTGTTGACATGCGTTTCAGGTATGCAGGTTGGCCATTGATAAAATTGGACAGTGATAATCCATCTAAGTCTTGAGCATCTGAAGCTAATTATGCTTAGTAACCTTAGATAGGCACAAAGTGCTGGAGTAACTCAGCAGGGTCAGGCAGCTGCTTTGTTCTGGCCTTTTCTTACCTCTAGTTCCCTCCCCTCTCCTTTCAGTCTGAAAAAGTGTCCCAATCCGAAATAGCAACCATCTTTTACTCCGGACATGCTGTCTAACCCGCTAAGTTACTCCAGCATTTTATGTCCATCTTTGGTGTAAACCAGCATCTGCAGTTCCTTTCAACACATTGTGCTTGGCAACCCTTGATAATGGGTTGATGGTCAGAAGATGCAATTTCATGTTGGTGGGTGGTCAGCACTCATGTGGATGATTGGAGACTAGGGTTGGTGGTTCATGCTTTGGTATCATCAATGGAGTGGAGAGACGTTGCAGGTTCAGCAGGCTGGGTTGGGATGGGAAGCACCACAATGTTGGTGCTAGGCTGCGCTGGAAAGCCCAAATATGAGCAAGTTGTGTAGGAAAATAACTGCAGATGCTGGTACAAATCGAAGGTATCACAAAATGCTGGAGTAACTCAGCAGCTCAGGCAGCATCTTGGAGAGAAGGAATGGGTGGCATTTCGGGTCGAGACCCTTCTTCAGTCTGAAGACCCAAAACGTCACCCATTCCTTCTCTCCAAGATGCTGCCTGACCTGCTGAGTTACTCCAACATTTTGTGATACCACCAAATATTAGCAAGGTCAGTCAGCATCTTAAAGAGAACCCAATTTTAACAGGGTCCCAGTGTCCGTTGGAATGCATTTGTAGAGAAGCAGGCTTCAGATGCTTACATAATTCATGTTCATAAATTATAGGAGGAAAATGAGACCATTGAGCCCACCACTCCGCCACTCAATCATGGCTGATCTATCTTACGCTCTCAGCCCCGTTCTTCTCCCTTCTCCCCGTAACCCCTGACGCCCATACTGATCAAGAATCTGCCAATCTCCGCCTTTAAAATACCCATTGACTTGGCCTGCATAGCTGTCTGTGACAATGAATTCCACAGACTCACTAGTATTTCAAAGCATGCTTTTGCATATGTGCACAGCAAGAAACTTTCATGCAGCATTGAACATTCCAGAGGTGCATGCAGATGTGAGTTGCATGATTGTGTTCATTGCATCGCCAAGCAACGTCTATCCTTGCACAAGTGTCAATAGAACCATTAGCTTGTCAATCTCTATGCTGAAACGAGCAGCTGTGTTCTGAAGTGACGTTAGCGTTTGATTACTGCAGGGAGATTACATGTAAAACATTTTTCTTCCAACACTGGGTTTTTTTTCCTAAGACAGCTTTTTTTTCCTGCATTTCAATTTCCATACTAGTATTTAAGTTGTTCTCTAACTCCCGGTCAAAATTGCTTTATAACTAATTCGCCCAGTGTAATACAAATCCACACAGGATTGAACCTGGTCTCCGAAGCTGTGAGGCAGCAGCTCTATAACCATGCCACCTCATTCAGATCCTTTACTCAACTTAATCATCTTTCATAATGATAAGTAAGCAGATGATAGTTTTCCCATTCGGGGCATGTCGGGGATAACTGAACGTACTCCTTCCAGAAACATTGCTGAGTGAAAGGCTGTAATTTAGATTAGCACTTGTCACTGAGCAACAGTAATTACAGTATGAGCAACCTCGATCCATCCATTTGACCTAATCTTTGCTACTGACCTTCCTCTGAATGGGTGCCCTTTCCCACTGCATTAGCGATGCTCTAAAATTAGACTGTAAACATTAATGCAGGGCAAAAAATGTAGCCTCACAAAAGGGTAAGACTTGATATTTTTGGCAACCTTCCCATGCCTGAGCAATCTGTTTGACTTACTGAAAGCTTTTGTCTTCACATTCCTGCATCAGGCTTGTTATTGGAAATGACCTCAGCCCCCACCCTCATTTCCTAAATCGTGGGTTCTGCAGCTGCAGGAAGAGGTCCTAAAGCAAACATTTCATACTGTAATTAAGAGAGAGAGCTCAGATTCAACAGAACTACCAGCGCTGTGACAGCAATAATCGTCTTCCCTCTTATGTTAGATCTGAACATTCTGGTGGTGGTGAAATTATATGAGTTCCTAACCAGTCGAAAATTACACCAAGTTTTGAACAGAATGTCTCCCAGGCAGTCATTAACCAACTCATTTAGAAAGCATTACTCTTACATTTTGCTGAAGTTCCTGAGGTTTTTTAGCCCCCATCTGATTGTAATTTTGTGAACAGAGAACAGACCATGTTTCATTCAGCGTAACTATAAAGATTTTTTTTTTCCTTTTCATCCCAATCGGTTACTCAAGTGCACTTTTCCCAGGACATCCACCTGTGGACTTCTTTATCTTCAGTCTTTCTTTCCTCCCCGTTACCAAAAAAAGATTTTAAAATCCATTGCTATGTCACTAATTCAACTTTGCTTGGATATCTTCATAGATTCAGTGACCTCATTCACCCACTGAGCACGCCCAAGCATTTTGCTTTGAAATAAATTGAACACACTGCCCCTTATGCATAACAGTATAATCCTGGGATGTAACAATAGCATCCCCTTGTGATTTAGAAAGGACCTTCATATTCTTGCAATATATTTCTCCCCAAAGACAGAAGTTAACAAAAATTAAATGTAGTTCTCACTTTATTACTTAAGTTTGAAAACAAGGAACTACAGATGCTGGTTAACAAAAAAAGGACACAAAGTGCCGGAGTAACTCGGCAGCTCAGGCAGCATTTCCCGAGAACACGGAGCTCCAGAGATGCTGCCTGAATAGACAATAGACAATAGACAATAGGTGCAGGAGTAGGCCATTCAGCCCTTCGAGCCAGCACCGCCATTCAATGCGATCATGGCTGATCACTCTCAATCAGTACCCCGTTCCTGCCTTCTCCCCATATCCCCTCACTCCGCTATCCTTAAGAGCTCTATCCAGCTCTCTCTTGAAAGCATCCAACGAACTGGCCTCCACTGCCTTCTGAGGCAGAGAATTCCACAACTTCACCACCCTCTGACTGAAAAAGTTCTTCCTCATCTCTGTTCTAAATGGCCTACCCCTTATTCTTAAACTGTGGCCCCTTGTTCTGGCCGCCCCAACATTGGGAACATGTTATCTGCCTCTAATGTGTCCAATCCCCTAATTATCTTATATGTTTCAATAAGATCCCCCCTCATCCTTCTAAATTCCAGTGTATACAAGCCCAATCGCTCCAGCCTTTCAACATACGACAGTCCCGCCATTCCGGGAATTAACCTAGTGAACCTACGCTGCACGCCCTCCATAGCAAGAATATCCTTCCTCAAATTTGGAGACCAAAACTGCACACAGTACTCCAGGTGCGGTCTCACCAGGGCCCGGTACAACTGTAGAAGGACCTCTTTGCTCCTATACTCCACTCCTCTTGTTACGAAGGCCAACATTCCATTGGCTTTCTTCACTGCCTGCTGTACCTGCATGCTTCCTTTCATTGACTGATGCACTAGGACACCCAGATCTCGTTGAACTCCCCCTCCTCCTAACTTGACACCATTCAGATAATAATCTGCCTTTCTATTCTTACTTCCAAAGTGAATAACCTCACACTTATCTACATTAAACTGCATCTGCCATGTATCCGCCCACTCACACAACCTGTCCAAGTCACCCTGCAGCCTTATTGCATCTTCCTCACAATTCACACTACCCCCCAACTTAGTATCATCTGCAAATTTGCTAATGGTACTTTTAATCCCTTCGTCTAAGTCATTAATGTATATCGTAAATAGCTGGGGTCTCAGCACCGAACCTTGCGGTACCCCACTGGTCACTGCCTGCCATTCCGAAAGGGACCCATTTATCCCCACTCTTTGCTTTCTGTCTGTCAACCAATTTTCTATCCATGTCAGTACCCTACCCCCAATACCATGTGCCCTAATTTTGCCCACTAATCTCCTATGTGGGACCTTGTCGAAGGCTTTCTGAAAGTCGAGGTACACCACATCCACTGACTCTCCCTTGTCAATTTTGCTAGTTACATCCTCAAAAAATTCCAGTAGATTTGTCAAGCATGATTTCCCCTTCGTAAATCCATGCTGACTCGGAATGATCTCGTTACTGCTATCCAAATGCTCAGCAATTTCGTCTTTTATAATTGACTCCAGCATCTTCCCCACCACTGATGTCAGACTAACTGGTCTATAATTACCCGTTTTCTCTCTCCCTCCTTTCTTAAAAAGTGGGATAACATTTGCTATCCTCCAATCCACAGGAACTGATCCTGAATCTATAGAACATTGAAAAATTATCTCCAATGCTTCCACTATTTCTAGAGCCACCTCCTTAAGTACTCTGGGATGCAGACCATCAGGCCCTGGGGATTTATCAGCCTTCAGTCCCATCAGTCTACCCAAAACCACTTCCTGCCTAATGTGGATTTCCTTCAGTTCCTCCATCACCCTAGGTTCTCCGGCCCCTAGAACATTTGGGAGATTGTGTGTATCTTCCTCAGTGAAGACAGATCCAAAGTAACGGTTTAACTCGTCTGCCATTTCTTTGTTCCCCATAATAAATTCCCCTGCTTCTGTCTTCAAGGGACCCACATTTGCCTTGACTATTTTTTTCCTCTTCACGTACCTAAAAAAACTTTTGCTATCCTCCTTTATATTATTGGCTAGTTTACCCTCGTACCTCATCTTTTCTCCCCGTATTGCCTTTTTAGTTAACTTTTGTTGCTCTTTAAAAGAGTCCCAATCCTCTGTCTTCCCACTCTTCTTTGCTATGTTATACTTCCTCTCCTTAATTTTTATGCTGTCCCTGACTTCCCTCGTCAGCCACAGGTGTCTCTTACTCCCCTTAGAGTCTTTCCACCTCTTTGGAATAAATTGATCCTGCAACCTCTGCATTATTCCCAGGAATACCTGCCATTGCTGTTCTACCGTCTTCCCTGCTAGGGCCTCCTTCCAATCAATTTTGGCCAGCTCCCGCCTCATGCCTCTGTAATCCCCTTTGCTATACTGTAATACCGACACTTCCGATTTTCCCTTCTGCCTTTCCATTTGCAGAGTAAAACTTATCATGTTGTGATCACTGCCTCCTAATGGCTCTTTTACCTCTAGTCCCCTTATCAGATCAGGATCATTACACAACACTAAATCCAGAATTGCCTTCTCCCTGGTAGGCTCCAGTACAAGCTGTTCTAAGAATCCATCTCGAAGGCACTCTACAAACTCTCTTTCCTGGGGTCCATTTCCAACCTGATTTTCCCAGTCTACCTGCATGTTGAAATCTCCCATAACCACCGTAGCATTACATTTTTGACACGCCAATTTTATCTCCTGATTCAACTTGCACCCTATGTCAAGGCTACTGTTTGGGGGCCTATAGATAACTCCCATTAGGGTCTTTTTACCCTTACAATTTCTCATTTCTATCCATACTGATTCAACATCTCCTGATTCTATGTCACCCCTTGCAAGGGAATGAATATCATTCCTTACCATCAGAGCAACCCCACCCCCTCTGCCCACCTGTCTGTCTTTTCTATACGTTGTGTACCCCTGAATATTCAGTTCCCAGCCCTGGTCCTCTTGTAGCCATGTCTCAGTGATCCCTACAACATCATACTTGCCCATGACTAACTGAGCCTCAAGCTCATCCACTTTATTTTTTATACTACGCGCATTTAAGTACAACACTTTAACTTCTGTATTTATCTCCCCTCTCACATCGTTCACAATTGGCCCTGCCCTTAATTTCTTTTCCCCTCTAGAACTTCTGTTCCCATTCTTCCGAGAGTCTTTTGCAATATCTCCTGTATTCCCTTTTACCTCATCTTCATATTCACAATTTGTTAACCACTCCCCCCCACTACTTAGTTTAAAGCCACAGGTGTCACACTAGCAAACCTGCCTGCCAGAATGTTTGTCCCCCTGCTGTTAAGATGCAACCCGTCCCTTTTGTACAAGTCACCCCTAGCCCAGAAGAGATCCCAGTGGTCCAGAAATCTAAATCCCTGCTCTCTGCACCAGTCCCTCAGCCATAAATTCATACCCTCTATCTCTCTGTTCCTGGCCTCACCAGCACGAGGTACCGGTAGCAGTCCAGAGATAACCACCTTCGACGTCCTACTTCTCAGTGTTTTTCACAACTCTCTAAACTCCCGCTGTAGCACCTCCTTCCTCTTCCGCCCGACGTCATTCGTGCCCACGTGCACAACGACTTCAGGTTGATCGCCTTCCCTCACTAGGATTTTCTGAAGCCGGTCTGTGATGTGTTGAACCCTGGCACCAGGGAGGCAACAGACCATCCTCAAGTCCCTCCTGCTGCCACAGAATCTTCTGTCCGTCCCTCGGACTATGGAGTCACCGACCACTACGGCTCTTCCAGACTTCGGTCTCCCCTGTCGAGTATCCTTGCCAACAGGTCCGCCACTCGGACTTCCGCCACTCGGACTGGAAACGTCTTCTGCCCCGACAGTTCCCAAGAGGGTATACCTATTTGCAATAGGCACAGCCACTGGGGTCTCCTGTAGTCCACGTCCACGTCCACTCCCCCCTGAAACAGTCTCCCACCTTCGCTCGACCTGGACCCTTGGCGTGACAGCCTCACGATAGGTCCTGTCGAGGAAACTCTCGCATTCCCGGATGGCCCTGAGGTCATCCAACTGCCTCTCCAACTCCACCACACGTTCCTTCAGGAGCTGCACCTGGACACAGTTCTTGCAGGTGTAGCTCCCAGAAGCTCCAGCGACGTCCCTGTCTTCCCACATCCTGCAGGAAACACACTGCACCAACTTTTCCGCCATCACCTTGTGCCTACAACCAGCTCTGGCTTAAAACAATTGTATCCTCCTCACCTCAGCCTCCTCGCCGAAGACTCGCAGCCAAAGACTCGCACTTTTCTCACTGGGCTGCACCCGAACAGGGCTGCACCCTTTTGCAAGTATTGCTTATATCACCAATTAAATTGCCTGATTGTCCAATTTACCTGACTTCTCACTTAAACTAGCACTTACTTTTCTTCTCAGCCAACGGGCGTCCTTGCTCTGCTCCCGGACTCCCGAACTGCTGAGTTACTCCAGCATTTTGTGTCCTTTTGTGCTTTTTAAAAATTTTAAGTTGTTTCATTTCAGTCAGGTAAATATACAGAACAGCATTTCAGTTTGGATTAATTCATTTCTGTCAATACAACTTGGTCTGAAGAAGGATCTCGACCCGAAACATCACCTATTACTTTTCTCCACAGATGCTGCCTGATCCACTGAGTTACTCTGAATTTTTTGTCCATCTTGCTGTCTTTAATATTGGCCATTCCTGTGTTATGAATGCCCAACTTTTTGACACCCTTACATATGAATAAGTTCCCATAAAATTAAATTCAAAAATCCGACATGCATACAAATGAGAGAGGGAGGGGGGGAGGGAGGGGGGAAGTGGATGGGATGGGGGAGGAGAGGAGGGAGGGAGGGAGGGAGGGAGAGGGGAGGGAGGGAGGGGGGAGTGAGGGGGGGAGGGGGAGGGGAGGGGGAGATGGGGAGGAGGGAGGGGGGAAGGGGAGGAGGGGGGAGAGGGGAGGGAGAGGTGGGAGGAGAGGGTGCTGCACCAATGCAGGAGAGGTTTGGGCCCAATGGGTCCACTTGGTCTAGTTCATTATAATAACGTGGGTGTCTAATTGCCATATCGTGTGGTTTTGTGTATTTTCTGACTTACAGACAAAATCGACTGATGGGGATTTGCAGAAACAGAATCCGTTCATTACCCAAGGATGTGCTGTACCATAAACATAATGACCATGCAACACAACTCCACTTCAGTGGATCATCTCAGGGAACGAAAGCAGAATAACTCCTTTGCATTCGAGCTTAATTAACTTGTCTTTCCTGGGGTTTTCAACATCAACAACTTCTTCATTGCACAAGATAGACTTCCTTCCCAGGAACATTAAATTTACTGCCAGAAGGAAATTAAAAGCTTTTCAAAGTAATAGGCATGTTATTCATCAGTAAGGGAGGCAAAGTTACCAAAATGATTATTTGCAGTCAGAGGGAACAATATTTAAAGTAGCTTCGAAACAACAGTGGCTTAGCAGTAGAGTTGGTGCCTTACGGCGCCAGAGGCCTGGGTTCGATCCTGACTACAGGTGCTGCCTGTACGGAGTTTGTACATTCTCCCTGTGACTGTGTGGGTTTTCTCTGGGTGTTCCGGTTTCCTCCCACATTCCAAAGATGTGCAGGCTTGAAGGGTTCATTGGCTTCTATACATTGTCCCTAGTGTGTAGGATAGAATTAGTCTATGGGTGATCGCTGGCTGGTGTGGGCTTGTTGGGCAGAATGGCCTGTTTCCATGGCGTATCTCTAAAAAAAGCTTTCTACAAGCTCAGAATTAACATTAGTACTTTGTGACTGCAATTATAATCAGCCATGATCACATTGAATGGCGGTGCTGGCTCGAAGGGCCGAATGGCCTTCTACTGCACCTATTTTCTATTGTCTATTGTCTATATAAGGGTGTCAAGGGTTATGGGGAGAAGGCAGGAGAATGGGGTTGAGAGGGTAAGACAGATCAACCATATTTGAATGGCAGAGTAGACTCGATGGACCAAATGGCCTATTTCTGCTCCTATGACATGAACTTATGAACATCTAGTCTCTTGAAACTTTGCCTGTAGACCAATTCTTTTTGCAGAGAAGTGCTATAAACTATGCAGAAGTAGACCAGAGTGCACAACAAGCCAAAAGACTTTTGGTCTGAAGAAAGGTCTCGACCCGAAACGTCCCCCATTCCTTTTCTCCAGAGATGCAGCCTGTCCCATTGAGCTACTCCAGCACTTTGTGTCTATCTTCAAGCCAAAAGACTCATCCACCCGCCCCACCCACACTCTATTCTCCTCACAGTCAACCCACACAAGTTGGTTCGCCCATTGTTAAATCCACAGGTCTCAGATAGAACTCTTCATTCCCATCCTAGCCCACAAAACTAAGCTGAATGTAAATCATACTTAATCAGATGAGTCTGGTTAGAAGATGACAAATTGTTTTTTCAAATCATTCTACACACAAGAAGGTCAGCTCGCATCAGAACTGGATGGAAATGATCTCCTGGCAGGGAGGTTCGCCGGTGCTACTCAGGAGGGTTTAAACTAGAGTGGCAGAGGGATGGGAACAAAGCAGCGGGTCAGCAAATGGAAGGACTGAGGGGAAGATCAAGGTTATGATCAGTAAGATCCAAAGGGACAACAGGCAGGGAGAGACTAATGAACAAGGTGGAACTGGTGGGCCGAAGTGGGTATATTTCAATACAAAGAGTATCATGGGTAAAGCAGATGAACTTAGAGCCCGCATCAGTGCATTGAACTCTGATGCTGTGGCCATTACAGAGACTAAGTTGTGAGAGGCACCACACTGGCAGCTCAACGTCCCGATGTTTTGACATTTCAGATGTGATACAGAGGTGGCGGAGTTACAATACTAACTGGGGAGAATGTCATGGCACTACTCAGAGGGGACCACACTAGTGGTTGCATCCTACTGAGGCCACATGGGTGAAACGCAAAAGTAAGAAAGGTGCAATCGTTCTAATGGGAATGTAAAATGGGCCTCTCAAAAGCTAGTGGGAAATAGAGGAACAGATAATGTAGACAGTTTACAGAACGATGTAAAAGCAAACAGTTGTCGTAGTGGGTGACTTTAACGTTTCCAAAATTAACTGAGACTTCCTCAGTGCAGAGGGCTTAAAACAGAATAGAATTTGTCAGCTTGTATCCAAGAGTGTTACCTTATGCAGGATGTGGATAATCCAACCTGAGAAGGGGCCACACTGGGCCTGAGAAGGGGCCACACTGGACCTGAGAAGTGGCCACATTGGACCTGAGAAGGGGCCACACTGGGCCTGAGAAGGGGCCACACTGGACCTGAGAAGGGGCCACACTGGACCTGAGAAGGGGCCACATTGTGCCTGAGAAGGGGCCACATTGGACCTGAGAAGGGGCCACACTGGACCTGAGAAGGGGCCACACTGGACCTTGCATTAGGAAACAAGCCTGGCTAGGTAACTGGTGTTTCAGAAAAAGAGCATCTTGGGACAGTTTTAAGATAGTTGTGAATAAGGATAAGTCTGAACATGAGGGGAAGATACTGAATTGGGGTAAAGCAGATTACAACATTATTAAGCAGGACCTAGGGTGGTAAATTGGGAGCAGCTGTTTTTAGATAAGTCCACATCAGATATGTAGGAGTCATTTAGAGACCAGCTGATAAGAGCTCAGGACTGACATGTTCCAGTAATGTGGAGGAATAAGAATGGCAAGGGAACTTTGGAAGACCAGAGAGGTTGTAGATTTGGTCAAAAAGAAATTTAAAAAGGATATATAAGGTTTAGGAAGAAAAAATCAGACAGATTCTTTGAGGGATATAAAATAAGCATGAAAGAACTCAGGCAGGCAATTAGAAGGGCAAAAGGAGCCATGAAAGGTCATTGGTAAATTGGATGAAAGAAAATCCCAAGGTTTATTATACATACATTCAAAACAAGGGTAATTAGGGAGAAGGTTAGATCAAGCAAGGAAGAAGGTGGAAATTTATGCTTGTAGTCTGAGAAATAAAGTGAAGTGCCTTTCATAAGTATCCCCCAAGGAGGAGATAAAGTGGATAGTGACAATACACTAGGTCAGTTTGAAATCAAGAAGGAGGTGGTGTTGGGTCTCATGAAGAGCATTAATATGGACATAATCCCAAGGACATAATGGGATCTAGTCCATGTTATTGAGAGAGGCAAGAGAGGAGAGTGCATCGGCCTTGACAAAGACCTTTGTATCCTCTCTAGCCGCAGGTGAGGTCATGGAGGACTGGAGATGAGCCAGTGTTGCTCCTTTGTTTAAGAAGGGAAGTGGAGATTATCCAGGAAGTTATAGGCCGGTCTGCCTCATGTCAGTGGTAAGGAAGCTATTGGAGAAGATTCTTTTGGGATAGAATTCACTTGTATTTGGAAGAGAATGGGATAATTCGGAACAGTCCGCGGGGCTTTGTCCACGGCACATCATTTTTCATTAATTTGACTGGTTTGAGGAAGTGACTAAAATGATTGATGAAGGTGAAGTAGTGGATGTTGTCTACATGGATTTTAATAGACAATAGACAATAGACAATAGATTTTGATGGAAGTCCCACTTTGTAAGCTGATCCAAAAGATTACGATGCATGGGATCCACAGTACTTGGTAGTTTGGATTTAGATCTGGCTTATCCATACAAGACGGAGGGTTGTGTGGAAGGGTGTTATTCTGGCTGGAGGTCTGTGACCAATGGAGTTCTTTAGGGATCTGCACTAGGACCTCTGTTGTTTGAGAAATATATGAATGACGGATATAAATGTAGATGGGGCTGGTTAGTAAAATTGCAGATGACATCATAGTTGTGAGCGGTGAGGAAGGCTGTCAAAGTATACAGCGGGATGCAGATCAAATACAGATGCAGATGGAGAACTGACAGATGGAGTTTAATCCAAGCAAGTGTGTAGTTCAAGTCCGCAGCTCCTTGAAAGTGGCAACACAAGTAGATGGAGTGGTAAAGAAGACATATGTAATGCTCACCTTCATCAGTTGAGTCATTGAATGTAAGAGTTAGGAAGTCGTGCTGCAGCTTTATAAGACTTCGGATAGGCCGCATCTGGAATACTGTATGCAATTCTGGTCACCCTATTACTGTTAGGATGTGAAAGCTTTGGAAAGGAATATGACGATGGTTTGCCAGAATGCTGCTTGGATTCAAGGGTATATAAGGAGAGGTTGGGCAAGCTTGGATTGTTTCAAAGGTCGAGGGGAGGCATGATAGATGTATATAAAATTATGAGAGGCATGGAGAGGGTAGACAGTCTGAACCTTTATCCCAGGATGGAAACGTCTAAAATGCTAGGGTATATCTTTAAGATGAGAGCGGGAAGTTTAAAAGAGATGTGTGGGGCAAGTTTTATGTTCCAAGAGCAGTGGCTGCCAGGGATGGTGGTGATGGAAACAGACAAGATGATGGCATTTAGGAGGCTTTTAGACAAGCACATGGAAGCGATAGAATAGGGGGATATGGTCACATGCAGGCAGAGGATATTAGCTTGACATTATGTTCAGTACAGACATTGAGGGTCAATAAGGCCTGTTCCTATGCTTTACTTTCTTATTAATTCTTGTTATACCGAGTTTTCTCTTGGATATCCCTGCAAAACATTCTCTTTTCAAGGTAAATGGGAGTCATTTGGCAGGCAATGAGCTGAAAAATACTTCCATTCAGAATAATAACATTTTAAAGTCATTTGGACTGGTACATGGATAGGAAGGATTTGGAGGGATATGGGTCAAAAGCAGACAAGAGGCATTGTGTTTAGAAGGGCAGCTGGTCAGCATGGATGAGTTGGGCTAAAGAGCCTGGTTTTGTGCAGTCGTTTATTATGAGTTTCACTGAGTAATATGATTACATATTTGTTAGGCGACTGCAAGTAAGACTCAGTGACTCCATGACTCAATTTGTCAATGATTTGGAATTGAAGTCCCTTCCGTGGATCAGAGTGTTCCTGACTTCCACAGCTGTGACAATGCTCCTCATCTCCACAATAACGGTGAGCTGAGGTGTTTGGTACACAGCTTTACACCAGCCATATTGACATATTCAACGCAATCCCATTCGCTTGAATGGGATGGCCCACCTGGATGAAAAATTGAGCTTAAGTTTAATTAATATGAACATGTCAGCTAATTCATGTCAGTTGAATGCGGGTATTTGTTATTTTTTTAAATATTTTTCATAACTGTTAAAGATTATTCAAATCCAATTCAATTGTTTTGAAGTGTTTTCTAATTCTCAGACAAACCATTGAAAAGTCCTCTCACACCATTTCCAGTCAAGTGACCATCACTACAGTCTCGGCTTGGTGTCTCAGGATTTGTGTCCCGATGGCTAGTCACTGCTCAAGAGTCAAGAGTGTTTTAATGTGTAGGAAAGAACTGCAGATGCTGGTTTAAATCGAAGGTAGACACAAAATGCTGGAGTAACTCAGCGGGACAGGCAGCATCTCTGGAGAGAAGGAATGGGTGACGTTTCGGGTCGAGACCCTTCTTCGGTGTTTTATTGTCATGTGTCCCAAAAGGGAACAATGAAATTCGTATTTGCAGTTGCCCAACAAATATGTAATCTGAAGAAGGGTCTCGACCCGAAACGTCACCCATTCCTTCTCTCCCGAGATGCTGCCTGACCTGCTGAGTTACTCCAGCATTTTGTGAATAAATCGATTTGTACCAGCATCTGCAGTTATTTTCTTATAAATATGTAATCATATTACTCTGTGAAACTCATAATAAACAACAAAACATGTCCAAGGTATTTATTCACAAAATGCTGGAGTAACTCAACAGGTCAGGCAGCATCTCAGGAGAGAAGGAATGGGTGATGTTTCGGGTCGAGACCCTTCTTCAGAAAGTATGAAGAAGGGTCTCGACCTGAAACGTCACCCATTCCTTCTCTCCTGAGATGCTGCCTGACCTGCTGAGTTACTCCAGCACTTTGTGAATAAATACCTTCGATTTGTACCAGCATCTGCAGTTATTTTCTTATAACAAAACATGTCCAGTCTATATTAAAAAAACAGATAAATAAATGGACAAATAAGTCGGAAATAGTAGTGCATGGTAAAAGTAGTTCATGGATGGCGCTAGACTTCAGGGTGACTATGGCAGCCAGACCTCCAGTTCAATTTGCCGTACAGTGGGCTAAAGGCTTTGCATGACCACAGAGACACCAGGTTAATTCCCGGGATGACAGGACTGACAGATGATGAAAGAATGGATCGACTGTGCTTATATTCACTGGAATTTAGAAGGATGAGAGGGGATCTTATAGAAACATATAAAATTCTTAAGGGATTGGACAGGCTAGATGCAGGAAAAATGTTCCCCATGTTGGGGGAGCCCAGAACCAGGGGTCACAGTGTAAGAATAAGGGGTAGGCCATTTAGAACTGAGATGAGGAAGAACATTTTTACCCAGAGAGTTATGAATCTTTGGAATTCTCTGTCACAGAAGGCAGTGGAGGCCAATTCACTGGATATTTTCAAGAGAGAGTTAGATATAACTGTTAGGGCTAACGGTATCAAGGGATACAGGGAGAAAGCAGGAACGGGTACTGATTTTGGATGATCAGCCGTGATCATATTGAATGGCGGTGCAGCCTCGAAGGGCCGAATGGTCTACTCCTGCACCTATTTTCTATGTTTCTATGTCTTTAGGAGGCAAATGCAAGGTGTTGGGTTGGGTCATAAGTGCATCTTTCCCAGGTTGTCCACAGTCGTGAATGAATAGGGAGTATAGTGAGGCTCTGAGAATGCATCCTTGCGGGGCACTGGTGCTGAGAATTATCGTGGAGGATGTTTTGACGCCTATCCTCACTGATTGTGGTCTATGGGTGAGAACGTCAAGGACCCAGTGGCAGAGGGGGATCCTAGAGGCCCAGGAGTCTGGAGATGCATTTGGTTGGAATTATGGTGTTGAAGGCAGAGCTATCGCCAATAAATAGGAGGTTGAAGACCACTTGTCAGAACTGTGAAGGGTCTTTGAACTGGAGCATTAATCTTATGATTGGTAAAGTAAAAGCGCATGTGTACGGATCACAGGGAGAGTTGGAATCAAAACCGGGTTCATGGCAGGACTCAAGGATAAAGATTGATCGGTAGAAAGATTGATCAGTAGTTTAGTGACTGACAGGTTGTTTGCAGTGCTGGGATAAAATGCTTGGAGCTTTCTCCAGATCATGTTTTTAGATATAAATGTAGGATCAGCAGTTCAGAAGTGAGTACACAGCACAAAAAGGACTAGTGCTTGATATTAAGAAAGAAAACTGGACACTGCAGGAAGTTATCAAAGGACTGAGCAGGTTTGATGCAAAGTGGCAAATGGTATTCAGTTGATGAATGCACGAGGCATTGCTCCTGGAGAAGCAAACCGGGCAGAAATAATGTGAAGTGCTGAGTGGCAGAGAGACATTGAGATGAATGTGCACAGAAGATTGAAAGATGATAAAAAATAAATAAAATGATAAGAAATGTAACGGATGCTTATTAACCGAGCCTCCAATATAAAAACAAGGTAGAATAGATTTTCACATTTGTTAAATCATAGCTGGAATGGGATGCATACTGTTTATTTTTATAGGATAAAATAGTTTGAAGGTAGATGCATGGAAGGTTTATGTAACATAGAACGTAGAATGGTACAGCACAGTAACGGGACCTTCGGCCCACAATGTTTGTGCTGAACAGGATGCCCAGCTGAACTGATCACATCTGCCTGCACATCATCCATATCCCTCTATTCCCTGCATTTCCATGTTCCTACCTATAAACCTCTTAAACGCCACAATTGTATCTGCCTCCACTACCACCCCTGGCAATGAGTTGCAGGCCCACACCAACTTCTGTGTAATAATAAGCTTGCCCTGCACATCTCCATTGCACTTTCCTTCTCTAACCTTATAACTATGCCCTCTAGTGTTGGACATTTATACCCTGGGGGAAAAGGTTCTGACTGTCTACCCTATCTATGCCTCTCATAATTTTACATTCTTTTATCATCTCCCCTCATGTTCCAACGTTCCAAAGCAAACAATCCAAATCTATCCAACCTCTCCCCGTAGCGGAAACAAATCCACGCAGCATTCTGATAAACATCTCTCGCACCCTCTCCAAAGCTTCAACATCTTTCCTGTAAGACCAGAACCACGTGCAAATGCGGCCTAACCAAAGTCGTATAGAGCTGCATCATGATTTTTATATTAAATGCCCCTAGGAATAAAGGCAATCATACCGTATGCCTTCTTTATCATCCTATCTACTTGAGCTGCTATCCTTAGCGTGTTGTGGACTTGGACTTTAAGATCTCTTGGTAACATCAAAGCTTTTAAGGGTCTTGCCATTAACTGTATACTCTCTCCTTACAATCAACCTCCCAAAGTGCAACACTTCGCACTTGCTCGGGTTATAGACAATAGACAATAGACAATAGTTGCAGGAGGAGGCCATTCGGCCCTTCGAGCCAGCACCGCCATTCAATGTGATCATGGCTGATCATTCTCAATCAGCACCCCGTTCCTGCCTTCTCCCCATACCCCCTGACTCAGCTATCCTTAAGAGCTCTATCCAGCTCGCTCTTGAATGCATTCAGAGAATTGGCCTCCACTGCCTTCTGAGGCAGAGAATTCCACAGATTCACAACTCTCTGACAGAAAAGGTTTTTCCTCATCTCAGTTCTAAATGGCCTACCCCTTATTCTTAAACTGTGGCCCCTTGTTCTGGACTCCCCCAACATTGGGAACATGTTTCCTGCCTCTAACGTGTCCAACCCCTTAACAATCTTATACGTTTCGATAAGATCTCCTCTCATCCTTCTAAATTCCAGTGTATACAAGCCTAGTCGCTCCAGTCTTTCAACATATGAAAGTCCCGCCATATCCGGGAATTAACCTAGTAAACCTACGCTGCACGCCCTCAATAGCAAGAATATCCTTCCTCAAATTTGGAGACCAAAACTGCACACAGTAATCCAGGTGCGGTCTCACTAGGGCCCTGTACAACTGCAGAAGGACCTCTTTGCTGGGTTAAACTCCATCTGCCATTTCCCCGCCTATTTCTGCAGCTGATCTTTATGCTGCTGTAACTTCTGAAAGCCTTCCTTACCGTCTGCTACTCCTCCAATTTTGGCGTTGTCAACTCTTCTACATTTATGTCTAGGTCATTTATAAATATCACAAAAAGCAGAGGACCAAATACACATCCCTGCGGAACTCCACTGGTCACAGACCTCAAGCCAGAATAGCCACCTTCCACCACAAACCCTCTGTCTTCTATGAACAAGCCAGTTCCCAATCCATATGGCCTAGTCATTGTGAATCCTGTTACATCTTAATCTTTTGGATCAGCCTACCATGAGGGACCTTCTCAAAAACCTTACTAAAATCCATATACACAACATCTACTGCCCTACCTTCGTCTATCTCCTTTGTCACATCCTTCAAAAACTCATTCAAATTAGTGAGACACGACCTGCCGTGTTCAAAGCCGTGTTCATATCCCTCATTAGCCCATTCTCTTCCAAATGGGAGTAAATCCTATGGCAAAGAATTCCCTCCAATAGTTGCCCTCCGTTGACGTGAGGCTCACTGGCCTATGATTCCATGGATTCTCTCTACTTCATTTCTTAAACAAAAGAACTACATTGGTCACATTCCAGTCCTCCAGGACCTCACCTGCGGCTAGAGAAGAAACAAAGATAATCATCAAGGCTCCTGCAATCTTTTCTCTTGCCTCCCTCACTAATCTGGGTTAGATCCCATTAGGCCCTGGGGATATCCACCTTAATATTCTTCAAGAGTCTTCGCACCACCTCTTTCTTGATCTCAATGCCTTAGCATATTCTTATTCTCCACACTGATCTCGCTTTCCTCCAAGTCCTTTCCCTGGGTGAGTACAGATGATAAGTACTTGTTTAGTACCTCACCCACATCCTCTGACACTATGTATAGAATCACTCCTTGAACTTTAAGTGGTCCTACCCGCTCCCTAGTGACTCGTATTTTTAACATGCATATAAAGAGCCTTGGGATTTTCCTTAATCCAAACTCACCAATCCAACAACATTCTCATGGCCCCTTCTGGCTCATCTAAGCACCTGTTTGAGTTCTTTCCTACTGGCTTTATATTCCTCATAAGCCTTGCCTGGTGCCACTTTCTTGAACCTGACATATGCTTCCTTTTTCTTCCTCTCCAAGTTTACAAATTCCCTAGTCATCCACGGTTATCTTACCTTGCCACCCTTCCTTATTGCTCTCCTTTACTGGAACATGCTGGACCTGCTTATTTTGCTGATCCTGTTAATGTTGACCAGACAGGAGAATTTTAACAGTCAGGAAAGATTGGACAAGTTGAGGTTTTCATTGGAGAAACCTGAGCAAAGAATCAATCATGGTGTGGCAAAACTATGAGAGGCCTTGATATGGCAAAAAGGACCTATTTCCTTCAGCTGAGAAGTCAAAACCAGGAAGATAGTATTTGGATCATTGTCAGAATGAGGAGAGGGATATTGAGGGAAGAAGAAATATCCTCTGGGAACATTGGAAAATGCTCTGGAAATACTGTATGTTGAATTAATAACTTAGCATTTGCACTGAGCTGAATCTTGAACTAGTCTGGGTAGCAGTTTGGTGCTAGCAAGATGGGCTGAATAGCCTCCTTAGATGCCATACATTTCCATGCTTCTGTAATCCTCTTGTTTAAGGAACCAGGAATGCTGCAGTGCTTTATTTAGATGCAAACCATTAACATTTGATCTGAAGAAGTGTCCCGACCCGAAACATCACCTATCCATGTTCTCCAGACGTGCTGACTGACCTTCTGAGTTACTCCAGCATGTCTTTTATTATAAACCAGCATCTGCAGTTCCTTGGGTCTCCATTAACATTGTGAGTCCAACACATCTCACGTTTTCAAGAAATGCTTCCAATATTTAAGAAATTTGGCTGTCTTATAAAGAATTTTTTTAAATATAATAATAATGCAAAATCGTGGAACAAATTAAGAAAAGAGTGACAAACAGAATTTCAACTAACTTATTAACCAAAATCTGCAAAACTGTAATGTTTATGTTGCTATCTTCTCCGTTAAGATAATAGCATTATAAAAATAATGTAAAACAACATTATCAGCATCTTTAACATTGCAATGAAGGCTCTAAAGTGATTAAAAAGTGATTACTATTAATTTAATTGCAAAGATATAATGTTTATTGGAGTTTTATCACACTTTAAAACGGTAATGGAACATCAATATTGAATACTACAATCTTCACAAAGCTATTAGGAATGGCAAGAGATGACACCAGGACAAACGTGAGTCCCAATATGATCCCTCGCACATCCGTCGATTGTGGCAAGGCCTGAATAGTATAACTGGCTGCAAAGCGGTCAAGCTGCATCACTGGTGATAGTGTGGCACTCCCTGATGGTTAATGCATTTTAGGCTCACTTTGACCAGAAGGCCAACAGGGTGATGACACCGGTCCCATCAAACTCGAGTGTGCCTTTTCCCAGAGTCGCTGTTGCAGGTTAGATTAGCCTTCCTGAAGTGTGAACCTATGGAAAGCAACTGGTCCAGATGGAGTCCCTAGCCTCATCCATAAGAACTGTGCGACCAACTAGTGGGAGTGTTCACAGACATATTTATTCTCTCCATACTCTGTTCTGAGATACCCACCTGCTTCAAGAAGACCTTGGTGCTGGTGTCAAAGAAAAGCAAGATCTCATGCCTTAATGACTACCATCTAGTAGCCTTGACATCCACCATCATGAAGTGCTTTGAGAAGCTGGTTATGTCACACATTAAATCCAGCCTACTAAGGAACGTTGATCAACTGCAGTTCACCTACCACCACAACAGGTCCATGGCTGATGCCATCTCCCTGGCCCTACACTAATCGCTGGAACACTTGGATAAGAAGGACACCTACATCAGACAACTAACTATAGACGTGTAGGAAAGAACTGCAGATGCTGGTTTACACTGTAGATTGACACAAAATGCTGGAGTACCTCAGCGGGTCAGGCAGCCTCTCTGGAGAACAGGAATAAATGTTTCAACCGGAAACGTCACCTATTCCTTTTCTTCAGAGATGCTACCTGACCTGCTGAGTTTCTTCAACATTTTGTGCCTGTCCTATTCGTAGACTACAGCTCTGCTTTCAATACCATTATCACAACCAAGATCATCTCCAAACTCGTAGAACTTGGAGTCAGCACTCCTCTCTGCTACTGGATCCTCGACTTCCTGACCAACAGACCGAAATCAGTGAGGATAGGTGACAAATTATCCTCTACGATAATCCTCGCCACTGGTGCCCCGCAATGATGCGTTCTCAACCCCCTGTTATATTTCGTATACATTCATGATTGTGCAGCCAAATACCAATCCATCTCAATTTACAAGTTTGCAGATGACATTTCAGTAGCGGGCCGGATTTCAAATAATGACAAGTTAAGTACAGGAAGGAGATTGAGAACATCGTAAACTGGGGCCAAGACAACAAACAATCTCTCAATGTTGCAAGACAAAGGAGATTGTGATTGACTTCAGGATGTTAGACAGTACACACACGCTGGTACACATTGATTGCGCTGATGTCGGAAAGCTTCAAGTTCTTAGGAATAAATATCACCAGCAATTTGTCCTGGACCAGCCACATCGAAGCTATGGCCAAAAGAGCACACCAACACCTCTACTTCCTGAGAAGGCTTAGGAAATATGGCACGTCCCCAACAACCCTCTCCAATTTCCACAAATGCGCCGTTGAAAGCATTTTATCGGGATGCATCACAGCAGGGTTTGGGAACAGATCCATCCAAGACCACAAGAAATTACAGAGAATTGTGGACGTGGCTCAGACCATCATGCAAACCAACCTCCCTTTCATTGACTCCATCCACACTTCATGCTGCCTCTGCAAGGCCACCAACATAATCAAAGACCAGTCTCACCACAGGTACTCCCTTTTCTCCCTTCTTCCATCCAATGTACGGGGATCACTGGGCGGCACGGACTTGGAGGGCCAAAAAGGCCTGTTTCCGGCTGTATATATATGATATGATATGATGACAAGAGGTACAGAAGTTTGAAAATGCATACTTCCAGATTCGGTGATAGTTTCTTCCCAGCTGTTGTCAGGCAACTGAACTGTCCTTTCACCAGCTGGAGTGTAGTCTTGACCTCCCATCTACCTCAGTGGAGATTTTTAACTATCTTTAATCAGACTTTATTGGACTGTATCTTGCACTAAATGTTGCACCCTTTGTCCTTTATCCTGCATCTGTACACTGTGGATGGCTTGATTGTATTCATGTACAGTCTTAGACAGTGCCTCATCTCCTTCTCCACTGTATATCGCTGCATGGAATACCTTATCTTACCTTATCAATATCCCTCTCGTTCCAATTCCCTCTCACTGTCTCACTATCTCTCTCTCCCCCTGCCTCTGCCATCCCACTGTCCACCACCCCTTCACTGTTTCTGTTTCCCACAGTAGTGGTTGGAGCCAAGGCTGGGTGTCTGCATTCCTGGATGTCAGCAGGTCAGTTCTCCCTTCACTCCCATGGTCTGCGGAGACAGGGGGTTGGGTTCTTAGCAGTGAGAGCCCAGCCTCGGGGGTGTCAACAGTGTCCTGCACTTTGTGAGCAGCGGAAAGCAGCAAAAGACTGGGCTACGTGCCAGCATTATTCTGGATAAGAAATTTATCTTAACAGCTATAAAATTGCAGAGTGTAAAAACTCTGTAAGAGATATGGACGACTTGTAAGTCTTGACAGAATGTGGTGCGTAAATTTCACATGCTAAACTTGTAGGAAAACACATAACCAAATGTGCTACTGCCAACTGGTATATAAATAAAAACAGGGAAAGATCTGTCACTTTTGCTATCCCGAAGAATGTAATAGCTTTTTACTGGGTGAGCAAGAAAATACTAACACCACCAGGAAGAGATTTATTTCCTCTGCCATTAATGCACTTTTTGCTTTGATGTGAGTTTATTAAGACACATTCCCAAAGGCTCTGTTTTTTGCATCAAAAATAAACCACTATGCTAACCAAACATCCTCGTGGGCCTTTCAGAGTGTCAATACTACCATACATGATTGGAGCCTTGCAGTGTTTAATCGTTTATCATCAGAAACCGATGTTTCCAAATCCTGCTACAAAATGCTGCAAAACCTTTTCTGCCTCCATCACATCCTGTATTTGCAAACCACTCCAGCTCATATATGTAGCACCTGGACTTATACCTCCTCCCTCGCCTCCATCCAGGGACCCATCCAGGGACTCCATCCAGGGAAGCAGTCCTTCCAGGTGAGATAGAGGTTCACGTGCATTTCCTCTCACCTCAGCTTCTGTATCTGATGTTCCCGCTGTGGCCTCCTGTATATCAGCAAGGTGTAGACTCTATAGACTTTTACTTTAGACTTTAGAGATACAGCGTGGAGACAGGCCCTTTGGCCCACTGAGTCCGCAACGGCCAACAACCACCCCGTACTCTAACAGTATCCTACAGACTAGGGGCACTAACAACATCCTACACACTCGGGTTACAATTTTTCAAATTCAAATTAACCTATAAACCGGTACGTCTTTGGAGACTTTGGGGTGTGTGTGGAAATGGGAGTATCCGGAGCAGGCCCACACGGTCACAGGGAGAACGTACAAACTCCATACAGATAGAACCCATAGCCAGGATCGACCCCGGGTCTCTGGCGCTGTAAGGCATCAGCTTTACCACTATTCCACTTTGTCGTCCTCAGAGCAACAGTGACCAGTTTCGCCGAACACTTGGGTTCGATCCACCAAGCCCTACTGGAATCCCGGTTATTAACCATTTTAACTCCTCCTCCAATTCCCACACTGACCTCTCTGTCCCATGCCTCCTCCATTGCCAGAGTGAGGCCACATACAAACTGGGGCAAGAGCATGTCATGTTCGGCTTGGGTAGCTTACACCCAACAGTATGAATATTGAATTCTCCAATTTTAGGTAACCCCTAACAACCTCCCTCCTCATTCCCTATATCCCCCACATCCCCATTTTCTTCCCCACTCCCTCCCATGTGCCATACCTGGATCCACGTTGATTTCTCCTCTCCCCTCCCCCTCCATTCCTTCCTCTGGCTTCACAATTCGTAACTCTTCAATCCTTTTGTCTCACACTTTTTTTTTACCTTTGGCCTTTGTCCAACCACCTGCCTATTAAAAAAAAACCTTGCCTGTGTTCACCTATTACCTGCCACATGTGGTCCTGACCCTCCTCACTTCTAGCTTTCTTCCCTCCTTTTTTGCCAGACCAAAGTACGCTGGACTCTGGGTTGATACCTGCGATGTTTAATTTCGAGAAACAGCGTGGAAACAAGCCCTTCGGCCCACCGAGTCCGCACTGACCAGCGATCCCCGCGCATTAACGCAATCCAACACACATTTGGGACAATTTATATTTACACCAAGCCAATTAACCTACGCGGCTATATGTCTTTGGAGTGTGGGAGGAAACCGAAGATTTGTAGAAAATCCACCCGGTCAGTACAAACTCCGTACAGATAGCACCCATAGTCGAGATCGAACCGGGGTCTCCGAAGCTGCAAGTGCTGTCAGGCAGCAACTCTACCGCTGTGCCGCTGTGCTGCCCCACATCACATGTGCCAGGGCTTTCAGTGATGCACTGAGAAAGGCCCATGCTTGAAGTCCCCATGACAGCTGTAGCAGCTGGGAAAGCACTGTTAGCCCACTGTTGCATCTGTGAAGATTCTTCAATGCTGTTGAATGCCTCTGACATTCACACAACATCATAAAAAACATGATTTCAAATAAGCAAATGATTGAAATATCTTCTATAATTTTAATTGTCACTTCAAATGCTGGTTTTATCAAGCAAACTCCACTTATAAAGGAAGATCACGCATTGGCATAACAGAAGCACTGCTGAAGGAAATATGACCCACTATGTGACCGTTTCCCTTTCAAGTTCCACCTTATTTATGTAAATTATTCATAGTTTTGAATTTGCATAGTTACCATGGTGATGACAGTTCTCTGTAACCCTCTCTCCTAATCCTAATCAATCCTTATCGACGGTACAGTTGCAAACAGTAATCTGGACATTCAGTATCTGGATCTGCTTTAATCCACTGAGAGGCCTGTAGGTTTGAAAAGGATTTGCTGTGGTGATGTTGTGAAGGCTTGCTTGGGTGTACAGGCAGCACAGTGAGCTAAAGCATGGCCCTGTCTCAGTTCCAAATCAGTAGGAATAGGAATAGGAATAGGAATACTTTATTGTCACATATGACTAGGCACAGTGAGATTCTTTGCTTGCATACACAAACAGCAGCCACCTACGGCGCTGACAAAGTTACAAAGCACGCCGGCTCCCCCTTTTGTCCCCCACTACCCCCCTAACAGTTCCCCCCCGCCGCGTCCCCATGGTCCTGTGTCCACCCCCCCCCCCCCCCCCCCCCCCCCATTGTCCATTGTTCTTCCCCTCCCCCCCAGGCTGGGTCCTCCATTGTTCTTCCCCCCTACATAAGAGATAGGGTGAATCTCTCGTTTCACTCTGTTGGTAGCAAGAACCTAGTGTGAAATGTATCTGTGGCGTTCTCAATTCAATCCCTGATTGGTACCGTTACTGAGAACGAAGAACATAAGGATGATTGACTTGGAACTCAGCTGTGAGTCAGCAAAGCTGAAAACACATGAAATGCCCTTTGAAACATCTTTCCCAATGAAAGATTTTTTCAGCGCTGTGTTCTGATTCCCACGATGCTGAAATTATACCACGTTTCTTTTTATGCTGAGTTTCAAATATGGAATTCTTTATATCCTACTGGTCTAGTCTTACATTAATTAGTTAGAACTTTAAAAAAAAAATCAAGTCCATTCAATCTTTGGGTTGTCTTGTACAATGTTTTTCCAAGCTGGCTTCCGAGAAAAAAGATTTTCACATCACAAGCAATCTATGTAATGGCAAAAAAAGACACAAAGTGCTGGAGTAACTCAGTGGGTCAGGCAGCATCCCTGGAACATATGGATAGATGATATTTTGGGTCGGGACCCTTTTGGTTTGGGACAGGTATTGTTTTATTATTGGCGTATGTACCAAGATACAGTGAAAAACCTTTTCACTGCATCCATTTAAATGGATGGTGTGCCATCCCTTCAACTAATTCTATCCTACACTCCGGGGACAATTTACAGAAGCCAGTTAACCTACAAACCTGCATATCTTTGGAATGTGGGAAGAAACTAAAGTAACTGGAGAAACCCACACAGTCATAAGGAGAACGTGCAAACTCCACACAGACAGCACCCATAGTCATGATCAATCCCGGGTTTCTGGCGATGTAAGACAGCAACTCTGTCCCTGTGCCATTGCGTCCCCTCTGTAGTGTTATAACTACAGAGAAAGTGTCGTTTGCTATTAGAGTCAGTCGTGGAGATATGCAACACTAAAACAGGCCCTTCATCCCACCATTGTACTTATCTATATTGATCCCATTTATCTGCATTTGACCCATAGCTTTCTCTGCCCTACCGATGTAAATGATTGTCGAGATATTTCTGAACTGTTGTGATGCACCTGCATCTATCAGCTCCTCAGGCAATGCTTTGCAGATTCCTAATCACTCTGTCTGAATTTTGATTCCCTTCCCCCATCCATGTGCAATCAGTCTGGAGAAGCGTCCCGACCTGAAATGTCTCCTATGCTCACCATGTTCTCCAGAGATGCTGCCCGACCCTTTGAGTTACTCCAACGCATTATGTCCTTTTTGTAAACCAGCACCTGCTGTTCCTTGTTTTTAAATTTTAGATAGTTTTTGAACCCTGAATCTCATCACTGTTACTGTGGACCAAGCTAATGAACTTTGATTGATCAATATGCTAGGTTGTGTCATCACCTGCCTTGGGGTGGGGTCAAGATTTATGAAAATTGCAGCAAAATTTTGTTTCCTGATGTTGCATCATAATCTTTGGCTAGAACTGAGGCATCAAAGCAAATTTGCTGAAGCGTTTTAATCTCTCATAAGCAGGAGCAAGGTTAATGAACAATTTCCTGTTTGCACTTTTTCAGCCAGTACTTTCTTCTTTCATGTAGGTCTGCACTTTCAATCGACTGTCCGCCTGACAGCTGCCGAGCGTGGTTGCTGACATTCCTTCATGTATCCAGTGAGTAATAGGGGTACACCAAACATCAACAGCATTACCATTTTATGTTTTAGACTTTAGACTTTAGAGATAGAGCACCCATTCCACGCCGACCAGTGATCATCTCATACACTATCCTATGCACTAGGGACAATTTATAATGTTACTGAAGCCAATTAACCTACGAATTTGTACATTTTTGGAGGAAAGCGAAGTACCTGGAGAAAACCCACGCAGTTACAGGGAGAACGTACAAACTCCATACAGACAGCACCCGTAGTCAAGATTGAACTTGGGTCTGTGGCGCTGTAAGGCAGTAACACCACCACTGCGTCACTGTGCCTCCTATGTTAGACGTGTATAGAAAAGAGCTGCCTATAGAACCTTCTGGCCTGGGCCTCCTCCATTGCCAGAGTGAGGCCCAGTGCAAATTGGAGGAACAGCCCCTCAGATTTCGCTTGGGTAGCTTACACCCCAGCGGTTTCAACATTGACTTCCCTAACTTCAGATGGTCCCTGCTTTCCCTCTCTATCCCCTCCCCTTCCCAGTTCTCCCACCAGTCTTCCTGTCTCCGACTACATCCTATCTTTGTCCCGCTCCCTCCCCTGACATCAGTCTGAAGGAGGGTCTCGACCCGAAACGTCACCCATTCCTTCTCTCCAGGGAGGCTGCCTGACCTGCTGAGTTACTCCAGCATTTTGTGTCTGCCTACAGAACTGTTTGGTACAAGGCCTCCAGGTTCTGAACTATAGGGATAGGTTGAGTAGGCTGGGACTCTATTCCTTGGAGAGCAGGAGGATGAGGGGTGATTTTATAGATGTGTACAAAATCATGAGAGGATTAGATTGGGTAGATGCACAGAGTCTCTTGCCCAGAGTAGGTGAATCGAGGACCAGAGGACATACCTTTAAGGTGATGGGGAAGCGATGTAATAGGAATCTGAGGAGTAACGTTTTCACACAATGGGCAGTGGGTGTATGGAACGAGCCGCCAGAGGAGGTAGTTGAGGCAGGGACTACCCCAACCTTTAAGAAACAGTTAGACAGGTACATGGATAGGACAGGTTTGAGGGGATATGGGCCAAATGCGGGCAGATGGGACTAGTATTGCAGGGACATGTTGGCTGCTGTGGGCAAGTTGGGCCGAAGGGCCTGTTTCCACGCTACATGAATTCCTTATTGGATTTTAGCTTTTTCATGTCTTTGATGCAGGAAGCTAATGTTCCTGCAAAGCCATCAGAGGATGTTTGCCAGGAATCCACAAGAGAGCCACAACTCTTTGAAGCACAAACATTCTGCAACACTAACACCCACCCCTTGACAGAAAATAATCAATCTAATCATAATAAAAAATAGAAAATATGGAAAATATTGCAGCCTTAATGATGAACCTCATGTAGTTGATTACTGTAATTATTCCTACATTAATGAAACTTAGTATTCATCAATGTAAAATAAGGATCATTTCATTAATATACTGTAGATGCAGTCCAAACTTAAAATGTTTTAAAAATATAGGTTGTTGCAATTTGAAAGGCTGAAGCATAATTCTTGAAATATCTTTTTTCATATGCCTGTAATTTAATTCTGATCTAAACATAACCGCAATCCAGTGGTGATTTATTTTGGCAGAATAGGTATGTGTTATCCAAAAGCTGCACCAAGCAGATGCAGGGTTTCAAAGGAAAGGGCCTGCCAATGTGAAGTGAAGATTATCTAAGGAATGCTGCAATCCTGTCGTGAACATATTAAAATCTGGTTTTGGCAATCAAGTTACTGCCAGATAATTAAAGTAAATCACTTGTGAACTGTGCAAAAAACAGCCTTGGGTTAAAGCTTAACTTCAAAGATTGGATTCGGTCCAGGGGTCAGCATAAGAATCTTTATGAACATGAAAAATAAAGGGGGACTTCAACTTGGTCCAGTGGCAGAATTCACAAATAAGTTAGAATATTGTTTAAAGCCCCACCCGCCACCTCAAAAGGGCACGACAGGCATATAGTCATGGCTGACATTCAGGGCAGTAGCTAGGGAGATGCCAGTCCAAAGTAGGGACATCATTTGTAATGGTGTTTGGTTGGGCAAGTGAATGGGTTTCTTTTTTTCTCTTTTTATTTTTTTCAGGTCAGTCTAGTCTAGAGATACAGCATTGAAACAGCCCATTCGGCCCACCAAGTCCATGCCGATCATGTTGTAAGGGTGACAAGGGTTATGGGGCGGAAGCAGGACAATGCGGTTGAGAGGGAAAGATAAATCAGCCATAATTGAATGCCGGAGTAGATTTAATGGGCCTACTTCGCTTCTTAGAACTTGTGAACCTTTGAACCAGCGATTGCCCATACACTAACACTATCCTACACACCAGGGACAATTTACAACCAAAGCCAATCAACCCACAAAAGCTGTACCTCTTTGGTATGTGGGAGGAAACCGGAGCATTTCGGTAAAACCCACGCGGTCGCGGGGGGAACGTGCAAACTCCGAACAAACGGCACCCGTAGTCAGGTTCGAACCAGGGTGTCTGGCGCTGTAAGGCATCAACTCTACCGCGGCACCACCGTGTCGCCCTTCACCCTCGTACACACGCATGTGCAAATTCCAATGGGAACAGCACTGAAATAATGTAACAGATTTTCAGCAAGTGCAGAGACCCAGTGAGTAGAAAGAGAGGAGCAAAGTCTGCATCTAGTGACTGAATGAAAAACAAATGGTCAACCCCCTGTGCGTAGGAGAGTATTAATCTGGATTATGAGTTCAGATTCCAGCGTAGATCGCCAACCCACAAACTTCTAATCTGGTGTCAAGAGTAATAGCAAATGCACCAAGCTGGCAGATGTAGCACCATCTAATTGCTGGATAAATATTCCTTCCCGGATCCATTGGCACCGGAATTATCTAAATAAACACAATCACACTGTTGGCACAAGGTTCACCACTAAGTGCTTCTAACTGAGACACTCCCTGCTTCATTTCCTTCCTGAACCTCCAATTTTCAGTCACAGAGAAGCAATCAGTTTTAGTGCCAGTTTATTAAAGTAGAACATGCTTACAGCATTGACTTGAGCCACTCTGAGGAACTGCATAGAGTTTACCGCATAAATCGAGCTTCCCTTGTGAATAAATTGTACTACCGAGACACCAAATGACACAAGAGGTATATGACCTGCGAAGCAGTCTCTGCCCTTGGCTCTCTCCGATTTCCTGCAAGTGAAATTTCTTTTTATTATTAGGAACAGAAATATTTTCATGTTATTTGGCTGCGAAACATAACATTCTTGGATTTCAAGTCTCCTTTGACGGTCAATTATATAAAAATACCTCTTCTGTAATGAAAAATGAAAGTGGTGCAAATAACCAGTGAGCAGAGCAACAGGTGTGGAGGGAGAAACAAATATTATGCTTCCAGCCACTGACCTTTCTTTAAAATGTTATAGATGTTTCAGCTGTACCAGGTTTTAATCTCATGCAAAGGTAGAGCAACTGGGGGGGAGGAGACACAGACAGGAAGCTCTATATAGGACAGCACGGTGGTGCAGCGGTAAAGTTGCTGCCTTACATTGCCAGAGACCAGGGTTTGATCTTGACTACCGGCGCCTGTCTGTAAGGAGTTTGTAAGTTCTCCCCGTGACCTGCATGGGTTTTCTCCGAGATCTTCGGTTTCCAAAGACGTACAGGTTTGTCGGTTAATTGGCTTCGGTATAAATGTAAATTGTCGCTGGTGTGTGCAGGATAGTGTTAGTGTGCAAGGATCGCAGGTCGGTGGGCCGAAGGGCCTGTTTCTGTGCTGTATCTCTGAACTAAACTAAACTAAAGGGTGGAAGGTGGGAAAAAAATAAATGACAAAAGGGGTGAACGTGCAGGGTAAAAAATTTGGATGAGAACATACAGGCATGCTTGTTTCCTGATGATACAAAAGTTGGTGGTTTTGCAGATAGTGAAGATGGTTATGAACGATTGCAGCAGGATCTGGATCGATTGGCCAGGTGGGCTGAGGAATGGTTGATGGAATGTAATACAGAGAAGTGTGAGGTGTTGCATTTTGCGACATCTAACAAGGGAAGGACCTACACATTGAATGGTAGGCATCTGGGTAGTGTTGTAGAGCAGAAGGATCTAGGAGTACAAGTGCATGGTTCCTTGAAGGTCGAGCCGCAGGTTGATAAGGTGGTCAAAAAGGCCTTTGGCACATTGGCCTTCATCAGTTAGAGTAAAGAGTATAAAGGTTGGGAGGACATGTTGCAGTTGTATAAGACGTTGATGAGACCGCATTTAGAATATTGTGTTCAGTTCTGGGCACCATGTTATAGGAAAGATATTGTCGAGCTTGAAAGGCTTCAGAGAAGATTTACGAGAATGTTGCCAGGACTAGAGGCTCTGAGCTACAGGGAGAGGTTGAGTAGGCTGGGTCTCTATTCCTTGGTGCGCAGGGGGATGAGGGGTGATCATATAGATGTGTACAAAATCACGAGAGGATTAGATTGGGTAGTTGCACAGAGTCTCTTGCCCAGAGAGGGAACTTGAGGACCAGAGGACATAGGTTCAAGGTGAAGGGGAAAATATTTAATAGGAATCTGAGGGATAACTTTTTCACACAAAGGGTGGTGGTGTACAGAGGAGGTAGTTGAGGCTGGGTCTATCCCAACATTTAAGAAACAGTTAGACAAATACATGGATAGGATAGGTTTGGAGGGATATGGACCAAGTGCTTGCAGGTGGGACTAGTGTAGCTGGGACATGTTGGCCGGTGTGGGCAAGTTGGGCTGAAGGGCCCGTTTCCACACTACATCACTCTATCACTCTATAACACTCTTTATTTCAGATCTTGCATTAAGAAACATGTAAAGTTACCCGAGGGCTATCAGTCAGGAGAGAAAGAGACAAAGCTGAAAAGGTAAAGACATTGCCTTTCCCTGTCAGCCCTCTGAAGAGAACGAACCTTCCTTTCAAGGCAGTGAACCTATGGTAACCTGTTAAACATTTTCTTGAGAATTATTGATTATAGAGCTTCTATTCCGCCATGGTTTTACAGAGATTAACATTCCTTGAAAAAGCTTTGTGTAGAGAATCAAATGAATTGCAAGTTAGATTCTCCAGCTCCCCCCCCCCCCCCCCCCCCCCCCCCCACTCTCACAAAAACCTCTGCAGTCAATAATTAAACAAGTCATGTGTGCCATTCTTCTGGGTCAGTGACACTATTCGGCTCATTTTATTGTCTCTTATCCATATGTCCCATTTAATAATTAAAGTAGATTTTCAAATACAATGTAAAAGGAAACGGTAGTAAGCTGACAAATCCAAGGTTCAGGGCAGAGCTGCTGTTTCTCATTGACCATTGAAAATCTGCATTTATCCCAAAATTAATGGTGCGTGTGTGTGTGTGTGTGTGTGTGTGTGTGTGTGTGTGTGTGTGTGTGTGTGTGTGTGTGTGTGTGTGTGTGTGTGTGTGTGTGTGTGTGTGTGTGTGTGTGTGTGTGCGCATGTCTGTGTGTATGTGTGTGTGTACTCGTGTCTGTCTGTGTATGTGTGTGTGCGTGTGCCTGTATGTGTATGTGTATCTTGATGTGTATGTGCGTGTGTGTGTGCATGTGTGCGTGTGTGCATGTGTGCGCTCACGTGTGCATGTGTGATCATTGAAAGTCTGCATTTATCCATAAATTGATTGCGTGTGTGTGTGTGTGTGTGTGTGTGTGTGTGTGTGTGTGTGTGTGTGTGTGTGTGTGTGTGTGTGTGTGTGTGTGTGTGTGTGTGTGTGTGTGTGTGTGTGTGTGTGTGTGTGTGTGTGCGTGCGTGCGTGCGTGCGTGCATGTAAATTGGTCCATTTGTTTTAATGTGTCCTTGTGGGTGTTTGGGGATGTGACGGATGGCTGTTTCATAAAGACAGGATTTAGAACCATTTCATGTAAATTGCAACCCAGAAGCAAAGCATTGAAACCAACCACTTCATGATGGCATTTAGCATTTGCATGAACAGTAGATCTAATCCTATTTGTCTAATCCTATTCCATTATTCATTTACCCTTGCCTCCTTTAAATATTTATCTAAACTATAATTAAATCTTGAACTGGTCTCTGATCCAACCATTAACGCATGTTGTACATTCCAAAGCCCTACAATCCCACAAGCACAGATGTCTTCCTTGCTCTCTATTCTAAGTGCCCTCTATCTTATATCTATGTCCTCTGGTTGTACCGAAGATAGACACAGAAAGCTGGAGTAATTCAGCGGGACAGGCAGCATCTCTGCAGAGAAGGAATGAGCGACCCTTCTTCAGACGTTATGACCTGAAACGTCACCCATTCCTTCTCTCCAGAGATGCTGCCTGTCCCGCTGAGTTACCACAGCTTTTTTGTGTCTATCTTCGGTTTGAACCAGCTTCTGCAGTCCCTTCTTACACATTTCCTCTGGTTGTCCGCCTGGATGTAGTGTTAATGACCACGAATGAACAACGTACCACAGCACATTATTAGGTTAAGGTCTAAGATACTAATGTATCAGTCATTGATGGAGAAGGCATTACTTTTAACCTGACCCCTCACAATCCAAGGAAAAGCTTTCGCAAAGTGTAATTGTTCTTAAAATTAGCTAACTCGGTGGAGAAGATTCCAGTCGGGTTTTTCTGTCCAGTGATTCCTGCGAGGAAGTGGGAGCTTGTGAACATTTGATGAAAACTGCAGCCAGTTGAATCAGGATGCAGTGAAATTGCCTACCAAGAATTGCTGCTGATGCTTACACATTGTCTTCTATGTAAGTGAGATATCCTGAAGCGTTTGATCACATCGTTAAATGCATCTGCCTCAAATGAATTGGATGCACCTACAGATCTGTCCATGTTCCCACTGTTACTGTGCATATCCCATGTGTATCTCTAGTGGAGACTAGGAACCAACAAGGGTGTAAAGACTGTGTAGGAAAGAACTGCAAACGCTGGTTTAAATCGAAGATCGACACAAAATGCTGGAGTAACTCAGCGGGACAGACAGCATCTCTGGAGAGAAGGAATGGGTGACGTTTCGGGTCAAGACCCTTCTTCTTCTGAAGAAGAAGAAATCCCGAAACGTCGCCCGTTCCTTCTTTCCAGAGATGCCGCCTGTCCCGCTGAGTTTCTACAGCATTTTGTATCTATCTAGGGCATTAAGACTGGTCATTTTCACAGATGCAAACAGTTGGAGCAACTCCAGAGCCACCCCATTTGCCAAAATATTAGAGGAAAACGATGGAATAAACAAAAATAAACTGGGGAAGCCTGCTGAAGGCTGCTGTCTCCACAGCTCTGTTGATAAGGACACATCTGATGTGAAGTAAAGCCCAGTTTCTGAATTCCAGGCTATCCTGCTATCCTGACTTTGACCTTATGAATGAAACTTTACTATCACACGTGACACGTCACAGTGAGATTCTTTATTTTGCAGACCCAAGATGGGCAAATAGTCGCCACATTGCGGGCACCGTCAAAGTTACAAAGTTTTCCATTTGGTCCCCAATGGTCCCCATTTGTTCTCGGCACCCCCCCCCCCCCCCCCCCCCCCCCCCCCCCCCCCCCCCACGCCAGGTCATTGCTAAGACATGGCTGGCTGTTGACCAAGGTACAGTAAATGAGGTTGGTAGAAATAGGTATTTGATGATCAGCTTGACTTATTTGGCCAACGGGCTTGTTCCAGTGCTGTATGGCTCGACGTCTCTCATATTATAGGGAGGCAGTGGAGGTGAAACCTTTTGTAATTTTGCGTTAATTATTGTCTAAACATAACAGTAGGATGTGGGCATAATAATGATTAAACCTGTTTGTTGCTCCAAAAAACCTGAAAGCTGGTGGCTTTAGTGAAGGAAACTATTCACACCCACTCCACCACGGGTGATAATGTGGCATTTTATCAGGATTTGGATTTGGACTGGGTTACCACGCAACCACCTTTCCGAGGCTTGTTATTCCTCCTAAACCCCTTCTATGAAAATCTAGTTATAATTATTTTCAACGTCAGTGTTAGTCAATGGTCCAAGCTGCTGCTCTGTCTTGGATGACACTTAATATTCCACCTATATTCATCTGGGAATTTATACATCACAAACAGTTCATTGTGTTGCCTTCAAGACACTCACTGAAGCCAAAATGGGACAGGAAAGGATTATTTGCATTGCATGTCCCTACGTTTGGTTTAACTTGATAGCATTGCTTGCCTTGTAAAATGTGTTGTGGGGCTGCTGCCTTACAGTGCCAGAGACCGGGGTTCGATCATGACAGGTCCGCAACAAAACAGGTCTCACAATTCACTCCCAAGCCTACAAAGACCACATACAGCACTATAAAGATGCCCTCTCCCATGCCCACTCCACCTACTACTCTCAAATAATTCACTCTGGCTCCGGAAACCCCAAAACACTCTTCTCTACAATAAACAAACTCCTCAGCCCCCTGGACACCATCTCCCAATCATTCACAGTTGACAAATGCACCACTTTCCTTTCATTCTTCCAAAGCAAAATAGACAACATCTACAGCACCTTAACCACCAACGCACCTGCTCCCCCTCAAACCACCTGCCCCCCCTTATCCTGTCAGCCCCTGCCTCAGTTCTCCCCAATCTCCACCACCGACCTCTCTGACCTCTTCACAGGAATAAAAACTGCCACCTGCTCTCTGGACCCCATCCCCTCCAGCTTTGTCAAGGCCTGCCTTCCTGCTCTCTCTCCACTTATCACTGCAACAATAAACTCCTCCCTGTCCACTGGCATCGTCCCGCCATCCCTCAAAATCGCTGCTGTCACCCCCATTCTGAAAAAACCTGGTCTAAACCCTGACACCCCAAACAACTTCAGACCAATCTCCAACCTACCCTTTCTGTCCAAAGTTTTGGAACGTGCTGTAGCTTCCCAACTAAAATACCACCTCTCTACCAATAACCTGTATGAAACTTTCCAATCTGGATTCCGCTCAAACCACTGTACTGAAACTGCGCTCCTCAAAATCACAAACGACATTCTCCTCTCCTCCGACGCTGGCAACCTCAACATCCTCATCCTACTTGACCTCAGCGCCGCCTTTGACACCATAAATCACTCCATTCTCCTCACCCGACTTGAAACCTCCCTTAACATCACCGGCACAGCCCTATCCTGGTTTAAATCTTACCTCTCTGACAGACACCAGTTCATCTCCATTAACAAATGTAAATCCCCCACCGCTCCCCTCCCCCAAGGTGTCCCCCAAGGCTCAGTCCTTGGCCCCCTCCTCTTCATCCTCTACCTGTTCCCCCTTGGTCAATTAATCCGCCGTCATGGTCTCAACTTCCACTGCTTCGCCGATGATATCCAGCTCCTCATCTCCACCAAGTCAATCTCCTCCACCACACACTCTACACTGACAAACTGCATTACTGAAATAAAATCTTGGCTTCAATCAAACTTCCTCAAACTCAATTGCAACAAATCTGAAATCATCATCATTGGTCCAAAAATGCTCACCAAATCCACCCAAAACTTCATCCTCAACATTGATGGTCTCCCAGTATCCACCTCACCTCACATCCGGAATCTTGGAATCATCCTTGATCAAACCCTCTCCTTCGACAAACACATCAAACACATCACAAAGACAGCCTTCTTCCACCTCAAAAACATTGCCCGTCTCCGTCCATCCCTCTCCTCCACAGCTGCAGAAACCCTCATCCACGCCTTCATCACCTCCCGTCTGGACTACTGCAACAGCCTCCTCTATGGCGCACCCTCAAAAATCATCAATAAACTTCAATACATTCAAAACTCCGCTGCCCGTCTACTCACACACACCTCGATCCGTGACCTTATCACCCCCGTCCTTTATAAACTCCACTGGCTCCCCATCCCCCAGAGAATCCAGTACAAAATCCTCCTCATAACCTACAAAGCCCTCCATAACCTGGCCCCATCCTACCTGACCGACCTCCTCACAGGCACACTCCCACCTGCACCCTCCGCTCTGCCGCTGCCAATCTCCTATCCCCCCACATCCGGACTAAACTCAGATCCTGGGGGGACAGGGCTTTCTCCATCGCTGCTCCCACCCTATGGAACTCACTACCCCAAACCGTTAGAGACTCCCCCACACTCACCACATTCAAAACATCGCTGAAGTCTCACCTGTTCAGTACTGCCTTCAACCACTGAAGGTCACCTCACCTTCTGTCTCCTTTCTCTGTTCATTTATTTATTTACTTATTTATCTATTTATTAATTTCCCTATGTTCTCAAAATCTCTGTAAAGCATCTTTGAGTATATGAAAAGCGCTATATAAATAAAATGTATTATTATTATTATTATTATTATGACTCTGGGGACTATCTGGAAGCAGTTTGCACATTCTTCTTGTGACCACGTGGGTTTTCTCCAGATGCTCCGGTTTCCTCCCGCACTCCAAAGACATTGGCTTCGGTTTTTAAAAAGTGTAAAATTGTCGCTAGTGTGTAGGATAGTTTTAGTGTAAAGAGTGATAGCTGGTTAGCACGGGCTCGTTGGGCCGAGGGGGCTGTTTCTGCACTAAAGTCTAAAGTCAAAAGATACTTGTCACCAGGGTAATTTTAAGGAACTTTAGGAAAATATCTTTTTCAAGAGTTTTCTATCGTTTCTCTTAATGCGTTATAGATAATAGACAATAGACAATAGGTGCAGGAGTAGGCCATTCGTTCCTTCGAGCCAGCACCGCCATTCAATGTGATCATGGCTGACCATTCTCAATCAGTACCCTGTTCCTGCCTTCTCCCCATACCCCCTGACTCCGCTATCCTTAAGAGCTCTATCTAGCTCTCTCTTGAATGCATTCAGAGAATTGGCCTCCACTGCCTTCTGAGGCAGAGAATTCCACTGATTTACAACTCTCTGACTGAAAAAGTTTTTCCTCATCTCCGTTCTAAATGGCCTACCCCTTACTCTTAAACTGTGGCCCCTTGTTCTGGACTCCCCCAACATTGGGAACATGTTTCCTGCCTCTAACGTGTCCAACCCCTTAATAATCTTATACGTTTCGATTCGCCTTCTCTGGGCAAGAGACTCTGTGCATCTATCTGATCTATTCCTCTCATGCTTTTGCACACGTGAGATAACATCACCTGTTAATGAATTGGGGGGTATCCAGGGCATTTCTCACAATATCCCTCCAACCCCTACCCTCCCTATAACCTCCGTTTTCTATATGTGGGGATATCTGTGCCCTAAGCGAATATCATTGAGGGCACTTTCCTTTTGGACTTAGAATTGCAAGCTCGAGTTAATATTCTCTCTTAAATGTTGCCTGAACTTGCACTAAGCAACAAGAATGCCTCCCAGCAAAGGCTATTTATTGTGATCATACATTTCTTATGGGTTAGTTTTCATTGCTTACCGCAGTATTACAATTCTGCAAGTATTGATACTTTTCGGAGATGGTGAATTTTGGAGAAGACTAGAGTGGTGACTTGGCAGATGCTGAGGGAACGTTAACTGACTGAATGCTGCCGCAAGAAAAAGTTCTGCCGAAACCCCGGCAAGACATTGTAGCTGCACCTGCTTCCACGTCACCGCAAGAGGGAGGGAAATGTGTCAAAGGATATTCAGCAGTGAGTTTGGATGAAGCAGCTGTCTCAGTTGAATAGATGTCTTATGCACAATCCCTGGGCTGAGAATATGAGGTTTGTAAACAATGCTCAGCATGTAAGGACACAGTGGAACATGTGAACATTGATTGGGATTTTTGGCAAGTGATGACATGGTGCATTGAGCAACATCTGTTCCTGAAGCTGTTTGAAGGATATGACATGTAGACATACATTCGAGCAGCGAGCATCTAAAGAAGGGTCTCGACCTGTAACGTCACCCATTCCTTCTCTCCAGAGATGCTGCCTGTCCCGTTGAGTTACTCCAGCTTTTTGTGTCTATCTTCGATACATTCGAGCACCTTGATCACCTGTAAGGGATCAATGAGCATCTTATAGCACCATGTCTTGTCTCATGGCTTTTAGTATCCCAGGTTGTCTGATCCCAATGCCTTCTAGCTTCCTGTCGCCCATGTTTAGTTTAGAGTTTCAGCATGGAAGGATATTCTTGCTATGGAGGGCGTGCAGCGTAGGTTCACTAGGTTAATTCCCGGAATGGCGGGACTGTCGTATGTTGAAAGGCTGGAGCGATTGGGCTTGTATACACTGGAATTTAGAAGGATGAGGGGGGATCTTATTGAAACATATAAGATAATTAGGGGATTGGACACATTAGAGGCAGATAACATGTTCCCAATGTTGGGGGAGTCCAGAACAAGGGGCCACAGTTTAAGAATAAGGGGTAGGCCATTTAGAACGGAGATGAGGAAGAACTTTTTCAGTCAGAGAGTGGTGAAGGTGTGGAATTCTCTGCCTCAGAAGGCAGTGGAGGCCAGTTCGTTGGATGCTTTCAAGAGAGAGCTGGATAGAGCTCTTAAGGATAGCGGAGTGAGGGGGTATGGGGAGAAGGCAGGAACGGGGTACTGATTGAGAGTGATCAGCCATGATCGCATTGAATGGTGGTGCTGGCTCGAAGGGCTGAATGGCCTACTCCTGCACCTATTGTCTATTGTCTATTGAAACAGGCCCTTCGTCCCACCGAGTCCCAGCCGACCAGCGATCCTCACACACTAATTCTATCCTACACACAAGGGACAATTTACAGATGCCAATTAACCTACAAGTCTGCACATCTTTGGAATGTGGAAGGAAACCAGAACACCCTGAGAAAGCCGACTTGCTCACATTTCGTACAGACAGCACCCGAGGATCGGGTGTCAGGATCGAACCTGGGTCTCTGGTGAAGTAAGGCAACCACTCTACCTCGGGGCCACCGAGTCACCCACCTGTAGGGTATCTCTTGTTGCTTCAGCCTCTTCCGCAACCGCTAGTGCAGCAGCCAAATAGGTCGGTACCAATCTTCAGTATTTTTCAGCTTCACTTGTATCTTGCCTTGCAGCACCTGCTATGATCACAATATTCTTCTCCTTTACGAGGTGCAGGATGATTTTAAGCCATGGGGACACCTCTAATTGGTGTTTTCCAGACACAATATTGAAGTATCCTGACAATGAAGTGTTAGTGATGACTGAATGCAGCACTCACGGGAAAGAACAAGCAACGCGATGTTGGCACACTGCCTCATTCATCTGGATGGGTCCGCTTTCAATGCACATTGTTCTCTACATAATTTACCATGTAATCTCCTCAGAGACATAAGTCTTCATGGGCTTCACAAGAATGTACTATCTGCCAAGCTGCATTAGCTGTAGCAGGAATAACAGGAATTTGGGGGCAGCACGGTGGCGCAACGGTAGAGTTGCTGCCTTCCCTGGGATGGTGGGACTTTCATATGAAGAAAGACTGGATAGGCTAGGCTTATACTCGCTGGAATTTAGAAGACTGAGGGGGAACTTATTGAAACATATAAAATTCTTAAGGGGTTGGAGAGGCTAGATGCAGGAAGATTGTTCCCGATGTTGGGGAAGTCCAGAACCAGGGGTCACAGCTTAAGGATAAGGGGGAAGTCTTTTAGGACCGAGATGAGAAAACATTTCTTCACACAGAGAGTGGTGAGTCTGTGGAATTCTCTGCGCAGAAGGTAGTTGAGGCCAGTTCATTGGCTATATTTAAGAGGGAGTTAGATGTGGCCCTTGTGGCTAAAGGGATCAGGGGGTATGGAGAGAAGGCAGGTACAGGTTACTGAGCTGGATGATCAGCCATGATCATATTGAATGGCGGTGCAGGCTCGAAGGGCCGAATGGCCTACTCCTGCACCTATTTTCTATGTTTCTATGTTACAGCACCAGAGACCCGCGTTCAATCCTGACCGTGGGTGCTGGCTGTACGGAGTTTGTATGTTCTCCCTGTGACCGCGTGTGTTTTCCCTGGGTGCTCCGTTTTCCTCCCACATTCAAAGATGTGCAGGTTTGTACATTAATTGGCTTTGGTAAAGATTGTAAATTATCCCTAGTGTGCAGGATAGTGTTATTGTACCGGATGATCACTGCTCAGCGCGGACACAGTGGGCTGAGGGGCCTCTTTCCATGCTGTTTCCCTAAAGTCCAAAGCCTAAAGTCGTAGGACGATCAATGACAACTTACATGGGTTACTCCAACACCTACCAAACTCTACCGCATGGTCTCGGAGGGCCGAAGGGCCTGTTTCCACGCTGCATCTCTAAACTAAACTAAATCTAAACTGCAAAACAGAAGATGGGTACATGATGTTTATAGGTTTCCATTTGAACACTGTTTTCTCAAGATCCTTAGGTGAACATAAAAGTGTTATAAAGCTTCCCTCCTTTGATAGATAAGTACCGAATGGTCCCTCTTACTACAACACTCTCCCTGTGGCATGTGGCAATGGAGGTAATGATAAAGAAGGAAAGGTTACTCACACCAGTTCTATTTCAATCAACAACTTCAGAAACACCCTGCACCTAGAACATTAATTTCTGGTGCCATTTCAAAAGCTGTTCTTTTGACTGACATTTCCCTCTCGACAATATTATTATTTCTGCCATGCACAGTGAATGATGAGGATCACCAAATGGTTGACAAGTGTAACAGATTTTTATGTGATTTCAAGCACCCTTTCCAGAGATTTATGCTTCATATTTCCCTTCCTTGCCCGTATTGCGGTTTGAGTTATGATTGCGTGCTCTATTCAGACAGAGCCTATGTAAATGTGACATTTCAATGTAACATCACATTGTTACATGGAATCATTTCAAATAGCTACATTTTTAAACTTTCCTACTGAACCAACAAGATCCAAACAGATGTGCAGAAAGCTTCGCTAGTTCTTATAAGAAAGAAATCGCATTTTAAGTTTGGATGAATTGAGTTTAACTGTATTAGTACCATTATTCTCCATTTCCGCCACCGTAAGTTGGCCAGAATAGCGGTAAAGTTCATGGTTCTCAGAAGAAAATACCTCTTTCCTTCTACAACCAATGGATCAGATCCTGCCTTAATTTGGAGTGCATAACTAACCAACCAGCAGAAATAGGAAGCCCCAGAAACATCCATAACATTGTTGAAGGTAGCGAGCCCAGCTGTAAAGTGCATGGACAAAGAAGAGGCCTTCACCACCCTACTCATCCACAATCTGCAAGGAGACAGACATCTCTCTCTGTGATCACGTGGGTTTCTTCCGGGTGCCCAGGTTTCCTCCCACATCCCAGAGCCATGCGGGTTTGCCTGTAAATTGCCCCCAGTGCGTAGGCAGTGGAAGCGAAAGTGGGATAACATGTGACATAGAATAAGGGGTAGGCCATTTAAAACAGAGATAAGGAAAATCTTTTTAACTCAGAGACTTGAAAATCTGTGGAATTCTCTGCCTTAGAAGGCAGTGGAGGCCGATTCTCTGGATGCTTTCAAGAGAGAGTTAGATGGAGTTAGATGACTAGCGGAGTCAGGGGGTATGGGGAGAAGGCAGGAACGGGGTACTGATTGTGAATGATCAGCCATGATCACATCGAATGGCAGTGCTGGCTCGAAGGGCCGAATAGCCTGCTCCTGCACTTATTGTCTATTGTCTATTGTCTATAACTAATGCGAAGGGGGTGATCAATAGTCAACATGGACTCAATCGATTGATCACATGAGTTTTCTCCGGGTGCTCCGGTTTCCTCCCACATCCTAAAGACGTGCAGGTTTATAGATTAATTGGCTTCTGTAAATTGCCCCAAATAGTTAGGATGTGGAAGTGGGATAACATAGAATTAGTGTATAGGGAGTTCGATGGTCGGCTTGAACTCAGTGAGCCAAAGGGCTTGTTTATACGCTGTATCTCTAAATTAAATATCTCTAAACTAATATCATGTTAAAGGGCGAACATGGCAGCAATGTTTCAATACCACAGTCCCAAGCCAGTGACATGCAGCAAGTTACCTATTAATGCTCCTGCTACATACTGAAAAACACTGGTCGTGAATGTGGACTGCGTCTATGTTGCCGGATTGGAAGTGAGGTCGCTAAAAGACAAATCAACCCCTTTGTATGATATTGGTCCTATTCATGTGGATGGCACAATTAAGTTCAGGCACCATGTTCATTTACTGAAGAGAAAATTCCATCACCACAGTTCACTTTCCCGACACCTCTTCCTGACAAATGTGTGAGAGGGCAGGATCGAGTTGCACTATAATTTTGCTCTCCACGAATGAATAGTCTGCTTGCACTTACTGTCAAAGCTTGCGCATGAGAAATGACCACTGTAATGAAGTAACAGGCGTGAGTGATGCCTGCAGAATTATATTCCATCAAGGAGTCAGCGCTCTTAAAAAAGGACAGGGAGAAATAAATAAAAATTCAGGATGTAGAAGAAATGGAAGGACACTTTCCAATTGTAGATAGACACAAAAACCCAGAGTAACTCAATGGGTCAGGCAGCATCTCTGGAGAAAAGGAATAGGTGACGTTTCGGGTCGAAACCCTTCCTCAGACTGAGAGTCAGGGGACAGGGAAATGAGCGAAGTTGTTTATATCGGTGATATGGAGAGTTGTAGTACAAACTAGACCAAGTGGACCCGTTGGGCCAAAGCCTCTCCTGCATTGGTGCAGCACCCTCTCCTGCCCCCCTCACCCTCCCCTCTCACCCCCTCCTCCTCCCTTCCCCTCCCTCCCCCCCTCCACCCCCCTCCCCCTCCCCCTCCCCATCCCGCCCACCCTCCCTCCCCCCTATCCCCCCTATCCCTACTCCCCCTCCCTTCCCCCTCCCCCCTTCCCCTCCCCTTTCCCCTCCCCCCACTCCATCCCTAACCCCCCCTTATCCTCCCTCCTCCCCTCCCTCCCTGACCCCCCCTTCCTCTCTCCCTCCACCCCCCCCTCCCTTCCTCCCCCCTCCCTCCCTAGGAGATAGATTTAAACTTTTAAATGTGAATAACTTAAAAAATATAACACCGATTTCAATTAAACTTCTTCCATTAGCACCAAAGGGACGACGGTGAGTAAGGTGGGCCTAAATTTGTTGTGCTATCGTGTACCGTTTTGGCTGTAGTTCAGAAACAAACAAACAAACAAACAAACGAGACTTTTAGTCTATAGATGAATGAAAGATATGCAAAAAAGAAACGATGATAAAGGAAACGGTCCATTGTTGGGGCTGTGGGCCAGATGAAAACGAGTTATACAGACAATGAAACTCACCAGGATGACAATTAAACTAGTACAATGGGGAAGGGAGGGGAAGAGAGAAAGGGAATGCAAGGGAATGCATGAAGCTAGAGAAATCAATATTCATACCGTTGGGTTGTAAGCTGCCCAAACAAAACTTTCCAGTTGTTTCTTTTGGTCAAAAGGTCATAAGTGATAAGAGCAGTATTCGGCCCATCGTCTATTCCGCCATTCAATCATGGCTGAACTATCTCTCCCTCCTGACCCCATTCTCCTGCCTTCTCCCCACAACCCCTGACACCCGTACTAATCAAGCATCTATCTACAGTATCTCTACCTTTAAAATATCCATTGACTTGGCCTCCACAGCCTTCTGTGGCAGATAAGGTGCAGAATCAGGCCCCTCAGCCCACCAGGCCCGCGCCGACCAGCTATCACTCTTTACACTAAAACTATCCTACACACTAGCGACAATTTTACACTTTTTATTAACCGAAGCAAAAGTCTTTGGAGTGCAGGAAGGAAACGGAGCACCTGGAGAAAACCCACGTGGTCACAGGAAGAATGTGCAAACTGCATCCAGATAGTGACTGGAGTCACGATCGAACCTTGGTCTCTGGCACTGTAAGGCAGCAGCTCTACTGTTACGCCACTGTGCTGCCCCACAACTCCTTTTACAAGGCAAGCAATGTTATCAAGTTAAACCAAAGTAGGGACATGCAATGCAAATAATCCTTTCCTGTCCCATTTTGGCTTCAGTGAGTGTCTTGAAGGCAACACAATGAACTGTTTGTGATGTGTAAATTCCCAGATGAATAAAAGTGGAATATTAAGTGTCATCCAGGAGCAGCTTGGACCATTGACTAACATTGACGTTGAAAATAATTCTGACTAGTTTTTCAGGGAAGGGGTTTAGGAGGAATAACAAGCGTCGGGAAGGTGGTTGCGTGGTAACCCAGTCCAAATCCAAATCGTGATAATATGCCACATTATCACCCGTGGTGGAGTGGGTGTGAATTAGTTTCCTTCACTAAAGCCACCAGCTTTCAGGTTTTTTTGAGCAACAAACAGGTTTAATCATTATTATGCTCACATCCTACTGTTATGTTTAGACTATAATAAAGGTAAGGAAGCTGAATTTGAAATAATTGTGCAGGGAACCAAGAGAAACATAGACCAAATAGGAACTAAAATAATGAATTAATGCAAATTTATAAAACGTTTTCACCTCCACTGCCTCACTATAATATGAGAGGCATCGAGCCATACAGCACTGAAACAAGCCCGTTGGCCAAATATGTCAAGCTGATCATCAAATACCTATTTCTACCAACCCCAGTCTGAAGAAGGGGTCTCGACCCGAAACGTCACCCATTCCTTCTCTTCCCGTGATGCTGCCTGACCTGCTGAGTTACTCCAGCATTTTGTGAATAAATCGATTTGTACCAGCATCTGCAGTTATTTTCTTATACCATTTACTGTACCTTGGTCAATAGCCAGCCATGTCTTAGCAATGACCCGGCATGGGGCGGGGGGGGGTGGGGGGGGGGGGGGGGGGGGGGGGGAGGTGCTGAAAACAAAGGAGGACCATTGGGGACCAAATGGAATACTTCGTAAGTTTGTCAGTGCCCCATATGCTTTCCTTGGGTTTGCAAAATAAAGAATCTCACTGTGACGTGTCACGTGAAATAATAAAGTTTCATTCATCAGATCATAAGGTCATAAGGAATAGGAATAGAATTAGGCCATTCGGACCAATGTCTACTCTGCCATTCAATCATGGCTGAACTATCTCTCCCTCCTTACCCCATATTCCTGCCTTCTTACCATAACCCCTGACACCCGTACTAATCAAGAATCTATCTGTCTCTGCCTTAAACATATCTTTTGACGGCCTCCACAGCTTTCTGTGGCAAATAATTCCACAGATTCACCACCCTTTTGGAGATAGTGGGGGCAGAGGGGCCGTGGAAGAGGCAAAAGAGAAGAATTTGCATTGTTCTGAAGAAATGACAGCGGAAACTCCTGTCACAGAGAATTAAATAGGATCTTATACTTTCTTCTCTTCTATACCTCAGGCTCCAGCTCGTCAGTCATGTCAGTGTACTGCATGTCTAGGATCAGATCAAATGCTCCCTTTTCATTTTCTTTTGGTTAAATACATAAACGAAACGTGGGTCAAACACATTTTTTCATTTCTTCTGTGATCTCCGTGCACAGGGATAAATTACTGTGATGGGAACTTCTGTTTGAACGGAAATAAAGCAAAAGAGGCCTCCAATACAGTTTCATTTAAAAAATGTTTTCCAGCTGTTTAGTGACAGATATTTTATTGGTCAGGTAATTTTCAAAAAATTCCAATGAATTAATTGATCTCCTGTGTGTCACGAGTGAAACAAAATACATGTCTCCCCTCCTGTAACCGTGTCTGCTCTCCATCCCACTCTCTAATTCTTTCAATGCCTTGCTCTTTAATCTTTCCTGCAACCTGCTCTCTAATTGTTTTCTATTCCCTCCTTTCTAATTTACTTTTGATCCCACTTACTAATTAGTTTGGTGTCCTTGCCTTTCGTTCTGTACTCTCCTGGACATTGCTGAGTTTGTGCAGGAAGGCGGTTAAAATAAACACTGTGACTGTCTCCTCCCCCCCCCCCCCCCCCCCCCCCCACCCCCAGTGAATTGTGATTTTGTTTTAGATCTAGTTTAGTTTTAGAAATACCGCATGGAAACAGGCACTTCGGCCTATCAAGCCCACGCTGACAATACATCACCTATTCACATTAGCCCAACGTCATCCCACTTTCACATGCACTCCATACACAATGCGAGTCATTTTACAGAGGCCAATTAACCCACGGACCTGCACATCTTTGGGAAACCGGAGGACCCAGAGGAAATCCACGCGGTCATAGGGAGAACGTGCAAACCCCACCCAGACAGCGGCCGAGGTCAGGATCGAACCCGGGTCTCTGGCGCTGAGAGGCAGCAGCTCTACCAGTTTTGTCACTATGCCGCCTGAGATTATAACCACCTTTTCAATAGTCAATAGTCAATAGTCAATTTATTTGTCACATACACATAAATGTGCAGTGAAATGAAAAATTACCCGCAGTTCAACAATAAGACCAATAAGAATAATCAATAAAAATGCACTAACACATACAATCTTAAACCAACCAAACAAAAGAAACATCCATCTCAGTGAGTCTCCTCCAGTCACCTCCTCACTGTGATGGAAGGCCAGAATGTCTTTTTCTCTTCCCTGTCGTCTTCTCCCACGGTCAGACTGTTGGAGTTGCCACGTCGGGGCGGTCGGGGCTCCCGACATTGAAGCCCCCGCCGGGCGGAGAAAATCCCGCAGCCTATTCCAGGCCGCGCCGGACGGTGAAAGGTCCGCTGCGGGCCAACCCAAGCCCCGCGATTCGGGGCGGGCGAAGACGCTGTCGCTGCCGCTGCCGGTCCTTTTATCAGCAGTTGAGCAGGAAACCTGGTGAAAGGAAAAAGAGTGCACGTCACACCCTGATGATATCATGTAAATCAGTCAACCTCATGTTTACCCACATCCCAGGTTTTTTTTTACACAAAGTGACTATTGAAACCAATCCCTTGGTTGCTTCCCAATATTCATTCGTATAAAAAAAAAAAAATGAACTCTCTTTTAATTCTTCATTCTCTTCTCAATTGATATTAATTTATAAATAACTAAATTTGCACCAAATCACATAACTTCTCTGTGGAGCCTGAAGAAGGGTCTCGACTCGAAACGTCACCCATTCCTTCTCTCCTAGATGCTGCCTGACCTGCTGAGTTACTCCAGCATTCTGTGAATAAATACCTTCTCTGTGAGTTTGTCATGCTGCTCGCTACCCTGAAAAAAAAATGTTGCTTTCTCTAAATATTAATTATTACGAAGATTATCCAGTTAAGGTAGAGTTTATGTTGATAGCGTGATCTTATGAGGAATGATTCGAGGCTTGTGAGAAGTATAACACCAGAACAAGAACAATCGGGCTACTTCAGTGCTGTGCGCTGCTTAAATTCTTTGTAATTTCCTCACGTACTTCCAGCCAGAGGCACCCATCAAGTGAAGGAACATTGCATCTTTTGTAGATTGTATTTTTTATCTCTTGCTATGTGTTTACTGTTCAGTTTTATTGGCTAATTTCACCTTTAATTTTTCAATTTTTGTTGCTTCTCAATCTTCTTTTTTGCCAGGGGTGGTGGTGGAGGCAAGTGTGATAGTGGCATTTACGAGGCTTTTAGATAGACGCATAGATAAGCAGAGAATGGGGGAAATGGATCACGAGCAGGCAGAGGGGAAGGTTTAACTTGGCATGGCGGTAGATGTGGACATTGTGGGCTGAAAGGCATGTTCCTCTGCTGAACTGTTCCATGTATGTTCTGAGGACACTCGAACTGCATTATTCAGCACACCACCCCTACCCTCACCCCCCCCTCCCCCCCCCCCCCCCCATCCCCACCACATCCCCTCATCAAGGCCTGCAAACATACAACACGCTAATTGTTCTTTGAGCTCAAACCCATCGATAACTTTTCCTTAAATAGTGATATAGTCAGAGTAGAGCAGAGTGGCACTTCTGAAGTTGTCTGAGAGAGTGAAGTTCGAGATGCAAGCGGTAGAGACTCGGGATCGATCCTGACCACAGGTACTGCCTGTACGGAGCACTGTTTGTACGTTCCCCCCGTGACTTGAGTGAGTTTTCTGCGGGATCTCCGGATTCCTCCCACACTCCAAAGGCATACAGGTTTGTAAGTTAATTCGCTTGGTATAATTGTAAACTGTCCCTAGCGTGTGTAGGATAGCGTTAGTGTGCGGGGATCTCTGGTCCACACAGACTCGATGGGCCGAAGAGCCTGTTTCCGCACTGTATCTCTAAACTAAACTAGACTAGACTAAACTAAATTAAACTAAACTAGACGTAAACAGACCTGTTGCTCCGTGAAAGTTTGCTGAACCATGAAGACAATACCAGTGTGGTAAATACAGGTGGGAACTCCATGCAAGCCAAATCCTAAATTCTGTCCGCTCACATATACTTATGTGCATAACCACGTATGTGGCATTGGTATCGATTGGTACAATATATTGCAAAATTCCCAGACTATGATAAGAATTTTCCTCAAGGGAATGAAAAGCCCAGCAAGGAGGGTCTGGAAACAATGAACTCATTCTGCTAAACAGTAAAGAAATACAATAGTTCTGTCTGCCTAAAGCTGACATGCTTCATTAGCCCAGGAGAACAACTCCCCCGGTGCTTTTAATGCTGTGAAGCTTGTTGCATTGGCAATATTTGTCATGTTTGGCTCGAGAATAAAAAGAAATGCTGGCAAAAACGAAATGAAAGCTGAGGATGCTGCTCAAGAGAACTGAGGGATGCAGGAACTAGATGGGAAAAGGTAATTAGAGTGGGAGGGCGAATGTGTAGGTCATAAATATCGCATAGATCAGTTTGAAAAACTGGACTGCATTTGTTCTGCAGTGTTTATCAGTTAAGTGTCAAGTTAAGATTTTTATTCAGATAGTATCCCTTTGCAGGAATCCATGTGGCATGTTCTGTTTCCCGTACCCACTAATATCCAAGGTGTTCCATCACTGCAACTTAATGATGTGACTTAATAAGAACTCAGCCTTCACTCCCCCTTTTACTTTTCCCACTTCCTTCCTGTTTGTAAGTTCTCTGATAAAATGCAGAAGTTGCTGTGGGAAATGTGGTGTCTAATGATTAAAATGCATATTTTGTTTACAAGGTTAAAGTCGAGTTGGTGATTGATTACAAATGTATTGCTGAATTTTTCATGAGACGGAATTGCAAATTTCCAATGAAGGTTTACCAGACCCGATGTTGTGGACAGATTTAAAAACTGAATTGGTACATTTTTGGCGAAGGTGCAACCAAATGATTTGGATTGCTTCTTGCAAAAGAACCACCCTAGTTTGCATTATTAATAATTTCCTGACCCAAATGTTACTGTAGTCTGGATTTTCCAATAGTGACCGATAATTAATGGAAGATTTATATGTTGGTCAGTTTTGTGGCCAAAAGCAACGATCTTGATACAATTGAATCAGACAATTGTGGTTTGCCCCTTAATCTTAATGCTGAAGATAAATATACAGTGGAAAAACAAGTATCCAGCATCGCTAGACTATAATATAGAGTGAAAATATATTTGAGGCCTCAGCAAGTGTTATTAAAAATAATATGTCGGCCAGCTTTAATGATTTCAACATTTTATTTTTGTACGGAAGATAGACACAAAAAGCTGGAGTAACTCAGTGTCTCTGGCGAGAAGAAAAGGGTGACATTTCGAGTCAAGACCCTTCTTCAGATGATTTTTGTACTATTGACCATCAATAGTTACCAAACTGACTCCTAAAGCCAAAATTTCCCAAATTGGACAAGCTAGCAGTTCTTAAGGATTTCTCATCAATCTTAAAGAAATGCTTCCCATTATAATGCAAAGTTATAGTGCAGATTTTATCAACTTTATTACTAACTATCCCCCACTCCGCCCCTCCCTCAAATTAACTTGGACTATTTCTGATGCCTCTTCTCCCTCCCCCCACCCCCCCCCCCCCCCCCCCCAATTTCTCAATCTTTCTGGCTCCATCACAGGAGACAGACTATCGACTGACATCTACTACAAACTCACCGACTCTGACAGATAGCTTGACCTAACCTCCCCCGACCCTGCCTCTTGCGAGGACATGCCATTCCTTCATCTCAATTTCACTGTCTCCACCCCATCTGCTTCCAAGATGAGGCTTTCCACTCCAGGACGTCCAAGATATCCTCTTTCTTCAGTAAACATGGTTTCCATCCTGCTGTTGTGGTTGGAGCCTACATTCCTGTCTCCCCTGTGTACGCCTGGTTCTGCACACATTCCCACCATCTGCAGTTGTGCCTTTGTTTTCCATTAATTATTCTTGGAAGTTAAAGTATGTTTGAATGTTCAAAGAGAATGGCATGAACATGCTTCATTTGTATTGGAACGGTTTTTCAATGTGATAGGATGGCCTCACTGATACCAAATGTGCCATTTGTATTGATAGAGAAGAGTGGCTCAATGATGTGTTTGTCCCTCTGTGCGGTTCCTCACAACAATGAAGAAATGCTGAGCTTTGTCTGGGTGACGGTGTTGCTTGTTTTTCTTCCATGCAAAGGATACACCGATGTATACATCCATCTACAGCAACCTCAGGAAAACCTTTAGTCTTTAGACTTTAGCGATACTGCGTGGAAACAGGCCCTTTGGCCTACCGAGTCCGTGCCGACCAGCGATCACCTTGCAAACTAACACTCTCTTACACACTAGGGGCAATTTACATTTTTTTAAATCAAAGCCAATTAACCTACTGCATCAGCTCTACTGCATCAGCTCTACTGCTAAGCCCCTGTGTGCCACAAACAAATTATTTGTTTCTGCAGGAAAGACAGAAAATGCTGGAGTAACTCAGCAAATAGGTGACATTTCAGTGAGAGCCTCTCTCACTGGTCCCCCTTTGTAATTCCCACAGCTTGAAGAAGTGTCCAGACCTGAAATTTTACCTATCCATGGTCACCAGGGATGCTACCTGATCCACTGAGTTACTCCAGTATCTGCATTTCCTTGCTTCGACTATCTATTTCTGCAAATCTTCCTGATTTCAACATAACTGGGTGGTATGTTTACGATTCGGGAACATTAATAGCACAGGCTTAACATCTCACAGGTTGGAACAAAAGATAATGATATTTTTTAAAAACTCAATGCAAGCCAATGTGCAATATCTGGGAGAGATATATTTGGCAGGAACACTATCTTGCTCCTAAGATAGAAACAAAATGCTGGAGTCACTCAGCGGGTCAGGCAGCATCTCTGGCGAGAAGGAATAAGTGACATTTCAGGTCAAGACCCTTCATCAGTCTAAGAGTAATGGAGGTGGACACTGGAGGTATGGGAAGGCCCAGCCTCCATTTTGTTGCTCCTTTCTCCTGTGATGTGCTTTTATAACTTTATAACTTTCAAATCCTACTTTTATAACTACGTTTTGCTAACAGGTTGCAGCTGCTTTCAACCATTCAGAGAACACCATGACTTTGCTAGGCTGCAGTATCGGGCAGACTTGAAGATCTTAGCTTTGCCTTTATTTTAAGAGTTCTGAATCCACAGTGTTCGGACTGTGCAAAGATCCTTCATTCATCATGATTATGCGTTGTCTCTCTTTTCAAATCTATGCACATCTATTAAGTCTACAAGGTTTCCATTGGCAACATCGCATCAATGAATGATTTGGAGGTGGAGTGAGTGTCTGGGCTCATTGCAAGTAATTGATTATACGGCAGACAAAGTCAATATGCTCAGAAAACAGAGTCTGCTTAATGAGCACCGGAAAACAGTAACAAAAAGGCAGAAAGTACTGCAACTTCTCCCTATGAAAACTTGGTCATTTCCATGGAAAAGTGGAAGATGGTACATACAATTAGCCGCATAAATTGTTTTATTGTCTTCTTATCTTGGAAGCCAGTTACTGTATAAATTACATTTCTTTTCATTGGAGTCCTAAGATGATGAAGCCATGCAACGTGTCAATGATAGATCTTCATAGATCACGAACGTGTTCATATCATTGGGCAGCTTACAACACAGCGGTAGGAATATTGATTTCTCTAACTTCAAGTAACCCTTGCTTTCCCTCCCTCTCCATCCCTCCCCCACACTAGTCGTCCTACCAGTTTCACTGTCGTCCAGCTTAGTTTCACTGTTTGTATCCGCTCGTTTTTACACCTTCTCCACTGCAACAATGAACCATTGTGGGCTCCACATTTCCTTAATCATTGTTGCTGGCTTTGATTTGTCCTTTTGCATACCTTTCATTCATTTGTTCTTCGTACCTTTTCATACCTCTACTTTCTTTCCTCCCTGACTCTCGGTCTGAAGAAGGATCTCGACCCGAAAAGTCACCTATTCCTTTTCTCCAGGGATGCTACCTGACCCGCTGAGTTACTCCTGCATTTTGTGTCGAATCTTTGCTGTAAACCAGCATCTGCTGGTTCCTTCCAACACAAATTGTAGTTGTACGTGTAGTTTGCGGTTCCTGAGAGTTTTACCATACAAATATATTTTCAAAATAGATGTCCCTAGGAGGTGGACCTTATTGCTCATGAAATCAAAGAGCATAGAGCAAAACATCTGGTGGACAGTGACTCAGGGGACTCCTCAGTGACTGTGGCAAGGAAAACATTTATACAGTGGTTTCATCTGCTTAATACTACATTTTACATCTTTGCTACAGCTCCTTCTCTACCTCCTTTAATATCTCTTCATTCCTCTAATCCATTCGCCATCCTGAAACATCACATCTTAACTCAGCATGAACGTGCAAGCCCTAATTATCCGACTGAATAACCAAAGAGAAACATGTGCATTCTTTGCCATGTAATTATAACTTCAGTGAATAACAGATCACAAAATAAGTACTCCCACTGTGTGAATAAACATGTTTTTCTTTCTCCTAGTCCAATGCTTCTTTGATATAAACTCTGAAACCATGGCTGGCCATTCCTGTGCTGCAGGTGTACGACGTTTCTAGGTCTGAAGTGGTTGACCTCATGGTAGATTATATCTAAATCTAAGTCACTGCCTGTATTGTGGAGCTGATACCCAGGAGCTCCTTTGTTCACAAATATACTAACAACGTGTTCATTTGTCACTGTATACCAACTAAACCACCTGATTGCCCTAGTAGTTTAGTTTAGTTTGTACATACAGCGTGGAAACAGGCCCTTCAGCCCACTGAGTCCACGCCAACCAGCGACCCCCGTACATTAACACTATCCTACACACACTAGAGACAATTTACAATCTTTACCAAGCCAATTAACCTACAAGCCTGTACGTCTAGGAGTGTGGGAGGAAACCGGAGCTCCCAGAGAAAACTCATGCAGGTCACGTGTAGAGCGTACAAACTCCATACGGACAAGCACCCATAGTCAGGATCGAACCCGGGTCTCCGGTGCTATAAGGCAGCAACTCTACTGCTGTGCCACCGTACCATGTAGTTATTGGAGTTAAAATGACAGCAACCATTGAACCCAGATTTAGTAAAAGGCTCATCAGTATGGTGATATGTAATCTGCTGTTAAATATAACATTGAGTGATTGTGTTGCGCAGTGTGAAACATTGTAAACACTTTGCAGCCCAGCATTCAAAGGACCAGCAGAAATTGTGCCAGGAAGTTCACACATATATTAACAACTTGTTCATTTGTCACTGGATACCAACGGTTACATCTTGCTTGGTGGCAGTAACTGTGCTGACAGGTGGTAAGACTAAAGTAAACACTAGATAGAGATTAAAGAAGTTATGGTGTGATGGTTTGCTTTTCAGGGTCTTAAAGGGTGTGGCTGCAGAGATCGTGGGTCCGTTCACTGTCCGGAGCGGTCCGAAATAATAGAAAAAGTGCCAAAGTTTGAAGAAGGGTATCGTCCCGAAACGTCACCCATCTTTTTTCTCCAGAGATGCTACCTGACCCACTGAGTTACTCAAGTACTTCAAGTACTTCACATACTTCAGGTATGTAGGTTAATTGGCTGGGTAAATGTAAAACAATGTCCCTAGTGGGTGTAGGATAGTGTTAATGTGCAGGGATCACTGGGCGGCACGGACTTGGTGGGCCGAAAAGGCCTGTTTCCGGCTGTATTTATATGATATGATATGATGATAAATAGCCCTTGCATTCCCTCTCTCTCCATTCCCTCCCCGTCCCAGTTCTCCCACCAGTCTTACTGTCTCCGACTACATTTTATCTTGGTACCGCCCACTCCCCTGACATCAGTCTGACGGGTCTCAACCCGAAAAGTCACCCATTGCTTCTCCCCAGAGATGCTGCCTGTCCCGCTCAGTTACTCCAGCTCTTTGTGTCTAATTTTGCCAAAGTAACACTATGATTTGAGAAAAGAGAAAAATGGAAAGCAGTAGACTTGTTAGCATGGCATTTCCCATTGCAAAATACTGGAATCCATTATTATGGAGGTAATAGCAGGACATTTCAAAAAATCATAATGGATTGAAAAAGATATCATGCATGACAAATCTGCTGGAGGATTTTGAGGATGTCAGAAACCAGGTTGACTGAGGGAACTTCAGTGCATACAGTGCACTTACAGCAGATTTCCAGAAGACATTCCATAAGGTAATACATGAAAAGATTACTGCACAAGGTAAGAGTGCGTGGGATCAAGGTTGATAAATTGGTACTGGTAGTGACATTGCAAAACGATATTGCATTGCAAAACAGGATAAGGTCAGTTTCACAATCAGAAACTAGTGGGGTGTCAGAGTGATCAAAACATTATTAATCATCATCTATACTGATGACTTAAATAAAATTGAGCAGGTGTATTGTGGTCAAATTTGGTGTAAATTTTTTTAGATTTAGAGATACAGATACAGTGCAGAAACAGGCCCTTCGGCCCACCGCGTCCGTGCTGCCCAGCGATCCCCGCACATTAACACTATCCTACACCCACTAGGGACAATTTTTTAATATTTGCCCAGCCAATTAACCTACAAACCTGTACGTCTTTGGAGTGTGGGAGGAAACCGAAGATCTCGGAGAAAACCCACGCAGGTCACGGGGAGAACGTACAAACTCCGAACGTACAAACTCCGTAGTCGGGATCGAACCTGAGTCTCCGGCGCTGCATTTGCTGTCAGGCAGCAACTCTACCGCTGTGGAGGGAAAGGGGGAGGGGAGGGGGGGGGGGATGGGGAGGGAGAGGAGGAGGGGGTTGCAGGAGAGGTTTGGGCCCAACGGGTCCACTTGGTCTAGTCTACACTAAAGATAGACATGGAGAGAAAGATACAAGATTAGTACGGGTGTGCCAGAGGTTATAGGGAGAAGGCAGGAGAATGGGGTTAGGATGGAGAGATAGATCAGCCATGATCGAACGGCAGAGTGGACTTGATGGGCCAAATGGGCCAATTCTACTCCTATCACTTATGACCGTAGGACACAAAATGCTATGAGAGGTGCAAGAAGTTGCCAGATAGAACCTAATGAGGCAAACTCCGAGGTGATCCATTTGAGAAGGAAGCTTGAAAGAGTCAATTATTATCATAAATTAAGTGTTATGAAAAACTGTGCTATGAAAAGATCAGGGCATCCTAGTAAGTGAAGCACAAAATGTGAGCGAGCTGGTGTAGCAAGTAATTAGGTCGACTAATAGACTTATGTTTGACCTCCATATTTAAGGAAAGATGTATTCACATCGGAAGTAGTGCTGAGAAGGTTCTGAACCTATGCCACCCCTTAGATAGATTCTAGGATGAAGAGGTTGATATAGGAAGAAAGGTTGAGTAGGGTAGCCCACCCTCATTGTATCCAGAAGACTGAGAGGTGATCTTAATGAAATGTGGGACTCTGAGAGAGATTGACATTGAGGAGACTAAGAGAATGGTTCCTCTAGTGAATGTATCTGGAAAGGGGTGGCATAGGTTCAGAACAGTGGCTCACTCATTTCAATTCAGTTCAGTTTAGTTTCAGTTCAGTTTAGTTTATTGTGACGTGCACTGAGGTACAGTGAAAAGCTTTTTGCTGCATGCTAACCAGTCAGCAGAAAAGACAATACATGATTACAATCATTTCATTTAGAGTGTATAGATACATGATAAGGGAATAACGTTTAGTGCAAGGTAAAGGCAGCAAAGTCCGGTCAAGGACAGTCCAAGGGACATCAAAGAGGTAGATAGTAGTTCAGCACTGCTCCCTGGTTGTGTGTTATGGGTTGTGCATGAATTTCTTCTCTAAAAGTGTTAGTGAATCTCTGCTATTGCCAAGAAAGTCATTCAATGAAAGTAAGTAAAGCAGGAGAAAGAACTATTGTGAAAGCTACTCAATGAGGAAGATATTCCAAAGTCTGCATCTGCTCTTTGGTATTTGGTAGAACACAGGAACATTTGAAGAAGAGCAACTATTTAAACCCTTGAACTTTGTCTGCCATTCAGTGCACAAGATAAGAAAGCGTGGGATCAGGGCTGACAAATGGCAAATCTGAGGCTTAATTACATTTATCCATCTTTTCATTCTATGACTCGAAAAGTTTAGATAACAAAAATATATTGTCACAGAGATAGATAGATAGATAGATAGATAGATAGATAGATAGATAGATAGATAGATAGATAGATAGATAGATAGATAGATAGATAGATAGATAGATAGATAGATAGATAGATAGATAGATAGATAGATAGATAGATAGATAGATAGATAGATAGATAGATAGATAGATAGATAGATAGATAGATAGATAGATAGATAGATAGATAGATAGATAGATAGATAGATAGATAGATAGATAGATAGAGTGTACAGAGTACTATGTTTACATATCTGTTATGTTGATGCAAGTAAGAATTTCATTTCTCCGTTTTGGAACATATGACAATAAAACACCCTTGACTCTTCTCCTTGCCCTCCCCTACCAGATCCCTCTGACACCTTGAAAACTTTCATTAAATATTTCCCAGAACTTTCTAAGCTTTCAAGGAATAACAGTTCCAGTTTATGTAATCTTTTTTTCACTAATACTTCTACAGCAGTTGCCTAATTTCCACTCCTATTTTAGTCCATTAGATATAAAAAACAAGTGTTAATTAATATTTTAATTATTTTCTTTATTTATATTCCTTATAATACTTTTAACAATCAACTAGAATGGATGCCAATTTTCCTTTGTACAAGCATGTTACCAATTTTTCACTCTCCTCTTGATTTATTGGTTCAAAATGAATGACCTCAACTCCCTACCTTGATCTCCATTATCTGTATCCTGTCCACTAATATAACACTTTATCAAAGTCGATCAGGTTCATTGGCATGACGGACTCTTTATAAATCAATGTTAAGCTCTCTCTGATCAACTTAAAATTTCTATTGCTTTATCCTTAATTATCGACTCCAAGAATTTCTCGACAATGGTAATGGAAAGGCATGTACTATTTTCTGAAATTAAGAGAATGGGTGGCACTGTGGTGCAGCGGTAGAGTTGCTGCCTTACAGCGCCAGAGACCCAGGTTGGATCCTGACTGCATGTATGGAGTTTGTACGTTCTTCACGTGACCTGCCTGGGTTTTCTCCGTCTTCTCCGGTTTCATAGAACATAGAAACATAGAAAATAGGTGCAGGTTGGCCCTTCGAGCCAGCACCGCCATTCATTATGATCATGGCTGATCATCTACAATCAGTAACCTGTGCCTGCCTTCTCTCCATATCCCTTGATTCCACTAGCCCCTAGAGCTCTACCTAACTCTATTTAAAATTCATCCAGTGAATTGGCCTCCACTGCCTTCTGTGGCAAGAGAATTCCACAAATTCACAACTCTCTAGGTGAAAAAGTTCCCACCTCAATTTTAAATGGCCTCCCCTTTATTCTTAGAATGTGTCTCCTGGTTCTGGACTCCCTCAACATTGGAAACATTTTTCCTGCATCTAGTCCTTTTATAATTTTATACGTCTCTACAAGATCCCCTCTCATCCTTCTAAACTCCAGTGAATACAAGCCCAGTCTTTCCTCCCACTCCTCAAAGACATACAGGTTTGTAGGTTATTTGGCTTCAGTAAAATTGTAAATTGTCCCTCGTCTGTGTGAAGGATATTATTAAAAAGTAGGGATCGCTGGTCGGCATGGACTCAGCGGGCCAAAGGGCTGTATCTCTGAAATATTCCGTGCTGTATCTCTGAACTAGAGGAAGTAGATTGGACTTTTTTGCCTTCTATCACAGTGAGGAATGTGGGGAATCCACTGTGGTGGATGTTTCTGTTAATTTTTATGTAGTTGTGTGTCTTGTTGCATTTTTTTTCATATGGCTGTATGGTAATTCGCATATCACTGTACCTTAATTGGTACATATGACAATAAAAGACCTTTGAAACCTTTGAAAACTTTGAATCTAAACTTTCTTGGGCACACTGAGGAAGCTTTCTTGCATTTAGTTGGTATAAATCAGACTAGGCAGCATAGAAAAATACAACTTACCCTGTTTTGTTTCTGCCAGCTCTTTACTGGAGCTATCCTATTAATTGCACTCCCTTACCCAAAAGTCACACATTTCAAAACACAGCTTGGATGTTTGCGAGTGCCAGATTTTGCCATCTGTCACCAAGAGAGCTCATAAGATTTTATTCTTTGTTGTCAAGAGTCGGTCTATTCTATCTTACACCAAGGTCATGGGTGAATCTGTGCAGAATGCGGTTCAGTTGTGGGATGGTGCAGAAGGTCATGGCTCATGCTCTGTGAACTGCTTTGCTTCTGATGAAAGTTCATTGATAGCTTTCATATATAGAGATTTATTTCAGAAGGAAGACATCGCCTGTCTTGGATGCTGGAACCTTTGAGACAGTCTCTTCCACAAATGGACCGTCCACAGTGTGAATCCATAACCATGCTGACTTGAGGCTCAGTTTGGCACGTGGCCAACTAGAAATGAATTAATACATGAACATAAAGCGCCATATGAGATAATTATGTAGAAAATGGAACTAACAAACTGAGCCAAGCACTCAGGGATCCGTGTCAAGATTATTGTTAATTCTTTTCTCATTTCCCCCCCCCCCCCCCTCACCCCCCCCCCCCCCCCCCCCCCCACACCCCCCCCCCCCATTTTGTGTGAATATTTAAAATATGATTTATTTATTTGTCTTGGCTGGCTGACTCCAGCACTCCAGGCTGTAGCCTTGCACCAAAGTCAACAGTCTTTCCTGCCCCCAGTTTCTTTCAATACACAGGATCAACAAACCCAGAATGTCTAATGGAAGGATTTCTGGCCAGAGGAAGCTAGTCACCGAAAAGCTACTTAACTTTACTGACCTCTCAATAGTTGGGGGGTTTTTTTCTCCTCCAATTTGCATTGCATATAACATGTAACGTGACACTTAAAAAATAATCAAACCTCCCACAGAACAGCTAGAATTTTTTTTATCCGGTTTAGTTTCTGTAGTTCGTGTTGTACTGGGTGAGGTGAATTGTGTCAGTGCTAGGAATCTTTATTACCCCATGACAGCTTCAAGAAACCGGAGGTGGAGACGGTGAGCGAGCTGCAGAATAAAGTTACCACTGCATACCTCTATTAAACACTGTCCTCACCTTAACTGCAATAGCCAGCTCCCTAAGCAATCTAGCTCTGTCTAACTCTGTCCATCTATCAGTGCCATTAAAGTGTCTCTAATGTGCTATGATTCCAATGAGTTTTGGTTGATTCATACCCGCTAAATGACATCATAGAACAACCACATTGTTGGAAAACACTTTCAAGCTAATATAATTCCCCAATTCCCATCCCAATTAATCCTCCTCTTCGGGCAGTTTTCTTACTTTCTCTGGGTCTTTGCTTCCTTCAGACCCTTCCTTGGGTCAAGTGCTTCAGATGTGGGTCTAAGTCCATTGGCTTACGTCCCAGTGAAATCCAATCTGATTCAATCCCATTCTTTGCCCCAAGTCCAGCAGATTCCTGCCCAGTTAAATCACCATCATAATAGCAAGTGCCTTCCCGGTCAGCCTGTGTACAATAATGTGGGTCCTTGCCTGATGAGAACACATCAATCTGTCCAACACCACTGTCTGGAAATTAGATTTTTCATTTTCTGCACTCAAATATATAGAGTTAATGTCAAATCAGGAAACACCCACCCACCAAAAAAAAAGTATGGAGTTACGAAGGTGATGTTGATGAAATGCAAGTGTACAAAAGTGATAGTATGAATCCCACCCAGAACGCAGTGCAAACGTCAAGGTTCCCAATGGGACCCATTGTGAAATCAACACAACTGCAAACACTTTACTGTGCAGCAATCGGAAAGGAGCATTAGCCCTAAAAGGCACAGGCAGACAGCATCAACACACACTCAAGTGTCAGGGGTGAAGCAGAGAGGAAAAGAGCTCCCAGATCTTCACAAAGGGACACTGAAGTGCTCATCAGTAAGATTCATGCCAGGAGGGAGGCACCCATGCACAAGGGGTTTGCCAGGGCCACCTGGCAGTGCCAGAGACGTTTGGCAGTGCCAGTGGAAATGTCATGATTTAATTACCTCATTCCAGGTGGCTGAACACAAGTATAAATACGGCTCTTTCACACTGAAATACGCACAGGCATGCACGCATAACACACACACAAGCACGCACACGCACACACATGACACAAACACGCACACGCATACACAAACTCGCACACTCAGGTATGCGCACACACATTTGCACAAACGTTATTCACGTTATTCCCTTTATCATGTATCTGTACACTATGGATGGCTAGATTACAATCATGTAAGAATAAGGGGTAGGCCATTTAGGACTGAGATGAGGATGAGGAAAAACCTTTTCACCCAGAGAGTTGTGAATCTGTGGAATTCTTTGCCACAGAAGGTTGTGGGGGCCAATTTCAAGAAAGTCAGATATAGCTCTCAGGCCTAACGGAATCAAGGGATATAGGGAGAAAGCAGGAACGAGATACTGATTTTGGATGATCAGCCATGATCATATTGAATGGCAGTGTTGGCTCGAAGGGTGGAATGGCCTACTCCTGCACCTATTTTCTATGGTTCTATGTTTCTGGTTAACACATAACAAAAGCTTTTCAGTGTACCTTGGAACACGTGACAGTAAAGTAAACTTAAACAAACACTCACAAAAGCACACACGCTCACACACAATCAACACCCCAACCCTCATTGCTTTCATATATGTACCCCCTCCAAAACCTACAGGAAAAGCCTACAAACATGCAAGAATTAAAAAGTCATTTCATACAAACTTCTTCATATTGAGATGTGGAAGAGAGACCTACTACCTGGAGAGCAGAAGGTATTTATTCATAAAATGCTGGAGTAACTCAGCAGGTCAGGCAGCATCTCAGGAGCGAAGGAATGGGTGATGCTTCGGGTCGAGACCCTTCTTCAGAAGTCTCTTGAAATCTGAATGTTTAGTGACAATGATTCATTGTTATCATAACACCCTGTTGTGTTCACCACACATCATTATTAGCTTGCGTACAACTATGGCTTGGGTTGAGCCTAAATATGCAATGTCTTCTGTTCTGCGAATGAGAAGATGCTTCTGTGTGTGCCCATCTCCCTGTCTTTAATCAACACCAGGATATAAGGCAGGGGGAATGAAAGAGTTGAGGCAGACAACAATGGTGATAACGCTAATGATGACGAAGACCACAGAGTATCACACAGCATAACCACAGACAGAGGCACCATGAGAAATGAACACATTGCGTTAGGGGTAAGCTTGAGAGGCACCAACACACTGTAGTGTTGCAAGAGTGGTAGCCAATCTAGTGCAGGGATTCCCCAGCAGGGGAGGGATCTATGCATCCAGAAGACTTAATTGAGGACCACAATTGTGAGCAAATGATGTGGTGGTTCCTGAGCTGGAAGGCCTTCTTGGCCAAACGTTGGAGAGTATCAAGAACATTGATGACTGTGGAGCCACAAATGGAGCGATTTTTTTGCCTCTATGTATTCCCACCAAGGCCCTGCTCGAAATCTATGGATCTGCCATAGAGAGCAGCTGGAATGGCCATGTATGATTAGGGACTGTCAATAGACAATAGACAATAGGTGCAGGAGGAGGCCATTCGGCCCTTTGAGCCAGCACCGCCATTCAATGTGATCATGGCTGATCATTGTCCTCACTGCGTGTCCTCACTACGCAGGGAGATGACATTCATAAGCAGACTGCAGCACTCAATGGATGCAGAGATCCAATCCCATGAGTAGGTCATGGATCCCAGGAAGCAAAGAGGTGCTGCACCCAAGCATCCAGCTCATAGTCAATAGTAAGGATGTTTCACATCAGCAGACTGATTTCCCGCATGAGGTGAGACATACCCCACAGAGCTCGGTTGTTCTTCCCTCTGCAAGGGAACACCTAGCAGTATATCCAAGCATTGCCTGCCCCTTCTGCTGAGTGAGGTGAAAGTGATCATGGAGGAACCTCCCTCCTAGGAGTCCTCATCATCATTATGTTTTGCCTCCTGGTAACCTTACTCAGGTCAGTTTGTTCCTTCCTGCTGGTGACGTTCTGGAGAATGCACAGCAAAGATCACAGCAATGTCTTGACAATGTTACTGCAGTGCATCCCTGAACTGAGGCAGCCATTTTTGGTAAGTGAAGGTATTCTCCACCTCTCTTGGCCAAGGTATGCAGGTCGCCATGGCAACATCAAGCTAGAGTAATAGTAGGGCTTAGGAGACAGAAGCAATGGAAGCAGTAGGGCACCACTCAAAGTTAATTAAAGTTGAAAAGCAGATTTCCTGAGAGTGTAGCAGTCATGTGAGTTCCCAAGACTATGAGAAAAATCTTTATTTTTAGAAAACGAATGAAAATGTAGACACTGGAATCTGGAACAAAAACAGAAAGTGCTGGAAGAACTCAAACAGTCAACTAAAACTTCCGGACGAAGAAACCACAGAAGCTTTTGGGTCAGGAACCTTTCTCAGAACTGGGATCAAAATGGAGGGGATACAGTTCTCAAAACAGACCTGGCGAGAGGAGTGTGGTGTAAAACAAAGGACTATACGGAGAATGGTTAAGACAGGTGAGATGATAAGGAGCGTGAGTTCTGACTGGCAGGAAAGCATTTTATGGAAACAAGGCACGGTGGCGCAGCGGTAGAGTTGCTGCCTTACAGCACTTGCAGCACCGGAGAACTTGGGTTCAATTCCGACTACGGGTGCTGTCTGTACGGACTTTATACGTTCTCCCTGTGACCGCGTGGGTTATCTCCGAGATCTTCGATTTCCTCCCACACTCCAAAGACGTGCAGGTATGTAGGTAAATTGGCTTGGTATAAATGTAAATTGTCCCGAGTGTGTGTAGATATTGTTAAATGTGCGGGGATCGCTGGTCGGCATGGACCGGATGGGCCGAAGGGCCTGTTTCCGCGCTGTATCTCTAAACTAAACTAAGCCTGAGATCAGTGAATGATAAGACAGCAGTTTTACCTAAAGTTGGAAAAGACAATGTTCATTCAAGAACGGAGAATGCAAGAAACCAAACAGAGTCTTGACAACATTAACGCAGGGCATCGCTGTGCTGATATAGACATTTAAGGTAAGTTGTTAGCATTCTCCACTTTTATCCTGGTCTAGCTTTGCCTGTCACTGTAGCAACATCTAGCAGGAATAGTGGGAGTGCACAGGTGTCAGAACCCATGGAAGAACTGGCCATTAGATATGAAACCGTTTCGTCTATGAAGGCTTCAGTATGACAATGGAGGAGGTCACAGCTGACCAGGTCAGAATAAGGGTCGGCACAGTGGCACAGCAGTAGAGTCACTGCCTTACAGCGCCAGAGACCCGGGTTCGATCCTGACAATGGGTGTACGGAGTATACGTTCTTCCTGTGACAGCGTGGGCTTTCTCTGGGTGTTCTGGTTTCTTCCCACATTCCAAAAAACGTGCAGGTTTGTAGGTTAATTGGCTTTTGTAGGTTAGGTTAATCCCAGCGTGTAGGATGCAAAACTGGAATAACATAGAACTAATGTATGGGTGTCGCTGGTTGGTGCAGACTTGGTGGGCCGAGGAGCCTGTTTCCAGGCTGTAACTCTAACTAAACTAAACTAAGACCGAGAGGATCTTACCTGGTCTACCAACACCATCACCACAGTAAAGAAGGCACAGCAGAGACTCCACTTCCTGAGGATCCTCAGGAAAACCAACCTGCAGGAGAAGCTCATGTTGTCCTTCTATCGCTGCTCCATCGAGAGTGTGCTGGCATACTGTATAACCACATGGTATGCCAGCTGCTCAGAAAAGGACAGGAAGGCCCTTCAGAGGGTCATCACGACGGCCCAGAAGATCATCGGCTGCTCACTGCCCTCCCTGGAGCACCTGTTCAGACTACGCTGCCTCAGTAGAGCAGGCAAAATAATAAAAGATCCATCCCACCCCGGCCACCGTCTGTTTGTTCATCTGCCCTCTGGTCGACGTTTCAGGTCGATCAAATCCCGAACAAACAGACTTAAGAACAGTTTTTACCCCAGGGCCATACGAGAACTGAACACTACCTTTGCACTAGGCAACACCGTTAAAAAATCTTGTACTTAATATAATTGTATTTAATTGTATTTATGTATTTATTTGTTTTTGCATTTATTGCATATATGTTTGTACGCACCGTCAGGATTGGCTATTTTTTAATTTCGTTGTACTCGTTGCAATGACAATAAATGAATATTATTATTATTATTATTATTATTATTATTATTATTATTATTATTGAACGATAAGGTTGCATATAACAGGAAGCTCTGAATTATCTATGTAGACTGAGATTAAGTACATCCCAAAACTTGTGTTTGGTTTCCCCAATCTATTGGAGGCTACATTATCAACATTGAATGTGAGAGACTGATGGGAAAGCCAGCAATGCTAGTAACCTGTGTAAGAAGGGACTGTAGATGTTGGCTTAGATTGAAGATAGACACATAATGCTGGAGGAAGCCAGCGGGTCAGATAGACATTAAATGCTGGAGCAACTCAAGCAACATCGGAGAAAAGGAATAGGTGACATTTCGGGTCGAGACCCTTCTTCAGTCTGAAGTGCATTAAATGCTTTCAGTCAGAAGAAGGGTCTCAACCCGAAGCGTCACCCATTCCTTTTCTCCGATGTTGCTTGAGTTGCTCCAGCATTTAGTGTCAATCTTCAATGCTAGCAACTTGCTGTGGATGCATTGCCACCTGCTGCCTATCGAAATCAGACTGTACCAAATCATCCCTTGAGGCATAAATAGCTTGGGTGACCTCTCGAAGCGGCAGTGAGCAGCAGACTGTGATACAGAGCAGAGGTCTACGACAGGCACCTTGAGGGATCCTGAGGGCAGGAGGTTGAGAGGAACGACGAGATTGATCTCCACACAGGGAGCCATCCAGGCCCCAGAGCACGATCAGAGGATTGTCCTGCAGAATGTCTCGTGACTGCAGTGACAGTTCTGAAAAGCTGAACCTGTGCAGGCATCACTCCTCGGAGAATTTGCCCGAGGATCGTGTGTCTCCGCAAACTTTCTGAAGACTTGGGTCTTCACCTCAGTGCATTTCTGTGCCTCTAGTCCCCAGGTCCCCGATCCTACCCGAGAAGCTTATATCATTTAGCCTGGAGTTTCCATTCAAAAAGTGCCAGCAGCATTTGAGCACTGAAGCCCCATCCCATGGTTTACTCTGCAGTTAATGTTGCAATGAGAACTCCTTGCTGGTTTAAATGAGGGTGTCAGGGGGGATTTGAGCAGTTTGCAAAGAGTTCTGGAACCACCTTGTGAAATATTTTGGGGTAAGCAGAGTGCCCTTTAAAATGGGAAGAACACTGTGCATTGCAGTCTTTTTTGCCACCGTTAAAATATCTTCATTTCTGGAGCTGTGAGCTCTCATTTAACTTAGATGGGTTTGAAACATGCTTGGTTTTAATTTAGTTTAGAGATACAGCGTGGAAACAGGCCCTTCAGCCCACTGAGTCCGTGCCAACCAACGATTACCTGTGCACCAGCTCTATCCTACACACAATTTACAGGGACAATTTACAGAAGCCAATTAACCTACAAACCTGCAGGTCTTTGAGATGTTGGGAGGAAACCAGAGCACCCGGAGAACTTAGTTTAGTTTCATTTAGAGATATTGTGCGGAAATAGGCCCTTCGGCGCACCGAGTCCGTGCCAACCAACGATCCCCGCACATTAACACTTCCCTACTATAAGGACGATTTTTATATTTATACCAAGTCAATTAGCCTACAAACCTTTATGTCTTTGACGTGTGGGAGGAAAACAAAAAACCGAAATTTAAGAATAAGGGGTAGGCCATTTAGAACTGAGAGGAGGAAAAACTTTTTCAGTCAGAGAGTTGTGAATCTGTGGAATTCTCTGCCTCAGAAGGCAGTGGAGGCCAATTCTCTGGATGCTTTCAAGAGAGAGGAAGATAGAGCTCTTAAGGATAGCGGAGTCAGGGGGTATGGGGAGAAGGCAGGAACGGGGTACTGATTGAGAATGATCAGCCATGATCACATTGAATGGCGGTGCTGGCTCGATGGGCCGAATGGCCTCCTCCTGCACCTATTGTCTATTGTCTATTGTCTATTGTCTATTGTCTATCTTGGAGAAAACCCACGCGGTCACAGGGAGAACGTACAAACTCCGTACAGACGGCGCCCGCAGTCAGGATCAAACCCGGGTCCCTGGCGCTGTAAGCGCTGTAAGGTAGCAACTCAACTGCTGCGCCACCGTGCCGCCCTAAAAAGAAAATGCTTTTAAATCAAATGTTGATGGTGGGCCTGAAGAATGGATACTTGAGCACAATTCTGGCGTCGGCAAAGCGGTCTCACAAGAGACTCAGAAGAGGGAAAAAAAATGGAGGTGGACAAACAGTTTCATTCACCACAAGAAACATTGCTTTGATAAAAGTTATTCATTAAACACAAAGCGTGCCTACTAATCAGACTTCGTCTGGCTTTGTAGTGAAGTCTGTAGTCAAAGTGCGCAGAGACCAGAGGCCCCACAGTGACTGGCACCCCAGCAGACTCTCGATGACATTCCAGCATAATTTCCTCTATTTTGCTTGTTTGCAGACAGCTCTGTTCTACATCAACAGGAGGAGCACCAAAATAACTCCCCCGCCCACTCCCAATCAAAAGTAACATTACACGTTGCATATCTCTTGTGCTTGGATCAAAAGGCAAATTGCAGTTAAACAAGAAATTGTGACAATACTGCCGTGGGCTGACTCAATCTGAGGGTGACATGAGTTCATGATTAAGTGCAACCTCTTAAAACTTATTTGCTACCCTTGAGGTATTCTTTGAGTTCAACACCTGGATGTCAAGATCACCCTTAACAGAAGCATGACTCAACAGACAGTCGAGGGAGAAAGCAATGAAATTACTCTGCCTCTCTCCAGTCCTATCTCAGTTAAACACTACAACCTCCGGATAAGCTCTGAACTACATGGACTTGGGGGATTGGTTTTGTCTTTTTGCACTATTATTGTTTGTTTGGTTTTTTATGTGTGTGTGTGTGTGTGTGTGTGTGTGTGTGTGTTTGTGTGTGTGTGTGTGTGTGTGTGTGTGTGTGTGTGTGTGTGTGTGTGTGAGTGTGTGTGTGTGTGTGTGTGTGTGTGTGTGTGTGTGTGTGTGTGTGTGTGCGTGTGTGTGCGTGTGTGTGAGTGTGCGTGTAACTTTTTTTCTCGTTTATTATATTGTTTACAGAGTACTATGTTTACATATTCTGCTATGCTGCTGCAAATAAGAATTGTTCTGTCTGGGACATATGACAATAAAACACTCTTGACTCATTGAACAATTGCACTTAATTTTCACTCATTTGACACAACTCTATCCTAGTGCCAGTTCTGTTAGATAATCAAAACAAACCATAAATTACAATTGCTTGTTTGATAGCGTACATGCATCTGACTCTTGTGCACCTGAATTGGTTCTTGTACAGTTTTGGGCAAGTTTAATGATCTACTATCATCAATGCTTCAATGGTGCTTTATTGCCACACGTGCACAGCTTAGTAAAATCCTTATTGCACATGCAGGCACAGTGATGCAGCGGTAGAGTTGCTGTCCCACAGCGCCAGAGATCCACGCTTGATCGGGTCTTCACCAGGTGCTGCGGTCTCCTCGAAACCAACCTCTGCTTTCTTCGAATGGTGCTTTCTGATGGGGGAATTTAACTTTCTTTGCAAAATCGAGCAAAGGGAAATCGCTTCTCAGATGGTTCTGTGTAGGTCAATGTGATCACCTGTGCATCACACATCAGGTGAAAAGGAGCACATTGTCCCAGTCTTACATGTTGTATCTGGTATGTGTCTCAATGTGTTGCAGAGGATGCCACTCTGGGCCCACACACTAGGGGAAATTTACATTTTTACCAAAGCCAATTCACTTCATGTCTGTGGAATGTGGGAGGAAACCGGAGCACCTGGAGAAAACCCACGCGGTCACGGGGAGTCAGGATCGAACTCGGGTCGCTGGCGCCTTAAGGCTGCAACTCGACTGCTGCCCCACCGTGCCACCCAATTGCGATTTTGACACATTATAATGTCATATTTAATGCTGGCTAAAACACTGCATTTAACCTGCTTTGCGAGCCCAGTGCCAGAGGACAAGAGCGCAAATGGCAGAAGCTTCTCGAAAAGATGAAGGCAGAATTTTTATTTTAATTCCAAAGGCAGGAGACTCCCAGCAAATCTTTTTTAAAAGAGCCAGGTAAAATACGGTGAAAATTAGGTGTCTCTAATCAGAGCTGTATCCCCCATAATATTTATCAGACAGAGCTTTAATAATAATTGATTTTCCTGTTCTTTTTTTTAAATCTCAGTGTTTTGATTGCCATTTGTAGCCACCAAGGACAATCAGAAAGAAAGATCTTGTGATGGTAAGATGAGCCAAATGCAGCCAATTCACGATGCATGGTTTCTTCCTTGTCCTTGCTCGAACCAAATTATAAGGCATCACTCAGAATTTACATTAAACTTTTCCTTGGGAAGTGAATCTTTACCTATTTTGTATTGGCTGCTAACTGGACTGATTTCCGCATTGTCATTCTGCATTTAACAACACCACTGACAGGCTAGCTCTTCAACAATAAAGATCACTGGTTTACGGGGGTCAGACCACTTAAACCTAACTTTTGTATTGCTTGAAGTCAACTTCTGGAAGGTGTGACGTTTGACAGCTTAATTGACAATATAGCTGCATAATTATAGAAATTATCATCCATATAAGAAATGATTCAAAAGACTGATGAATTGGTCCAATAAACAGATGGTGTTGCTTTGGGAATAGAAGGTGAGATGGATGCTGAAGTAATCACAGGATTAATGAACATGGTGTGAATCAGTTAATGATAGCCAGAGGTTAGTGACACATGCCAAGCCCTGAGGACCTGCATGGACTTGAATTTCAATCTTCCCATGCAAATACTCAGTCAGTGAATGGATCTTCAACACCACCATGAGCCTCAGATCCTGCTCAGCTCACCACACACCCATCATTCATTTATCAACAATTGCTATTGATCATGCATTCATGTGCTCTAAAGTTCTCTCACGCACTTAGCATTGCAGCAAGCTTGACGTTCCCAACTTATGGTTTTCACAAACCATCAGCTATTTACCCATGGCAACCACGTCAATCATTACTACACTTCGTTCTTGCAGGACAAGATGGCGTATGGCCAAGAAAGCTGATGACAGGTGCCCCTGCATTCTGTAAGCACTATGACCGGAATAATGAGTGTTGCACCTGAGCAGACCAGCAGGGGGCGAAACATTTGGAGGCGGTGGTTTCTTTGTGTATAATTGTCCTTCATCTTCTTTCCTCCTTAATCACAATCTCTTCTAACTTACAAGCTGCAGATGGTGTAAGCACCCAGCTCTTACATCTTCCACCATTCTTCTCACCACAAATCTAAAGCAGAATTCGGTCAGGCTATAGACAAAAAGCAAGAAAAGATATCATTTGATTCAACGGCTGCGGCCATCAGTGTCATTCATTTTCAGCCACTTAAAGGATAGGGGAGCTCTTGGCAATGAGCAATAGGGCATGAGTGACATGCAGGCAGGGTAGGGTGCAGGAATGGCACCTATTCCAGTGTAGAGGACAATAGGGACCACCAGTTCTGTTGCAGAAGCCTTTGATGAGAAGGCTGTAGAAGGTGGCAATTGCTATGCACAGCTAGATGTTTACTTTATTGGAAAATTTGCCATTCTGTGTCAGGGACTATGGAGCCGTCTGGCATCAACTTACCAAAGAGATATGCACACAGCATTGAATACATGCTCTTGAGTCCAAAACTATTCAGGATCCAGTCGCGATGCCACATCTGTTGACTGATTTTCCGCCGTGTTTGTTTGCAAATACCTCTATTTAACATCTATATACTTAAACTCTCGTTTGTTTGTTTGTTTATTTGTTTGTTCCTGAACTACAGCCAAAATGGTACACGTTAGCATGACAATTTTAGGCCCACCTTACTCACGGTCATCGCTTTGGTGCTAATGGAAGAACTTTCATTGAAATCGGTTTTATATTTTTTAAGTTATTCACATTTTAAAGTTTAAATCTATCTCCTAGGGAGGGAGGAGGGAGGGAGGGAGGGAGGAGTGGAGGGAGGGGGGAGGGAGGGAGGGGGATGAGGGAGGATAAGGGGGGTTGAGGGGGATGGAGTGAGGAGAGGGGAAGGGGGAGGGTAGTTGGGGGGGTGGGGGGGAGGGGGAGAGGAGAGGGAGAGGGGGGAGGGATGGGGGCAGTGAAGGGGGAGAGAAGAGGGGGGAGTGGGGGGGGAGGAGGGGTGGGAAGGAGAGAATGCTGCACCAATGCAGGAGAGGTTCGGGCTCAACGGGTCCACTTGGTCCAGTTTTCCACAAAAATAGCACATCTGCCAGTAAGGTAATTGACTTAAATCTCTGGAATCATGATTGATCCCATGAATTCCAAGCTCGATTTGAAAATGCTACCACCAATACTTGCAAGCTACGTCTCTATCATTTTAGGAGTCGGAAGCCTCAATAGACAAAGTGAGAGATGAGAAAGTGCTGAGATGAGAAAGTGGATGGATCTGGAATCTTCCACAAACAAACTAAGGCAAGCCAACAAAAGCAGGACACTGGACCTGGACCCAGCTATGCAAAGTGGGTAAAGCAGAAGGAAAAAAGCTGTTCGATCAAATAAGGGTAACCAAGCCATCCAAGCAAGACACAAATTGATGGAGTAACTCAGCGGGTCAGGCAGCATCTCTGGAGAAAAGGAATAGGTAATGTTTCGGGTCGAGTCCCTTCTTCAGAATAAACCAGCATCTCCTTCTTTCATGCCATCCAAGCCAGAACACATTGTCAATGATATCTACCAGTTGCTCAAAATGATCTCACTACTTTTATCAAAATATTAGACTCAATACGTTTAGGTTCAATATTCCTGCTGGATAACAGGGAATGCGAAGATGCTGGCAGGAGCTGGGAGTGGAGGTGCAGTGGTGCAAACAGAACAGTCAATGCATTAAAAGCCTTTGCCTCTCCAAACAGCTGACCTTTCTGTCATCTCAAGTGGTTGCAATAGATCCTCTGGCACTCTTCACCAAAGTTCAGATGGATTATTTTGTGTCCTCGTCAACATTTATCACATAACCAGCATCATAAGAACAAATGATTTAACTATTGATCTCATTGTAGTTGATGGGACAAGCTGAATTCAAACTTATTTCAATGGTTCCCATTACAGCATTATCGGGAAACTCATCATTCTACTTTTAACTCTCACCACTTTATTCGAATGTAAAACGCTGAAATAATTTTCAGATTAAATTCGAGATTAATGCAGCAGTTAATGAAATGTCCTCAAAGAACAAAAGTAGATATTTAGATAGGTTCTGAATGGACTACAGGGAGATTCTTTTTAAATGAACGGTAACTTTCATTTTTGCTCGTGTATGTAACTGATATGATTATTTCAAATGTCACTGCTCTATTTATAAAAATGAAATACTCTTCTCTCATAGAATACCACATTTGAGAGTGGAGATTGCTTGGTGTATTAATCAGCACCCCCACTGTTTCATGCTAAATGGCTGCAGACACTGGAGCCTAATGAAGTGGCTCATTGTGGGAAATTATCAGAGCCATGCCATGATTTTCATAATTACATCATTACATTCTGATTAGTTCCTCTCTTTTATAGCATTTGCTTGAAGAATTTGGTTTGCGATAAATTTGAACTATGTGCATCTTCAGCCTGTTTTCATAAATTGCGGGGAGGCCATTTTGCACGAGGTTAACGTCTTCTTTGCGTAAATGAGCGAGCAAAACGAAAACACTGAGAAACACTGAGAAAGAGTGAGGAGAAAATGAGAAACGCAGAAATGAAAAATGGACAGAAGAGGGGGGTGGGGGGAGAGAGTAAATAGGTAATTTAACGATGTTACACATCAAGTGGGGACATTGCCCATTAGTTGCATGCATCAACAACTTGGCTATTCATTGTGCGACTGAAATCAAGACTGCGGTGCGGTGGAGAGACAGGATAAACATGCACAAGAAGCACAAATAATATTAAAAACATGAGCATAATTGTCTCCATTCTGACAAGTTCTTAAACTGAGCTGCGTCCTCTTTTTTCATTATTTTTCCCTTTCTCCCCCTCCCTCATCCAAACACACCCACCAGAAGAAACCATTTGCAGACTTCTCTTTAAGTGGTTATTAACGGTAATTATACTGATCCATTTTCCAAACGTTTATTGCACCATTGATGTCAAAATTGAGCTTTAAACAGAACAAGTAGTACATTAATTATTTTAAAGGTGACAGCACGTCTGATTAGATGAGATAAATCCTTCCAAGGCATCAGGTCAGGCTTTGTCAACATTAACATTAACATTAGCCAAGCGAGGCTGGTCCAAGCAAAAGACAGCTGCCTGGCCAAACTAATCCAAACCATGCCAGACCCACAGAGAGATCAGGCATCCAGTTCCTGAAAGATAGAAAGACAGCCAACCATGGCCAATAAAAGCAGAAGACCAGAGCAGGCCACTCAAACAAATGTAGCAAACCAGACAAAAAAAATGTCAGGCAAGTGTAATAAAGACACCAGGCTAAATGTAGCCAACATTTGTGAAAAAGCACAAGGTTAGCCAAAGTAACAAGTTAGTACAAGGTGTCAAAGGGAGAACACAGCAGAGCAAATACAGACCCTGTTCCAGGAGAACAAACAAGGCTCACGTGCCAGCCCAATAATGTTTGACAATCTGCAAGATTAACTGAGATAGCCAATATATCAGTTCCACAATGATAGGCTGCATGCCAGCAAAGATATTGTCCATGTTAGCCTACAATAAAAGCCAAACTGCTATGCCAAAAATGAGAGCCTACATGCCAACCAGCAATCAAAGCCAATTGCCATGCCAACAATGATAGCCTGCAGGTAAAACAAACAATAGTATCCTGCAGACAAAATGTGTAAGAAGCAACTGCAGATGCTGGTTTAAACCGAAGATAGACACAAAAAACTGGAGTAACTCAGGGGGACAGGCAGCATCTCTGGATAGAAAGGAATGGGTGACGTTTCGGGTCGAGACCCTTCTTCAGACATCTGAAGTCTGAAGAAGGGTCTCGCCCCGAAACTTCACCCATTCCTTCTTTCCAGAGATGCTGTCTGTATTGCTAAATTACTCCAGCTTTTTGTGTTTATCAATGGTATCCAGCAGATAGACAGAAAAAGCTGGAGTAACTCAACAGGACAGGCAGAATCTCTGGAGAGAAGGAATGGGTGACATCTCAGGTCGACTCAAAATGTCACCCATTCGTTCTCTCCAGAGATGCTGCCCGTCCTGTTGAGTTACTCCAGTTTTTTGTGTTTAAACCTGCATCTGCTGTTCCTTCCTACACAATGGTATCCAGCTCAATTGATGCCCAGTTTTCCAAACCAACACAGAACACAGCGAGGCTTCATGCCAGGCTAAACCAACAAGGCCCTGGAATGGCCTATTCCCACTCATTGTTTAGCATGGGAATAGTTGCCATATAAGAAGTTACTCTTTGTTTCCTGATTCGTGGAATATGCCAGGAATAAAGGCTAACAAGTTCAAAATTTTTCATTCCATTTCAGGGGTTTGCAGCAGATTTGCCAGAATGCCACCCAGACCGTTCTCAGGATACATTTATTTTTCCTTGAGGACCCTTTACAACTTAATTTATAAAGAGGCATTGAGCCCTTCCTCTTCACAGAATAGAGTACACTGCTTCATGTAGAAAAAGGTGTGAGTGTGTGTGTGTTCCTTGAAATTATAGTTAAATGTCATCCTTATAAACATTGTTATTATAACCTTTTGTTTCGTTGAGTTCCTTCCTTCATTTTGAACTTACATTGTAATTAACTACTTCATCGTTAAACAGAATGGAGGCACAAATGAAAAATTATGGAGATTTGCACAAAGACTTGCTTGATGAATATATCAGTCAAGCTGTTACTGGATACCTCACACCTACAAGATTTGGTGAAGTGCGCTGAATTAGCTAATCTTGGTAAAGGAAAACAGATATACACAGATTTAAGTCAAAACAAATCAATCTTATCTGCAATGGTTACCATGGTGAAATATCTTGTCAAAGGCGAACTGCCAAGATTCATGTGTAAGGAATGTATACCAAGGTGAAGTCCCAAATTGTAGTTACTCTGCTTGAAATTGTGAAAAAAAAAGAGAAAACAAAGAAAATCGGGTGGTTGTGAGTCCCTGAGGGAATCAGGTAGTAGGAATGGAAGTAACGTTTTCTCTACTTTTCCAGTAAAAATAACATGTTTACTGTCCCATATACTGAGTTTAGTGCCAGGTCTGAGGTCTTGATCTTCAAATACCCTTTTCCACAATTGACCAAAACTCCTGCTGGTGAATTGAGGGCAGTGTTGCATCTCATCCCTGATGTTTATCTTCACCAAGAGGCAATTCCTGAGATATAGGAACCTTTTCCAGGGTCTTGTGATACATCTATATTGTTGGAGACAATGTGAGGGTTATTATGTACAGTAGGGTTATTAACTTTGGTCATTCAGATTTTGAGTTGCTTCAGTGAATGAGTTAACGAACTTGCATCCCTGCAAGCAAAATGCCAAGCATTCAGCAGCTTGTTTACAGAGGTTGGGTTAACTTGATTCTGGAGGATAATCGCTGCATGCCGACGACTTCCCCATTAGTGCTAAAGATTAGCTCCACTCCCACAGGAAGTACAATGGAAGTGAGGTGAAGTTGAAGAAATTAACAGATATTTATTGGTGCTGCTCCCAACATTATTTCTTGGAGTTGTTGGACTGTGAAGATCATGTCCATTATATTTCTTCGTGGACAAAGTCCATGCTGTGATGCAGAGAATGTATAGGAAGGAACTGCAGATGCTGGTTTAAACCGCTGGCTTGGACACAAAAGCAGTCTGAAGAAGAGTCTCAACCCAAAATGTCACCTATTCCTTTTCTCCAGAGATGCTGTCTGGCCCACTGAGTTATTCCGGCTTTTTGTGTCTATCTTCTGTGATGTAAAGATCAGCATTCAGCCTCTGGAAGCAGGCAGTTGATTCAAACCCCGACGATGACTTTCAATTAACTGTGGTAACTGTTGGACTTGTCCCCTTAAAGCTCAGCACAATAACAGCATCTCTGATGTTCTCTCTGTATCATTCCTCTGTACCCTGAAGAGAGAGATGATATTGTGGATTAATGACTGAAACTGCGCGAATGAGTTGTAACATTTAGATGCTGTCTGTTCCCCAAGACCTTGTTATTTTTTTGTTCAGATGTAGCCTTCTTAACTACTTCTCGGTAAGGAGTGACAGCAAAGCTGGTTGTTGTGGAATGGAGTTCAGACTTCTCAGAGTGACAGATGTGCAGTCTTTAATGTGTCTTTTCCAATGGCTTGTTATCTCTTATGAGTCAAACTCCAGTGGGATGCAGCTTTGAGTGTATGACTTTATACATGACTATATGACTTTAGACTTCAGAGATACAGTGCGGAAACAGGCCCTTTGACCCATTGAGTTCGTGCTGACCAATGATCACGCCACACATCAACACTATCCTACACACTAGGGACAATTTAGAATATTGCCAAAGCCAATTAACCTACAAACCAGCATGTCTTTGGTGTTTGGAGGAAACTGGAGCACCCAGTGAAAACCCACGCAGTCACAGAGAGAATGTACAAACTCCATGCAGACGGCACCCGTAGTCAGGATCGTACCCAGGTCTCTGGCACTCCAAAGCAGCAACTCTACCGCTACGCCACTGTGCCATCACTTCTGCAGCATTCAAGAATCTGCACGTCATGGGTGTCAATGAAATACTGAACCACCTGCTCTCTCTCTCTTGCCATCATCTGTTCTTTGGGTCATGTGTTTTTTGGTGGACCTCTCCCTATAGGTGCCTGTTGAGAGGCACCTTCAGGAATGTTGCAACTTGCAATCTTGGAAAGCCTTAAGTTTGCAGCTCATTAGCTTCTCAATCTCCTCATCATTCTCATCAAATCAGTAATCAGTCCTGGGCTTTCAAGATAGAGATGCCACCTATGGCAGACTTCAAGTGCGCAGAAAGGAACTGCAGATACCGGTTTATATTAGTATCAAAGTGCTGGAGCACCACAGCGGGCCAGGCAGCACCTCTGGAGAAAAAGGATGGGTGAGGTTTCAGGTTGGGGTTGGGCCCCTCTTCAGACTGTTTTGAAGCAGTTTCAGACAGAAGAATGGTCCAGACCTGACACAACACCCATCCTTTTTTTCCAGAGATACTGCTTGACCCACTGCTTTACTCCAGCACTTTGTGCCTATCCATGGCAGACGTCAAGTTAGCCAATAAGCAATAGATACATGCATCATCTCAGAGCTGGGCAATAATGGGTGATCCATACCCAGAGAAGAGCTGGCTTGGTGGGGGCCTTGGGAACCTTGACATTGATCGTCTTTTGAGAACTATTTTGACTCTGTCAATGTTTTGTGGAAAGCTGATGGAAGTAGCAGAACAGATCAGGCAACAGTCAGTCCAGTAGCCATTACCATTTGTCATGCTGTGGGTGATGCAACTACTTGGCTTTAGTATTGGTTTTGGTTTATTATCGTTACGTGTACTGAGAAATAGTGAAAAACTGTGTTGCATGATATCCAGGTAAATCATACCATTTATGAGTAAATTAGATGGTGCAAAAGAGAAAATAAACAGTGCAAAATATAGTGTCACAGCTATAGTGAATGTGCAGATTAGAAAAATGTGCAAACACTGCAGCGAGGTAGATAGGAAGATTGGGAATGCATTCTTAGCATGTAGGAGGACTGTTCATGAGTCTGATAACAGTAACGAAGAAGCTGTTCTTCAATCTGGCCAAACATGCTTTCAATTTTCTGCCAAATGGGATAGGAGAGATGAAAAATGAATGGGCTGGGAGTGGTCCTGGATTGTATTGACTGTTTTCCAGATGCAGCCGATGGGGGTGGAGGGGTTTGATGCATTTGCACGATGAACTGGGCTGCAATTTTGTGCAAATTTCTTGGCATCTGGGCAAAGATGCATCCGGTAAAAATTGGCAAAAGCCATTGGAGAATAACAGTGGCGGCTCCAACTCATTCCATTTATATTTCTCAGCCCCAAAATGTCCAGCAAGATGAAAGAATGAAAATTTCTTATGTTTACAATCCTCCTCTCATACCATTTGGTCCAGTTCTGCTGCATAACAGAATCCCCTGTAACTGGAGTAATTTTGAAATATTTAAAGTCTGAAAAACATTAAGAGCTGAATGTCCACCCTACATGCCAACATCATTATGAAAATTTAATGTTAGATGCTACAATAAGTCAGTCTTATGGATGTATATTTTTTGGCAGAAGTTCTATTTTTATGTGTGCCTTGGCCTATATGGCCGTCTGTTAAAATGTTTATAATTGCCTTCTGCAAGTGTCAACTATTAGGCCATTGGGTAATATGGTAAAAAAAAATCTCAAGCCAAGCTAACAATGCCCTGCAGTTATTAAACTTGCCTTCATGCTGGAATGTCGGAGAAGGTATCAACTCAGTCAAGACAAAAGAGACTACAAATGGCCGAATCTAGAACAAGAAAAATAGAACATTGGAAGAACTTAGCAGATCAAGCAGTATACTTAAAGGTAAAAAATGTAAGTTGGTGATTCGAGTAGACAATGCAGAGTCTTGGCCCGAAACATCAATTTACACCTTTTGCCTCTACAGATGCTGTTTGACCCACTGATTTGTTACGTGTTCTGTTTTTCTCTCCTTGGACAACCACCTGTTAAGCTTATTTATTCACAAAATGCTGGAGTAACTCAGCAGGTCAGGCAGCATCTCGGGAGAGAAGGAATGGGTGATGTTTCGGGTCGAGACCCTTCTTCACCTGTTAAGCTGAATGCACTGCTCTTTGGGAGATTATGCCGCATTAAGAAAGTTTCCATTCATTCACTTTGAATCTGACCATTGGAGATGAAATATTCCTGAGATGCAATACTACAGGCCACTTCGCTGGTCAATGGTCTCTTGGAATAGTCGTTACTCTTTATTTAAAAGTTACGTTGCACTCGACCTTCCCACGGCCAGTGATGGCTCCACCGACAGACTCTTATCTAGACTAAGTGCTGACCACAAATGTTCAATTCAGAAATTGAAACACAAGGAACTACAGTTGCTAGAATTTTAAATAGAACACAAAGCACTGGAGTAGCTCGGCAGCTCATGCAGCATCACTGAAGGGAATGGACAGGAGGTGTTTCGGGTTTGGACCCTTCTTCAGACTCAAGATTTCAGTCTGAAGAAAAGTGTCGATCTAAAACATCACCTCTGCATTCCCTCCAGAGATACTGCCTGGCCCACTGAGCTACACCAGCACTGTGTTTTAATTTAGAAAGCCTGTGCATGTCAAAAGTGAAAAATAATCCAATGAACCAATAATGGCCTAAACAACAGCCCATAAATTGCGGCACAGTGGCACAGCAGTGGAGTTGCTGCCTCACAGCACCAGAGACCCAGATTCAATTCTGGCTACAGGTGCTATCTGTATGGAGTTTGTACGGTCCCCCTCTGACCACGTGGGTTTTCTCCGGGGGCTCCGGTCCTCCCACACTCCAATGACGTACAGGTTTGTAGGTTAATTGGATTCTGTAAATTGTCCCTGGTGTGTAGGATAGTGCTAGTGTACGGGGTGATCGCTGGTCGGCACAGACTTGGTGGGCCGAAGGGCCTATTTCTGCAGTGTATCTCTGAAGTCTAAATGAATCCAAAGCAATGAAGGTTGGGTGAGAAAATGGATTTGGGGCAGAAGATAAGCCACAATGTAACTAAGTGACAGGGCTAGCTCAGGGGGCAAATGGCCTTCCCATGCTTCCATTTCATGTGATCTAATCATACCAGAACTGAACCCTGAACCCGGGTGGTTCAGATGGAAAAGTAATACTTTATCCATTGCATCACACATCTCCCATGGGATTCTCCCTCACAAGGAGTGATAACAGTAAACCTCCATCTGCACAGCCTATGCCACATAAACATTTCATAAGAAAGACTATGCAATTAAGCGGTGCAGACCAGTTAAAGAAGTATTAGAAAATTTTAGATATAGTTCATAGTGATCTTCACGAGGCTTAAAGAAATTATTATCTTACATAGTTCAATACTGTTTTGTTTTTTTTCCTTTGTTCTAAATGTCAAGTAAGATAGCTTTAGTTCCTCCATCTGTTTTTTTTTGCTTCAGCATAAATGTTCACCCTAATCCTTTTGTGTATGTGAGGGTGTCTCTGATCTCTGGAACTTTACTTGAGATGTATTACAGCAATGTTTAACACTACTGAGGCTGTAGCTGATATTCTCGCAAAGACAGACAGCCGACCATAATATACCATGTGTTTCCAAGCATTAGATGAAGGAAGTTGAAATATGCAACCCAAATAATGACCTCTTTTGTCATGTCCAACTCAGTAAAATGAGTGTAAGCCATTGAAAATATATAATTTACCTTGTGATCTTATTTACCTTGTGTATCTTGTCTGTAATTCTCATGCTTTAAGGTGGGAATGTATGATTAATTGACTATAAGAAGATAAGGGGTGATCTTCTGGAGGGGTGTAAGATCGCAAGGGGAATTGACAGGGTAAATACACAGTGTGCTCAACCCAGGGGACATGGGTTTAAGATGAGAGGAGAAAGATTTAGTAGAAACCCAAGATCACCTTTTTCACACAGAGGGTGGTGGGATCATGGAATGAGCTGCCAGAGGAGGTACAGGGTAGTTGAGACTGGTACGATGGCGATATTTAAAAGACATTTGGACAGGTACATGAATAGGAAACATTTTGAGGGACATACACAGGTGGGATTAGTGTAGATGAGGCATCTTGGTTGGCATGGGCGTTGGGTCAAAGGGCTTGTTTCCACATTTCCATGCTCTGTGACTCTATTTCTCTAATTCTTTTGTGTACTAATATAAATCCTGGAAAAAAGTCCTAAAATTCAGATTGTTAAATGTACTACTAGGTTAATTCCCGGAATGGCGGGACTGTCATATGTTGAAAGACTGGAGCGACTAAGCTTGTATACACTGGAATTTAGAAGGATGAGAGGGGATCTTATCGAAACGTATAAGATTATTAAGGGGTTGGACACGTTAGAGGCAGGAAACATGTTCCCAATGTTGGGGGAGTCCAGAACCAGGGGCCACAGTTTAAGAATAAGGGGTAGGCCATTTAGAACGGAGATGAGGAAAACTTTTTCAGTCAGAGAGTTGTGAATCTGTGGAATTCTCTGCCTCAGAAGGCAGTGGAGGCCAATTCTCTGAATGCATTCAAGAGAGAGCTAGATAGAGCTCTTAAGAATAGCAGAGTCAGGGGATATGGGGAGAAGGCAGGAATGGGGTACTGATTGAGAATGATCAGCCATGATCACATTGAATGGCGGTGCTGGCTCGAAGGGCCGAATGGCCAACTCCTGCACCTATTGTCTATTGTCTATTGTGAATGAAGTATGAATGAGAAATCAGTAAAAGCTAAACCCAGGGTGGAGATAGTGACAGATAGAACTAGTGTAGGGATGATCACTGGTCGGACTCAAGTGAGCCGATGGGCCTGGTTCCATAGGGCAGCACAATGGTGCAGTGGTAGAATTGTTGCCTTAGAGTGCCAGAGACGTAGGTTCAATTCTGACTACAGGTACTGTCTGTTTGGAGTTTGTACGTTCTCTCTGTGACTGCTTGGGTTTTCTCCAGGTGCCTCCCACGTTCCAAAGACATGCAGGTTCATAGGTAAATTGGCTTCTATAAATTGTCCCCAGTGTGTAGGGTAAAACTATTGTATGGATGATCGCCGATCGACGCAGACTTGATGGGCCGAAGGGTCTGTTTCCATGCTGTATCTCCAAACTAAACTAAACTAAACACAAACAATAACACGTGGAGAGACTAGGAAATACTGGTCTAAAGGTAGACAGAGATGGAGATGCAGATAGGCAGTCAACAAAGATATGGAAGAGCACTGGCTTGTGTTGTGTGAGCCTGGTTATAACACTTCTAGAAATAGTCATACGCTCCAAGATCAACTGCAAGATTCTGTTGCTATGTGACACAGCACACACAAGATGTAAGCAGATTCCACCACACCTTCAGGCTTGATGGGGAAATTCTTTGGCAGGCCATTCAATGTTGATAAAAAAATGTGAGAATCAAAGAGTTTAGTTCCTGAGGGAGACCTAATCTCTGTCTTCTTGGCAGAGCCCTTCAGGCAGCTGTTCTCTAGAATGTTGTCCATGTATGATGTACATGCACTATGTTTGTACATATACATTGAATATATAAAATGATATTCATGTGCAGGCAGGAACTGCAGATGCTGGTTTACACTGAAGATAGACATAAAATGCTGGAATAACAGCGGGTCAGGCAATAACTAGCGAAAAGGAATAGGTGAAGGTTCGGGTCGACACCCTTCTTCAGACCGAGAGTCAGGGGAGAGGGAAATTAGAGGTATGAAAAGGTACAGAACAAATCAGAGGAAGCACCGATGGCTCAGGAAAGGTGAAGCCCACAATGGTCCATTGTTGGCTGTGGAAGAGGTGATAACGAAGGGATACGTCACGTCACGTGTGCCCGGTGCGGCTCGGCCGCGGGGCTTTCCATCGCCCGCGGGGCCTTCCATCGCCCGGTGCGGCTCGGCCACTGGACTTAACAGTGCCCGGTGCAGCTCGGCCGCGGGGCCTTCCATCTCCCGGCGCGGCTCGGCCGCGGGACTTTACATCGCTGGTGCGGCTCGGCCGCGGGACCTAACATCGTCCGGCGCGGCTCAGCCGCAGGACCTAACATCGCCCGGCGCGGCTCGGCCGCGGGACTTAGCAGCGCACGGTACGGCCGCGGGCCCTTCCATCGCCCGGCTCGGCCACGGGACGTTTCAGCGCCCGGTGCGGCTCGGCCGCGGGGACTCCCATCCCCTTGCGGGGACTGTGCGGGTCGGTCGGGGACGAGCTGTCTGTCCGTGGGCGTGGGGAAGAGAGTGGAAGTTTTGTTGCCTCCATCACAGTGAAGGGGTGTTTGGAGTCACTGTGATGGACGTTTGTGCTGGGGTCATGTGTCTTGTGCTCTTTTTTTTTGTGTGACTGCTATGTAATTTCGTTCGGTACCTTGGTACCGAATGACAAATAAAGCTCTGTATTCTGTATTCTGTATTCTGATACAAACAGTGAAATTAGTAGGAAGACAGTGACATTAGCCGGATGAATACTTTGAATGATATACTGCACAGCCTTCACAGAAATGAGTAAAAAAGATGAAGTCTTGGCCAATACAATGACTGATTTTATGTGCATTGGGCTAAGCAAACGCCTATTGGTTTCAGCAGCTTAGAGATGTGAGAGAAGTCAATGGAGTTAAATATACAAGTGGGAGGATGTGGCCAGTGAACTGAATAGGAACTGGTAAGGTATGAAAGTTTTTCATATTCTTTGCGATATTAATGGCTTTGCTGGGAATTATATCAGAAGGAGAAGATAAAATGATTGTTAAGACTCAAGTTAGTTAAATTGGAAACCTTGAAGTATTCGATTGGGTGGATTTGTCTTGAAGTGACTGAATACATGGTGACTGTGCGATTCTGCCTGTAGAAAATGATGTTAAATGGGAGCAGAGAAATTATGTTATTTTAACTAAAATGGATTCTAAGAAAAATTACAAAATGAATAAAATGTTCAATGCCATGAAAGGCAATGAAAGCAGAAAATTAGTGCAAAAGTTATATGATCATGTCGATTCAGAAATTACGAACTGCAAAATTGGAAATATGAGTTCAAAGTCACGTAATATGATCAGCAAGTAATTTATTGCATTGGAGGACCAGTCTCTTTTTGCTGTGGCCCTTTTTGCTAAAGGGATGAGGGGGTATGGAGAGAAGGCAGGTACAGGCTACTGAGCTGAATGATCAGTCATGATCATATTGAATGGCGGTGCAGGCTCGAAAGGCCGAATGGCCTACTCCTGCACCTATTTTCTATGTTTCTATGTTTCTATGTCTCAACACTGACACGATTTTAGACTAAGTCCTATGCGACAAATTTGTCTCTGTCGTCATCTTTACGTTAAATGAATTGAGTCAACAATCACGAAACACAGAGAATCCCTTATTTGATCTTGTGCATGAATTCGTGACATCTGTACAAATGGAACACTGATAAAATGTACTGATAAAATGCACAAGTAAGATGGCAGTTTACATGTTGTCAAACAATAACGAGACCTACAGTTCTAAACCAGGATCTGGATCATGTGAATCAGACCAATGCAAATGCTACAGTTAACATAATGGCAGCAAACTATGCCAGACCTTCAATTCAAAACATCACAGTGTTTTAACAGTCAGAAGAAAGGCCACAAAAGGTGAGTTTGCATCAAAAGCCAAGTCAGTTAATAAAGCAACCTCAGTTATGCAAAGTTTTCACAGCAAAAAAAAACCACATACAGAGGAAGTCTGTATGGAAACCAATAAGAAAAATGATTGATTTGGCTTATGTAACACTTATACCAGCAGGAGGAATGGCAAAAAAGAACAGCTATTTAACTATACTATTTAACGTATAGTTAAATGGTAGGTTTATTGGCATGGATATTAATATGGCAGCAGATTATTTATTCACATTATAGATACGGGCAGATATTTAAGACAATTTTGCAAAATAACGGAAAAAGAATACATTTAACACGAAAACATATTGAGGCAAAGTAATGAAAACATTAGACCAGGTGATGTGCTTTGCAAATTACCATAGCCAGTAAATATAGATCCCAATGGTTATAGTTAATTATACTAATCAATAATGATGGCCAAAGATTGACTCTATAAACTAAAGCCAGTTTGAACTTTGGTTTGCACCTTTAGTTTGAACATACTTTTGGGAAATCATACAAAAATATTCCAAGCTCAGTACAAAACAAATATACAATAAACTTTGCGTAGAAAGGAACTGCAGTTGCTGGTTTAAACCAAAGATAGACACAAAAAGCTGCAGTAACTGAACGGGACAGGCAGTATCTCTGGACAGAAGGAACGCGTGACATTTTGGGTCGAGACCCTTCTTCAGTCTGGTTAGGGATAAGGGAAATGAAAGTTATAGGCGATGATGAAGAGAGATAAAGGACAATGAATCTTCTTCTTCTTGAGTATGGTGTGCACAGCCTAAAGTTGTAGGTCAAAGGACAATGTGAAAGATATGCAAAAAGATTGCTTTACTCTTGAACACAACTACCTTATAATATGAAATCAACACAGAAAGTCTTTCGGGTTAAAATGGGCAAAATATAATCAGGTACGGATCATTGCTTACACTAGCAAGATGACTAATATTCACAAGTACTACAGAAGAAAATCTTCAAACCTTGGATCATTCAGTTACCCACATGAACAGTCGTGTGATGCTTAAAAGATGGAACTATGAATTTGTACAGAACCAAGATGTTTATCTGTGGCTAAATGTGGATGCAAATTGATTATACCCAGTCAAAGCAGAAGTAGATGCAATTGTGAAGGTAAGGAAAATTGATAACGTTTCACAATTTAGATCATGCCGATATAGAGCTATGCTACATTTTTGACAGATCTAGCAACAATACTGACACCATTATATCATTTACTGAAGAGAGATGAAAAATGGAATTGGGGCAAAGAACATCAGGCAGCATATGACTTATGGAAGAAGAGTCTCGGTACTGAACCTTTGTTGGTTTCTCTACAATCCAACTGAAATGTTAAAACATACCTGTGAAGCTTCAGAATATGAAGTTGTAGCTACAATCATACAATAAACAGTGATTAAAAAAAAAAATTACCACACAAAACTTGATAACAGGTGAGTAAAAGTATTCTTAAATAGGTAAAGGCATCAGCAACTGTCTATTGAGTGAAAATGTTACAGCAGTTCTTTCTGGGGCTACCATTTTCCATTGGTCACTGTTCATAGACTTTTATTAGCAATTGTGGTCCAAATTTAACAGTAGCAATTAGCAAACCAAGAATGTAAAGATGATTTATTCTCTTATCACAAGATGACATCACAATTGAACATATCAAATGCAGTTGCAGATATGGTGTTAAAGATATAAGATAAGAATTCAGATATATGGGTCCAGAAATGGAAAGAGGCAAGAAGACATCAAATAATATTATTAGAAAATGAGAATATGAAGGAAATTCTAAATGTGTGGAATAACTCAGATATGTCTAACTGCAGGCATGCGACTATACTTTAACGAATGATATTAATGGCTAATAGAACAAGATTGCGTGAATATTGCGTGAAATGGGAACCACAGTTGTCATATTGAGAAGAAAAGATTTATAAAAGAACTTCAGACTGAACATTCCATGAAGGCAATAGCCATGAATTTTGTGGTTTGGCTAAGAATATAGAAATATCTCAAAGAGTAGGTGGATAAATAATAATAATAATAATAATGCATTACATTTATATAGCGCTTTTCATATACTCAAAGACGCTTTACAGGGATTTAGAGAACATAGGGAAGTGAATAAATAGATAAATAAGTAAACGAACAGAGAAAGGAGACAGAAGGTGAGGTGGCCTTCAGTGGTTGAAGGCAGTACTGAACAGGTGAGACAGGTAATACAGGTAATACAGGTGATCCCTGCATTATAGAGGGGGGTGCGCTCATAGTGAACTGTCTTATTGCAAGTTTTCATGAGATGAAACCTTCTTTCCTATTGAATCTCATCTAATAAGTGAAAATGCAATCCAGTAGGATATATTTCTCTCACCATTAAATGATAGTCCCACAGCCACTGGTTCGCAGTATGGGGGGCAATGACAAATGCCTTGTCATTTTCAAAAGCAAATCTCTTAAGCGGACAGTGACTAGGATTGGCGACACAAACGACTGCAGATGATGCAATTTGGAGCCAAACAAACTGAAGACTGGAAGACGATAACAGTAGGCATATCAAATATATACAAGAGTGTTTGATGATATAACTCAAAAAACAGTCGATTTATCAATTATAAACAAGATAGTTGAATTATATAACCCGCAATTGTCATAATATATACATGTGATAGTTTATAGATATAAAGCACCACACAATGAGCCCACCACACAAAAACAAATATTTTCTGCACTCATGAATAAATGTGAATGGCATAAATATTAAATTAGAGAAATGTTGTTGTTTCTTTTACATTTTGTGTTTATTTGTTTCATTTTTTCCCCCCGTAAATTCTGCGAGAGCAAATGTTTTATTCTGCGTTTCAGATTTTTGGGGTTAGTGACTTGTGAATTCCTTAAGGATGAACTATATCCTGAGCTGACGCAACACGGGGTCACTGGTACTCCATCTGTCAGGATTGCAGAGCCAGACCGGTGAAAAACATTCCCATTGAGATGGAAAAGGCAGAGGGCTTTCAAAAGAGTAGTTCGAGAAGCAGTTTAATAACTTCTTAGCACTCATAAATAATCACTCGAAGTGGATTAAGGTGAAACAGTCCAGATCCCGTTCCACAAAAGAGTGTACTATTGAAGAACTGAATCCATTTTCCCATATGATGGCAGGCAGAAGTGTTAGTCTCCGATGACTGTCCTCGGTTTCATTCATTTCTATATGGCCACTTCATAAAACTAAACGATCATTTCTACATAGTTAGTTTCTTATGTCATCGTGTTCTCCATTGTCAAATAGTATTAAGAATCACTGAAGAGATAAGTATTGCGAGGGTGTTCAAGTTTAACAATGAGATATCAATTAGCAGGCTCATCGCTATACCAGTGATTGGTGCTCAATTTCACAGCAGGCGGTATTTCTTCTGAATGTGTAGAAAACTGTATTGAAAATGGTTCAACCAAATCTCGAGGGGAGAGTGGAAGGGAAGCAGCTGTGGCAGAAACAAAGTTATGAATTAAGTCACGAGATAAAGAGTTCCAACAATGTGATAGTATTTGTGTATCAACACCCCCTAACAAATGACAGCTAACAAAATGTCCTTGCAGAGGATCAAAGAGAATCAGAAAATGACTGATTGGGTTAAATCTGTACATGATGTTGAAATATGAATCAGGCTTCAAAAGTAAAAAAGCAGAGTTGTGTGTGTGGGTACCTGTTGTGTATAGAGATGATGTAATCACACATGTGCTGAAGAAGTAAGATGCGCATGGTCATGTAGTTCAGTGTGTCTCTCAATGTTTCTGAGTGTTCCCTGCATTATGCATAGTTAGAACAAGGATTATGTGTAAATACAGATACGTTATTGCCAACCGCTCCACTTCCATTTGTCCCTAGTGTGTGTAGGATTGTGTTAATGTGCAGGGATCGATGGTCAGCGCGGACTCGTTGGGCCGAAGGGCCTGTTTCCACGCTGTATCTCTGAACTAAACTAAACTAAATTAAACTCAGAAAAATTCTGATTGGGTTAAATGTGTACATAATGCTACTTGTTGATTGTGGTCTATGGGTCAGGAAGTCGAGAATCCAGTGGCAGAGGGGCCTGCTAAATTCCAGCCTTATAGATTGGAGATAGGAGATTTGACTGTGGTTATGGTGGCAAAGGCAAAGCTACAGTCAATAAATAGGAATCTGCCGCAAGTGTCCTTGTAATTCAATGGTTCCAATGGGTCGTGTTGGGCCAGCTGACTGGGGGAAGCAACATGGTGCAATTAGAAAACAATGTTTTCCATAGAAGCCATGAATGTGATTGTTGATTCTTGAGAGTACTGGCTGAGAAAATAGTGGCAGTGGTAACAAATAAAATGGAAGCAAAGAAGATACCTATGTGTATTTGAAATGATGTTGGCAGTCGCAACGATAAATACAACCTTCAATTCTCTAGTTTGCTTGGCAACTGTCCTTTTCTTTCATCCCCAAGATATTGAATAAATCCATTACCTTCATCATTTTTTCTGAGCTGGTGGATTTGCTTCCTGGTCTGTGTCTAGATCCTTGGGATGAAAATCCTGGAACTGACAACCTATGAAACATGAATCCATAACTGATGACCAATTATAATTTCCCTTGCCTAATAATCCATGCCTAGTGTCTAATTTCATCTCCCCATCCCTGGCTACTAACAAATCCATTCCATCCCTGGTGACCAATGACATTTATCCATGCCTGGTAACCAATGATAACTTTCCATCCCTGGTGACCAATGACATTTATCCATGCCTGGTAACCAATGATAACTTTCCATCCCTGGTGACCAATGACATTTCTCCATGCCTGGTGACCAATGACATTTCTCCAGGCCTGGTGACCAATGCATGGTGTCCAATGACATAACTCCATGCCTCATGACCAATGACATTTCTCCATGCCTGGTGACCAATGACATCTCTTTATGCCTGATGTCCATTGACTCCACTAAACCTATGACCAACATGCCTGACAGTCACTCGATCATTGATGGGCAACCGGAGTTCCCATGTAATCGTTATTTCTTTTGGAATCTGAAGACCTAAGTATCTGCTTTCTAGTTTCTGAAATAATTCATATTCAGCATCTTAAAAAGGCATGGAGAACATGATTTTGCTTGAAAAATACATTCCTGCTTTAAACGAAACACCAAATATTGTTGAGCTTCAATGGGCAGACAATCCAAATGTGAAGATAAGTCAAGTCAAGTCAAGTCAATTTTATTTGTATAGCACATTTAAAAACAACCCACGTTGACCAAAGTGCTGTACATCTGATTAGGTACTAAGGAGAAAAAAAAAGAAACATACAGTAGCACGCAAACAGTTCACAGCGCCTCCTCAATGAGCCTCAAACGCTAGGGAGTAGAAATAGGTTTTGAGCCTGGACTTAAAGGAGTCGATGGAGGGGGCAGTTCTGATGGGGAGAGGGATGCTGTTCCACAGTCTAGGAGCTGCAACCGCAAAAGCGCGGTCACCCCTGAGCTTAAGCCTAGACCGCGGGATAGTGAGTGGCCCCAAGTCGGCCGACCTGAGGGACCTGGAGTTAGAGAGGGGGGTTAGAAGATTTTTGATGTAGGGGGGGGAATGTCCATAATGTCGATAAGCCATCCTTCAAATGCCGATGAGATCTGGCCTAGGTCCCAAACAAACAATATCATACATATAGTCTCATGCTCCCCACACCTATCATGCCCACCCTGAGTGGCAATCAGTCCTTTGATGTTTGTATGTACACCTTATAAAACACTCAGCTCTACAACCCCAATTCACCACAGGCCTTTCAGTTATAGTGGTCTCTCTATTACATCCTGTCTTTTTTACATGATGCTATTAAAGGCTTCTTGCTGTAACATATGGTACCTTCATTATACAGCTTCACCGTGGGATTCTGAATGCTACACAACCAAGCTCGTTATATGTCTCATATCTGACACTCCCTGCGCATCTCACCTTATTATAAACCTTCAGTCAGAATATTATATTAGTCGGCTACTGGGCTTCAGCTGCTGATTTGTTTTCTTTTGTGAAAAGTCACCAGATGACTAAGAACCGGTAAATGCCCGGCTGCCTAAGACTGTGCTTTATTGAAGGTGAATGTCTGACATAAAGCAGCAGTTATCAAGGAGAGTAGGACAAGACTGTAACCCAATCTCTGGCTCCAGATGCGTTTCAGGATCTGTATAACTTTTGGCTATACACTTCACCAGATCCCACTCCACTTACAGTCCCTGTTAAGCTATCAGTTACTTACATCCACTTTAATCATGATCGATGAATATTGAGCCTGAAAAGAACATTTATGCCTGGATCAGGGCTGCCATATACAGCAAGTGAAAAGAAACCTCTCGAAAATGGTTGTACTCGTTTCCTCCAGTGATGCTTTAAAAATATTCAAGCATCATGATTATTCATAGCCATGCAAACAATATTAGACTTTTAAATTATGTTTCCCAGTAATGTTTCACAATCTGTGCCTAGTTAGTGGTTATTCCAAAAAAAAGTGTAGAAGAAAAGCCATCCAAATCAAATAGTAATATTTATGTTCCATTTGATCACCTTCTCACTCTTAATACATTTTCTCATCCCGCTCAGTCAACCCTTTTGCTTTTCTACCTAAGGTGCAAATACTTTCTTCCATAAACACTCCATGTGCATTGTTCTGTCGCTTTGCAAAGATATCCCTTCGAAGTTATGTTATCAATATTTCAGGTCGTTTTTCACTTATATTCCAATCTTCTGACTCACTCGGAAATGGAAATACATTTTCCACATATAGTCTACTGAATACACAGAGCAAACATAGGAACAGCCTTTTGGCCCATAATGTCAGTGCTGAACCTGATGCCAAGTTAAACTAATCTCTCCTGCCTGCACATGATCCATATCCCTCCATCCCCTCCATATCCATGTGCCTATCTTAAAGCCTCTTTAATGCCACTGTCATTTATCCTTTCATCAGCACCCTTGGCAAAGCATTTCAGGCACTCTCTGTGTAAAAAACACCCTCTTTAAACTTTCCCCCTCTGACTTTAAAAGTTTAGTTTAGTTTAGAGATACAGAGTGGAAACAGACCCTTCGGTTCACCAAGACCGCACCGACCAGCACTACCTGCACATTAACACTATTCTACAAACACTAGGGACAATTAACACTTAATTGTGTTAACCTTTAATGGAAGCCAACCTGCATTAACCTACAAACCTGTACCTCTTTGGAGTGTGGGAGGAAACCGAAGATCTTGGGGAAAACCCACGCGGTCACGGGGAGAACGTACAAACTCCGTACAGACAGTACCCGCAGTCAGGATCGAACCCAGGTCTCTGGTGCTGTAAGTGTTGTAAGGCAGCAACTCAACCGTTGTGCTACCGTGCCGCCCCTAAAACTAAGGCCTCTGGTCTTCAACATTTCCACTCCAGGAAAAATGTCCTGACTGTCTGCCCTATCCATGCCTCTCATAATTTTATATGCTTATATATTTCTATCAGGTCTTCCGTCAACCTCTGAGGCTTCAGGGGAAACAATTCAAGTCTGTCCAACATTCTCTTACATTTGAACCCTGAAAGCACAACACCTACCACTTGGTAGACAGCATCTGCAGTTTTTTTCCTACACACCTAACACTTGCTTGGATTAAACACCATCTGCCATCTTTCCTCCCATATCTATATCCTGCAGTATCCTTTGACAGTCTACCTCACTGTCCACAAGTCCACCAATTTTGGTGTTGGCAGCAAACGTACTAACCAAACTATCTACATTCACATCCAAGTAGTTCATATATATCACAAATACCAGAGCACAATTCCCTACAGAACACTACTGGTCATAGACTCCTACACCACCATCCTCTGTCTACACTCAATAAGCCATTTTTTAATCCAATTACCAAGTCATTGAGGATCCTATTCATCTTAATCTTATGGATCTGTCTAAGATGAGGGACTTTATCAAATGCCTTACTAAAATCTATGCAGACACCATCTACTGGCCTACCCTTATCAATTACTTCAAAAATTCCTCAAGAAATTCTATCTAGTTCGTAAGACATGACCTGCTGTGGATAAAGCTATGCTAACAGTTGTTAATTAGCCTATTTTCTTCCAAATGAGAATAAATCCTATCCCGAAGAATCCTCTCCATTACCTGCCCTGACACTGAGGTTAGGCTCACGGGCCTATAATTTCCTGGATTATCTTTACTTCCCTTCTTGAACAAAATAAAAACATTAGCTACTCTCCAATTCTCTGGAATCTCACATGTGGCCAGAGAGAATACAAAGGTCTTCATCAAGGCCCTTACAATCTCCTCTCTGTGCTTGCTCAATAACCTGGGATAGATCCCATCAGACTCTGGGGAATTATTCACCTAAAAGCTTTTCAAAGGCCCCGACACCACCTTCATCTTGATCTCAAACTGCCCCCACACATAAGTGTACCCCACATTGATCTCACTATTCTCCATGCCCCCTCCTTGGTGAATATAGATGCAAAGTAGTCATTTAATACCTTGCCTACATCATCTGACTCCAAGCATAACATTTATCTTTTTTACTAGGTGGTCATACCTTCTCCCTAGTTACCCTCTTGTTTTTAATATGCATAGGGTAATTGAGTCAAAAGCACGGAAACAGGCCTTACAGCCCAACTCATCCATACGGACTGATACCCTCATCTAAGGTAGTCCATTTACCCACATTAGGCTAATTTCCCTGAAAACCTTTCCTATCCATGTACCTGTCTAAGTGCCTTTTAAATGTTGTTAATGTACCTTGCTGACCACCTCCTCTGGCAGTTCATTCCATGCACCCACCACCGTCTGAGTGAAAATGTTGCTTCCCAGGTTCCTATTAACTCATTTCCTTCTCACTATGTCCTCTGGTTCTTGATTCTGCTACTCTGGGTAAATGACCAGGTGCATTCACCCTATCAATTCCCCTCATTATTTTATATACATCCATAAGATCACCCCTTAGCTTCTTGCACTCCGAGGAATAAAGTTCCAGCTTGCCCAAACTATCCCTATTCCTTAGGCCCTCAAGACCTGGCGACATCCTTGTAACTCTTCTCTGCACTCTTTCCAGCTTAATGGCATAGTTCCTATAGAAGGGTGACCAAAACTGAACACAATACACCAAATGCGGCCTCATCAACATCTTGTACAACAGTAATGTCCCAGCTTCTATACTCAATACCCTCACTGATGAAGGCCGATGTACAAAAAGCCTACCACCCAATGTACCTATGATGCCACTTTCAGGGAAGTGTGTACCTGTAGTCCTAGATCCCGCTGCTCTACTTTACTCCCAAGGGGAGTACTCGAAGGGCCGAATGGCCTCCTTCTGCACCTATTTTTCTAAGAGCCTTACCATTCACTGTCATGGTCCTCCCTGGTTTGATTTTCCAAAATGAAACACCTTACACTTTTTTAGTTTAGTTTACTTTAGAGATACAGTGTGGAAACAGGCCCTTCGGCCCACTGAATCCACGCTGACCAGCGACCACCCATTCACCAGCTTTATCCTACACAATAGGGGCAATTTCAGGGACACCAGGGACTCTTCCTTACTGGAACATACCAGACCTGATCTCTAATCAGCTCCCACATTTGGCTTCTTATCTTCCACCTGGAAAATATGTTCACTTCATTCCTACTACAAAAATAATTGTTTCTTGGTTGGGTTTTAAATGAATTCATCCAGCTCTCATTCAAAAGCATTCCTTCCACAAATGCTGCCTGACCTGTTGTGTTACTCCAGCACTTTGCTCTGCATAGGCCTGTTTGTGTTGTTCTGCACTTGGATGAATTATTATTTATTTTTCCCGACTCTGTTATACCAACTTTGATGTATATTTCCAGTTCCTGAGTCTAGATTCTACATGTAAAAGACAACAAAAGTCCCATCTCACACCTGTGGAACTCTGGAAAACCACTCTGATCAGTCTGTCAGTGGGAACTTCCTCCTATTCCCTTGATTTTCGGATTTGTATCCATCCTTCAATTAAAGGAGGGAGCTGCCTTTTGCTATTTGTCACTTTGGTAACATTTTACTGCAAGAAGTCTTAAAAGTAGACAAACACGACATTTAAAACACAGCTTATTTCTATTGCATTTGGTTACCTTTCCAAAGAATTTTAAAAGGGTGATTAAACTTGACCTTTCTCATTGAAATCCATTTTTAAAATATTCCCTGACTATAAATGCTTTGTTACCTTATGTTCAGCGGGTAGTCCATAGAGCTCAGAGGACCATCGGAACACAGCTACCAGCCTTGGAGGGCATCTACAACACACGATGCCTCAGAAAAGCCACCAGCATCCACAAAGACTCTTCACACCCCTGCAACAGTCTGTTCGAACTTCTACCATCGGGCAGATGATACAAGGCCTTCTACGCCCGCACCTCCAGACTCAGGAACAGCTTCATCCCCAGGGCCTTAGCTGCTATGAACTGGTCCTGCTGAGCCGGATGGTCACATCGCACAGTGAACCGGCACAGATCTACTTGCACTTTATTCTGTTTTAAAACTGTTACAATTTGTTTCATTGGGTTGTTTAAATTAATACTGACTAGCTCATCTTTAGGATAACTCAGGCAGTGAAGTATATTGGTTAGCACAATAACTTACTCCCTTATCATGTATCTATACACAGTAAATGGCTCGATTGTAATCATGCATTGTCTCTCCGCTGACTGGATAGCGCGCAACAAAAGCTTTTCACTGTACTTCGGTACATGTGACAATAAACTAAACTGAACCAAACTAAACTTCTGCATCGATCACACACGCGGGAAATGGACAGAGTGGGTGAACCATAACACACTACCCCCTTACTGGGATGAAACAATTCAACTCAAACCATATTCTCTATACCTACCACAAGGCTGGAATTTAGCTGCAGGAAGAAAACCACCCCAACCTATCTCAGACCCTGCACCCGAAACTCCTGTATTAAGTATAAGATTTGGGAAGTCGTGTTATCCCTCAGCTTTCCACTTGCCTGGGAAAAAAGTCCCAACCCTATCCACTCTCGCCTTATCATTCAAACCTTACAGACCCTTTCAGTCTGAAGATAGGTCCCAACTCGAAACATCACCTAACCATGTTCTCCAGAGATGCTGTCTTACCCATTGAGTTAGTCCTGCACTTTGTGTCCTGTTTTGGGAGGGTCGTGCCTATATGGAACAAGCTGCCAGGTAGAGGTAGGTACAATTACAGCATTTAAAAGACACTTAGACAGGTACATGGACACGAAAGATTTGGATGGTGCACGCAAGTTATTTAAGCTGGAAAGTGTGCAAAGATTTATGAGGATGTTGCCAGGACTCAAGGGCCTGAACTGTAGGGAGAGGTTGGGCAGGCTAGGAATTAATTTCTTGGGGCACAGGAAGATGAGGGGTGATCTTGTAGATGTGCATAAGATCATGAGGGGAATGGGAAGGGTGAATGCACAAAGTATTTTACCCCGGGTAGGTGAATCAAGAACTAGAGGACTTAGGTTTGAGGTGTGAGGGGAAAGATTTGATAGGAACCTCTGGGGAAACTTTTTCACACAAAAGGCGGTGGGTATATTGAATGAGCTGCCAGTGAAAGTAGTTGAGGCAGGTACTATAGCAACATTTAAAAGACATTTTGACAGGTACTTGGATAAGAAACGTTTACAGGGATATGGGCCAAATGCAGGCAGGTGGGAAGTGTGTATATGGGGCATCTTGGTCAGCATGGACAAAGTGGGCCGAAGGGCCTGTTTACATGTGATTGTTCTATGACTCTCTATGACTCCCTTCTTCCCTTCTTGCTCTTAATTCCAGATATAATCATAACTTACAAAATAAATTTGGACAGATATATGAATAGGAAATGTTTAGAGGGATATGGGCCAAATGGGACTCGCCCAGAATGCCAACTTGGTCAGCATGAAAAAGGTGGGGTGTAGGGCTGTTTCCATGTCATATAGTTCTGTAACTTCCTTCATCCATACATCTTCATTTTAAAAATTGTTTATCTTTATGTTCAAGGATCAAGGTTTCAAGGTCAGTTTATTGACACATGTACCAGTTAAGGTACAGTGAAATTTGAGTTACCATTCAGCCATACTAAGTGAAAAGCAACAACACACGCAACCACATAAAAGTTAACATAAACATCCACCACAGTGGATTCCACATTCCTCACTGCGATGGAAGTCAGTAAAGATCAAGCCTCTTCCTCTTTGATCCCATTTTCTTTAAAAAGCCATTAGCTTATAATGTGAGCTCAGCTTCTCCCATCATTGTTGCTTTATGACGCGATGAGTATTTCCTGCATTATTTGCCTTTATTACAAATTTACAGAGTGTGCAGTATTTTGCACTTTAATAAGTTATTTTCCAGTATCGGAAAAGGTATAACAAAATAGAAATAAAACAAGGTACAACAAAATAAAAAATGCTAGAAGAACTCAGCAGGGCAGGCGGTAGCCATGGAGAGGAAAACAAAATTAACATTTCAGGGTCAATGACCCTTCATCTGAACTGGCAAAATTTCCAAAATGTGTAATCTTTGAAATATATCCTTGATTCTACATCTGTTGCACCAACCATTCAAAAAGAAGTTGTACATTAACCAAGCCTTTGTTTAATTAATTTCACAAATCAGACTTCCCCCCCTCTAGATCTTATGAATACAGACAGCTAAATTCCACAGTCTGCAATAATTAAATGAGTCAATTTGGACAAACATTTACATTTATATAAGCCACAGATTCAGTTTCAATCTAAAGCTAGGCAACAAAGGAGGGACTACAAGGAATATCCAACAAACACTTTCAACAAAATCTATAGTCACCTTCATGGCAGGATCAAACAGCCTTGATTGATTTGCAGAATATTTGTCTCCAATATCTGTGGGATTACTTAGGCCAGAGCAGGAAGACTTTCCATAGAATTTGTTGCAGATATCTTACCAAACAAATAATATTTATGAGTATTTTGTCCAAATATTAGCACTTTCAATTCTGCTGTTTGCTTACATCATCGCACTGTGGCGGATCAGGCCACTCCTTGGGTCAGCCCCCTCGTTACGGGACGGACAGGCGTAAGGGGTTAAAAGCCAGCCCATGGGGAGGCGTGGCTCATCCCTAGGTGGACTATGCTGTGGGCAGGAGCTCACAGCCTAATAAAGAACCTTACTTAAAACTGCCTGGCATCTTGCCTTTTCTCTGGCCTCCGCCAGGCCACTACATTGGTGACCTCGACGTGGTGTCTATCAATCAGATTATTTGCTCAACTCGTGAAATAAACGTGAATCCATATCTTTCTGACTCAGGAAAAAGATCACTAAGCAAACCGATAATATGGATGGCAACAAGTCTGCCATGTCTGCTTCCAACCAGAATATCTTGCGAGCTGGCATTGAGTCTTATATCTCTCCTTTGTACTTTCATCCTCAACTTCCTACGGTTTTTAAACAAAGGGCCAGGTAATTTTCAGGAAAAACATCTCACCTTTCAACTGAGCAGCCTTCCATACGTAACATTTAATATTTCAGAGATGATTCGTATCATATACACCTACTTCAGGTTGTTTTTTTGCGGTTTCCTTGCTTGTCCTGTTATTTCCTCCTTTGGTCTTGCCCCTGCTATCACCTTCACTACTTAATGCCAACCATATTCTACACGCACAGTCTTATTTATCCATTATGGGCGGTGTTGATGAAGAATCTATGTTAGTTATTTTGTTACATCATCGGCAAAGTTTAGAAAATAAATTTCTGCACACTGTGATGGATCCTAGATTTAATTCTTGGCATCTATTGTCTTAAGTGATCACAATTAAGATGACTTTCCTTCTCTCCTGAGATGCTGCCTGACCTTCTGAGTTACTCCAGCATTTTGTGAAATAAATACCTTTGATTTGTACCAGCATCTGCAGTTATTTTCTTACAATTAAGATGGCAATAAGATACGAGAAAAAAGAAGACATTGGTTTCCAGTGGAAAAAGACTGCACTGCACAGCAATAATCACCAGATGAGAACTGTCAAAACTCCCCAGCACCACACAGTGATGGAGACACTGTGGGAGGAACTGCAGACGCTGGAATCTTAAGCAAAACACAAAGTGATGGAGTAACTCAGCAGGTCGGGCAGCAAGTGCGGAGGGAATGGATAAGGTGACATTTCGGTTAGAGTCTTCATGAAAAGTGGAGATGAAATAGCAATGCTGCATTCGTGTTGATGACTAACAGTCAAGAGTCAAGAGTGTTTTAACCGGGAGGAGCCATATTATGAGGACATGTGTTAACCTCGTCAATCTTCAGGTCTGAAAAGGAAAGAAGAGGTTTCTCCCTCATCTCCATTTTACTGTCATCTCTCCCAATCGTGGGATTCCCATATGGTTATCACAGCAACCTAGCACTTACGCACAGCCAATGAGCACCGTCTGGGCTGTGCAATGTTGCTTAACACTTTGCCAACTTCTCATATGAAACAGGAAGTTGGCCAGTGGATTTAATAAAGCCTGGCTGCTAAAATTAGCTGTCTCATCCTACAGCTGGTAAGTGGGAAATGAATTTGCCTCTTCTGTTTCCTGGCCAATGCTCAGCACTGAACCTTGTCGGCTGAATGCACCCCTCCGATTCCAAGCAAGCGCTCAAAGGCCCGAGGTAGAAACGCAGCTTTGGACATGACACATTACACTGGACTTGAACCAAGCTAATTGGGAACAGATTGAGAAAGGAGCAGCTCCTACAGTTCTGAAAAACGGGTCAAACAAAACATTCACACATCACTCACTCTATCATCCTCACTGTGCAGCGAACTCAAAGAAGGAGTTGTCACTGGGAAGAAATATGACACAAATTCAGCCAACACTTAAAAACTTAGTAGGTATGATGTCAGCATAAACAGAAACCAGACTTCACGTTACTCTGTATCAAACGACTTTTGGCTTTCTGGAAGGATTATGTGGGTGTTTTTTAAAAAATGCAGTTTTCAATAACTAACTGATAAAAGGTTTTCCAATACATTAAGGTGTGCAGTAGGGGATCTGATGATGTGCAGACTTTGAAGGAGAGCTGGTGTACATGACCTTTTCACAATGTGACCTAGGTAGTGCTGCTTGTCGGAAGAGAGGGCACATATGGTGTTGATGACTTTACATGTTCTGGGTATGTAGCAATATTCCCCTTCTCCTCACGGCACTGGCGTGCTTTTCCTAAACCAAAGGCTTCATGTTAACATCCAACTTTAGCATGCATTTGTCACCCCCTCGCAACTAAACACATGAAATTAGTCAAACCACATCAACCCAAAGCAAAGCACTTTGTTCTGCCAGGCACAATGGGTTTGCTACAAATCTGTGATGACCAGAATGCAACGATATATTGGCACAAAATATTTGTCTTAAAGTTGCACAGAAGCCCAAAACCAGCACTGCACACTGTGCCAAAACAAAAGTGTTTGAAGATGGAGAGTGTATTTTCCACACCTTTTTCTGCAAATTTATTCTGTTGAGAATTGTTGGAAAAGGCATGAATTTGGCATTTCCCATATTATTTCGTACAGAAATGCTTTCACAAACATTGCCTGCGGTGAATTACTTTGAAATGCACAAGCATGGCATACATTTAGCATTCTGTTGAGCCCCACTGAAGCCAATGGATAAATAGTTCTCTTGGTTGGTTGAAGGGAAAATCTTTAGATTACATCATGTGATCTTTTGCATCCACCAGAAGAGGCAAACAGCACTTAGCCTTATGTAAAAGCCTGAAGACTGACAATGCCCATTCCCTCACCAGCAGAGATTGCTAGTTATATGAACATATTGACATGTTTCTGTGAAACTCCTACCCACAACCCTCTGGCCCAGTGAGAGTCCTACTAGCTGAGCCAACTGATGGAATTCACTGCCTTGTCTGAGGCTTCTTGCAGCTCCTGGGGTAATGCCAATGTCACTTCTCATAGATGCTACTAAGTCCCACCAGATGTTCAATTATCCTGATGCAGCTGCCAAATTGTTTTCTACTGGTTTTTTTGTTCCCCATCTGTTCGTGTATATTGGAACTTCAACTACACCCAGCCTCTTAGATCTTCAGTACCTCATATGGCTTAAAGGCACTCAGATTTTCTTTTCTTGCCATCAATAGTCCACTTAAATCCCAGTGATCAACTAATCTTCAATCTCTGTTTAACAGATCTCTTTTATACTTCAATCTTTCATGATAAGCTTTGGCCTTTCACTTATGGTTTTCAATTTAAAAATTGATGTGTGTTTATTCTTTTTAGACTGTTTGCAAAATTCATAATTAAAGAGGCTGTGTAATGGGCTATGTTTATCTCTGCATTTCATGGAAGATTATGATCAAAAATATTTTCCTTAAATGGCAATTTTCTATCGGTTTAGTTTAGATTAGCTTATTAGCAATTTTCTATCGGTTTAGTTTATTGTACCGAGGTTTAGTAGAAAACGTATTTTGATGCATGCTATACAATCAGTGGAAAGACTAAACATGATTACAATCGAGCCATCCACAGTGTACAGATACATGACAAATGTAATAATGTTTAGTGCAAACTAGCCAATAATATAAAGGAGGATAGCAAAAGTTTTTTTAGGTACGTGAAGAGAAAAAAAATAGTCAAGGCAAATGTGGGTCCCTTGAAGACAGAAACAGGGGAATTTATTATGGGGAACAAAGAAATGGCAGACGAGTTAAACCGTTACTTTGGATCTGTCTTCACTGAGGAAGATACACACAATCTCCCAAATGTTCTAGGGGCCGGAGAACCTAGGGTGATGGAGGAACTGAAAGAAATCCACATTAGGCAGGAAATGGTTTTGGGTAGACTGATGGGACTGAAGGCTGATAAATCCCCAGGGCCTGATGGTCTGCATCCCAGGGTACTTAAGGAGGTGGCTCTAGAAATAGTGAAAGCATTGGAGATCATTTTTCAATGTTCTATAGATTCAGGATCAGTTCCTGTGGATTGGAGGATAGCAAATGTTATCCCACTTTTTAAGAAAGGAGGGAGAGAGAAAACGGGTAATTATAGACCAGTTAGTCTGACATCAGTGGTGGGGAAGATGCTGGAGTCAATTATAAAAGACGAAATTGCTGAGCATTTGGATAGCAGTAACAGGATCATTCCGAGTCAGCATGGATTTACGAAGGGGAAATCATGCTTGACAAATCTACTGGAATTTTTTGAGGATGTAACTAGGAAAATTGACAGGGGAGAGTCAGTGGATGTGGTGTACCTCGACTTTCAGAAAGCCTTCGACAAGGTCCCACATAGGAGATTAGTGGGCAAAATTAGAGCACATGGTATTGGGGGTAGGGTACTGACATGGATAGAAAATTGGTTGACAGACAGAAAGCAAAGAGTGGGGATAAATGGGTCCCTTTCGGAATGGCAGGCAGTGACCAGTGGGGTACCGCAAGGTTCGGTGCTGGGACCCCAGCTATTTACGATATACATTAATGACTTAGATGAAGGGATTAAAAGTACCATTAGCAAATTTGCAGATGATACTAAGCTGGGGGGTAGTGTGAATTGTGAGGAAGATGCAATAAGGCTGCAGGGTGATTTGGACAGGTTGTGTGAGTGGGCGGATACATGGCAGATGCAGTTTAATGTAGATAAGTGTGAGGTTATTCACTTTGGAAGCAAGAATAGAAAGGCAGATTATTATCTGAATGGTGTCAAGTTAGGAAGAGGGGATGTTCAACGAGATCTGGGTGTCCTAGTGCATCAGTCACTGAAAGGAAGCATGCAGGTACAGCAGGCAGTGAAGAAAGCCAATGGAATGTTGGCCTTCATAACAAGAGGAGTTGGGTATAGGAGCAAAGAGGTCCTTCTACAGTTGTACCGGGCCCTGGTGAGACCGCACCTGGAGTACTCTGTGCAGTTTTGGTCTCCAAATTTGAGGAAGGATATTCTTGCTATGGAGGGCGTGCAGCGTAGGTTCACTAGGTTAATTCCCGGAATGGCGGGACTGTCGTATGTTGAAAGGCTGGAGCGTTTGGGTTTGTATACACTGGAATTTAGAAGGATGAGGGGGGATCTTATTGAAACATATAAGATAATAGTAAGATTAAATGAGAACTTACCAGTTCGAAGTTTGATCTGTATTTTATGAGGAGTTACGATGAGGGACTACGTGAAGACCCCGTCCAGCACGCATGCGCGACATTCTTCAAAGCAGCGGTGTGGATTCACAGAAAAAACACAACGATTGAAATAAATATAGTAAAGAAAAAATAAGAACTTGATTACCAGTTGATCTGTATAAAAAAGGGTGGGAGTGGAGGGCACGTAGTCCCTCATCGTAACTCCTCATAAAATACAGATCAAACTTCGAACTGGTAAGTTCTCATTTAATCTTACTATTTTATTTCGGAGTCACGTGAGTGACTACGTGAAGACTTCAAAGCTCTGTGATTCCGAACCGTGTACCAGCTCATGCTTCACTCACTGTCTGAAGACCTTAGAGGGAGGAAGTATGTTATCGCAATCAAGAAACCTGTTTGTGAACAAAAAAGGTTTATTAATGACAACAAAAAACAGAGAGCTCCCCAGGGCTCAAATTAAATATTATCTGCAGACTCTAAAATTCTGTCTGCAAATGTAGCAGGTTGCGCCAGCGGTTTATTATAGAACCTTTGGAAAGTTCTTTCCGAGGACCATGCTGCTCTGGCCAGAGTATGGTCAATAGGCACGTCCATTTGACTAGCCGCCGACGTAGATGCAGCCCTGGTGGAGTGAGATTTGTAAACATTCGTATTGACTCCCGCGGACTTAAGCACCTGCTTGAGCCACCTTGAAATGGTTTGGCTCGTCACCTGACCATGAGGCTTCTTGTGGCTTATCCATAAGGCTTTTTCTCTCCCTCTTAAGTTGTATGTTGTGTCTATGTAATTGGCGAGGTGGTCTTGGCACACAGCCGTGGTTCAGATGAATATGCCCAGAACTCCATGACTGGAGGCGTGGTACCTGGTCTAGTTTGTTTGACCAGTCCCTGAATATGGAATGTGAAACAGTCCAATGACTCTGTCATGCTGTCCAGCCTCAGAAGGTGGAGGGATTGTACCCTTTAAGCTGACACTAGTGCCATGAGCATGACTGATTTCAGTGTAAGTTGTTCCAGCGTGAGTGCCCTGGGCGGTGGCCATCCGCTAAGGTACGTCAGCACAATGCTGACATCCCCTCATGATTTTGATTACTAGTGGATGGGACCCCAAAGCCAGTTGTCCTGCTGCTGGAACCAAATAAGCTGACAACGCACTCCTGGCTGTATTTATGGCGCTGTAGCTGAGTCCTTCCTGATGTAATCCAACGAGGAATTGCACAACACTGGTGGGTGTCGCTGTAGTGTAGGTAGTTCCTGTTTTGGAGCAATACCGTTCCCATTTCCTTATATTGGTCAGGTATTGTCTCCTGGTGGACTCCCGGTGGGATGCGGTCATCATGTTGATGGCGTCCTCAGACAGTCCCAGGCCCAGTAGAGGTCTTTTTAGAATCTGCAAGCCAGGAGATTGACTCTGTCATGGCACGGGTGACTAATGCCTGACACTGGGTGGATTAATAATTCCGGACTGCTGGGGACGGAATCCAATTGAATCTTCCGTAATACCCGACTGATGAGGCAGAAGGGAGGAAAAGCATAAAAGAACATTTTCCCCCAATACAGCGTGAATGCATCAACTGCTGCTGCCTCAGGGTCTGGTTCCCAAGCGACATACGTTGGTACCTGGTGATTCAGCCTGGATGCAAATAGATCGATATCTGGTGTGCCATATTGCTTTGTAATTTCGGCAAATATTTTGGGATTTAAACATCCATTTGATGTTATCGTTAAATTTGCGTGACCTGGTGTCTGCCACTGTATTTTGCTTACCTGGTAGGTAAGTTGCTGATAACCAAGTATGTCTTTCGACACACCATTGCCAGATTATGTTGACCAATTTATCACACGATATTGACTTTATACCACACATGTGGTTGATATAAGCCACCACCGTGGTATTATCTAATTGCAACCGGACATGTGCATGATGCGTATTAGATGCATATGCTTTTAAACCATAAAACGCACCCAACATTTCTAAATAGTTGATACCCCGTGTCTGTAGGCAAGATGATTCAGAATTAGTCCATCTGCCCCCTGTGCTGGATAGCATGTTAGTTGCTCACCAGCCCAAAGCACTGGCATCCGTTTGAATGGTTAATACTGGGTTGGTGATAATTATGGGACTGGAAACTGAGGCTAATGTTCCTTGTTCACCATTGTAACTCTGTAATGGATTCAGCAGTTAAATACATGGCTCGGTCAAAGTGACCTGAGTTTTGCTTTAGTGCGTGCACTTTTGTTCTTTGTAAATTTTGGTAGTGAAAAGGCCCAAATTGTACAGCTGGAAAAGCTGCTACCATTTTACCAATAACTCTAGCTACCTGCCGTATGGTTGGCTGACGTTTATGCATTAGTTCGTGGCATGATAGTGCCAATTGTGATGCTTTCCACTTTGGCAGAGTTACAACCATGCGAACAGTATCAATCGTAAATCCAAGATAGTCCATGGTAGTGGACGGTGTAAAATTGGATTTATCTGGATGTATGACAAACCCCAAAGTTTCAAACAAACGTTTGGTGGCTGCTACTGCCAAAATAGCTGTCTCCAAGGTTTCCCCTATCTAAGTACGCCATGACTTCCAGATAAATTTTAATTATTTACGGTGCTCCTTGTGTATGGGTACTGAGTAGTAGGCATCTTTTAAATCAATGCCTGCTAGAAAGTACCCTGTAGACACAAATTCCAAAGGTTCATGTTTTGTTCTTTCAATGACACCTTTTGCTAGTAGCCTCACAAGTTCAGCTTGACCCTCTTGTTTATGTTTGACTGAGAGGGTGAATACCCTTTGGGGTATGTGCTGAACTGGCGGAATGTTTTTATGAACAAAGTCAATTTTGTAGCCATAAATGCAGGTTAGTATGTATTTGTCATTAGTGATGGTTTCCCATGCATGCAAAAAACAAGTGCAATCTCCCCCCTGTTAGTATAGAGTCCCTACTGCTCATATGCCGAAAGGTACCAGACCCACCTACCTCCATGGTGATTGGTGTTATTCTTCTTCTGCCTCTTCGCTGGACGATGAGGTGTCTGCTGGGCTGTAGAGGGCTGCTGTTGACGTTGATGTTGTTGTTGGGGGGTGGCACATTTTCCATGGGGTCCGCTCTGGGCCCTGGCCTAAAAAAGGCTTACGGGGAATGGTTGCGGACCCCGAGCTTTCACCAGTCCCATATGGTGGTTTATGACTGGTGGACGCCGTGAGGTACTGCCGCCTGGGTTTGTTAGGTCTGCTCGGTCCCAAAACCTGCCCTCACGAGACCAAAGGTCTTGGATTCTTCCTCTAGGTCTTTCACCTTTTTTGGGAGATCCTTTCCAAAAGCAGAATTGGAGGTTCTGAACCCGGTGTTTTTTCCCGCAAACTTAGGGTTGAGGGCAGGCTTGATAATTTCCGTAAACCATTTATTTGGTATTGAGTGGTGCACAGCAGAGCTAGTGTATCTTGCTGATTTGTGGAAATGTCCACACCATCAATGGACCGAGCATATGATGTTATCCCTGCAGTCAGTTTAAGGATTTTCTGGAGTTTCAACTCCAGGTTACTGCCCCAAATGTCCCCAAATTTGGCTGTTTACAGCTGGTACATTTAATGATGTACAATTTTCTGGGGCTGTGTATAGCTCAAGAGCCTCATTGACCACCCGTTCTTGTAGGGGTTTTGAGGACAGGTGGTCAATGCTGGCTGCAAGTTTCGGCTCTAAAGGCCGACCCCCTCGTGGAATGTCCACGTAGCGGTTGACCACACCCAGCAGCTGTTCCTGATCCTGTACACTCTGCGTACTCCGGACATCTTCAGCCAACAACCCCTCTTCTTGACCAGCCCAGACCTGGTCGCCAATGCTGCCTTCAAAAGAAGGTGAGGCAATGGCCAGTGCCCCTAAAGGGCACTGCGGGAGTGCCTGGGCGATCTGGGCCCTCCCTTGGCGAGTCTGCTGCTGCTCTCAGCAGATCTCGCTGGAGCATTGCTCCATAAGCCGTTTTTGGCTTAGGCGGCTGCCAGTGCCGCTCTGTAGCGGTGTAGCATCTTCATCCGAATCGTCCAGACACTACCGCCCGGTTCTGGCTGCAGGTACCTCCAGCCCGCTGCTCAGGCTGCACTAGCGGTGCTGGGCTCGGCTCGGTAGTTGTGCCGCCTCTTGCCCCCCCTCCAAAGAACGTTCCTCAACGGAAAACGAACGGGGGCGACTGCAAATTTCTTTCCTCTGGTCTTGGTCATCTTGGGACCTAAAGCAGACCAGAGAGAAAATACTTACGGCCACGGTAGAACTTACCTGTCGGCCCGTTGGCGAGTCTGCTGCTGCTCTCAGCAGATCTCGCTGGAGCATTGCTCCATAAGCCGTTTCGGCTTAGGCGGCTGCCAGTGCCGCTCTGTAGCGGTGTAGCATCTTCATCTGAATCGTCCAGACACTACCGCCCGGTTCTGGCTGCAGGTACCTCCAGCTCGCTGCTGAGGCTGCACTAGCGGTGCTGGGCTCGGCTCGGTAGTTGTGCCGCCTCTTGCCCCCCCTCCAAAGAACGTTCCTCAACGGAAAACGAACGGGGGGCGACTGCAAATTTCTTTCCTCTGGTCTTGGTCATCTTGGGACCTAAAGCAGACCAGAGAGAAAATACTTACGGCCATCGGCCCGACTTTTTAGTTTGTAGCGGGAGCACCTTGAACTCCCGTTCGTCGCGGTGCACTGCATGAACGCTAATGTCGCGCATGCGTGCTGGACGGGGTCTTCACGTAGTCACTCACGTGACTCCGAAATAAAATTAGGGGATTGGACACATTAGAGGCAGGAAACATGTTCCCAATGTTGGGGGAGTCCAGAACAAGGGGCCACAGTTTAAGAATAAGGGGTAGGCCATTTAGAACGGAGATGAGGAAGAACTTTTTCAGTCAGAGAGTGGTGAAGGTGTGGAATTCTCTGCCTCAGAAGGCAGTGGAGGCCAGTTCGTTGGATGCTTTCAAGAGAGAGCTGGATAGAGCTCTTAAGGATAGCGGAGTGAGGGGGTATGGGGAGAAGGCAGGAACGGGGTACTGATTGAGAGTGATCAGCCATGATCGCATTGAATGGCGGTGCTGGCTCGAAGGGCTGAATGGCCTACTCCTGCACCTATTGTCTATTGTCTATTGTCTATTGTCTATTGTCTATTGCAAGATAAAGTCAAGTAAAGTGGGATTAAAGATAGTCCAAGGTAGATGGTAGGTCAGGACCACTCTCTCATTGTTGATAGGATGGTTCAGTTGCCTGATAACAGCTGGGAAGAAACTGTCCCTGAATCTGGAGGTACAGTATCTGTTTTCACGCTTCTGTACCTCTTGCCTGATGGGAGAGGGGAGAAGAGGGAGTGACCAGGGTGAGATTAATCCTTGATTATGCTCGTGGCCTTGGTGCGGCAGCATGTAGAGTTGATGGAGTCAATGGAAAGGAGATAGGTTTGCATGATGGGCTGCATCCACAATTCTCTGCAATTTCTTGTGGTCTTGGATGGAGCTGTTATCAAACCATGCTGTGATGCTTCCCGATAAAATGCTTTCGATGGTGAATCTGTAGAAGTTGATGAGAGTTGTCGGGGACATACCGAACTTCCTATGCCTTCTAAGGAAGCAGAGGTATTGGTGTATTTTCTTGGCCATTACTTTGATACGGCTAGTCCAGGACAAGTTGCTGGTGATATTTACTAAGCAGAGGTGTAGGATTTAAACTATTAAGCTGTTCCTCATTTACATCTGTGTAGGAAAATAACTGCAGATGCTGGTACAAATCGAAGGTATCACAAAAAGCTGGAGTAACAGCGGGTCAGACAGCATCTCAGGAGAGAAGGAATGGGTGGTTTTTCGGGTCAAGACCCTTCTTCAGACTGATGTCAGGGGAGGGGGCAGGACAAAGATAGAATGTAGTTGGAGACAGGAAGACTGTGGGAGAACTGGGAAGGGGGAGGTGTAAGAGAGGAACAGAGGAACTATCTGAAGTTAGAGAAATCAATGTTCATACCGCTGGGGTGTAAGCTGCCCAAGCGAAATATGAGATGCTGTTCCTCCAATTTGCGGTGGGCCTCACTATGACAATAGAGGAGGTCCATGGCAGAAAGGTCAGACTGGGAGTGGGAGGGGGAGTTGAAGTGCTGAGCCACCGGGAGATCAGGTTGGTTAAGGCGGACTGAGCGAAGGTGTTGAGCGAAACGATCTCCGAGCCTGCGTTTGGTCTCATTTACATTTACATCTGGGTGTGTTAAGAGAAATTTCCAACCTTCACGATTTTCCATATGAACTATGCTCATACATCACATGGAGATGTCCAAAATGGTCCATTCAAACTCCATTACACTGCTGGTTCGATATGCAGCCACGTACACTCCTCCTAATAGATATCTGATCGCCAGGGCTAGGCAGCAGAGATTTTAAGGCAGGTAGTTTATCTAATAGAAGAAGGAAGCTTTTGAAATGAATAATCTTGAAACAGTAAAAAGCACCGTCTGGAAGTCCTGATAAAACTCTGTAATGCACAAGTCGTGGAGGCTTACGTTAATGCTACAGCAAAAGATATATCAGGAATGATGCAAATAATTTCAATATGTTTTCATTTATTCAATTCCATATCAAAAATGTAATTATTCATAAAAGCAAATAGTCTCTGCAATGATGATGTCACCATTAATTTTCGTCTATTGGCTCAAGGGAGAAAGAATATCTAAGCAATTTACTCCAAGAAAGATTCCTGCTCCCGTTATCCCATTAATTAAGCTGTTCAGGCAGCAAACCTCTTCCTGTAAGTTGTGCACATAAGGCTGTTGTGCCAATTTGCTTGTGAAATTGATTTAAACATGGACTTTGTCCAAAAATAGATTTAATATTCTATCCTTTCCTTGTGAGTGAAGCAGGGAGAGGAATTCTTGCAGCACATGGATTGACGCAATTAGCTTCAGAAACCAGCTCCCTCTGAATCCCTCCCTAATTCCCAAATCAAAATTAGACCCTTCATGCATTCTCGCGTCCAAATTTGGATCACTACACTATTATTTTGCCCCATCTCTTGGCATCCTTTAAGAGTCCTGACTAGGTTACTAAAACTGCAAGTTGTATTTATTTACAGAGATTGCCAGGCCTTGGTTTAATGCCCAGTGTTACTGTCTCAATTTATTCAAAATTATATCTAAAACTAAGCAGCCGGTTACAGAAGGGGATGTGTAATTAGGTTCCCTTTCTCTTTCCTTCAGGCTGGGAACCATCCAGAGGAAAGCTTTAACCAGTCTAGACGCCTGCTTGATTTTAAATTTCCTTTGTCTGCTCGCCAGATCTAAATAGCGTTTTTAACTACCCAATGCTTAAGAAGAGCTTTTTTTCATTGATATTAAGCTTTCCTGCTCTTTGTGAAGTTTAGTTATACATGGATCTGGCTGAGGTTTCCACGTTGTTTTGTGCTTATTTATTTCCTGTCATATTATTCTAGCCCAGTGTCTTAAGCTACTGTTGATGCCACTTGAGCTGCATCCAGAAATGACGCCGAAGAGGCCAACTTGACTGGATTCTGCCTGTTTTGAGAGGGATTGCAGTAGGATGATATGATGGTGAAATCAAATCTTGCCTCACTAACCCAATAGGTTTTTCTGCCCCAATGGTGGGGCAGCAGTAGAGTTGCTGCCTTACTGCGCCAGATACCCGGGTTCGATCCTGACTAAGATCATAAGATCATACCAGATTGGAGCAGAATTAGGCCATTCGGCCCATCAAGTCTACTCCACCATTCAATCATGGGTAATCTATCTCTCCATATCATATCATATCATATATATACAGCCGGAAGCAGGCCTTTTCGGCCCTCCAAGTCCACGCCGCCCAGCGATCCCCGCACATTAACACTATCCTACACCCACTGGGGACAATTTTTACATTTACCCAGCCAATTAACCTACATACCTGAACGTTTTTGGAGTGTGGGAGGAAACCGAAGATCTCGGAGAAAACCCACGCAGGTCACGGGGAGAACGTACAAACTCCTTACAGTGCAGCACCCGTAGTCAGGATCGAACCTGAGTCTCCGGCGCTGCATTCGCTGTAAAGCAGCAACTCTACCGCTACCACCATCCTAACCCCATTCTCATTCCTTTTCCCCATAACCTCTGACACCTGTACTAATCAACCCAGACTACAGGGTCTTGTCTGTACGGAGTTTGTACGTTCTCCCCGTGACCAACTTGGGTTTTCTCAGGGAGCTCCGATTTCATTAAAAACTTCAAAGACGTGCAGATTTGTAGGTTAATTGGCTTGGTATAATTGTAAATTGCCCCTAGTGTGTGTGGGATGGTGTTAGTGTGCGGAGATCGCTGGTCGGCGCGGACTCGGTGGTCGTATCTCTAAACTAGAAATAAACTAAACTAAACCACACACCCTACCAAACTCACCCTGGTTCCTTTTGTGTAATGGGCACATGTTTTCAAATACTGTTGTTCTGTCCACCTGTTGTTGCCATGAGCTGCGATGGTAAAGAACCCGCATAACATTTCCCTCCTACTTCCACAAGACTCGTGTCACAGGAGGCCTTCCACAGAACATTTGATTCAAATTTCCTGCAACTTTCAATGCTCTCAGTTCTCTTCGAAGATGTTTGTCAATGTACCTGCTGTAGCACTATAAGTGAAGTATAAATAGATGTTGAATAAGATAGACACAAAATGCTTGAGTAACTCGGCGGGACAGGCAGCATCTCTGGAGAGAAGGAATGGGTAACGTTTTGGGTCGAGACCCAGTGTGAACGGGCGGTCAGGACTGAAGTGGATATAGAATGCCCTGATGTGAAGAATTGCCTCCACTCTCCTTGACTGGTGTGGCCCTAGTGAGACTGAGGAACAAAGGGATCTTGAAGTATGTCAGTATTGATCTGGTGGGTCAATTACAAGTAGATCAGAGCGTTTGGTGTCAAATCTCTAATTATCTTGCTTGCAAGGGATCCTATGAGGATATATATGCAATTCTTCTCAGGTCTCTGGCAGTGCACATGACTGGGAATAAACTGGGAATTATCACTGTAAGTTGACACCTGGCATTCCACAAAACCCCATTCTAAGACATTACTTATAAAAAATAATCAGTCTGAAGAAGGACCAAGACCAAAACGGAATCTATTGATTTCCCTCACATAGATGCTGCCTGATCCACGACATTCCTCCAGCAGTTTTTTTTTTAAACTCAAGATTCCAACATCTGTAGTCTTCTGAGTCTCTTGAAAAAAAAATTGTTATGTTATTACTTGCTTTTTTCTTGATGAGGGATATTTCCTGAAGGATGGAGCAGACAGGAAGCAAACATCAACCTGATCCATTATTGACGTTGTTGAATAATTCCATACTTAAAACGTAAATTCCAAACACTTGAAAAGAATTTTGGAGACCACACGGTCCAGAATTATCCAGTGTTTCCATACGCACACGAGAATCAACTTGAATCTACATTTGGAGCAAACTTTGTCAACAAATCTTTTGCTGTTTGTGCAATTAATTTTCTTCAAGGAGCCAAATTTTTTTACTTCTCAATCTTTCAACCGTTAGTTCCAATTCTTTAGGTTTAGGTTTATTATTGTCACGTGTACCGAGGTGGGGTGAAAAGCTTTGCTTTGCATGCCATCTGGTCAAATCAGATAATACTATACACAAATATAATCAACCCAAACTCAAGTACAATAGGTAGAGCAAAGCAAAAGACAGAGAGCTCAATATAGTTCTCAGCAATATATCGCAATAGTTCTAGAGACAAAGCCCAATGTTTGCAATGAGGGAGAGTCCTCACCATCTCCATCACCACTTCAGATTGTTAAACTCTCTTCCAGCCCGGCTGCTCATTCCTTCCACTCATGGTTACTCCAAGATCAGTTTGCGTTTTGGTCTGTCTTCCTATTGTTTTCCTTTTGTGATTCAGATTACTGAACCTCAACCCCAGAGTCTCAGAAGAAAGCAATTCATTTACCCAGATAACCAGATAAATCCATCCCATCTTCAAGGGAGAACAGAGTTTATTGAACTTAGTGGCTTGTTCAAATTCCTCTCCTTTCTGGCACTGGCAGAAGCAATCTGGCCCACGTTACCATCCAACAAAACACTGTACATCAAAACCCGAGCAGTACCTCTCACTGAAACCTGAACCCTCCGTGCCCAACACCTGTGGGTCGCGACCCGAAACGTCACCCATTCCTTCTCTCCAAAGATGCTGCCTGTCCCGCTGAGTTACTCCAGCATTTTGTGTCTATCTTCGGTTTAAACCAGCTTCTGCAGTTCCTTCCTACACACTTGTCCAACTGCACTACCTTACAGATCAGTAATGTTGCTCAGTTACCATCTCACGGCAAGACACTGCAACTGGTTTAGTTTAATTTCGTTTAGCGATACAGCATAGAAACAGGCCCCTCAGCCCACCAAGTCCGCACCGACCAACAATTTTTTTATCCCACAGTCTCAGGACAATTTACAGAACCCAATGAACCAAAAAACCTGCATGCCTTTTGGGACGTGTGAGGAAACCGGAGCACCCGGAGAAAACCCATGCGGTCACAAGAGGAATGTACAAACTCCGTACAGATATCGGTTGTAGTCAAGATCGAACCCAGGTCTCTGTGCTGTAAGGCAGCAACTCTACAACTGTGCCACTCTGACGTCTATTGTGGTCTTTGACCTTTATTGATTCGGCTAAAAACTGATCAAGGATTAAAGCTCATGTTTATTAAGTAAGATGGGCGTGTGTCGGAACTTTAGAGAAAGATGATAAAAGCTAAGATGGTATGATCATGATCGAGTGCCACTCATGATCGAGTGCCCTCCTGACACTAAATGAGTGAGTGGTTGGACAATTTCTCAGAGGGTAGGTAACCCACTGAGAAAGGATTCAAATCACAAGTGCTTTTGGCTTGTGATAAAACCATTTGGCACTATTGCAGTATTTTATGATTGCATTTCCTTCCTTATGAAGGTTGGAATGCATCTTTAAGTAAGCCTGCGGGGATTTTTTTTAAATGAGGCGTTTCTTAACTTGTATTGAACCAATGCTGAGCCAGCAAAGTAAAATGGGGACACTGGCCTGTTACAAGGGCTTTGAAGTGAAGTGGCTCCTGGTGGAGAGAGCACCGGGCTCATGGACATTAATGGAGTGCCTGGAATATTTGTGCTTCTCTCAGTCTGCGATTCATTAATGTGGACGACTTCTTTTGGTCGGGAAAATACAAAGCAGCTTTTGAGTACTTTTGCTTGCCATGCTCAAGGGATGTTCAGCAAAGCCGAGCAGAAAATGGTTAAAAAGCTGCTGTGCAAATGGAAAGATCTTCACTTTTGCACCTCGTCAGCCAAACGTTCGAAAGGGTGGTGAGAAAAAATGTAATTTACAGAGCTCAAAGACAGAAGAGTGTGCAGGAAGGGGAAAAGAGACTTACAGCACCATCTAGAGTGACTCACGCGTTAGTATTAGCTATTTCAAGACCAGTGCCCTCAGTGATATCAATTCCAGTTTTCTGCTTTAGCAGAGTCGTCAGATAGTTCCTTTATTTTCATTTTGATGACATCTTGTCTCCAACTAGCTGCTCCTCTCAATGATCAGTTTAATCTCAAGAACTAATTCTGTGTCCATATGCAGTAATGGTCAACCCTAGTTTAGTTTAGGAATGAACTGCAGATGCTGGTTTAAACCGAAGATAAACACAAAAAGCTGGAGTAACTCAGTGGGACGGGCAGCATCTCTGGAGAGAAGGAATGGGTGACGTTTCAGGTCGGGACCCTTCTTCAGAAACGTCTCTCAGAGATGCTGCCTGTCCCGCTGAGTTACTCCAGCTTTTTGGGTCTATCCTACTTTAGTTTTGAATTACAGCACAGAAACAGGCCCTTCAGCCCACTGAGCCAGTGATCCACTGAGCCAGCACATTGACACTATCCTCTACACACTAGGGACAATTTACATTTATACCAAGCCAATTAATCTACAAACCTGCATGGCTTTGGAATGTGGGAGGAAACTGAAGATGTTGAAGAAATCCCATGCAGGTGACGAGGAGAACGTACAAACTCCATACAGACGGCGCCCGTAGTCAGGCTAGAACCTGGGTCTCTGATGCTGTAAAGCAGCAACTCTACCACTGGACCAGGAGTACTGTATGCTCTTTGCAACAGCTACAAGTTGCTGGGTGTGCATATCTCTAATGATCTGACTTAGGCCCAACACATTGATGTAATCACAAAGAAAGATCATCAATGCCATTAATCCAGCAATCCCAAACTACTGACTACATCATTGGAGACCTTCGGATAATCTTTGATTGGACTTTCCTGGTTTTATCTTGCGCTAAATGTTATTCACGTCATTCCCTTCATCGTGTATCTGCACTCTGTGAATGGCATGATTGTAATCATGTATTGACTTTCCACTGACTGGGTAGTACGCGACAAATTATTTTCACTGTACCTCTGTACACGTGACAATAAACTAAGCTCAACTCAACTCTACTTCCTTAGAAGATTGAGAAGATCCGATATGTAAACAAATACTTCATTGAACTTCTTCAGCTGCACAGTGAAAAGCACACAGACTGGTTGCAGCATGGTTTTGCTCAGCAACTCGAAGGGCCAGGAACGAAGGAGAATATAGTGAGTGGTAGACATAGCCCAGTCACAGGTACTGACCTCCCCACCACCAAATGTAGGAGGTGCTGCCTCTAAAAAGACAGCCAATATTTTCAAAGACCCTCACCACCTTGGCCATGCCTTTGTTTCACTCCTACTATTGGGCAGACGATACAGGATCCTGAATACCGTGACGACCAAGGGCAAGAATATTTTCTTCCCAGCAACAATCAGGCTCTTGAACACTACACAAAACTAACCTCAGCAACTGTGACCTTCTATGGACTGTGTCTTTGATTGCACCTCGAATGCCTGTCTTTGCACTATTATGGTTACCTAATATTACAGTTATTGATTTATTGACTTTTTAATGATAATTATATTTTATTTGGTGTGTATTGCATGCATGGGGCTGTATAAGCTGCTGCAAGTATGAATTTCATTGTTCCATTGTCGGAACATTTCACATTGAATTGCTCTCGACTCTTGACTCTTGAATATACTGCTTGCGTTTCAACCCCCACCCGTCCCCCTCCAGTCTGTGCTATTTACAACTTTCTTCACACACAATTAAGAACAGCAAGCGAACCCTGCTATTTATAAACCACTTGCACTGCAAGGTACTCTGAAAATCTTACTTTCTTACAGCAGGCATTGCATTGTTAATTAGCCCATTGAGAAAAGGGCCTGGCGACTATTTAAGACAGCCGCAAGAGATACCTCGGTATATGCCCCATGAATTAATGGTGATCTGATCACATATGCATCTTAGGTCTGTTCATCCCTCTACCAGATACTCCAGCTATTTTATGCAAATCTATACCTATTGTGTGATGTGTTGAGCTTCTCCCTGGATTTGGGATGTCACTAGCAAACCCTGCATTTATTATCCTCCCTAATGGGCCATGGGAAGGTGGCAATGAACTGTCTTCACTTCAACTTGAAATGCAAATTCTTTTTGTGTCTCGTTGCAATATTCCTCTGCAGCTCTTTGAGGCATCATTATCTGTGGGAATAAAGTAGTCTCTGTAACGTATAAGCAATTATTCAAAGGATAGCCTGCCTCTTGAAAGGTCAAATTTCACAGGGTGCATGAATATAAATTACCTGCCACACCTCTTGTTGTACATATTGAAACTATTGTGTGAAACACCAAAAGCATCGAAAAAATGGTTGCAATAGACAAAGGAATCAACAAGCAAACACTTGCCAGCAGCTAGAGTCGATACAAGGAACTGCAGATGCTTGTTTACAAAAATGGACACAAAGTGCTGGAGTAACTCAGCATCTCCGGAGAACATGGGTGTTGTGATATTGCTAGGACTACTTTGTTGGTCACAAGGACTACTTTGTATGCCTGTGTATATAAGTGATTGGTGTGATTAGGCGGCCACTCTGGATCCAGGCGGCCTTGGAATAAACAGCCTGGAGTACAAGCTGCACCATGATCACATTTTAAACACGTGCACTCGTGGTCCGTCCAGAGTCACCAAAGGTACCGGACCACGAAGAACAACATGGTGGCAGCGGTTTGGGTGTTTAGCCTAGAAAAGGAAAACAACAAAAGAAACAAGAAAAAAGGTTAACAAGTGCATTTTAAAAAAAAGAAGGTTAACAAAAAGGAACCCAGCAAAAAGGTTAACAGGAAGAAAAGATAGAGCCCTAAAGAACGAAAAAAGTTTCCCGCTCGGTAAGGGGCCAATATATTTAGGTATACTTACGAAGTACAACAATGGGCAGGTGGCGATTTAGGTCAAGTCCCTTCTTACGACTGATTGGGGGGGTCAGGTGGAGGTGGGGTGCTGGAAGAGAGGAAGAGGCAGGACAAAGCCTGGAAGATCATAGGTTGGTACCAAAGATAGGCACAGATTGCCCAGAGTCTGTGAATCGAGGACCAGAGGACATAGGTTTAAGGTATAAGGGAAAAGATTTAATAGGAATCTGAGGGGTAACTTTTTCACACAAAGGGTGGTGGGTGTATGGAACAAGCTGCCAGAGGAGGTAGTTGAGGCAGGGTCTACCCCAACATTTAAGAAACAGTTAGACAGGTACATGGATAGGACAGGTTTGGAGGGATATGGACCAAACGCAAGCAGGTGGGAGTAGTGAAACTGGGACATGTTGGCCAGTGTGGGCAACTTGGGCCGAAGGACCTCTTTCCACACTGTATCACTCTAAGACTCTGTGACACAAAAGGAACGTGACTTTTCGGGCCGAGACCATTCCTTAGACTGAAGAAGAAGAAAGGTCCCGAACTGAAACGTCACCCATCCTTTTTCTCCAGAGATGCTGTCTGATCGGCTGAGTTACTCCAGCACTTTACGTCTATCTTTGGTATAAAACAGCATCTACAGTTCCTTGTTGCTACTATAGGTGATAGATTCTGGTTAGGGTGGGGTTTTGATGGGTAGATGGTGGACAAAACGTCCTCACTAGAATCAAGCTATTACCGGCCAGGCTTTGTCCAGCCTCTCCCCCTGCAATCAGTCTGAAGAAGGATCCTGCCCTGAAATGTCTCCTATCCCTACTCTCCAGAGATGCGGCCTGACCTGTTGAATTACTCCAGCACTGTGTTTTTGTTTTGTCAGATGCTGATGATTATTTTCAAGCAGTATTGGTGAGATGATCCTGAGCTGTCAAAGACAATTAATCTCACAGCTCTCCCCAAACATCTGAGCGATACATTCTCACACTTCACCCAAGGTCGGCTGCAGCAGGCACAACCCGGGACACAGGCAGTTGGCAGAGGAGAGGGACGGCAGGTCACGGTCCTGCAGTACCCAGCGGCATACCTGGGCTTATCTGGAAGGGGGGGGGGGGGGGGAAGGGGCGCTCCAGTACTTCCAACACATGGACCAGACTTCGGACTTTGGACTGGGGTTTTTTCTTAGTAAATGGCGCAGAAATATAGCGCCTGTGCATTAGTGGTTGTGCAAAAGAATTTCACTGATGCTATGAATACATGACAATAAAAAAACATTAAAAAATCCAACTTGATTTCTCTTCCCACAGATGGTGCCTGATCTGCTGAGTATTTCCAGTATTTTTTGTTTTTAATCCAATGAAAACAACATCGGTCTATCCAATTTATCTTATCAGTTTGTCTGTCCTCTTCATCTCCAGTATTTGTCCAATAATCTGCCTACCAAACAACCCACTCACCTTTGTTCACCTATCATCAACCCACTCACCTTTGTACACCTATCATCAACCCACTCACCTTTGTACACCTATCATCAGTCCTACCCCTCCTCTCTCCCAGCTTTCCTTCCTGCCCCCAACAATCATCTGAAGAAGGGTTCCGACCCGAAACGTAGCCCAAGCATATTCTCCAGGAATGGCGCCTGACCGGCTGAGTTACTCCAGCGTTTTGTGTTTATCGGCTTATCCAATCTTTCCTCAAAGTCACAATTTTCCAGTGCTGGCTATGTCCTCACTTGTCCCCTCCATTGCCTCCCCATTGCAATCATGTCCTTCCTTTAACCGAGTGACCAAAACCAAGTACAATGTTGCCACAGCTTCTCCTGAGAAGTGTGTGGGAAGGAACTACAGATGCTGGTTTCAACCGAAGGTCGACACAAAAAGCTGGAGTAACTTAGCGGCACAGGTAGCATCTCAGGAGAGAAGGGATAGGTGACGTTTTGGGTCGAGACCCTTCTTCAGACTTTCCTGAGAAGTCCTGATTGTAGACACGGATTAGAATAGCGTAGAGAAGCAACATTCACTGATGATCTAACCCTGTCAGATGCGCTGACAAGCAAGCCCAGATCTGTGCAAAAAAAGAAGGGTAAAGAAATTTTGATAAATCGCTTTGCCAAGCCGTAAAAATTGCTAATGAAACTCTGCAGGCTTTTCAGTCTCGGAAGCAACTCACCTCTGCCTGCCTTTAGCTCACCTTGGCAGCAGCTGCACCTTGCAAACCTCAGTCAATATTTACAAGAGCGGAAAAAAAAAAATCGATGTCTTTCATATTATCAATTTCACAATAGCCCGACTTTCATTAAAATAAAATGTCTTTTGCGAATGTCTGGAGTTAGAGTACTATGGCGGGGGGTTCGGGTAGACATAGCCGCTGAAAGGTTAATGAGTCTGAACGTAGGCAGAGAGGGCTTTTCAGGAGGCTTTCACTGAAAAGCGTTGCCGTGGTTCCGGCCTGCTACCATGACAACAAAATTTCTGCTACTCTGCATATGCACCAAATTGAGATTAAATCAGAAGATTCTCACTGACAGAACTGCCACGCTTGATTCCGCGCCAGAACCAGGGAGCCAAGACCTTGCCAGCGACGCATCTTCATTCTTTGTAGAGATGGGATCAGAGGTGTGATAGGGAAAGCAATGAAATAAGAATCATTGCACAATCCGTACAGCCACCTTCAGTAGATTGCTTATTTAAAACGCATTCTTCTGCTCCTTGAAGCAGCTTCAGTGGTCATGCTGTACCATTCAGCCCACTGGTGAACTCAAAGTGCAATGGATTTCACCTCCAGCAGCAATTTAATATTGGCTGCTTGTGAAATTATCATGCAGAGACATTTAATTATTTCCAATTACATTCCTTTCTGCTCATTTTTAAGAAGATAGGCACAAAAAAACTGGAGTAACTCAGCGGGACAGGCAGCATCTCTGGAGAGAAGGAGTGGATGACGTTTCGAGTCGAGACCCTTCGTCAGTGTTTTTAAGGGTGGTTTAGTTTGGTATAGCTTAGAGATACAGTGCCCTTCGGCCCACTGAGTCCCCCACCGACCAGTGATCCCCGCACATTAACACTAACAAACCCGCACGCACTAGGGACAATTTTACATTTATACCAAGCCAATTAACCTACATACCTGTATGTCTTTGGAGTGTGGGAGGAAACCGAAGATCTCAGAGGAAACCCATGCAAGTCACGGGGAGAACGTACAAACTCCATACAGTCGGCACCCATAGTCAAGATCAAACCCAGGTCTCTAGCGCTGTAAGACAGTAGCTCTACCTCTACGCCACTATAAAGATAGCAAAAGGTGTTAACCTTCAGTATGAAATCACTAGTGTTCATTTCTACCCTATTTGTACTGCTTTGAGATGCCATAGAAAGCTCCTCTCTTAGCAGGTCTTAAGATACATTTTGGTTGCACGGTTACGGTTGGATTCCTCTGCCATCAGTGGGAAGAGGTGTAAGTATCTCTTGTTTAAGACTTTAGAAAACCTGACCCAATTATGTTTGTTCTCCCTCTCAGTTTCAGTGTGAAATGCTTTTTATTGAAAATATCGGAGTATCAATAACATCATCGTCGGGAGTAGAAATTATCCATAAAATTCAAGGAGACCCATTGAAAGTGTATCATAAATTGTGTTTCAAGATTGGTATCATTGGCACAGAGCAAGATTCATTGTTGTTTTGAATCGCAGTGTAATCAATTTCAATGGCGGAACTATCTTCAGTTAATTTTGTAAAAGTGCTGAGGAAATATTATTTTATAATTCAGCCATCTCCTGGGCCCATTAGTTTTCTATTCATTGTGCTGAAACGTTGAATGAAATAGATTTGCCGCTGTCAATGCAATCCCGAATATTTACCACCAGTATCCATAAGTGTTTTCTAAGAGACATGTAGAAAGAATGAATTATTTAAGAGTTTTCAGTGGTGTTTTCATGTGCAATTTGCTTCTTCGGCAGAGTTGACAATGAGTGATTCCTACTCTCGCTTGGCTCCATTTTCACAAAACCACTTCCCTTCCTAGCCCCTTGTGACCCTTCACTCTAAACAGTTCACGCTGCGCAGGTATAGTTCTTCGTTAAATCTGTCATCACAACACCCTCTGCAAAAGCGTCAGATGTCACCTTCTGTGAATGTGAGAAAGATGTTTAATGACAATGTCTTTCGCCACTTCTCTTCAATATGTTACCCTTCTCCCTTCCCTCGGCTTCATCGTGCAGCTGTGGGATTTGACCTCATTTAGTTCCTGACTACACTAGTCATATACAGAGCATGTTCTGCTACGGCTACTCTTGCTGCTCCACATGTGACCTCTGGTCCCCAGAATTATTATCCTTGGCCTGCCCTCCATCTCATCCATGTACTGAAAGTACATCACTTCATGTTTATTGATGACACTCTGCTCTATCTTCCATCACTAATCCTGAACCCTCCACTCCTTTCCCAGTCAATCATATTAAATGCACTGCAATTTCCTGGAGGAAGGATAATTCCTTGTTTTCAGCCCCAGCCCCAGACCCAGCTTCAAATTCCATTCCCTCTATTTCCATTCCTTCGCAGGACTGAACCGGGCTATTCTTTCATAGCTTTGCCATCCCCCATGATACCGAACTGGATTTTTGGTCTCATTAATACCTCAACCTCCTTGCTGTAGAAACACATCTTGTTATTCTATTCTTAACAATTCTTCCAAAAATTTCACATCACCTGTCTTTATCCTAATCCACACTAAATCCCAATAACCCATTCTAAATCCCAATAACCATTCTAATCCTCTTTCTATCCTAGCCTCATGTTAATATATTTATTTAAATTTACCAAACCTCCAATCCTTTGAGGACCTAATGCTTGCATATCGAAATACCTTTGTTCCCCTGGTAACTTCTCCATTGGTTATCGATTATAGGTTATAGAGATACAGCATGAAACCAGGCCTTTCACCTTACTGAGTCCACGACGACCATCAAACGTCCATTCACACCAGCTCTATGTTACCACACTCATGCAATCCTCCCCTACATACGAGGGCCAATTTACAGAGACCAATTAATCCACAAACCCACGTCTTCGGGATGCGGTAGGAAACCAGAGCACACGGGGAAACCCGAGAGATCACCGGGAATATGTACAGACTCCACACAGCGATCACTCAAGGTCAGCATCGAGCCCAGTACTCTGGCATTGTGAGACAGCAGATTGTTTATTTTTATTTTTTCTGTGTTCATGATATTTCTATTTCTCAGAACAGCTATTTAGCTTATTAAAGTTAATCTACCACTACAATAACTTATATCATCCAATTTGATGTACAACTGAAGCTATTTTATATAATTTTCAGACCTAACTCTGAATCCCAAATGCAGACAATAAAAAAATCTCAATTGTCTCTCATTTGCTTGTGAAAATGGATTTTAAAGTGTAATGTTTCAGGAATAAACTTTGAATGCAAAATGGTAGATTTTAAGATGAGTGTGGCAATTAGTTTGCGTCAGACTCATGATGCTTAGCGTAAGGTGAATGGGTATTTCCTAATCCATATGCACATTGTGTCCACACCATGACATGTCACATTACCTCCTGGGGAGGAATAAACTAGAAACATCTAGGCTCAGTAAAGAAGAAAATATCTTAGAAAAATTCTCTTTAATCCATTCAAATTATCATCTAGTTTGGGATATCACAACGAACTCATTAACATGGAATATAAAACAGTACAGCACAGGAACAGGCCCTTCAGCCCACAATGTCCAAGCCGAAGGCCTGATAAATCAAATTATGGGTGTATTAAACCAAATTAAATATGCAAAATAGTTATAGCTGTCTATCTGTTCAGCTTATGCCTTAAGTAATCTTCGCTTCATTAAAGTAATTGGTCCATTTTTTCTCTGAAGATTTTTAGAGTCAGTACAAAGTCTATGGAGTTCCCCAATCTCCCACTGTACCTTCAGTAGAAGATCATCCAGGTAAAAGAACTGCAGATGCTGGTTTATACCAAAGATAGATATAAAGTGCTGGAGTAACTCAGCGGGTCAGGCCGCATCCCTGGAGAAAAAGGATGGGTGACTTTTTGGGTCGGGACCCTTCTTCAGACCTTTTGTCTGAATGCAAATTAAAAAGTCTAAAGTCTAAAGTGTAAAGTTAATTAAAAATGAAAAGCGTGAAGAAAGGTCCCGACCCAAAACATCACCCATCCATTTCCTCTAGGGATGCTGCCTGACCTGCTGTTACTCCGGCACTTTGTGCCTAACTTTCGTGTCCACGTAATTGCTGTTCATGGCACCTTTCCAGAGTTTCTTATAGATCCTGACTGAGGTCACCACAGGAGAAGCCTAAAATAGGTTATTGGCATGGTTTATATAGTCATACAGTGTGGAAACAGGCCATTCAGCCCAACTTGCCCACACCGACCAAAATGTTCCATCTGCACTAGGCATTTGCCGCTACTTATAGGTGTTAGGAATGTTTCAGATTTCATGTTGCAACCTTGGTGCCAGCTCCAAACACAGCCAAACACTCCAATGAAGATGTTAACCCTTATTTGATAATCACTTCATAACTATAATAAACGGAGACAAACACCCCTTTTGATGTTGCTTAACACAGCCTGAACCTTTAATTGGTATTAGTAGGAAAACTGAAATAAGCATATTCATAACCTTTAGGTATCAACTATGGCATTCTTTTCTGAAAACTATGGTGCAAAGTAGTGAGCATCACTGTCGGAGTGAGGGTATCACAAAATTCTGGAGTAACTCAGCAGGTCAGGCAGCATCTTGGAGAGAAGGAATGGGTGACGTTTTGGGTCGAGACCCTTCTTCAGACTTCACACAAGAGTGTTCACACAGTAAATGCGACAATGTCCAGTCACGGCCTCCAACCCAGTATATAGAACATAAGAAGACACAAAACTGGAGTAACTCAGCGGGCCAGGCAGCATCTCTAGAGAACATGGATAGGTGATGTTTTGTGGCAGGACCCTCCTTCAGTCTGAAGAAGGATCTTGACCAGAAAGTCACCTATCCATGTTCTCCAGGGATGCTGCCTGGCCCACTGAGTTACTCCAGCACTTTGTGTCTAGTTTTATAACCTAGCATTTGCAGTTCCTTGTTTCTACAGATAGAACATAAGCTTGTTTGGTATCGAAGGTAGAGACAAAATGCTGGAGTAGCTCAGCGGGTCAGGCAGCATCTCAGGAGAGAAGGAATGGGTGACGTTTCGGGTCGAGACCCTTCTTCAGATTGATGTCAGGGGAGGGGGCAGGACAAAGATAGGAATTGTTAGGTATAATTGGCACCCAGTTCAATGTGAAGATTTCAATAAGACATTAAAAATAGTAAAGATATATGTAATTGCCAGCGGTAAACTACTCAATACAGGTGGTTCCTTGGACCAAATGTGTTGTTCCACCATCAACATCAATAAATCGTGCTCAGTTTTTCCAGCTCTCTTTCCAACCTTGATACCTCAATCTCCAGAAAGTCTCAACGTTGAACCTAGGATTCACCCAGACAGTCAAGAAACTGGTCTTCCTTCTTTTCCATCTTAGCCACTGAATTTCAAACTGATTGAAACTTAGAGTTAAGCTTAATATTGCTGACAGTTTGTAATAAATTGAAAGAGTTTGGTCGGCAGCCTTTCATCTTGTTCCCAGTTGCTGGAAGAAAACTAACCTGCATGAACTCCAGACCATGGACCTGAGGGGACTATTAGCCTGGGACAGGAAGAAAAGTTAAAATATGAAGAGCATTAAGTGACCGGAGGCCACATTTTTTTTCAGTTTTATGCCTGGCTGGAGACATGCACTTCCTCCTCAATCAGGAAATGGACTGCTGTATATCTTACGTTTACAGTGACTGTCAGAAACTGTTGTCTGATTAGTGATACATCACAAGTGGTTTAGATCATTGTTTCGTACCTCATCTACTGAGGGCTTGCAGTACATCCCGAGCACTGTGCAGAGATCCCATCATTTAGTAATACCGCAGGGCATTTTCACAACTAATCCTTCTCTAAGTAACAGAGATTCAATGGTTCAAAGAGGTTTGCAGTGCATTTGACAGCAAGGTATACCCATGGGCAAATTGACTCCAAACTTAGTTGTTTGAATGTCACTGCATTCAGAAGATTTCATAAATGATTGTACCGATTCACATGTTGCTTCAAACTTCAATAAACTTAAATCCGAGAGTAGCATTGTAACGTTCAATCCTAAAAATGAATTATTTAACTAGAATTTAAAAAATGATACTAGCAGATGAATACATAGATGTTTGAATGGCATTTCTACCTCGACTAGTTTAACAGAGGTTGTAAGCTATTTAAAATAACTCATTGTCTAGATTTATATTTCGTTGTTTGTTTTATTTTCTATTTCTCTCTATCAGTTGTGCTGACTCTATTTGTACTCTGCTTTGTGCTATCCATTTTCTCATCTCTCTGCGCTCTCTCTTTTCCAAAACTTGTGACTGTGTGCGAATAACTCCAAAGAGTGCTTAGTCCTGAAGGACCCTTGAAAATTTATAATGCTGAATTTCCAAGCCAAACAAGGAAAACTTTGGAGGAATTACCTGCCTGTCAGAGTTTCATTTCAAATTAAATTTCCTGCCAGCAATTCTGGAATTAGCCTCTGCTGCAATAAACAGGAACACCGTGACCATAGCTGTTTGACAGGCTTCCCTTTCCTCTCTGCTTGTATTAATGAACTGAAATCCCAGAATCTCTCCAAAATGAAATAGACGTGACATTCACCTTTGCCAAGATCTAGAATCAATTGAGCTCAGACATTTGAGGACAAAGTGGAACACCTCAATCTGACCTCACTCTCACCTCCCAAACATGATCTGAGATTGCAATGTTCTGGATGGAAGCTGTTTCACTGTTTTTATATTGAACAGATCTGAGTCCTCCTCTATGCACTTAATTTACAATTTTCTACTTCTTTTTAACGTATCTGTTGCCATGGCAGCAGGTGTACCCAGAGACTGTTGCAAACCAGAATGAAAAGCCAGGCTTTATTATTGCTGCCCAAACAGACTACAATATATCTACTGACCATTATTAATTATATACAAAACTAAAGCTTCTGATAGTGAGACCAGTGCTAAATTTCCTTGCGAATTCCCATTTTCCAAGGTGCATAAGTTTATATTTTAAGAGTAATTGCCATTTATTTTTCATATTTATCAGAAATATATGTCAAATGCCCTCAAAATACACAAATCTTCCTATTGTGGTCTTCGGTGACGTAACAGTTGGGTGGCACAGTGGCATAACGGTAGAGTTGCTGACTTACAGCGCCAGAGACCCGGGTTCAATCTTGACGACAGGTGTTGTCTTCATGGAGTTTGCACCTTCTCCCTGCGACAGCGTGAGTTTTCTCCGGGTGCTCCGGTTTCCGCCCACACTCCAAAGGCGTACAGGGTTGTAGGTTAATTGTCTTTGGTAAAATTATAAATTGTCCCAAGTGTGCGTGGTATACGGGGAATCACAAAATGCTGGAGTAACTCAGCAGGTCAGGCAGCATCTCTGGAGAGAAGGAATGGGCGACGTTTTGGGTCGAAACCCTTCTTCAGACCTATAGTATACGGGGTGATCGCTGGTCGGTGTGGACTCGGTGGGCTGAAGGGCCTGTTTCTGCACTGTGTATCTAAACAACCTCTAGCTTAATCATAGGATTAATCAGTCAGGAGAAGGGTCTCAATTCGAAATGTCACCCATTCCTTCTCTCCAGAGATGCTGTCTGTCCTGCTGAGTTACTCCAGCATTTTGTGTCTACCTTCAAGCTTAATCATGTGTGGCTATCAGTCATGGATAACTGATGTTTTGGATCGAGACCCTTCCTCCTCCATGTTCTCCAGAGATGCTGCCTGACCTGCTGAGTTATTCCAGCACTCTGTGTCCTTTTGTGTATTAACCAGCATCAGCAGTTCTTTATTTCTACATTAGGTTCACAGTGCCTAGCTAGCATCTACTTAGAATAAAATTCACAAACTTCATACTATCCTCAGTTACGTCCTAATTTTTGACTGAATTCTGCAAAAGACATTTGCCTGCACACCAATGGGCAATTTAATTCCAAAGCATGGAAAATCACATTAAAATATTCCATCTTTTATTGAATATACTTACCAGTCAAGAGACAAAAACTTGGCAATACGTTCTGAATGGTGAAAGATTTCAATGGTGTCATGTTAACCACAATATTTCTAAGCCACAGGGATCCAAACTTTTAGTGTGATCCTTCAAAAAAATCAATTTTAAAATCTCAGGTGCCGAAATACCAGGGTAAGAATTTCATTGCCAACCAGCTTTCAATTAAGAGAATCACTAAATTCTTCTACTTCTGTTTTCTCAATACCACAGTGCCTCGACAGGTAGTGAGGGCAGGCTGCATGCCAAAGACAAGTCTGTGCCTCTTGCCCGTTACGATGAAGGAGAGGATTAGAGTAGGAGGATGAGTTGGAAACTTGTAAACAACAATATTGTAGTTAGTGGAAAAAGTTCATTCATAGTAGTTGGCATCTGTTGTGGGGGTTCCGTTAGCTGGAAGTAAACATTGGCATTGTTGGTAGTTCAGGAGCTAGGTGGCTACAAGACTACACAAATTAATTAAGGTCGACATAGTATTTTACAAACTAAAATAAAAGCAGAAAACACTCAGTTAGTTCGGCATAATCTGTGGAAAGTGAAACAAAGTTAACATTTCAGGAAACCATGTTTTTGCATCTGAACGAAGATCCTTAGCCTAAGTGCACAAGTAATTTCATTCAGACTTTCTATCAATATTGAATGTTGCCGGCTATCAGGCTGTGCCTTAATTCCCTGGCTCTCCTTGCTTGAGTGTCTTAGTCCCAAATCACATCCGTTGGGAAACAAGGAAGCTGCCATTCAATATTTACAGTTAACTCGACATAAAGGAAAGGCCTTAAGACACACATTGATTTATATTTAACATAGAAGATAGGCACAAAAAGCTGGGTGTCAGGGGAGAGGGAACCCTGACTCTTAATCTGAAGAAGGGTCTCGACCCGAAGCATCACCTATTCCTTTTCTCCACAGAAGCTGCCTGACTCGTTGAGTTACTCCAGCTTTTTGTGTCTATCTTTATATTTAACAAGTTGGCTGATGACGGCAATGTAGGGCACGGAAATTTTTCATTAGTTGACATCAAGAGCAGCGGATGCAATAGATGAGGTTGGAGGAGGTGCAGGTGAACCTTTGTCCCGCCTGGAAAGACATTATTTACATCGGCGAAACCAAGCGCAGGCTCGGCGATCGCTTCGCTGAACACCTGCGCTCGGTCCGCATTGACCAAACTGATCTCCCGGTGGCCGAGCACTTCAACTCCCCCTCCCATTCCCAGTCTGACCTTTCTGTCACGGGCCTCCTCCAGTGCCATAGTGAGGCCCACCGGAAATTGGAGGAACAGCACCTCATATTTCGCCTGGGCAGTTTGCAGCCCAGTGGTATGAACATCGACTTCTCCAACTTTAGATAGTTCCTCTGTCCCTCCCTTCCCCTCCTCCTTCCCAGACCTCCCTCTATCTTCCTGTCTCCACCTATATCCTTCCTTTAACCCGCCCCCCTGACATCAGTCTGAGGAAGGGTCTCGACCCGAAACATCACCCATTCCTTCTCTTCAGAGATGCTGCCTGACCTGCTGAGTTACTCCAGCATTTTGTGAAATAAATACCTTCGAAGGCAATGTAGGATTGGCAGAACTCCACCACAATTGAGGGAGTGGATGCTTGACAGGGTGGGTGGTTGGGCAATTTGGGAGGAGGTGCACATCGCTCACTCTGTTCACTGGGGTTCCACATGCTCCCAGCAAAGTAATTCCTAATGCCATCCAGAATATTGCTCCAATTTGATGGATCGGGGGCGAGGGATTTCCATGTCGGAAAAGATGGTATACATTTTGAGAATAGCCTTGATGCAATTCTTTAAACTTTAGACTTTAGAGATATAGTATTGAAACATGGCCTTCGGTCCACCGAGTCTGTGTCAACCAGCGAGCACCCCCGTACACTAGTATTATCCTACACAACAGGGACTATTTACAATTTTACCAAAGCCAATTAACCTACCAAAAATCTTTGGAGTGTGCGTGGAAACAAGAGAACACAGAGAAAACCCAAATGATCACAGGAAGAACGCACAAATTCCGTACAGAAAGCACCCATAGTCATGATCGAACCTGGGTCCCTGGCCCTTTAAGGCAGCAACTCTACCATTGCGCTACCGTGCTACCCCACATAATTCTTCTGTAATCTTTTTGCCATGATAGAGTTAGGAGTGAAGTGCGTGCTTTGCGGGTGTGTGGTCAGGCAAATGAACGGTGTGGTTGAACCATTGGAGTTGGCCGAATATAACCATAACCTTGCTACTCGCTCGGGATGTTGGTCTGGATGAGGTTGCTGTCCTTGTCACACTTATCCTTCCATAGAATTATGTATCAAAAGCAAACTGCAGCACCAAGGAAGTAATCTTTTAACCAGACTTTACTGGACTTTATTTTGCATTAAACGGTATTCCCTTTATCCTGTGTCTGTACACAGTGGACGGCTTTTTTGTAACCATGTACAATCTTTTCACTGACTGGAGACGAGGAACCCTGACTCTTTGTCTGAAGAAGGATCTCGACCCGAAGCATCACCTATTCCTTTTCTCCAGAGATGCTGCCTGACCCACTGAGTTACTCCAGCTTTTTGTGCCAATCTTCGACATAAAAGCAGTTCTTGATGAGTTGGTCAAGCAGTTCCTAAGATACATTTTAAATGTTTGCTGCCCAAGGCAACAAACGGACACTGTGTGGCAGACTGAAGACCAGTCATACAGATGAAACTCTCACTGTTTAGTGAGAGCTACACAGCTCTGAATTTGTAAAGAAAACCATTGAAGTTGAGCTTGGGAGTGCAGCTTCCATTCAATGATTGATATTCTTCAACTCTTTTTGCTCGCAAAACTACAGTAATACAAGAACTGAAAACTGGGTTTTTTTCTGCCCTCTCCAGGAAGTAGGATGGAAAGCGAGTTCTGGTAGATACCTAATCAAAGACAAAAAGGGAATTAGAAGTCAATGAAGGTAAATAGGGCAAACAAGCCAAATAGAAATATCTACAGAATTAAGCAGTGCCTTTAAACCTGAAGAATTAATCTCCCTGAAAAGTAAACATACTCATCCTCCTCCCATGGAAGAACACAAAAGGGAAGTTAAAGTGAATTTCAGTCTATTGAACGTTGGTGCCTGCAGCTCGTGAGAAGCAGCAAATGAAAAGATTAGTGAGAGATCTTGGCTTACAAAATTAAAGTTGTTGCAAAAGATATGTTTTAAAGATATGAAGGGGAACTGATAGACTAGATAAACCATTTGATCTGCTTGAGGGCTAGAGGACCAGAAGGCTTGCTTAAAAATTTGAACTAGTACTTTTCGGAATGTAATTTAGAAACATTTCCTGACTAAGATAGTGGAAGAAATTTTGAACTCTTGCAAAAGATATTTAATGCCTGTCAACTATCATTTTCAACCTGTGATTGATAGATTTTTATTTGCACAGATGTTAAAGGGTATGGGGAAAATGAACATATTTTAGTACAACTATGTTTCAATGCAGTATGGCACGGAGTGTTGGGTCCCTCATCATACGATTCACTCCTACATCCAGTGAGAGTCCATTTTCACATCAATGTTGAAATATGTCTAGTGAGAGGGTATTTCTGTATTTCCATTTTTCATTTTGCTGCAAATTTCCTCGGAGCAACTGATCGAAGGGAGGGGGGGTTGCTTTAGCACTTCTTGGGTGTTCCCGGGATGTGTTTCTCAGGATATTATGGTGGGAGTCTGGGAGTGTTCTTTGTTGGCACCTTTACATTGGGTGTGTCAGGAATCCTGAAGGAATATTATAGGATCTAGACCTGTCAAAATTGCTTTCTGCCCCAGCTACCTGAACTCAATATCCAAAAGCAAATACTCCCCTGAGGTAAAGGTCTGGCCAACTGGCCTTATTATTCTATTTATTCACAAAATGTTGGAGTAACTCAGCAGGTCAGGCAGCATCTCGGGAGAGAAGGAATGGGTGACGTTTCGGGTCGAGACCCTTCTTCAGACTGATGTCGGGGGTGGGACAAAGGAAGGATATAGGTGGAGACAGGAAGATAGAGGGAGATCTGGGAAGGAGGAGGGGAAGGGAGGGACAGAGGAGCTATCTGAAGTTGGAGAAGTCGACGTTCATACCACCGGGCTGCAAACTCCCCTTATTATTCTTGTCTGCTATTGTACCCAACGTTTTACTCTATTCCTCCTTTTTCAGTGAACCTTGAATTTGGAAGCCCATTTACATAAGAAAGCTGATTTCATGAGAATTTATCTCAAAGCCTATTATTATCAAGTGCCTGCTTCGTGTAGTTGGTAGCTGTATTGAGTCTGAGTCAGCAGGATGTGTTCCAGCACTTGAGCACCTAATCTAGGATGACATTTCAGTGCACCAGTGAGGAATGTGCTGTCTTTCAGATGAGACATTAAACCCTTTGTTCTGGTTAAAAATCCCATGGCACTATTTAAGCACGAGGAAATGTCCTGCCGTATATTTCTCTCTCAGGCAACACCTCCAGAAGCAGAGTTTGACATGTTACAGAATGTTACAGCAGAGACTTCGACAGTGAAAGTAATATTCCACCTGAGAGCCTTAACTTCCAGTGAGGAGGTTTAATGAAAGGGGTGTTATAACTGAGAACATTATAATAAAGTAAGGTGCTATGGTGTTACAAATGTGAGTTAATGGTACGCCATCCTTGAATGATAATTACTGCACTCTGTAGATAAGTCTAATGATGTTGCCAAGGGAAGAGATTACCAGGCAGGGAGGGGGAAAGATTCATGGATGTGCTCAAAGCTCCTTGAAAAAAGCACTCCCTGCTGAGTCCTAGGAATCCCTGTCCCATGACCGCTCGGTGTAGAAGAAACATTTGGAATGGTAATGAAAACCTCAGGACCATCCATCGGGAGCACACAAAAGCTCTGCGTAAGTAGCGGAAGGAGAAAATCCTCTCACAAGCAACCCAGGGGGTACCTCCTGTCCCACTTGTAGATACCTGCATTGGCCTCATCAGAAACAAGTCATCCACAATCTCATGAGGCAGGCCAAGAAGAGGGAGAAGAAGAATATGATAATACATAATGAAAATGGTGTTCAAATAATGAGTTCATTAATGAAATTGGATAAGGATAAGGAAGGAGACACAAGGAACTGCAAATGCTAAAACACAGAACACAAAGTGCAATGGGCCAGGCAGCATCTTTGGAGGACATAGATAGGCAATATTTCAGGACAGGACCTTCCTTCAGTCTAAAGAAGGGTCCCGACCTGAAATAATGTCTTCCAGAGATGCTAACTGACCCATTGAGTTACTCCAACCTTGTATTCCATGAAGAATAACAAAGGTTATGAAAAAGAAAATGTGTATTAATGTAGCATCATTGAAAACTGCAGTGTGGAGTTTGCATGTTCTCTCTGTGCCTGCGTGGGTTTTCTCCGGGTGCTGCGGTTTCCACCCACATCCCAAAGACATGCACGCTTGAAGGTTAAATGGCCTCTGTACATTGTCCTTCGTGTGTTGGGAATGGATGAGAACGTTGAATAACATAGAACCAGTGTGAACAGGTGATTGATGGACAGAGCAGACTCGGTGGGTTGAAGGAGCTATTTCCATGCCATGTGTTTAAATTAAAAATTAAGCATACATCAGTGCTTTACAGCCTTCTGGTGTTACATTGTTATGTGTGAAAGTGATGTAACAGACCTTTATAAGGAAAGAGTTGCGTAAGAAAAAACATTTTACTGAGAGCTTCATACCATGACAGTGTTATGACTGAGGACATATGACTTTACAGTGGAGCAAAGCATGTGTAGCAGGGAATGAAACTAAGGTGAGATAGAGACCATATGGTGTTTGTGATTGTCCAAGAAATTTGTCTGGCGCATTTCATTGCTTTAACATGGCCGGGAAAATGTCACCACAGAACATCCAAACAAAACATTTTCAAATGAACTAACGAGTACTTACAAGTCACTAGGAGGGCACCCAACTCTCTGGACTCCAAACTGTGCTCCATGTGAGACAACAAAGAAGAGCAGACACTAAAACTGCAGATGCTGGGAAGGAACTGCAGATGCTGGTTTAAATCGAAGGTAGACACAAAATACTGGAGTAACTCAGCGTCTCTGGAGAGAAGGAATGGGTGACGTTTCGGGTCGACTGAAGATGGGTCTCGACCCCAAAAGATTAGCCTGAAGAAGGGTCTCGATCCGCAACGTCACCCATTCCTCTCCAGAGATGCTGCCTGTCCCGCTGAGTTACTCCAGTATTTTGTGTCTACCTTCGATTTAAACCAGCATTTGCAGTTCCTTCCTAAACAAAGAAGAGCAATCAGATTCCAATACAGGACCAAGAGTTAATGCAAAATCAATGAATCATGTTGGAGCTACATGGAAGCTTATTACTTCTGAAACTTGGAATTACAGAGAGGAATAATTCTCAACATTTGAGTCTGTGCTGAGTTTGCACATTCATCCTGTGATCTGATGGGTTTCTTTCCCATTTTGTTTTTCAGTTTCCTCCCTCTTCCCAATTTTATTTCGGAGTCACGTGAGTGACTACGTGAAGACCCCGTCCTGCACGCATGCGCGACATTAGCGTTCACGCAATGCACCCGCGACGAACGGGAGTCCAAGGTGCTCCCGCTACAATTTAAAAGTCGGGCCGACAGGTAAGTTCTACTGTGGCCGTGAATATTTCTCTGTGCTCTGCTTTAGGAAGCATTGGCGACCCAAGATGAGCAAGACCAGAGGAAGGAAAATTGCAGTTCGCCCCCGTTCGTTTCCCGTTGAGGAACGTTCTTTGGAGGGGGGGCAAGAGGCGGCAGCAACTACCGAGCCGAGCCCAGCATCGCTAGTGCAGCCTGAGCAGCGAGCTGGAGGTACCTGCAGCCAGAACCGGGCGGTAGTGTCCGACGTTTCGGATGAAGATGCTACACCGCTACACAGCGGCTCTGGCAGCCGCCTAAGCCGAATGGAACGGCTTATGGAGCAAATGCTCCAGCGAGACCTGCTAAGAGAGCAGCAGCAGACTCGCCAAGGGAGGGCTCAGAGCGCCCAGGCACTCCCGCAGTACCCTTTAGGGGCACTGGCCATTGTGTCACCTTCTAATGAAGGCAGCAGTGGCGACCAGGCCTGGGCTGGTCAAGAAGAGGGGTTGTTGGCTGAAGATGTCCGGAGTACGCAGAGTGTACAGGATCAGGAAGAGCTGCTGGGGGTGGTCAACCGCTACGTGGTCATTCCACGAGGGGGTCGGCCTTTAGAGCCGAAACTTGCAGCCAGCATTGACCACCTGTCCTCAAAACCCCTACAAGAACGGGTGGTCAATGAGGCTCTTGAGCTATACACAGCCCCAGAAAATTGTACATCATTAAATGTACCAGCTGTAAACAGCCAAATTTGGGGACATTTGGGGCCGAATATCAGGACCCTGGAGTTGAAGCTCCAGAAGATCCTTAAACTCCTGACTGCAGGGATAACATCATATGCTCGGTCCATTGATGGGGTGGACATTTCCACAAACCAGCAAGACACATTAGCTCTGCTGTGTACCACCCAATACCAGATAAATATTTTACGGAAGGAAAACATCAAGCCTGCCCTCAACCCTAAGTTTGCGGGACTCTGCAAAACACCGGGTTCAGAACCTCCAATTCTGCTCTTTGGGAAGGATCTTCCAAAAAAGGTGAAAGACCTAGAGGAAGAATCCAAGACCTTTGGTCTCGTGAGGGTAGGTTTAGGACCGAGCAGACCTAACAAACCCAGGCGGCAGTACCTCACGGCGTCCACCAGTCATAGACCACCATATGGGACTGGTGAAAGCTCGGGGTCCGCAATTATTCCCCGTAAGCCTTTTTTAGGCCAGGGCCCAGAGCGGACCCCATGGAAAATGTGCCACCCCCAACAACAACAACATCAACGTCAACAGCAGCCCTCTACAGCCCAGCAGACACCTCATCGTCTAGCGAAGAGGCGGAAGAAAAATTAATACCAATAACCATGGAGGTAGGTGGGTCTGGTACCTCTCGGCATATGAGCAGTAGGGGCTCTATATTATCAGGGGGGAGATTGCACTTGTTTTTGGATGCATGGGAAACCATTACTAATGACAAATACATACTAACCTGCATTCATGGTTATAAGATTGAATTTGTTCATGAAAACGTTCCGCCAGTTCAGCACATACCCCAAAGGGTATTCACCCTCTCAGTCAAAGACAAACAAGAGGGTCAAGCTGAACTTGTGAGGCTACTAGCAAAAGGTGTCATTGAAAGAACAAATCATGAACCTTTGGAATTTGTGTCTAATATTTTCACCAAAACTAAAAAAGATGGTGGATGTCGCATCATCATTGACTTAACTACGTTAAACGACTCAGTTAAGTATACACATTTTAAGATGGAAACTTTTGAAACCGCCAGACTTTTGATTTCTACAGGTTACTTTCTAGCAGGCATTGATTTAAAAGATGCCTACTACTCAGTACCCATACACAAGGAGCACCGTAAATATTTAAAATTTATCTGGATGAAACAGCTATGGCAATTTAAAGTCTTACCAAATGGACTAACCTCCGCTCCAAGGTTGTTCACTAAAATCTTAAAACCCGCCTTGGCGTTATTAAGAAAACAAAAGCATATAGTCATGGCGTACTTAGACGACATTTTAATAGTAGGGAAAACCTTGGAGACAGCTATTTTGGCAGTAGCAGTCACCAAACGTTTGTTTGAAACTTTGGGGTTTGTCATACATCCAGATAAATCCAATCTTACACCGTCCACTACCATGGACTATCTTGGATTTACGATTGATACTGTTCGCATGGTTGTAACTCTGCCAAAGGGGAAAGCATCAAAATTGGCACTATCATGCCACGAACTAATGCATAAACGTCAGCCAACCATACGGCAGGTAGCTAGAGTTATTGGCAAAATGGTAGCAGCCTTTCCAGCTGTACAATTAGGGCCTTTGCACTACCAAAATTTACAAAGAGCAAAAGTGCACGCACTAAAGCAAAACTCAGGTCACTTTGACCGAGCTATGTATTTAACTGCTGAATCCATTACAGAGTTACAATGGTGGACAAGGAACATTAGCCTCAGTTCCAGTCCCATAATTATCACTAACCCAGTATTAACCATTCAAACGGATGCCAGTGCTTTGGGTTGGGGAGCAACTAACATGCAATCCAGCACAGGGGGCAGATGGACTAATTCTGAATCATCTTGCCTACAGACACGAGGTATCAACTATTTAGAAATGTTGGGTGCGTTTTATGGTTTAAAAGCATATTCATCTAATACGCATCATGCACATGTCCGGTTGCAATTAGATAATACCACGGTGGTGGCCTATATCAACCACATGGGTGGTATAAAGTCAACATCGTGTGACAAATTGGTCAACATAATCTGGCAATGGTGTGTCGAAAGACATACTTGGTTATCAGCAACTTACCTACCAGGTAAGCAAAATACAGTGGCAGACACCAGGTCACGCAAATTTAACGATAACATCGAATGGATGTTAAATCCCAAAGTATTTGCCGAAATTACAAAACAATATGGCACACCAGATATCGATCTATTTGCATCCAGGCTAAATCACCAGGTGGCCCTCGACATGGCTGTCGAAACACCGTTGGAATTCCCCAGCAGTCCGGAATTATTAATCCACCCAGTGTCAGGCATTAGTCACCCGTGCCATGACAGAGTCAATCTCCTGGCTTGCAGATTCTAAAAAGACCTATACTGGGCCTGGGACTGTCTGAGGACGCCATCAACATGATGACCGCATCCCACCGGGAGTCCACCAGGCGACAATACCTGACCAACATAAGAAAATGGGAACGGTATTGCTCCGAAACAGGAACTACCTACACTACAGCAACACCCACCAGTGTTGTAGAATTCCTGGTTGGATTACATCGGGAAGGACTCAGCTACAGCGCCATAAATACAGCCAGGAGTGCGTTGTCAGCTTATTTGGTTCCAGCAGCAGGACAACTGGCTTTGGGGTCCCATCCACTAGTAACCAAAGTCATGAGGGGCATTTTTAACACTAACCCTCCCAGACCAAGGTACACTCAGATCTGGGATGTCAGCATTGTGCTGACGCACCTTAGGGGATGGCCACCACCCAGGGCACTCACGCTGGAACAACTTACACTGAAATCAGTCATGCTCATGGCACTAGTGTCAGCTCAAAGGGTACAATCCCTCCACCTTCTGAGGCTGGACAGCATGACAGAAACATTGGACTGTTTCACATTCCACATTCAGGGACTGGTCAAACAAACTAGACCAGGTACCACGCCTCCAGTTATGGAGTTCTGCACATATTTATCTGACCCACGGCTGTGTGCCAAGACCCATCTCGCCAATTACATAGACACAACACTCAACTTAAGAGGGAGAGAAAAAGCCTTATGGATAAGCCACAAGAAGCCTCATGGTCAGGTGACGAGCCAAACCATTTCAAGGTGGCTCAAGCAGGTGCTTAAGTCCGCGGGAGTAAATACCAATGTTTTCAAATCTCACTCCACCAGGGCTGCATCTACGTCGGCGGCAAGTCGAATGGACGTGCCTATGGACCATATACTGGCCAGAGCAGGATGGTCCTCGGAAAGAACTTTCCAAAGGTTTTATAATAAACCGCTGGCGCAACCTGCTACATTTGCAGACAGAATTTTAGAGTCTGCAGATAATATTTAATTTGAGCCCTGGGGAGCTCTCTGTTTTTTGTTGTCATTAATAAACCTTTTTTGTTCACAAACAGGCTCTTTATTGCGATAACATACTTCCTCCCTCTAAGGTCTTCAGACAGTGAGTGAAGCATGAGCTGGTACACGGTTCGGAATCACAGAGCTTTGAAGTCTTCACGTAGTCACTCACGTGACTCCGAAATAAAATAGTAAGATTAAATGAGAACTTACCAGTTCGAAGTTTGATCTGTATTTTATGAGGAGTTACGATGAGGGACTACGTGCCCTCCGCTCCCACCCTTTTTTATACAGATCAACTGGTAATCAAGTTCTTATTTTTTCTTTACTATATTTATTTCAATCGTTGTGTTTTTTCTGTGAATCCACACCGCTGCTTTGAAGAATGTCGCGCATGCGTGCAGGACGGGGTCTTCACGTAGTCCCTCATCGTAACTCCTCATAAAATACAGATCAAACTTCGAACTGGTAAGTTCTCATTTAATCTTACTATTATATGTTGGTGATAAGTTAATTGGCTGAACTATTCCTAGTGCAGGAGGTGGTGGGAAAAGTTGGGTGAAGTTTTTGCATATTTAAGAGAGAATAAGTTATTGGGACATGAGTGGGAAATTGAAATTGGCTTTGGAAATTGACAGACATTCGATAGTCTGAATAGCTGTCAACCTTGTCATAAGAAAACAAACAGAAAGTATTTTACAGTTGAATCTAATGAAGTTGCCCACATCTGTCCTTAATTCACACATTAATTATCCATAACTTGTTACCTTCCGCTGCTTAACATTATGATAGCCCCAACTGTTCAGAAACCTCCTTGATCTGAAGTGATCCATCACCTTCATCCTTACTGTTCCCAGTCCTCCAACAAATTATATATCTATTCATCTTTTTTTTTAATGTATAAAACAACAGAAGATGGAAACATTTCTGCAAATTGTGCATTGAAATTATAAATACAAGTCAATTGAATGGTGATGAATTTATATCAAATTTGTAATTTTTATTCATGTATAATTTGGTCAGTCTGGTGACATTTTTAGGATGTATTTTAAGATGGGATCTGTTTCCACCGTGTGCTTGTCCCATAATGATTGTTGTAGTCTGGATCCTAAGATATCTTCCCTCCCCATTGCGGCTGGGAACTCATTAATCGACATTACAATGCAAATAACCAGCAAAGGGAGTGTTGAAAAAAGCTTTCAGTGTACATGTGGTAATTGCTTTTCACTTTGATAGAGATGACTTTACTGTTGAACACCTCTGCATTTGTGAGAATATCATCAAGAAATGTCCTCATTCCACTAAAAGACCCTGAATTATACCAGTGGGATTCCCAACAGTCATAAAAAATTCATAGGCCGCTCAGGTCTTCTGAAAAGCTAAAACAAGGAACTCTGCTACAGAACAACGAATGTCACTGTGGTGACTGCAGAAGGAGAGATCATTTGCACTTAAAAACAATCATGGCATTGAGCAGTTAGGTGACCATCTGAGTTTATGGAGTCAAGCATCACCAGGTAACTGTGCAAGTATGGACATGTTAGTTTGTTGAAACAAATTATATGAGGCGGAGGAAATTAATCAAAATTGGCATAAATGTGATGGGTACAGGAGAGAGTTAAACATGTTTGAACATCGTTGATTTTCCCAAATCATGGTACAAAAGATGCCTGCTACATAGTTTTGATTCAGATTCTTCCCCGAGGGCAAATTTCTCAAGGCACATTCTAGTGAAGTTGGCAACAGCACGCAGGTTAATGTAGATGCCTGAAAAGGATACTTAGGCTGCCTTATAAGCTCTGAAGGGTTTGGCAGGATATTCCATGTGTTTATCTTGAGTCCCTCTAGTTCTCCTACAAAACATTGTAAACCATAAAGGTTAGGCATGAAGGTTCCCAGGTGGCCTCAGTTGATGGGAAAAGAGGAGCTGATATTGCCATTTAGAAGGCAAACATTTATGGTTTAAGTGACATGGAACCTCAGCCAAACAACCAGAAACCTTGATATGTTTGACATGTTTAGTACTAATCAATGTTTGGCATGATTAGTAAGGGTGTCAGGGGTCATGGGGAGAAGGCAGGAGAATGGCGTTGAGAGGGAAAGATAGATCAGCCATGAGTGAATGGTGAAGTCATTCTCCTAGAACCTATGAACTTATGAAAACCCTTCATTACCCTTTGTGGTTATTGCAAGAACTCTCTTCCTACATCATTGGGTGATACCAAGGAGCAGCTGGTAAAGCTGCTGCCTCACAGCACCAGACACCCTGGTTCAATCCTGACTTTGGGTGGAGATCTCCTCCAAGTGTTCTGTTTCCTCCCACATCACAGAGACGTGTGGGTTGCAGGTTAATTGGCCTCTGTAAATTGCCCACTAGCATGCAGGGAGTGGATATACGAAAATGGGATAAGATAGAATTAGTGTGAAGGGGTGATTGATGGCTGGTGTGGACTTGGTGGGCAGAAGGTTTCCATGCTGCACCTTTCAATCGACTCAATCAATCAATAATTTTGAATTCCTTCATGGTATCTATCCTGGAATCTCACTGCATTAGCAGGAGACAAAGGGCCATAAAAGGAGGACAAAATCAAAAAGTAAAAGGGAGATAAGAAAAACTAACTTGAAAGCTTTGTGCCTTAATGCGAGGAGCATTCAAAATAAGGTGGATGAAATTGAATGCGCAGTTATTAGTTAAGGGATATGGGATAAGGGATACCACAGCCACATCTGCTGCTCTCTCGCTGCTCCCCCTCTGTGATTTCTCCTGCCCTCATGCTCTATGACCACATTTTGACCCAGACTCGCTACCACAGTCACATCTACCAACCTGATCTCCCGGTGGCTGAGCACTTCAACTCCCCCTCCCACTCCCAGTCTGACCTTTCTGTCATGGGCCTCCTCCAGTGCCATAGTGAGGCCCACCGGAAATTGGAGGAACAGCACCTCATATTTCGCCTGGGCAGCTTGCAGCCCAGTGGTATGAACATTGACTTCTCCAACTTTAGATAGTTCCTCTGTCCCTCTCTTCCCCTCCCCTTCCCAGATCTCCCACTGTCTTCCTGTCTCCACCTATATCCTTCCTTTGTCTCGCCCCCCCTGACATCAGTCTGAAGAAGGGTCTCGTCCCGAAACGTCACCCATTCCTTCTCTCCTGAGATGCTGCTTGACCTGCTGAGTTACTCCAGCACTTTGTGAGTAAATACCTTCAAGGGATATGATATAGTTGGAATTATGGAGACATGGCTCCAGCATACCAAGGCTTGGAGGTAAACATGCAGGGGTATTCGATATTCAGGAAGGATAGACAGAAAGGAAGAGGAGGTGGGGTGGCATTGCTGGTTAAAGCGGAGATTAATGCAATAGCAAGGAGAGACATTAGCTTGGATGCTGTATAATCGGCTTGGGTAGAACTGTGAAATAGCCACGGGCAGAAAACGCTTGTTGGAGTTGTATACAAACCACCAAACAGCAGTAGGGAGGTTGAGGATAGCATCAAGCAGGAAATTAGGGATGCGTGTAGCAAAGGTACAGCGGTTATCATGGGTGACTTCAATTTACATATAGATTGGGCCAACCAAATTGGTAACAGTGCTGAGGAGGAGGATTTCCTGGAATGTATACACGATGGGTTTTTAAACCAATGTGTAGAGGAACCGACTAGAGGGCAGGCCATCCTCGATTGGGCATTGTGTAAAGAGGAAGGATTAGTTAACGATCTTGTTGTGCAAGGTCCCTTGGGCAACAGTGACCATAATATGGTGGAATTCTGCATTAGGAAGGAGAGTGACACAATTAATTCAGAGACTAGGGTCCTGAACTTGAATAAAGGAGACTTTGAAGGTATGAGATGGGAATTGGCTAGGATAGACTGGCAAATTATACTTAAAGGGTTGACTGTGGAGATGCAATGGCCAAGATTTAAAGACCGCATGGATGAACTCCAGAAATTGTTCATCTCTGTTTGGCGAAAATATAAAACTGGGAAGGCAGCTCAACTGTGGCTGATGAGGGAAGTCAAGGATAATGTTAAATCCAAGGAAGAGGCATATAAATTGACCAGAAGAAGCAGCAAAAACTGGGAGAAATTTAGAACTCAACAGAGGAGGACAAAGGGGTTAATGAAGAGGGGGAAAAAAGAGCGTGAAAGAAAGCTTACGGGGAATATAAAAACTGACCGTAAAAGTTTATTTAGGTATGTAAAAAGGAAAAGATTAGTGAAGACGAATGTAGGTTCCTTACAGTCAGAGACAGGTGAATTAATAATGGGAAACAAAAAAATGACAGAACAGTTAAACGAGTACTTTGGTTCTGTCTTCACTAAGGAGGACATAAACAATCTCCCGGAAATACTAGAGGACCGAGGATCTAGTGGGAGGCAGGAACTGAAAGGAATCCACATTAGTCAGGAAATGGTGCTAGATAAACTGTTGGGACTGAAGGCAGATAAATCCCTAGGGCCTGATGGTCTGCATCCCAGAGTACCCAAGGAGGTGGCCTAGAAATCGTGGATGCATTGGTGATCATTTTCCAATGTTCTCTCGACTGGATCAGTTCCTGTGAACTGGAGGGTAGCCAATATAACTCAATTTTTAAAGAAAGGAGGGAGAGAGAAAACGGGGAATGATAGACCAGTTAGCCTTACATTGGTAGTGGGGAAGATGCTGGAGTCGATTATTATAGACGTTATAGCAGCACATTTGAAAAGCAGTGACGGGATCGGTCAAAGTCAGCATGGATTTATGAAGGGGAAATCATGCTTGATTAATCTTTTGGAATTTTTTGAGGATGTAAGAAGTAGAATGGATAAGGGAGAGCCAGTGGGTGTGGTGTATCTGGACTTTCAAAAAGCTTTTAACAAGGTCCCACATAAGAGATTAGTGTGTAAAATTAGGGCACATGGTATTGGGGGTAGGGTATTGACATGGATAGAGAACTGTTGGCAGACAGGAAGCAAAGAGTAGGAATTAATGGGTCCTTTTCAGAATGGCAAGCAGTGACTAGTGGGGTGCCACAAGGCTCTGTGCTGGGACCCCAGTTGTTTACAATATATATTAACGATTTAGACGAGGGAATTAAATGTAACATTTCTAAATTTGCGGATGACAGAAAGCTGGGTGGCAGTGTGAGCTGCAAGGAGGATGCTATGAGGCTGCAGGGTGACTTGGATAGGTTGCGTGAGTGGGCAGAAGCATGGCAGATGCAGTATAATGTGGATAAATGTGAGGTTATACACTTTGTGGTGGCAAGAACAGGAAGGCAGATTATTATCTGAATGGTGTCAGATTAGGAAAATGGGAGGTGCAACGAGACCTGGGTGTGCTTGTACATCAGTCACTGAAAGTAAGCGTGCAGGCACAGCAGTCAGTGAAGAAAGCTAATGGCATGCTGCCTTTCATTGCGAGAGGATTTTAGTTTAGGAGCAAGGAGGTCTGACTACAGTTGTACAGGACCCTGGTGAGACCGTACCTGGAGTATTATGTGCAATTTTGGTCTCTTAATTTGAGGAAGGACATTATTGTTATTGAGGTAGTGCAGCGTAGGTTCACCAGGTTAATTCCCAGGATGGTAGGACTGACATATGATGAAAGAATGGGTCAACTGGGCTTGTATTCGCTGGAATTTAGAAGGAGGAGAGGGATCTTATAGAAACATATAAATTTCTTAGAGGATTGAACAGGATAGATGCAGGAAAAATGTTCCCAATGTGGGGGAGTCGAGAAGCAGGGCTCATAATTAACGAATAAGACGTAGGCCATTTAGGACTGACCTTTTCACCTAGAGAGTTGTGAATCTGTGGAATTCTCTGCCACAGAAGGCAGTGGAGGCCAATTCACTGGATGTTTTCAAGAGAGAGTTAGATTTAGCTCTTAGGGCTAAAGGGGATCAAGGGATATGGGGAAAAAGCAGGAACGGGGTACTAATTTTGGATGGTCAACCATGATCATATTGAATGGTGGTGCTGGCTGAAAGGACCGAATGGCCTACTCCTGCACCTATTTTCTATGTTTCTATGTTTCTATGTTAATTTGCCACTGAAATCCCACCTAAGTTCAGGCTGGAGAATTTTGCAGAATGTCCAGCGTGTGTTTGTCAGGTTGGATTCCTCAATCCTGGCACCGGGACTGCTGTTATTATACTTGTTTGCTGTGCACAAATGGAAATGGGAAATGAGGCTAATGTCAAAATGATAGTTGTTACATTCCTTTCACCCCAGTCACCACAGCTCCATAAAATGCAGAATGGCGGTGGGTCTTGGAAAGCTGCTGTGAGCACCCAAAACCCCTCGTATGATATATATAATGGTACTAAAGCAGCCTGTGTAACAGCAACTGCAGAGGAGGAGATGACAGCTGCTCCTGGGTCTTTTGAAATGAGTGATGGTTTCAGGTTTCACTGCGGCCAACTAATATTCCGTTGATATCTATAACAAAGTCCGAACTTTGATGATTCTGCGAAAGAAGAGTGGACTCTAGACTTCAAAAAATATATAATTGGCTGCCTATCCTTAGGTCATGAAAAGCTTTGTATCTTTTAAGTCAAAGCTGTTTGATTCCTCACATTCGCTGAGTTTATTGTGCAGTTGCTTAAACATCCAACATACCTGTTCTGCCACAAAGGGCTGGGATCTGTGGTAAAATCATAAAGAGATGAATTGCACTCGTTTTATTTACATGTAAATTGAACAGCAATCTCTAACATCTGTAACTTTGAATGCCTGCACAATTTCATATTCATGCAGTCGAATAAGTCCTGTTCCTCCAGAAGCTGGTTCTAATGGTTTCTCATGGAGAGACTCCCTTTCAATTTTATAAAGCTGTGTTGAAACTAAACAAGTTTGAAAAAAAATGTGTAGGAAGGAACTGCAGATGTTGCTTTACAAAACACAAAATGTTAGAGTAACTCTGCAGGACAGGCAATGTCTCTGGAGAAAAGGAATGGGTGACGTTTCGGGTCGAGACCCTTCTTCAGACTGAGAGTCAGGGGAGAGGGAAACGAGATATGGAAGGGTACAAAGGACATGTGAGGCGTGAGAAGAACAGATCAATGCAGACAATGCTCGAGGAAATGTATAATGGTTCATTGTTGGATGAGGGGAAGGTAGGGGGAAAGGCATTGTTCTCAAAGAAGTAGAGGTGAATCAGATAGTACTCTTTATGATTCTTTAGTTTAGAGATACAGCGCGGAAACAGGCCCCTTCAGCTCACCGGGTCCACGCCAACCAGCGATCTCTGCACATTGACACTATCCCATACCCACAAACAATTTACACTTATACCAAGCCAATTAACCTACATACTTGTATGTCTTTGGAGTGTGGAAGGAACCCGAAGATCTCGGAGAAAACCCACGCAGGTCATGGGGAGAACGTACAACGTACAGGTAGCACCCGTAGTTGGGATCGAACCCGGGTCTCTGAAGTTTCATTCCTTCAGAGGCTAACTAATGTTGATGATTTAAAAATATTTTTAAAAACTTTTATTTATCATTATTACTTTCTTACCTGATATTTCTTACTGTCCCTTGGATTTTCCCAAACCATCTGCCAATGGATCAAGGACTTCCTGACCAACCGCCCCCAGACCGTCAAAATAGGCCCTCACCTCTCCTCCACCATTACACTGAGCACCGGCTCACCACAGGGCTGTGTGTTGAGCTCCATCCTTTACTCCCTCTACACTCACGACTGCGCCCCCACCCATCCCACCAACACCATCATCAAGTTCGCGGATGACACGACTGTGGTTGGACTCATCTCAGGAGGAGATGAGACAGCCTATAGGGATGAAATCCAAAGGCTGGCAGCATGGTGTTCAGTGAACAATCTGGTCCTGAACTCCTCCAAAACAAAGGAACTTATAATTGACTTTAGAAAAACCAGTGTAGATTACGACCCACTCTACATCAATGGGGTCTGTGTGGAAAGGGTACCCGCTTTCAGGTTCCTGGGTACGCACATCGCAGAGGATCTTACCTGGTCTACCAACACCATCACCACAGTAAAGAAGGCACAGCAGAGACTCCACTTCCTGAGGATCCTCAGGAAAACCAACCTGCAGGAGAAGCTCATGTTGTCCTTCTATCGCTGCTCCATCGAGAGTGTGCTGGCATACTGTATAACCACATGGTATGCCAGCTGCTCAGAAAAGGACAGGAAGGCCCTTCAGAGGGTCATCACGACGGCCCAGAAGATCATCGGCTGCTCACTGCCCTCCCTGGAGCACCTGTTCAGCCTACGATGCCTCAGTAGAGCAGGCAAAATAATAAAAGATCCATCCCACCCCGGCCACCGTCTGTTTGTTCATCTGCCCTCTGGTCGATGTTTCAGGTCGATCAAATCCCGAACAAACAGACTTAAGAACAGTTTTACCCCAGGGCCATACGAGAACTGAACACTACCTTTGCACTAGGCAACACCGTTAAAAAATCTTGTACTTAATATAATTGTATTTAATTGTATTTATGTATTTATTTGTTTTTGCATTTATTGCATATATGTTTGTACGCACCGTCAGGATTGGCTATTTTTAAATTTCGTTGTACTCGTTGCAATGACAATAAATGAATATTATTATTATTATTATTATTATTACTTTCTGCATTTGATTTGATATTGGATAGGTATTCCAAATGTCATGATCATTAATAATTCTTCAATTTAATTGGTTCAGAGATATACAATTACACTACAAAATAGATATTTCAAGTCAAATTTATAAATAAAATCAAACAATATTGCACCCAATGTAAAATGATGGCCTGAGTGGATTTGCTTGGTAGTTGATTTTAATGCTGATTTGGCTTTATAGTGATTGTCAGCATTCATAGATTCGTACAGATATACAGTACCAAAACAGGCCCTTCACCCAATGTTGACCAGGATGCCTATCTATACCAATTCCACCTGCTTGTGTTTGGGCAACATCCCTCTAATCCTTTCGTATCCATAGACCTGTCTAAGTGTTTTTTAAATGCTGTAATTGTATCTGTTTTTACCACCTCCACTGACAGCTCGCTCTGTACACCCACCACATGAGAAACTACCTCCTTCCTCCATACTACACTTCAACTGTGCTGCTCCCATTTGGTCTCCAACTTCACATGTTAGGAAACAAGAACTATGCCAGTGGCTATCATGGAATATGTTGGATAAGGTGGTTGCCATGATTGACTACCTGACAATGTTTGAAAGCACCATTTTGAGGCTTGGGGTATTTTGCTCAGTTTAATTTAGTTTAGACGTACAGCACGGAAACAGGCCCTTCGGTCCTCCGAGTCCAGGCCGACCAGTGATCACGCTGTACACTAATACTATCGTACACACTAGGGACAATTTACAATTTTACCGAAGCCAATTAACCTACAAACCTGTACGTCTTTGGAATGTGGGAGGAAACCGGGGCACCCGGAGAAACCCCACGCGGTCACAGGGAGAACATATAAACTCTGCACAGACAGCACCCGTAGTCAGGATCGAACCCGGGTCTCTGGCGCTGTAAGGCAGCAGCTCTATCGCTGCGCCACCGTGCTACCCACAGTGTCATACTCCTGCAATGCTATTGAATAACACACCTCGGTATTTAGAACCAGCAATGAAAGAGATTGGAACAGAGATAAATTTCCAGGAAAATGTGCAACATGAAGGGGAACTCGCAAGCATTGATGATTATGTGTATCTGCTCCTTTGGCCTTGTTGATGGTGTGAGTTCGGAAGATCCTGTCAAAATAGTCTAAATGAGAGACTGCAAAGCATTTTCATAGATGACATACACTGTAGCCTGTGTACTGGTGGTGGAGGAGGAGTGACTGTTCAGGGTGACGGATACAATACAATCAGATAGACTACTTTCTCATGATTGTCACAAATCTTCTTGACTGTATTTTTTTCAATATTTCATCTTTGCAGGAACCCTGGCCTCACCTGATGAGATAGTCCTTTGTTCTCCATCCCTCCTTCAGCTTCTCTGCAGCTTGAAGCTAATTTCTTTCATTTCTTTTTCCCAGTTCTGATGAAAGATCTTTGACTCTTTTTCCCTTTTCACAAATATTACCTGATCTGCAGAATGTTTCCAGCATTTTCTGTGTTTATTTCAAATTTGTTACCACAGGACTTGTGTTTTGTAGATGGTGGAAAGGTTTGAGTGTCAGGAAGTGAATCACCTCAATAGGATATTCAGCTTCTAACCTGTTCTTGACGTTTCAGCCTTAATGTGCATTGTGCAATTTATCTGGTGTTGCCTGGTCATTATAATGGCTCCTGCTAATCCAGATGTTCATCAGCTGCACCTATTTGCGGAAGCTGAAATTTGTAACTAGTTAATCACTTAAATCTTGTCTGCACTGTTTGAAAAGGAGGGTATTGCCAATGGAGTTGTGCTTCTGACCCGGGAGGCTATGAAGAATGGTAGAACTGAGGAGACGATGGAATCTAAAGCTAAAAGGGCAGCACAGTGGTGCAGCTGGTAGAGCTGCTGCCTCACAGCACCAGTGACCTGGGTTCAATCCTGATCTCGGGTGCTGTCTGAGAGAAGTCTGCATGTTCTCCCCGTGACTGCATGTTTTCTCCCGGTGCTCTGGTTTCCACCCACATCCCAAAGATGTGAAGGTTTGACCATCCTTCAGGCATGGCTAAAACTCCATGTGATCACATAACCGTGATGTGATCCCTGTGGACATGAAAGCATTGTCAGAAGATCAATGACTTCACATGCATGATTGAAAGTAGATACATTGTTAGGTGCCATGTTCTACGTACTGTGCTACTAGTAACTGAAACACTGCAAATAGGAACTCATAACTGAGATTCATGAGTTTCTTTATTCTGCCACATACTGAGGGTGCAGCGTTAGAGTTGCTGCCTTACAGCGCCAGAGACCCGGGTTCGATCCTGACTACGGGTGCTGTCTGTGTGGAGTTTATACGTTCTCTCTGCGACCGCGTGGGATTTCTCCGGGTGCTCCGGTTTTCTCCCACATTCCAAAGACGTACAGGTTTGTAGGTTAATTGGCTTCGGTAAAATTGTAAATTGCCCCTAGTGTGTAGGATTGTGTTAGCGTACAAGATTGCTAGTCGGCGCGGACTCAGTGGGAACTCAGTGGATCGAAGGGCCTGCTTCCACGTTCTATCTCTGAAGTCTGAAGAGTACCGTTTTCAGAGGGTCTGCTGCGGTTCAAGGGACATATAAGGAAGGACACTAAATGTTGACCCAGCCTGTAACATAGTAACATTCCCCAAAACAAATAACTTCCAACAGGTTCACGATTCCTCATGTACTAACCCATCCAGTGCTATCTGAAAGTAACTCTGATTTGGCATTATTGTCCTCAAATTAGTAAATTATTTCAAAGAGATAAAGTCATAAAATGAATCGTTCCCCAGATAAATAACAAAAGGTAGTAAGTTCTATTTCTGAAATAAATACAGCCTTAGTTCGAGCTCTTAATCTACCTTTTGCAATTGTTGGAGATATCATTCGAATGAATGCCCTAATGCATTGCCATCATAAAAAATTGAATTTGATTTTACTCTCCGTCCTTTCCTTCAATTGTTGTTGCTTATCTTTTCGTTTCTAGGGGGACCGACACATTGTACAATCTGACTCCAAGAGTCCATGCACTACGGCAAAGTGTCCTTCCTTCATGCGTGAAGGTCAGAGTGGGATTTGAAAGGATAAACATCAAGTCTGACGTGGTTCTTGTTGAAATGCTGATACTCACATGCTCATTTTGTAGCAGGATCCACTTCACCTGGCAATGTTGGTACCAATTGTACTGATTACTCGTTTATTCGCTCTGCAGTAGCAGCCATCCTCCAGACATTAAAGGTCAATTGTGAATGTCATGGACAATGCCCTGAGGAGTCTTTCCTTTCACTCTTAATGCTTTACCCCACCCCCCAAAACAACAGGGTAACATTGTGACGTGGCATGAAATATATGAAACTTATTTGGCATCTCTCCTCATTTTTATTTCTGTTTTTTTCCCCCACGGCGGCACGGTGGCGCAGCGGTAGAGTTGCTGCCTTACAGCGAATGCAGCGGCGGAGACTCAGGTTCGATCCTGACTACGGGCGCCGTCTGTACGGAGTTTGTACGTTCTCCCCGTGACTCTGGGTTTTCTCCGCGATCTTCGATTTCCTCCCACACTCCAAAGACGTACAGGTATGTAGGTTAATTGGCTGGGTTAATTTATTTATTTTAATGTAAAAATTGTCCCTAGTGTGTGTAGGATAGTGTTAATGTGCGGGGATCGCTGGGCGGCGCGGACCCGCTGGGCCGAAGGGCCTGTTTCCGCGCTGTATCTCTAAATCTAAAAAAATCGAAAAATTATTACACTCAGATAATTATTCAAAATGACTAAAATGTCTCGTGCTTTTAATTTGTTACGTTTTCTTTCACTGTAGGTTTTGTGGCATTGTAAAATTACTTTCATACATATGTATTCTTTTAGTGCAGAATTTGTTTATTTTTTGTACCTGGAAATAATGATGTGTCTCTTTATCCAGCCCAGCTGGGAATAAGCATTCGGTGCTGTTGGAATTCATGAAGTAGCAGAACAGTAATGTGACAAGTATTTTAAAACCCCATGGTTATGTTATATCATCCATCCATGATTCTTTGTCATTCAACATCTGCTTATTTCATTTAGAAGAGTAGTCTGGTAGAGTTGCACTCTGGATCAGTTGTGCTATCAGGTAACAGGCTACTTCAGAAGGATTGACGAGCTTTTCCTGTGTAGGTTGCAACAGCCCTACAAGCTATCTTTAAAGTCCAGATAAGGGCGGCACGGTGGAGCAGCGGTGGAGTTGCTGCCTTACAGCGCCAGAGACCCGAGTTCGATCCTGACTACAGTTGCTTGTCTGTACGTTCTCCCCGTGACCTGCGTGGGTTTTCTCTGGGATCTCCGATTTCCTCCCACACTCCAAAGACATACAGGTTTGTAGGTCAATCGGATAGGTATAATTGTAACTTGTCCCTAGTGTGTAGGATAGCGTTCGTGTGCGGGAATCGCTGGTCGGCGTGGACTCGGTGGTCCGAAGGGCCTATTTCCACGCTGTATCTCTAAACTGAAAAACGAAACTAAACAATGAAACAATAAAGAAATTGTGAGCAGCTAAATTTAGAAAGCAATTGGCTGGTGTTGTGATGACAATGAACAGACCCCTTTCGTGGTGTGCATGTTGAGAAAGAATAATTGAAGTATTTCAGCCCAGGAGTCAGTAACCATCAGGAGGCTCAGATGAGAAGATTATATAAAGGTCATGTTATCAACCTCTAAATATATTTCTGTGTCGAAGCAATGCTTTATCTGAGGAATGAATTGTTCACGGTTGTAATTAGCTTGAAGACCAGCACACGTGGGTATGGGAATGGAAAGTTATCTGAAAGGTTCAGCCAGTACAAAATCAAATGATATTTTGGGAACTCAGATACCCCATAGCATCAGTCACACTATAATTCAGATTTCAAACTGCATGTAAAAGAGTGATAATAAAAAGGACCTGCAGATGCTGGTTTATACCAAGGATAGACACAAGATGCAGGAGTACCGCAATAGGTCAGGCAGCATCCCTGGAGAAAATAGATAGATGATGTTTCAGGCTGAGACCCTTCTTCAGACTGTAAAAGACTGTAAGTTCTTTTTTTTTAAATAAAAGATGTGAGTCTTGCAAATTAATAACTAAGTTTATTGTTGTAAATCAAAGCTAAGTTTCTTCCATGTTCCTTCTTCAGACTGTAAATTCATTGTCTCCAGACCACTGCTTCGCCCAAAGAATATATGGTTTTGCAAATTTAGAAATAAGTATCTTAGGTGATGTTTTAAGTATTAAAACTGAGGTGAAAAGGAACTTTTTCACCCAGAGAGTTGTGAATTTGTGGAATTCTCTGCCACAGAGGGCAGTGGAGGCCAAATCACTGGATGGATTTAAGAGAGAGTTAGACAGAGCTCGAGGGGCTAGTGGAATCAAGGGATATGGGGAGAAGGTAGGCACAGGTTATTGATTGTGGATGATCAGCCATGATCACAATGAATGGCGGTGCTGGCTTGAAGGGTCGAATGGCCTCCTCCTGCACCTATTTTCTATGTTTCTATGATTCTAGGTAGCAGCAGCCTTCTCTAAAAACTCCACAATTGATTTTCTCAAATTTATTTAGCTACTTTCTCAACTAATATTTGTCTTTGCTGAATAATACCTCCATAAATATCCTCTTTCATTATCTTGTCCAAGCATCCAATGCAGCCAATAAACTATATATTTGGCAAAGTAATCCCTTTCAATTGATGCCCAGATCTGAAGTATAGAGTGAGAATAATACTCAGGGCCCCCACAGTGGTGCAGCAGTAGTGTTGCTGCATTATAGCGCCAGAAGACCCAGGTTCGATCCTGACTATGGGTGCTTGGTTTTATGGAGTTTGTACGTTCTCCCCGTGATCTGTGTGTGTTTTCTCCGGGATCTCTGGTTTCGTCCCACACTCCAACGACATACAGATTTGTTGGTTAATTATCTTGGTTTTTTAGATTTTTTTAGATGTTTAGATTTAGAGATACAGCGCAGAAACAGGCCCTTCGGCCCACTGGGTCCGCGCCGCCCAGCGATCCCCGCACACTAACACTATCCTACCCCCGCTAGGGACAATTTTTACATTTGCCCAGCCAATTAACCTACATACCTGTACGTCTTTGGAGTGTGGGAGGAAACCGAAGATCTCGGAGAAAACCCACGCAGGTCACGGGGAGAACGTACAAACTCCGTACAGACAGCGCCTGTAGTCAGGATCGAACCTGAGTCTCCGGCGTTGCATTCGCTGTAAAGCAGCAACTCTACCGCTGCGCCACCGTGCTGCCTCGTACCGTATAATTGTAAACATTGTAAAAACTAAACTAACATTAATTGAGATCATTTCAAGGCATTGAAGAAAATACAATCACAGAGATGTAATAACAATGAATGAAAAATAAATTTATAACAGGTATCAGAAAAACTATTTTACACAAAGGTGATAGGGGATTGAATAATTCTGCTAAGCACACAACTAGAGGAAAGAAACAATGTACCAGGCAAAATAAATTAGGAGACCAAGTTTAGAGTTAAGCATTGGAGATATAATGTTTGAAGTGCAAATAATGTTTGCTCTTACAGGTAGCTTTACCTTTTTGAAATGGAAATCCATTTTTTTTATCTCTCTCTGCCTAGTTTAAGTTACTAAGATCAATTAATTACATAGACTGTTGTCTTAGATGAATTTAGAAACTCTGTACCAATCATGCAGTCAATCTCGGCCCCTGCTCCTCTTCCTGCCTCAATGGAACATCAGGCCCAGCCAAGTTGAGTTTATTGTTACATGCACAGATGTAGGGTGAGGCACAGGTGCAGAAAAACCTTGCATGCAGCAGCATCACAGGCACATAGAACCAGACAGCACATAGATGCAGAAATCATACATGAATTTTACATAAATTACACATAAATTCACCAAGACTTGGAAAACTAAAAGTCAATGTAAAAAACAAGACATTAGTGCAAAACACAATTAGAAAACAAGTTCATGGTAGTACAAGAGGTAGTTCGTTGTGTTCATTTACGGAGCTGGGACTGGGGGTTTTACACAAAAGGACACAAAATGCTGGAGTAACTCAGCAGGACATGCAGAATCTCTGACGAACATGGATAGGTGATGATCTGGGTCGAGACCCTTCTTCACACTGATGCAGTTTGGTTTCAAGAACCTGGTGGTTGTAGGAAAGCAGCTGATCCTGAACCCAGTAGGTGTAGGACTTTGGGCTTCCGCAACTCTTGTCCCAATCGCAGAAGGGAGAAGTGTGTGTGGCCCAGATAGTGGGAATCTTTGATGATAAATACCTTTTTCTTGAGGAAGTGTCTCGTTTAGACGCTTTTGATGGTGGGAAGGGACTGTGACCATGATGGAGCGGGCTGAGTCCACCCCTCTCTGTAGTTTCTTGTGTTCATGTGCATTGGAATTGTTTTACTAGGTGATGATGCAACCTGTCAGGCTATAATCTGCAGTGCAGTGGAGGTTTGTTGGAGTAGTCAGTGACACGGCAAAAATCTGAGACGTCATATAATCCATTCACATAAATGGCTTTGATGGTTCTCCATGCCTTCTTTGCTCCAGGTCAGGAAGATGATTTGGACCAAATTTTAGACACGGCCACTTCCTGTCTCTGATCTGTAAATTGCTTTTTAGCTGCTCTCTTTCATTCTCATGTACAGCAGAACTAAATCAGTGCGAAAGGGGGTGAATCCAATTACTAGTTGGCAATATTCAAGTAGAATGTAATAAACCTCAGGGAAGCCAGTTTAGATCATTATCTCAAATAGGAAATGAAATTAAATACGTGAATGAAAATTGAGCAGCCATTTATAGTGAAAGAACACATTGAGATGATGACTGGGGAATCTGCCCAAAGTCTGACTTGATTGGCCATAGACACGGGTGAATAGTGAAGGTGGTGATGAATGAATATTCTGGGACTTCAGTTTGTAAATTTTAGGAATCTATGGGGTTTTGTAATGCAGAATGTTTTCTCTGGGGATTTAATGGGTGGGGTTGATACAACGAAAGGTAAACTTGCATCTCAGCTGCAAAAATCTGCATAGGAATGGTCCTAATGTGCCAAATGTCCCTTTTCCCATTTCGATACTTTCTTATGTTCTTGTGAATCTGGTGGTTTAGAGCCCCACTGTTATTCCAGCATTGTGGTGTCAGGCTGCCAAGAATCTTGTGTTCATTAACATTCGGAGATTGTGATTATTTGTCCAGCCTCAGACAGTGTTCACACTGTATCAGCATCAACGGAACAACTGAACCTAATTAGACCAGACGTCCGACACATTCCACATGTCCAGCCTCCTCCCCACTTCCTCAGGTCCAACTGCCCTCCTGCGAAAACAATACTATTGTCCCTGTCAAGGTGAATCAAATTATTCTTTTTTTTAATTAATTATTTTCAATTAAAACTTAAATTCATTGTCAGTTGGCTTCATATTAAACATCAGCAACTGACGACTCTTGATTTCTGGCCAATTTAGAATGTACTTATTTACATGAACTAACTAGTCAACCAACTAACATGGAGCCCAGTGAAAACAAAGGCAAATTGCCATCTTTTCTCGTAGTGTTGTCAGCAATAATCTGGCAGTGGTCGGAAGTTGTTCAGAAATACTTGTGTATTCTTCTGATTTTCTTTTAATGCACAACACATTGGTGTCCCTACCCTACAATACACAATAAAAAAAATATTAAGCCTGAAAAGTCTATCATGAACAATACCCCAGGCTTCTCCTCGCTGTATTTTCCCATCACCTAAATTCCGAGGATTGCACAGTTTGCTCTTGAGAATGATTCCAATGTGTTTCTGGACCAAGAACATTGTAAGGCACTGGTGACACCCATTGGTGCAGTTCTTTTTTCTTCCTTAAATGAAAATCATCTGTTTGAATAATTGTAGAACAGAATCATCTGGTCTGCAAGTGGGAGAGTTTCTGACAACAAGACCCCTTTTCACTAAATAATCACTAACTTCCTCCAGTGTGCAGAGGCAGCAAGATTGACAAGTGGTTTTGAAGCGATAGACTTGGTGTGCCTTATTTTAATTAGTGAGCAGCAACAGGATGTGTTTTAAACAGCAGATATATTCTATTCCTAATAGCCCCAAGCTGGACTGACATCTCCTTTGCACCATCTCCAAATTCTTCACAACCTTGACAGGATGCAATTATTCAATCAGATCTCGTTTTTTTTCCATTAGCGCGACCTGGTTTCCCCGGATTACAGCGACGAGCCAATGATTCAGAAATTAGACTTGTGTGTGTGAAGACCTTGCTCCCAAACCAATGAAGGGGAGAGAAAAAAACGGCGGAAGAGTTTAACAAAAAAGCTCTTAGCTCGGAATTGTTTTGGCTGCGGTCCAGAGCAAAGCCTTTAATAAACAGACTGCACATCTATTCATCTTGAATTTCTTTAATTCTTTAAAAGTACCTATAATTTGAATAACTCAGTGGTTAAATGCTCTACCCAGTCTCAGAGCCCCGTGGAACTCCCAGCTTTGTTTCCTGATATATGCTGAGCTAGCTACCCTGAGCTGCAGATTCCTGTAGGCACACACACAGAAAGCTGGAGGGACTCAGCGGGTCAGGCAGCATCTCTGGAGAAAAGGAATAGGCGACGTTTCGGGTCAAGACCCTTCCCCCGATTTTTTAAAGTGCGGCTTTCTAAAATAAACAAAATAAATCAAGCACAATATATGAATCAGAACCTTTTAATATCTAAGCTAACTAAAGATCCATGTTAAAAATATAACAGCTGAAATACTTAGAAGAGTCTCGACCTGAAACGTCACCCATTCCTTCTCTCCAGAGGTGCCTCCTGTCCCGCTGAGTAACTCCAGCATTTTGTGTCTATCTGCAGTTCCTTCCTATGCAGCTGGAATATTTAGCTGAGGAATCATTATTTGGGTTTTATAGCTGCTGATTTGCTCCCGAAGTGATATTCTAAGTCCTTGAGTTTATTTCATAACTTCATGTTATATAAGCAGAATTGGGCTATTCAGCACATCAAGTCTATTCCCCCATTCAATCATGGCTGATCTATCTTTCCCTCTCAACCCCATTCTCCTGCCTTCTCCCCAAAACACCTAACACCTTTACTAATCAAAAATTTGTCAATCTCCGCCTTAAAAATACCCATTGACTTGGCCTCGACAGCCATCTGTGGCAATGAATTCCACATATTCATCACCTTCTGACTAAAGAAATTTCTCATCTCTTTTCTAAAGGTGCATCATTTTATTCTCTGGTCATAGACTCTCCCACTTGTGGAAATATCCTCTCCACATCCACTCTATCCAGGTCTTTCACTTGACCAGGAATCATGCTGAGATGGGCACCAGTCTACAAAACTCTCTTGGCTTCAAAACTTCAGGGATTATGTGATCAAGACATGTCAGCGTATAACATGCCGGTACCTTCATGAATTCTCCAATGATAGTAAGCACTTCCTGTTCTAAACGGTAAGATGATAAATGGTTGAAATTGGCCACAATGCTCCAAACACCTATAGATATGTGACTGGGGCATGAGGGCTGCAAATATTACAACTTTGTTCATGAAAGAGTCTAAGAATAAACATGGTGACTACAGGCCAGTCAGACTAATCTCAGTGGGGTGGAGGAAAGAGTACTTTTATGAATTTAACATCATGAACATTGCAAACTGAGGAGATAGAGAGAACCGTGTTCACCCAGCTGAAAGGTCAAGGTCAAATAATTAGGATGATTAGCAAAAGAACCATTTTTAACAGTCGAACGCTGGGGTCCAGAATGTATTATCAGAGAAAAAAGTGGAAGCAAATTCAATTGTGAATTTATTCTAGAGGAAATCAGATAAATGTACAAAAGGAAAGATTTAGCAGTGATGTTGGGAAAGGCAGGGGATTGAGACTGCTGGATTGCCCTTGTAGAGAGCTAGCGTAGAATGAACATGCTGAATAGCCTTCTTCCACATGATGATCTTTCAGTGGTTCTGCAATACACTGCACTCGATCCCTTTTGAACTGCTACTGCCATCTATGGACGTGAACATCACAGTGTCCCGCAAGAGGAAAAAGGGTGTCATTTATCGTGTGTCTGCTGTGGTTGAATACCTGGCTTTCTGTGTATGCGTAGGAAAGAACTGCAGATGCTGGTTTAAACCGAAGGTAGACACAAAATGCTGGAGAAACTCAGCGGGACAGGCAGCATCTCTGGAGAGAAGGAATGGGTGACGTTTCGAGTCGAGAACCTTCTTCAGACTGTGTACGTGTGTGAGTGTAGGGTATTGCCAAGTGTGTGATGGGGTGGTCAAGAGTGTTTAATTGTCGTATGTACCAAAACAGAGCAATGAAATTCATACATGCAGCAGCTTAACAGGTCTTTAAACACAGTTTTCAATAGAATGCAAAACTTTAAAAATCTAATAACAATATTAGTGCAAAACAAAAAGCCTGAAGTGGGTAGGAAGGAACTGCAGATGCTGCTTTAAACCGAAGATAGACACAAAAAGCGGGACAGGCAACATCTCTGGAGGAATCGATCGGTAATCTTTCGGGTCGAGACCCTTCTTCAGACAGGTTAGGGATAAGGATAACGAGAGATATAGACAAAGCCCAGAGTCCCTAGTTCAACCAAGACAGTTCATAGTTTGTAGTTTAGATGGTTTTGCAGTGTTCAATAGCCTAATGGGTGATGGGAAGAAGCTGTCCCTGAACCTGGAGATCATGGTTTTCAGACTTACACTTTCTTCCGGATGGCAGGAGTGAAATGAGAGTGCAACCAGGGTAGTGTAGGTCCTTCTTGATGACCCTGGCTGCCTTTTTGAGGCAGTGCCTCCCATAGATCCCTTAGATGGTGGTGAGGTCAGTAGCCTTGATGGCCTGGGATGTGTCCACCACTTTTTGCAATCTTCTTCAGTCCAGGCCATTTGAATTGCCGAACCAGGTTGCGATGCAATCAGTCCGGCGGACCTTTCACCGTCCGGCGCGGCCTGGAATAGGCCGCGGGATTTTCACCGCCCAGCGGGGGCTTCAATGTCGGGAGCCCCGACCACCCCGACGTGGCAACTCCAACAGCCTGACCGCAGGGAAGAGAAAAGACATTGTGGCCTTCCATCACAGTGAGGAGGGACTGGAGGAGACTCACTGTGATGGATGTTTCTTTTTGTTTGGTGTTGGTTTGTGATTGTATGTGTTATTGCATTTTTATTGATTATTCTTATTGGTCTTATTGTTCAACTGCGGGTAATGTTTCATTTTACTACACATTTATGTGTATGTGACAAATAAACGACTATTGACTATTGAGTCAATATACTCTCTTTCGTACATCTGTAAAAGTTCAAGAGAGTATTCATTGAGAATCTCCTCAATCTTCTAAAGAAGTAGAGGTGTTGATGGGCTTTCTTTAAGATTCCATTAACGTGCTAGGTCCAGGACAGATCTTCAGAGATATGCATGCCTAGGAACTTGATGTTGTTGACTCATCGATGGGCAGGTTTCTGGATCCTCAGTCTACTTCTAAAGTAACCAATCTGCTCCTTGGTCTTATTAATGTTGAGAGCTAAGTTGATCTGGCACCATTCAATCAGATGATTGATTTCCCTCCTATACTCGGACTCATCATTGCCCATAATCTGTCCAACACTGGTGGTTTCATTGGCCAATTTAAAGATGGAGTTTTTACTGTATCTCGCTGCAGTCACAGGTATAGAGTGAGTAGAGCAGGGGACTGAGCACACAGCCTTCAGGTGCCCATGTGCTGATGGTTAACGAGGAGTAAATATTTAAATAATAGTTTGTACTGATTGTGGTCAGTTGATGAGGGTGTCTAGGTTCCAGTTGCAAACGGATGCACAGAGACCCAGTTCAGTAAGCACTTGACATGTCCCGAGCTGGAATTATTCCCTATTCACCATGAAGCTTCTGACTGACACCCAGCAACTGGGTTTGTTGTGTCCCCTGATAGAAGCATATAAAATTATGAGAAGCATGGAAAGGGTAGATGGTCAGAGGAATTCCCCAGGGTGGAAATGTCAAAGACTAGAAGCCATGGCTTTAAGGTGAGGGGGGCAAAATTTAAAGTCGAGGTTTTTACAGAGAGTGGTGCGTGCCTGGAACATGCTGCCAGGGATGGTGGTCGAGGCAGATTAGTATCTAAGAGGCTTCTAGGTTGGCAGATGAAACTGCTGGGAATGGAGGGATATTGAACATGTGCAGGCAGAAAAGATTAGCTTGGCATCATGTGAAGCACAGACATTGCGGGCCGAAGGGCCTGGACCTGTGCTGTACTCTTCTATGTTCTATGGTCCTTTTATTCAGTTGCTCCTGGAAACCAAGCAAGAACCACGTTCAAGTTTTTAAACTCAAGGAATGAATTGGATGATGGATTGGGAGAGAAATCAATGTTGTATCACCTAACCTGCCCGATCATGTATCATCTTCCTGTTGGTGCAAGAAACAGGTGTCAATGCTAATTACCCAGCTCATTCCTGTTACGCTGTTCATATATCTACCACCTCCTGTTTGCTCCGACTTTCATATTTAAAATACCTGAAAACTTTCCGAATAACGTACATCTGATTTTGAAAACAGAATTACATTAAAATTCCAAAATGCTGGAAAATGCTGCAGAACCAACACACGTCACGTGCTTATCACGCGCGAGGGAACAAGAGGCATTGTTAGGACAAGCCAAACTTGTCAGAGCCAAATGCCTGAAATAACTTTAAATCTATTTATCTGAAAACTCAAGACCTATTGAAATTCAAAATATATTTTAAAAGACGACAAGGCTTGAGGTGATGAATAAATTAAGTCTATGTTTCTAAGTCTTTGCTTTCTAACAGTGGATTCAGATCACTTTCCCTTATTTAATCACAATTGACAACAAACTCGAGGTGTATGTGGTGCAGTTTGTTTGTTCGGGCATGTAGCAGACAAACTAATGGCTTTCAATAGTGGGTAAACAGCTTGCTTGACATGTGTTCGTTCCTTAGCTAAATGTGGACCAGAAGGAGCAGGAAAGAGTCAAGAGTGTTTAGTTGACATTTGGTACTGACAACAGAACAATGAAATTCGTACTTGCTGTAACGTTACAAGCCCATATAAATATATATTACCAAATAAATATATATTACCAATAATACAATAAATTAATAGTCATTAATACTAGGAAACCAGGCCATAATAGTGCAAAAGTGAACGCCATAGTTCAAACAAAACAAACTCCATAGTAAATCAAAATTGCTGAGGTAGGCTTGTGGCTGGTGGTGTGTAATGTCCAAGAGTCTGATGGTGAATAGGAAGAAGTTGTTTTTGATCCTGGAGCTCAGTATTTTCAGGTTCCTGTACCTTTTTCCCCAATGGTAATAGCAAGATGAGAGCATGGCCTGGATGGTGCGTGTCTTAGATAATATTAGATGCCTTTTGGAGGCAGTGCCTTCTGTAGATCTCTTCGATGGTCAGGACATCAGTACTCGTTTTGTAGAGCAGTGCTATTGCTTGGGAACAAACACAAAATCCTGGAGTATCTCACTGGTCAGGCAGCTTCTCTGGAGGACATGGATAGGTGACATTTTGGGTCAGGAACCTTTTTCAGACTGCTCCACTGCAATTACTTTGTTGTTTTTCTTTCATCTCTGGGATGTTGGACTAGCAACTATTGCCCAACGCTGAATGGGTGCTCCCAGGCACCTTCTTGAAATGCTGCCATCCATCTTGTTAAGGTGGTTGTAAAATGGGTGCTGGGTAGAAAGTTCCTGGTTTAGACACAGCCTCAATAGAAGAGGGAAACAGCAGTGACCCCATGTACTCCTAGTGCTTGTTCTGCTTAGTGCTCGATGCCACAGTTTGTGAGGTACTGCTGAGAAAGCCTTTGTGAACTGCTGGCATTCTGGAGGAGCTAAACAATACACTTCTTTAATGGTCACTATTATTGATTCTGATCTTTTTATACATATTCCAGATTTATTTAATTGACTGATGAAATTTATTGGGATTGATCTTGGTTTATTGTGATCATGGGTGCCGGGATACAGTGAGAAACTTTGTTTGTGTGCAATTCAATCAAATCATACTGTATATGAATGCAATCGATCCATTACAAAAGTACAAAGGGGAGTGCAAAGAGAAAAGTAGCAGAGAGAAGAATATAGTGTTACAGCACTATATTAACAGCATGGCAGAGAAGTTTCAGACAAAGTACATATGAAAAATTACAACGTCCACAATTAGGGATTTTTGGAGATTGGCACACCCTAGCTTATGGGAGGACCATTTAGTCAACTGATAACAGCAGGAAAGGGACTGTTCTTGACTCCTGCTCTCAAACTTCTGTATCTTTTGGCTGATGAGAACGGAGAGAAAAAGGACTGACCAGGGTGAAAACAGTCCTTCAATATGGTGGCTACTTTCCTGGAGATATGTAAAGTGCAGAAGCAGTTGGTGTAAGGGTAGATGGCTTGTGTGATGAACTGCTACCAGTATTGGTTCATTAATGTCGCAAGCACCAAGATATAGTGGAACTTTGCAAACTATCCGGTCAAATCATACTAGACATGAGTACAATCATGTCATACACAAGTACAACAGGTAGTGCAAAGAGAAACTAATAGAGTGCAGAATATAATGTTGCAGCATTAGAACGGTACAGTCACAGTAAAAAGTGCAAGGTCCACAAAGAGGTAGGTTGGAATGTCAGGGCTATACCTAAGGTTTCGGGAGGACCGTTCAGTAGTTTGATAACAGCGGGAGAGAAGTTATTCCTGAATCTGGTTATACGTGCTTTCAAGCTTTTATATCTTCGGCATGTTGAGAGAAGGGAGAAGAGACAATCACAGGGGGTCATGGAACTGAACTGAGGAATGCACATTTTTCCCTCATATTTTGGATTACTGACAATTGATCACAGAGCCAGCCCTGCAATTATATGGATTTTCCAGTCTCCCATTGCCGGAATAGCATTCAACGCCTGCCTTTAAATTTTTTAACAAAACCTGTGAGCTTTATTATGTGAATTTTACATACCCTGCATTCAAGCACATTGCCCAGGTGATTTGTAGCATTCAGCAACGTTAACATCATTGAGGGATATATGAGGACAATCAGATTGAAGAATTCTGGCAGATAGCAAACCTGAAAATAAAAAAAGCTTTATGTTTTTTTCGCTTTTTATATGATGATGCTTATATAGCTTTAAGCATTCTAGTTTAATTTTGTTTAGAGTCACAGCTTGGAAATAGGCCCTTCGGTCCACCGAGTCCATGCCGACCATCAATCACCCATGCACACTAGTTTGATGTTATCCCACTTTTGCATCCTATACACTAGGGCCAATTTACAATTTACACAAGCCATTTAATCTACAAACGTGCACTTCTTTGGGATGTAGGAGGTAACAAGAGCACACGGAGGAAATCCACGCGATCACAGGGAGAATGCACAAACCCTGCACAGACGGCACCCACAGTCAGGATCCAACTCTGGTCTCTGGCTCTGTGAGGCAGGAGTGTTACTGCTGCACCACTCTGGTGCCCTTTGTATAAGCAATGAAACCAGACTTTGTTTGCAGGAAATTAATTTAGACAATGAAATATCGTAAAGAAGCTTAAAAAATAAACAAAAACTAGTGTATTTATTTATATCTATGGAAACAATTACACTACAAAAATCTGACTGCAGATGTATAATGCTAGTTTATGAATACCTCAGGGACTGTACAGCAATAATCACAGCTGATTTTGCCATTAAAATCTCAATCACACCTCATTCAACAAGGTGTGACATTTTTAATTGTTTTTACAGTGAAAAACAGAGTTGCTTAAATTCTGGATTTCACCATCTCACTGCAAATATGCATTCTCCAGAAGTTGCCTTCAGATTTCATTGCAGAAATCATACCGAAAATTAGGGCGGCACAGTGGCACGGAGTTGCTGCCTTACAGCACGAGAGACCCAGGTTCAATCCTGGCTACAGGTGTAATCTGTACGGACTTTGTACGTTCTCCCTGTGACCACGTGGGTTTTCTCCGGGTGCTCCGGTCCCTCCCACACTCCAAAGGCGTACAGGTTTTTAGGTTAATGGGCTTCTGTTAATTGTAAAAATTGTCCCTAGAGTTGTCACTAGGATAGTGCTAGTGGACGGAGTGATCGCTGATCAGCATGGACTCGGTAAGCTGAAGGGCCTGTTTCTATGCTGTATCTCTAGAGTAAAGTAGAGACATAGAAACATAGAAAATGGGTGCAGGAGTAGGCCATTCGGCCTTTCAAGCTAGCACCGCCATTCAATATGATCATGGCTGATCATCCAAAATCAGTACCCCGTTCCCTGCTTTCTCCCCATAATCCCTTGAGTCCGTTAACCCCCACTAGCTATATTTAACTCTCTCTTGAAAACATCCAGTACATTGGCCTCCACTGCCTTCTGTGGCAGAGAATTCCACAGATTCACAACTCTCTGGGTGAAAAAGTTCTTACTCATCTCAGTCCTAAATGGCCTAGGCCTTATTCTTAAACTGTGACCCCTGGTTCTGGACTCCCCCAACATCGGGAACATTTTTTCCTGCGTCTCGCCTGTCCTATCCCTTAAGAATTTTATATGTTTCTGTAAGATCCCCTCTCATCCTTCTAAATTCCAGTGAATATAAGCCCAGTCTTCACTCCACAGTCGTTTGACCAGTACTTCACTATAAGTAAAGTATTAACATGCATTCTCCAAATATTGCCATCAGATTTCTGTCTAAAAATGAGAAATACTGTCAGCTCAGTATTGTGCCCATCACAAATTCCTCGCCTAAGTCTGCCTTGTGCCAGGAAATTACACAATTGCAAGGCCTACTCTGCAAAACCATCTGAACAAATTATTTTACAATTGATGTTAATCAAATTGTATCCTTGAATTACCCATGATAATATTGCTTGTAAACTCATCCCAGTTGGTCTGTCAAATGGACTATATCATTAGCACGTCGTAATCTGGCTCCAAAATTCATTCTTTTGTCTGCGATAGAAAATGAATTTCAGAAGCAGAATCCAATGCGTTGGGATGTATTTTCAGTTTGTAAAATTTGTGCAGCAGTACTGACCAGACATGAATTTCTGGACAATATTCATCACCTGCAAACCTCTGCTGAAAGGATTTGCATTTGATTAAGGCTGTAAGTCCGACTCTGGTTGCTGTTTTCTCTGAAAATACCAGCAGATGGGGGCCAGAAAGGTAAGTGGTTTGAATGATAGAACCTCGGTCATTAAAGCTGCTTTGCTGTTTTGACCCTGATCTCTCTGTATTTTCAGAGAAAACTGATGCCCAAATTCCAAAGGCTCCTTGCCCTTTAGATTTATGGCTGATCTAATTCCATCCACAGCTGTGTTTAATAAAAAGGAAATTCAAAAGGATGGGTGAATGGGTGGAAGTTAGTGTTATCTGCTGTGGTGTTAAAGGGGTAATTTTGTGCCTGTTGCTAACACAGTATGGCGTGTCAGCAGAGAGGTTAAGAAGGTGAGAGAGAGGGCGGGCATTTTGTGGACCGAGTTTCAAATCAGAATTCTCTTATTTTAAGTACTTTCTACAAACGCTCCCCCCCCCCCCTCCCCCCCCCCCTTGCCCCCTTTCCTCCTCAGACATTTAACCAGTTCCACAGTTCACCACATTGAACCCCTCTTCAGATCACACCTACCAAAAACTTGGCAATTTTGTACACATCTTTGCAGTGAGCTACAGAATAGTTTTAGAAAAGTCAGAGGAGTGTATCACCATACGAGTGAAAGTGTATGTCCACTGGCCATTCCTGGGAAGACATCAGTCGAACAGAGCATGCGTTTTCAGCTTTTTGTACAAAAATTACCTCTGCCTCAGTTACTCATTTAGAACATGGAACATAGCACAGCACATGAACAGGCCCTTCGGCCCACAGCGTTTGTGCCGAACATGGTGCTAAGACCATCAATTATCTACCTGCACCTAACCCATATCGCTCCATTCCCTGCATAGCCATGTGCCTATCCAAAAGTCTTTTAAATGCCACTAACGTATCTGCTTCAACCACCACCCCTGGCAGCGCACTCCAGACACTCACCACCCTATGTATAAAGAACTTGCCCTGATTTTAAAGAGTTTAAACATCTCCTTTAAGCTTTGCCCCTCTCAACTTAAAGCTATACCCTCTAGTGCCTGCTCTAACAGTTAGAGGGGATTGGGTTGATGTCCTCTTCAGTGAATGATGCTCAATTTGGCAACCCACATGTGCCCAAGGAGACAAAAGTAAAACTGGGCATTCAGCACTAATGACTAACTCATTAAAGCCTATTCTATCCATTTAGGCAAAACGGCAACACGGTAGCACAGTAGCACAGTGGTTATCTCCACTACCTCCCGGAGCCAGGCCAGGGATGTGGGTTCAATCACAACCTCATCCTTTCTCCATGAGTTTGCATGCTCTCCCCTTTACCTTGTTTCCACTGGATGCTCTGCCTTTCTCCACATTCCTAATATGTGCTGGAAGGTTAGCTGGCTATTGTAATTCACACTACAGTGTAGATAAGTTACAAATTAAACAAATGGGAGAATAAGGTCGAAACAGATGCTGGTTTATACAAAAGATAGAAACAAAGTACTGGAGCAACTCAATGGGTCAGGCAGCATCTCTGGAGAAAAAGGATGAGTGATGGTTCTGGTCGGGGACCCTTCCTCAGATTGAGGCGCTGGCTGACCCGTTGAGTTACTCCAGCACTTTGTGTCTATGAATGAGAGAATAACGGGCATATGAGAGAGACTAAATTACATGGAAATATGAATGGGTGAATGGGACTGACGAGATTACTTTATTGGGGAAAGCGACAAAAAGTGTTAAGGAGACTGGGGTTGAGAGGGAAAAATAGATTTTTTAGATTTAGATTTAGAGATACAGTGCGGAAACAGGCCCTTCGGCCCACCCAGTCCGTGCCGCCCAGCGATCCCTGCACATTAACACTATCCTACATACACTAGGGACAATTTTTATATTTTACCCAGCCAATTAACCTACATACCTGTACGTCTTTGGAGTGTGGGAGGAAACCGAAGATCTCGGAGAAAACCCACGCAGGTTATGGGGAGAACGTACAAACTCCGTACAGACGGCGCCCGTAGTCAGGATCGAACGTGAGTCTCCGGCGCTGCATTTGCTGTAAGGCAGCAGCTCTACCGCTGCGCCACCGTTCCGCAAGCCAGGATTGAATGGTGGAGCAGAGTTGATGGGCTGAATGGCCTAATTTGCTACTATATCTTGTAGCCTTAAGGTCATAAGTAACTCCAGCACTTTGTGTCTTTTTTTTGTAAACCAGCATGTGCAGTTCTTTGTTTCTACTTTATTGGGAGCTGGCACTGGGCTGAATACTCTTACTGCTCCATATCATAGCAACTATTCTGTGAATGTTCATTCGTGAATGCCTAATGTTACTTCTTCTTCTCAAGCCCTTTGCTCCAGGGAGCATCGGCCATCGACAAATGTCCTCCACCTCACTCAGTTGTTGGCGGTTCTTTCGAGATCTCCCCAGGTCGCCCCAGGAACAGCTGGAGAAGAGGTGTCCCGGCAGAAATGTCTGGGAGTGGGCTCAACTGGGGAAATCTGCCTAATGTTACGAGTGTTATGAATTCTTCAAACTACAATTTCCACAAAGGCATTCGCAAGCACAGGACAAAATTGAGTTAAACTGTGCTCAAGAAATCTGATATGCTAGGAACTCCAGCACAAACTGAATAAGTAACAGAAACCACAGTCCCTTTCGTGGCAGGTTTGGTACATTCATCCCCCTAATAATAGCTGAATGAACACTTAAAATGAACTGAAGGTTTTGGGAGTTGATGTTTCTTGATTTTAACCTACTCAGCGGAGCAACTGGCAAGAACATATCCAAAACTAAAGACTTTCTTTTTCATAAACACACGTTGAGTCTTGGTAACTCCATCAAAGCCTTTCTACAATATTAACTCAGTAGTCTGAGTGAGAAGAATGATGTCATGTGAATACTATGTGCGAGAAAAACTAAATGGATGCAGTATTTACGAAAAGGTAAAAATGTGATCAGTGTGTAGAAAATTTTAGGTGCGCGTATTTGTGTCTGTGATTAAAAATGGGTTGTGCATTGAGAATATGAATAATGTCAGTGTTTTGAGAGCGAAAGAGTTTAGTTTAGAGATACAGCGTGGAAAGGCGGGTCCCCACCTACCCATTGCTTAAGGTTCTGCGGTGATGGCAGCACATCACAAATAGCCCGTATAAGGAAGCTTACATGACCTGCCTCCATGCCCCACAGGTCCCTCCAGCTAAACCACCTCTTTTCTACACTCTTCCAGTTCATCCACTGTCCGTGATTAACCTGAGCCACTGCTCTTATACATCTCACTGCTTCCTCCTGACGACATACCTGCTTTACAACCAATTTCCTCCTCCCTGTTGGACCTGCCTTACTCCACACTGGTTTCCCTGTGCTGAGCCCTAAACTTCCTTTCCCTTGCTGCGCCCTACCAACAATGTCTGCGTGCCTCAGATAGTATATGTGTGTGAGAAAAGCTAAATGGATGCAGTGTTTATGGAAAGGTAAAAATGTGATCAGTGTGTAGAAAATGGTGTGTGTGTGTGTGTGTGTGTGTGTGTGTGTGTGTGTGTGTGTGTGTGTGTGTGTGTGTGTGTGTGTGTGTGTGTGTGTGAGTGAAAATGGGGTGCGTTGAGAATATGAATAATGTCAATGTTTGAGAGCAAGAGAGTTTAGTTTAGAGATACAGCGTAGAAACAAGCCCTTCGGCCCACCATGTCTATGCCGATCAGTGATCCCTACACACTAACACTATCCTACAGATACTCGGGACAATTTACAATTTTAAAAGGGAAATTAACCTACAAACCTGTACATCTTTAGAGTGTGGGGGGAGACCGGAGCACCCAGAAAAAACCACGCAGGTCACGGGGAGAACATACAAACTCCACACAGACAACACCAGTAGTCAGGATCTAACCTCGCACTATAAGGCAGCAACTCTACTGCTGCGCCACCATGCTGCCCCTTTAGTGGGGGAGAGAGAGAGAGAAAGAATGGGATGATTTTGTAAAGCAGAATAAATGGAAACCCTGTTTGTGAAAGAGATTAAGTAGCAGGTGTTTTTATGGGAGAGAATAAATGGTAGCAAATGAATAAAGAAGTGAATATGAGCACTGAATATGAGAAGGTGAATACATTCATGAGAAAGTAAATGGAAACCTAGTACCTGTATGTGAATGAGAGTAAATGAAAGTGTCACACTATGTTGTCCTTCATGCCTTGTAAAGTCCTTTGGGACATTCTGAAGTTGTGCAAGGCACCATTTTCTGATTAATGGGATTGAATTTCTTAAATTCAGTTGGCACCACATCGACCCTAGCAAATGAAGCTAATTTCACCACATTTCTGATATCATCTCTTCAAAGGAATACCCTCAATCCCTTTCTCCCAATTGCTTCCCCCAACCTCTCTCACGTGTTCATTTGCTCTGTCGTCCAGGGGAGACAGGTTTTTGGAAGCCAGAGGGAGGTTACAGAAGGCCCAGCCCGCGACGTGCTGATGTGCCCAGATTATTTACGTTGATCCAATTAAGGTTCTGGTCAACGGAAGAGGAATTTAATGGAGAAGGTTTCAACAACATCAGTGCAGTTGAACATCAGGAGGTGTTGGTGAGACTGCCTTAAATGACTACCTATTATATATTGATTGATTGATGCTTTGTTGTCACGTGTACTTGGTATAGTGAAAATTCTTTGTTTTGCGTACAGTCAATATAGTCCCAATGGTCCCACTTCTCCATTCTCGGCAGTCCCCCCCATCCCCCCCCAGGACCCATGGCGCACCGGCTCTCCAAAGTCCCTCCACTCTCACCAACGGCCTTCCACTCTCACCATCGGCCCTCCACTCTCACCAACGTCTCTCCACTCTCACCAACATCTCTCTATCACCATCGGCCCTCCACTCTCACCATCGGCCCTCCACTCTCTCCAACGGCCCCCCACTCTCACCAACGTCTCTCCACTCTCACCAACATCTCTCTATCACCATCGGCCCTCCACTCTCACCAACGTCCCAACACTCTCACCAACGTCTCTCTATCACCATCGGCCCCCCACTCTCACCGACGTCTCTCCACTCTCACCAACATCTATCTTTCACCATCGGTCCTCCACTCTCACCAACGGCCCTCCATTCTCACCAACGGGCCTCCCCCACTCTCACCAACGTCCCTCCTCGCTCCCCGATGTCCCTCCTGGCTCACCGGCGGCACACACATGTCACTTCCCGCTTATGGAAGTTGCTCATGTCTTGTTGCACGTGAGCAGAGATTGCTTCATTATCTGAAGAAATGGAAAACTAAATCAAAATTTGAAAGTGTCACAGGTTAATGTGAAAATATCTTCCCACATCTGGATATGACAGCAAAGGCAACATACTGGATGGGTGTCTTTGATGTTCTAAACCGCAAATGAATTTCTAATACCATCATTGATTAAACTTGCTGTGATCTGAACTGTCAATTTGACCCTACGGCAGCTGACAAGAGTATTACAAAAGAAAAATCTACTTTGGCTTATCCTCACTAATCCAATGCAAATAATTTCTCAGCAAAAACAGACTGCTGGAGGAATTCAGCAGGCCAGGCAATATCTGTGGAGGGGAAAGAGACAGCCAATATTATGGGTCCCTTCAGGCTGAGGAGGAGAGGAACCTTTTCAAAGTGGGCACACATTACTTTTTCACAGTGGAGCAATAAAATGGAGACACAAGAGTCTGAAATTGCTGGAATCTTGGGCAAAACAAGTCTGATCAATCTAAAGAGGGGTCTTAACCTGAAATGGCATCTGTTCTTTCCCTGCAGAGATGCTGCCTTACCCACTGAGTTCCCTCAACAGTCTGTTTCTTGCTCAAGATTCCAGCATCTGCTGTCTCTAGCACCTCCGTAAATAATTGCTGATTTGTTTCAGTAAAACTGTACTAAATTGCCGTTATTAAATACATCAATTAATAGTTTTTAACTATATAGAAAAAATATAGATGATGGCATTCTATCAGGCTGAACAATTTACTGGTTCATAGAGAATTTTACGTTTGCGATTATGCTCGTGAATTTTAACAGAAATACAAACTATGTTAGTCAGGAAAACGCAAATGTAATGATTAAGAGTCAAGCACGGTATGGGTCAGACTAGGTATGGATTGCAGATTTACCTTCCTGAAAGAGAATATTAAATAAAATAGTTTTTACACGAATCCAATAGCCTTCACACTTCACTTTAACAAATGCCAATCTTTTATTCATTTATCTCAGGTGAGTTAAACTGTGTTCAACTTCTCAGATAGCTCGGGAGGAAGCTAAACTCTTATACTCTGAGTTATTACTCAGCTCCTAGAGATTACCAGCTTAATATCGTAACCATAACACTATTCATATTGTATAGACTGCAATCATTCACATTGTCAATCGTCGGAATATGCAATAAGTTTACCATTCATGAATAAATGAGGTATTGTTAAAGGAAAAATAAATTCAAATTCCTTATTACCATCGAGTCTGGAGTGAGATTGAGTGAGAAGAGCTGACTTAGAGTAAGGGAAAAGAACTGTCTCTCTATGTCTGAATCCTCACCAGAGCTGTTTTGGGAAACATAAGATGCATCCTTTCAAATAATTCTGTCGAGTTTATTTTACATGTATTCTTTTATAAATGCAGTGAGCTACAGAACTCACATTGCCTTCCCCAAACTGGCAAAAAGGAGAATGTCATGAATGTTTATCCAAAGCCGTTATCATCCTGGGGGCAGTTGGAAAGGGCAGAGATCTAATGACCCGCTCCGTGCCCACCTTCACAATAAACAGCACAAACAAACCAATGGCTTCTCAACCACACCAGCTTTTTGTTGAATGCTGACAATGCGTCTCAGCTCTGTTTGATATGTCAAGGCCTGGTGCCTGGTCCTGGTGCCTGGTGTCTCATCCAGGGTGAAGATACAATAGGCACTTGTGACATTTTTACAGAAGGAAAAAAATATGCATCATAATGTATTAAAATTAAATATGCAGGAGCTTCCATTGCAGCCTCTATGATTAGTCATTTTTTAAGTTAGAATGTCACCTGAGACACAATATAGAATATTAATGAAATGAAAGAATATGATCTTTTGCTGATTTTAAAAGAAAATTAAATGAAGGGCTCCTTATTTTTCCTTCCTCCCTGCCTCAATTTGTTTCTTTCATTTTCTTCTTCACTCATCATTAATTCCCCTCCTGCTCTGAACATACAAGCTGGGTCCTGCACCTGTCAGTGGTTGCCGGCTTGCTTAGATATGATGAACTTTCACAGGGGTTTTCTCAGAGGAGTTCAGCTGCTTGGTGTGTGGAAGTTCTCAGATGCTTATCTGCAATGGCTCGCCGTGATTTCGATGGGAATCGGAGCCGGGGAGAGGGGATTGTTTGTGAACTCACGCCCTACCACGAGCAGAATTGAGCATTGAAGTTGCAAAAGGATTGTCAAAGTGGCGATGATTATTCATATGACAATGAGCAGGCGACAATTAACTGGCAACTGAGAAACTACATGACAAGCTGACAATACCTGAACTCCCTCAGAGCCCAACTTGAGATCAAATAGAAGGGATAAGCCAGGGAAAAATAACAAGGATTCCTGGTCGGTGTCACTATGTAGACACTGCAGTTGGGAACATGGTATGTGCATGTTTTAATCACACTGTCCATAAATGTCTCTCTAGGCTCCCATTTTGATTCAGTTGTCTTTATGCATCGTTTCCTGAACTTCTCACATCTGAGGATTTTGTACATCCCTTCAGAAGCAGTGACAGACGATAACGAACAGGAAGCCGAGTAATTTGAAATGCTAGATCGTTCTCTTTTCTTTTGCCTTCTGCGACAAAATGCAGTTTCAGGATAAGGCTGTCACTTTCTATTTGGGAAAGGCGCAAACACACGAATAATCTAATCCATTTCATGGAACCTCATTCAAAGCCTTTTGGCGTTTGCAAACACATTATCATTTCCCACACTCTGTGAGTGCTGGCAATATGAGCTAAAGGAGCTAAAGGTTCAGTTTCAGAAGCAGTGCAAGGAGCTTGATGTATGCTCGCACATCTCTAAGAATGCAGGACATTGAAAAGACTGCTTTAAAATCATGAACGTTTGGTCTTTATTGATAGATGCTTAGAATCCAAAGCCAAGGGAATTTGTGGTCAGCTATATAAAACACTGATGGACACAGCTGGGGGTCACTGTTCAGTTCTGGGTACCTTGCTTCAGTAAAAAGAAGATTTCTTGAATGTTTTTCAAGATTGAGAGTTTTCAATTATGGACAGGGAGATAGGGAAATCTGATGGTGTTTCACTGTACAGAAAATGTTAAGAGCTGATTTAATAGAGTTGCTCGATGTCATAGGATGGTTAAATAGTCAGCAAAAAAAGTTTGCATAAAGTTCAGCTAAAGGCGCAGAGTTAAGTTCTCCGCACAGTGCTCCATCAGACAAAGCCAAGTCAGGATATGGATGAATACTTTAAGGATAAATATTTACAAGCTGGGAGGAAAGGCCAGGCGCAGATACAATGGAACGAATACCACTTTCAATGATGTACCATTTATGATTCTGTAATTTTAATTTAGGAAAGATATGGAAAAGTTCATGCAAAAATAATCAGCAGTGGTCTTCTAGACTGTGAATGGAGATGAAAGTGTCGGATTCAGTCAAAAGTGAGTTATGTGGCAAGACCAGGGAATATAAGCTCTTATTCTGGATGGATGAGCTAATGCCTTCACAGGTAGCTATCTCTGCGTCTTGCAATTTGTAATCTCGCTCAGGCAGGCTGCAGGAGAGCAGGAGTGAGAAGCACAAAGCTCAAAATGCTGCAATAAGGGTGCATTTTTTAGAATTGTGGTAAGGTAAGAATGGAAATGATTTAACAACCTGCGCTGTGCCTGATTTGATTTTGTTTGGTGGAGCAAAACGGGGAGAACGTCTATCTGAGCTGTTTTCAATACTTATCACTTGCAATCCCAACCATTTCGAATTGGTTCGGGATTGCCTCCAGCTTGTTTCCCATAGGATACTTGCAGGTTATTAAACAAAAACAATGAACATATAAAAATTCAACTGCTGAGGCAGCTTAAATACAGCATTCTGCACTGAAGGATTGTTGCTTGAGGGCATCCATTAACAGAGTGAAAGGTCACAAAACATCAATAATCAATTATTGGTCATGAAAGTTGCGTGGAATTCTGTGAATTCATTGCACTCAATTATCAGCTTCCAGTGTTCAGCAGGATGGGGCTGGTGGTGAAAGCAGGGGTGCTCAGGAAGCCCGTGCATACCTTTTCCACAGCAATGCCCTTGTGTAGCTGAGCGGCCTGCCTGCCCTACAGGTTATGCTAGGGGACAAGTCTGTTTTGGCAGTTAATGATGGGTGACCTGTTAATTTCATCAGGCAGCCTGTTCCGGAAGGACGTTTGAAGTGTGGAACATTTGTACAAACAAGCAGGGCTGACAGCCAGGCCGAGGTTGTGTTTGAAAGGTTGAAATATGAACACTCCTTCAATTCAGCTTTCATTTTCTAATCCTTGCCTCACATGGCACACAGCTATGACCCCCTTGCGTTAACAAAAAAATCAGTGTTAATTCCATGTTCATTAGTATGAACCTTAAAAGTTGAAAGCATAGATTGAATAATTTATCATAAAAAACTTTTAAAATTCTAGCACCAAATGATTTATTTTTTTATCACGCTCGGCCATTCAAATAGAGATCACCTCGCCTGTTAGCTGCACATGACTCTTTTAAGCTGTATGGGACAGGGCCTAACTTAAATAAACATTATTAATTCAGTTGTTGGGTTTCTTGAGATTTTGCCACATTTGTGACTCAAACCGTATGAAGAATCTGTCAGTTCAGCAACACAAATGTCAAAAGAGTTGAATGCAGCTGTGCTGGTCAATTTATATGTCATTTTGCCTTGAAGGTGTTTGAGTCAATAAGTTGCAATTGGAACCACTCCTTCAATTCTGAAAACATTGATTTTACGTACCCTCTCGCTGAATTACCCTGATAACCGAGGAAGGGCAGAAGTTTACATCTCAGAAAGAAAAAATACATTTAACCTACTGTAGCTCAGGGCTTCCTCAGGCTCCTTCTGCCTGCAGTGCAACAGAAAACTCATTTATGATCATAAAATAGCACCTGGTGGCCCCTAACAAAGCACTCACCATCCAGCATGGATAATTGTGCTGATACGCTGCTCTCATTTGTATTTTAAGCAGTCCGAACAGCGTAGAAAGAGGTTAAAAAGCAAAAGCAAATCAGTACATTGTCTGTGATTAGGTTAATATAACACTCCACAAACAAAGAAGTCAGTTTGCTAAAAGTGCATCTCAGGAGGGTTTAAACTAGAGTGGGAGGGGAGTGGGAACATAGAGTAATAAGTCAGAAATTGGAAGGAGTGACGGGAAAGTCGAGGTTAGGACCAGTAGGTCTCAAAGGTAGGACAGGTATGGAGGTGAGGGAATATGGCGAAGTGCATTTATTTCAATGCAAGGAGTATTGTGGAGAGAGCAGCAGAACTTAGAGCCTGATTCAGTGCTTGGGACCATGATTTTATGGACATTGCAGAAACATGGTTGAAATTGGGACTGGCAGCTCAGTGTTCTGGAGTTTCAATGTTTCAGATGTGATCCAGAGGGAGTAAAGGAGCTGGAGTATTAAGACCTGATGGTATTTAACCCAGGTTACGGAGAAAGGCAAGAGAGGAGATTGCAGGAACCTTGACGATGATCTTTGTGTCTCTCTAGCCACGGGCAAGGCCATCGAGGAAGAGAGAGGAGCTAATGTTGTTCCTTTATTTAAGAAGGGAAGTAGAGGGATTCTAGGGAATTTTAGGCCGGTGAGCCTCATGTCTTTTTCTTAAATATAAATCAAAAATATTTATTCAAAATATTAAAATAATATATACAATACAATAAAACCAAAACAGAACCCACCACCAGAATACCATACAAACAAATATACCAATTGAAACTATTATACAATTATATTACCATCCCCATCCAGGATACATCCAATCCCCCGTGGTGCCCAGCGGTCCCGGAAATCCTCCAGGGCGCCCGTGGACAGCGCGTAGTCCCTCTCCAACACCACCCGGGCGCGGATGTAACCCCGGAAAAGGTGTAGGCAGCTGGCTCGGGCAGAGCCCTCTTCCGCCTGGCGCCGTGAGTCGCGGATGGCCAGCTTGGCCAGGCCCAGGAGCAACCCAACAAGGACATCTTCGGCCCTACCCTCTCCCCCACGCACAGGGTGTCCAAAGATGAGGATGGTGGGTGAAAAATGCAGCCAAAAAGCAAGGAGCAGCCCCTTTAGATATTGGAACAGGGGCTGCAACCTCACACACTCCATGTACACGTGGTACACAGACTCTTCCAACCCGCAAAAGCGGCAGGCGGCTGGCGAGTCTGTGAACCGCGCGAGGAACAGGTTGCAGGGGACTCCTCGGTGCAATACTCTCCACCCCAGGTCCCCGATGAAGAGGGGCAGAATCCCTGCATAGAGGGACCCCCACCATGGGGCCCTGGAGCCTCATGTCAGTGGTATGGGTTATTGGTGAGGATTCTACAGGATAGGTTTTACTCCCATTTGGAACAGAATGGGTTTATTAGGGGATAGCCAGCATAGCTTTGTACATGGCATATTGTGTCTCACTAACTTGATTGTTCTTTTGAGGAGGAGACAAAGGTAATTGATGAGAGTAGGGCAATGGATGTTGTTTACATGGATGTTAGTAAGGCATTGATAAATTCCTCCAAGGTAGGCTGATCCAGAAGATTAAAATGCGTGGAATTAACAGTGACTATGTCTCATGGAAACAGAACTGGCCTACTGAATGAAATCAGAGGGGTTGCTGTGGAAAGACAATATTCAGGCTGGAGGTCTGTGACTAATGGAATTTGGTAAAGAAGGCATATGGTATGCTTGTCTTCATATGTTGGGGCATTGAGTACAGAGAATCAGGAAGTCATGGTGCAGCAGTACAAGGCTTTGATTAGGCCACAGTTGGAGAATTGCGTGCAGTTCTGGTCACTCCATTACAGGAATGATGTGGAGCCTTTGGAAAGGATGTGGAAGAGGTTTATCAGAATGATGGGGTGGCACGGTTGCGCAGTGGTAGAGCTGTTGCCTTACAGCGCCAGGGACCTGGGTTCGATCCTGACCAGGGGTGCTGTCTGTATAGAGTTTGTACGTTCTCCCTGTGTCCTGCGTTGGTTTTCTCCGGGTGCTCCAGTTTCCTCCCAATCCAAAGACATATAGGTTTGTAGACTAATTGGCTTGGTAAAATTGTAAATTGTCCCCACTGTGTGTAGGATAGTGCTCGTGTGTGAAGATCACTGGTCAGCATGGACTCGGTGGTCTGAAGGGTTTGTTTCTATGCTGTATCTCTATACTAAACTAAACCAAACTATGGGGTATTAGCTACAGGGTGAGGTTGGACAGACATGGGTTGTTTTCTCTGGAATGCCGGAGGTTGTGGGGATACCTGCTAGAGGTATATAAAACTATGAGAGGCGTAGATAGGGGAGCCAGCCAGAACCTTTCACCCAGGATGGGAAAAAAAGCAAATACTCGAGAGCATGGTTTTAAGGTGAGAGGGGAAAGTTTAACATGCAGGGCAACATTTTCTACACAAAGGGTAGTGAATGCCTGGAACATGCCACCGGGGGTTGTGGATGAGGGAGATACGATAGTGGCATTTATAAGCTTTTTAGATAGGCATTTGTGGAAAATGGTGAGATATGGAATCCTTGTAAGTAGAGAAGAGATGGTCTTGGCATCATGTTCGACAGACGTTGCGAGCCAAAGAGCCTGTTCTTGTGCTGTACTGCTTGCTCTAAGCTCTAGGTTCTAATTTTATTTTTTCAGTGACATTCTAGCAACATATATTTCCCAGACAGACAGCTGCATATTCTGGAGGGACATCAGCTCACCTTTAGGGATCTTCTATCCCAGCTGACACACTTATGAGAAAATTCTTACTTATTCATAACTCTCTTCTCAAAATTATAAAAAACACTTTTTCACATCACTCAGATGGGAAATCAAGACGCCCACCAGCATTCCCCAGTACACATGCTTCCGAGTAACAAAGCAATAGTTCAGCTAAAGCCATTATGAATCACTGATCACTCCATGACCGGTGGAAAAGTGTCCATGACTGTGAAGAAAGACCAGAGCCCGATGTCAGCTATTCCAGCCTCAAGTAACAAACTCATTTGGAGGGATTAACATCGGTACTAAGGGACTTCCATTTTATGTATTATGGAGATACCAGTATCTATTAGCGATGCTTTTTAATAAATTCATTCGGCCTAATGTGGCAAGGCCAGTAATTATTTTCCAACCCTAATTACTCTTGAGAAGGTTGCAAACCATCTTGTGAATAAGTGCAGCCCAATTCCCAAATTAATGTATTGTCTGGTTATAAATTCTATCAAAAGGCAACCAAGCATTATCATGACATTAGTGCATACCATGTGTAGTTAAAGGATGTACTGCAACAGGAATGTTACAAATTCCAATAAGGCCTAATGTATAATCCAATTTCCTCATGTATTTCTCCAGACACAGTTGAAGTCAACATTGAAGTGATAGCCAAAATGACACACCAACTTCCTGAGGAGACCGAGGAAAATCAGCATGTCTCCAATGACTTTTATAAATTTCTGCAGATGCACCATATCTGTTACAGTGCTAATAACTATATTCTGCACTCTGTATCCTCTCTTTTGCTCCATCCTTTGTACTTGAGCTTGACCATTGTATTGATGTATAGTATTATCTGTTCTGATTAGATAGATGCAAAACAAAGCTTTTCACTGTGCTTCGGCACACACAATAATAATATATCTATATGCTAAAACTCTCGTTTGTTTGTTTGTTTGTTCCTGAACCACAGACAAAACAGTACACGATAGCGCAACAATTTTAGGCCCACCTTACTCACCGTCGTCCCTTTGGTACTAATGGAAGAAGTTTCATTGAAATCGGTGTTATATTTAGTTTAAATCTATCTCCTAGGGAGGGAGGGGGGAGGGAGGGAGGAAAGGGGGGTTTGAGGGGGATGGAGTGGGGGGAGGGGAAGGGTGGAGGGGAAGGGGGGTTGGAGGGGGAAGGGAGGAAGGAGGGGGAGGGAGGAGGGAGGGAGGGAGGAGGGGAAGGGAGGGGGAAGGGGAGAGGGGGGAGGGGGGTAGAAGGAGAGGGGAGGAGGGGGGTGGGGTGGAGGGGGGTGGGGGGGAGGGGGGATGGAGGGGTAGGGGGGAGGGACGGGGAGTGTGGGGGAGGGGAGTGTGGGGGGAGGGAGGGGGAGAGGGGAGGGGCAGGGGCGGGAGAGGGTGTTGCACTAATACAGGAGAGATTTGGGCCCAACAGGTCCACTTGGTCTAGTAATTAATTAAAAACTATATCCTGTGGTTGATGAAGCATGAGTCTATGGTTGGCATGCACCTCATAACACAAGGCATTTCCCATTTCACCAGAAATGCCATAGTTAGAGCTCGAGTAGCAATATTGTTAGATCAGGATAGATACAAAATACTGGAGTAACTCAGCAGGACAGGCAGCATCTCTGGATGGAAGGAATGGGTGATGTATCGGGTCAAGACCCTTCTTTAGACTGAGAGTCAGGGGAGAGCGAGACAGAGATATGGAAGGGATAGGTGTGAAAATAAGAGATCAAAGGGGACAAAGACAAACACAGTCAAATTAGTCGGAGAACTGAGATGGAGGAAGGATGGATAGAGAGAGAAAGCAAGGGTTACTTGAAGTTAGAGAAGTCAATATTCACACTGTTGGGTTGTAAGCTGCCCAAGCAAAATATCAGGTGCTGTTTATCCAATGTGCATTGGGCTTCACTCTGACAGTGGAGGAGGCCCAAGACAGAAAGGTCAGTATGGGAATGAAAGGGGGAGTTAAAGTGTTTAGCAATCATGTTAAAGTGTTTACCAATCATGTAAAGTGTTTAGGAGATCATGTAGGTCTAGACGGACTGAGCGGATGTGTTCCGTGAAGCGATCACCGAGCCTGGGCTTGGTCTTGTCGATATATAGCAGATATACAGTATATATTTGATCAGGAGGTACAGGATGTACAAAGCAATGGTGGGACTGGCAAGTGCATTTGAAAATGTCCAATACATTAATTTATTCAATTTTTTATGCAGTTAGAAAACAATTATGTCATTGTTGAACTGCATCAATGCCATTCCACCACTGGAATTTCTGGGCAAAATATCTTTCAGGGATGTCATAATATGATACGTGGATGTCATGAATCAACATACTGACGTGAAGTTGCAAGGAAGTGCTAGCATGTTCTTGAATGCAATTAGCCCAAAATACTGACAGAGCGCTGAGTAGCTGGACCAGCTACAGCTAGGCAGCTACATCGCAGCCAATGCTCTGTCCATGCTAACCAATCTTATCATCTCAAAGGTCCATGCTGCCCCACGTAACCAGTAGATGGGACACCTGGAGTTGCAGAACCATTTTGTGACTTTGTGCAAAGAGACACAGATCGACCACCATACCAGAAAACCCATCAGTATATCTATAAAACCTTAATTACCACTCTCATTAGGGTACCTGAAATGAACACAAGATTCAACTTGCCAATGATTTATATTGCAGTTTTCATCCATGTAAGAAATGTTCCAAAATGTCTCACAAACTGATTTAGTATTTTACAAGGAGGAAACACCAATATGAGATACCACGACATGGTAAATAAGCCGGCGAGGCAAATGCAGAGGGGGGACGCCAGAATGCACTGCTGAGCCAACTGGATAGTGGGTCCAATCAGCAAAATGTCGATGAAAGTAGGTGCCCACGATAACCCCAATGACGTGTCTGCCTAGCCTTTCTCAATATCGGAGGAGCATAGGTGAGTGCATAAGCCTCCCATCACCACCGGGAGCAAGTTGACATTTGGCACTTTGGATTTCTAAAATCTTGTCCTGTGTATTTGGAAACATATTTCCATCAATAATACACTGGGAATTTTGATTAATTTTGAGTCTATTTATTCGCAACTACATTTCTGCAGCATATGAATAAAAATACATGCATGATGGATGAGGTGTTGTAAAGACCAGGATATCCTTTGGTTTTGGTGGCACAGTTTATTGGAAATACTTACACAAAGGGTCCTTTAAGGTTAAGTGAAATGGTTCCTCAATAATAGTTGTTGCAATAGTCTTTGAGATAATATGGAAAAAAATAGGCTTGTTTGTACGTACCTAGTGTATGATTTGGATTTCTCATTTTAACTTTACAATTGGTCTATCCCTGGTATCACATTTCTGTGAACAAACATTCCAAATTGGTCCTCCAAAAGCCAATATCAATCTGAAAGCCATTGCAATAGTCTCTGTCTGCTGCATTGAAATGTCATCTTATACGGTTCAGCTGAGGTCTCCATTGAGGTATTCAAACCCACAACATTCCGATTCAGACTTACTCATGTGTTATGCAGCCTAGAAGATTAAAAATGCATCTTACTACAGAACCTCACATGGGTGGCCACGGAGGCACAGCGGTAGAGTTGCTGCCTTACGGTACTTGCAGCACCGGAGACCCGGATTCGACCCCGACGACGGGTGCCATCTGTACGGAGTTTGTACGTTCTCCCCATGACAGAGTGGGTTTTCTCCGAGATCTTCGGTTTCCTCCCACACTCCAGGTACAGGTATGCAGGTTACTTGGCTTGGTGTACGTGTAAATTGTCCTTCGTGTGCGTAAGATAGTGTTAATGTGCGGTGATCAGAGGTCGGTGCGGACTCGGTGGGCCGAAGGACCTGTTTCCGCGGGTCTCTAAACTATCTCTAAACTAAAACTAAACTAATAAATCACCCAATTTATATTGAAGAAACATTAAATAAACTGCTGGAGGAACTCAACAGGTCAGATCAGTCTGAAGAATGGGAATGGTCTTGACCTGAAATGTCATCTGTCCATCCCCCTCGCAGATGCTGCCTGAACTGTTGAGTTTCTCCAGCACTTTATTTTTTTGTGCGAGATTCCAGCATCTGCAGTTTCTTGTGATTCTTATAGTGCAGGAGGCTTATCCATAGAGAACTGAACTGGAAGAGATTGATTGGGAATGTTAAAGAAGCCTAGTTTTATAAAGTTATAGAGTCATACAGCCTGGGAACAGCACTTTGGCCCAACTCATCATGTTAACCATGATGCCCCATCTAAGCTGATCCCAATTGCCCAGGTTTGCCCCATATCCCTCTAAATGGTCCCTAGTCAAGTATCTATCCAAGTGTATTTTAAATGCTGTTATAGTAGCTGCCTCAACTACCTCCTCAGGCAGCACATTCCTTATACCCACTAAACTCTGACTGAAAGGGTTGCCCCTTAGTTTCTTATTAAATCTTGCCCCTCGCACCTTAAATCTATGTCCTCTGGTTCTTGATTCCCATATCCTGGGTAAAACACTCTGTGCATTCACCCGATCTGTTCTCGTCATGATTGTATACTCACTCTATGTTCTTCTCTATAAGAACACCCCTCAGCCTCCTGAGCTTCAAGAAATAAAGTCCTAGCCTGCTCAACCTTTCCCTTTAGCCTAGGCCCTCAAGTCCTGGCAATGTTGTAAAATGCTTACTTTTATTCCAAGTGTACTGTAACTAAGCAGAGAATACTTAATAGGGTAACGTGAATAGACCTTCTTTTCAAACCTGGAGGAAAAGTCCATCCATGGCTTGTGGCAAAGGCACTTGATTGCAGATAACTTTGTAATGTGTAGAATTTTGACTAAGGAGTGTTATTTTGACCAAACAACAGTGATAAGAGTTATTCTCTACATTTGACCTATATGGTATTTATGTTTTATGGTCCTTGATTTGAACTCAAATTTTGGAAAGAATGGTAAGTGAAATCATTGCAAAAGATGGCTGTGGGCAGTGAGAGAGTTAAGAAGTTTTCATCTCCCTGATAGAATATCTTGTAAAAGGATCGTACAGCAAGTTATTAACATCTCAATCTTCAGGAAAAAAACAGGATCATTCCCCTAATGAAACCGAATGTCTAGTTCCAGTGAGTTAAGCTGTAATTAGTAGTAATGATGTTTAATTACATCAATTTCCATCACTTCTGTCATGCTCTTCATTTAATTTGGGAACAGCATTAGCTTAATGGAAGACAACAGGTCAGGAATGCTTTGCTGTAGGCATCTGCCAGTGCTCATACAACATGCTGCACTGTATATGCCTGACACCTCCCTGCTGAAGGAAGGAACTGCAGAAAATCCCATTTATATGCTAATATTTATTTATATTTAGCATGCCTTGCCTTTAAAGTTAACTTTATATAAGAGAAACATCTACTGAACAAAACTGTACTTTCTCTGTATAGCACTGTCTCAAAATATACACAAATGTGTTTACCCTGCATAGTAGATCGCCACAAACCTGCAAGCTCTTTATGTAGCACTTTTGTCAATATAATTTACACTTTTGTGTCACGCACTCTTTACAATATTCTACTGTTGGAGAAGGTGGGGTTCACGGTAGTATTGAAGTGGTGGGGAGGTGCAGATCACTTTCCCAGTTGATGAAATCAGCAGGGCACGGCACGAGCAGCAGGGCAGCACGGTGGCACAGCTGTAGAGTGGCTGCCTTACAGCACCAGCGACCCGTGTTCGATTCTGACTACTGTTGCTGTATGTACAGAGTTTGCATGTTCTCCGTACATACAGCCAGGTGACTGCGTAGCTTCCTCCCACACTCCAAAGAAGTACAGGTTTGTAGATTAATTGGCTTTGGTAAAAATTGTAAATTGAACCGAGTGTGTAGGATAGTGCTAATTGACTTGGTATAAAAATGTAAAATTGTTCCTAGTGTGTGTGGGATAGTGTTAATGTGCGGGGATTGATGGTCAGTGCAGACTCAGTGGTCCAAAGGCTTGTTTCCATGCTGTATCTCTAAACTAAACTAAAACTAACACTAAGACAGGCTGAAGTATTGTGAGAGGGGAGAATCAGGAGCAGAATCAGGGGTTGGGATGGGGATGGGGGGGTGGGTGGTCTGGTGATTATTGGGAAGGCAAACTTCATGGCTTTGCGACTGTGGCTTGCGTAAAGATATATGAGGCAGCTGATGAGCATCCATCATTCAGCTAGGAGTTAATTGGAGGAGGGGGGAGGGGTGAGGGTGAGGCCGAGGCTGAGGCTGAGGACAGGCAAGAGTCTGGAGACATGAGGAGAATTGCTTCGGTGTGTGGTGAGGGAATCATGGAAGCAGTCCCTGTTCAACACTGGTCAGATTGAGATATGCAGAACCTGAGAATATTTGTCAGCTTGTATTGGAGAAGGTTTTATCCATATAGAAATGACCTGGGAGTATTTGATCACGAATATCAGAGTAATCTATTCTGCAGCTGTAAAGAGAGTATTGTGCCTGCTTAGGACCTATCTATGTCAGTAACCCCCAGAGCACTCAAAAACAATTGTTGTGCCAGGGATGTCATTGATGGCCTAATTCTGCTCCTAGAATGTATGAACTTATGAAATTATGAACTTATTATCCTGCTTTGAGCAGATTGTGTAATGTCCCGTCATATCTGTTAGTCTTGTGTCATGTTCTGTGTTTAGATTCTCATTTCAGGTCCCTTGACTTCCTGCCATTGTAATTGTCAGCCCCGCCTTGATTGTTTCCACCTGTGTGCCCTTACCTCATGTATATATAGTCCACGCCTCCCTTTGTCCTCTGCCAGTTCGTCTTGTGATTCATGTGCTCTGATTCATGTGCTCTCGGTCGTAGTATAGCTAGTAAGTAATTTTTGTAACTAATGTTTTTGTAGCTGAGTAAGTTTAGAGTTTTTGGTTCGAATCGCAGTGTTCTTTAATGTGAAAATTAAAGAACACCTTTATTTTCTCCAAATTGACTCTTGTGTGTGAGTCGTGCGTTTGAGTCCAGTTCCTGTGTGCCCCAGAGCATAACAGATTGAATTTGGTAGCATTGTGTACACATGTATGACATTAGAAAATATCATCGCATGACAGCCACTAGTCATGATTACCTGAGCTGAAATTCTCCATTGGAGAATAATGCTGTTGGTTAACATGGGGGACTGGTGTTGTCCTTCATTTGCTCGAGAGAGAAAATAAATCCAATTTATTTCACACAAAAATAGAAAATAAGAACTGAGTAGGCAAGGGGCCTGCAGCACCATTCAACATAATCTCAACAGATCATCCTCTTTAGTACCTTGTATCTACTGATCCCTTCACCATTAACAATATAGCTACCTCCATCTTGAAAAGTCTTATCGGCTAGGCCGCCAAAGATTTCTGTAGCAAAGAATTCCATAATATTCCATGTAAGGTTCACTGTACTCTGGGTGAAGAAATTTCTCCTGTTCCTGGTCCTAAATGGCATTCCCAATATTGTGAGGGTGAGACTCTTGGTTCTGGTCTCTCCAGCCATTGGGATCATCTTCTCATTATCAATTTCCTTAGTCCAGTTAGAATTTTTCAGGTTTTTGAACATGTAAGAGATTCCCACTACTGAATATATATCTAACTGATCCAATCTCTCCACGTATATATATCAGTTCCAACATCGCAGAAAGCAGCCTAGTGAACCATTGGTGTTCTCCCTCCATGGCAAGAACACCTTTTCTTAGGTAAAAAGAGCATTAAAAAACAACAGCATGGGAAGAATTTGCATGTGATTCACATCATCAGAAGCGCAAATGTGTCACAAGGGTAATTTGCAAAGCATCTATCTATATAAGTTTAACAAGAAGATAAAAGTGACAGCAAATACTGGAATCTTGAGCACGGGGCCAACTGAACCATCCTATCAACAACTAGAGAGCAGTCCTGAACTGCTATCTACCTTATTGGAGACTCTCGGACTATCATTGATCGGGTTTTACTGGCTTTATCTTAATGTCTTAACTAAACTTCACTTAACTATCTTAAGTAAATGTTATTCACAATATTCCCTTTATCTTGTATCTGTACACTACGGATGGCTCGTTTGTAATCATGTATTGTCTTCCCACTGACTGGTGAGCACGCAACAGAACCTTTTCCCTGTACCTTGGTACAATTGACAATAAACTAATGACTAATGGAAGGTCAACACGTCAAGCAAACATCTGTGGAGGCAAAAGGTGCAAGTTCAAGCAGCATCAGGTGTTGCCTGACCTGCTGAATTCTTCCAGCATTCTCTTTTTGACTTAATTTTAACTAAAACTGAAGCCCCATGGAGGTTGATACACATCTATCGAGTAGAGTCACCTCAGAACTATTTTGTGGAAACCTGCAATTGTAGACAGAGTAACAGTCAAGGAGAATAGAGGTTACAACCCAACAGTTTAAATATTGATTTCTCTAACTTCAAGTAATCCTTGCATCCCCTCTCCCTCCGTCCTTCCCTCATCTTAGTCGTCATACTAGTTTCACTGTTTGTATTACTCATTATCGCCTTCCCCACAGCCAACAGTAGACCATGGTGGGCTCCACCATTTTTTAATCTTTGTTGCTGGCTTTGATCTGTCCTTTTGCATGTCTTTCATTCATTTCTTCTATGTATCTTTTCATATCTCTTGGTTCCCTCTCCCATGACTCTCAGTCTGAAGAAGAAACATCACCTATTCCCATTCTCCAGAGATGTCACCTGACCCGCTGAGTTACTCCAGCTTTTTGTGTGTCCAGCTATATTCGGTGTAAACCAGCACCTGCAGTTCTTTCATACACAGAGGTTTCTCTTTGTTGGATGTGTGCCTGCCCCAGTTACATACAGTTTTTCAATTTACCCATTATTGCAATGAAGGAAAACAAGCAGATCTTGATAAGTCAAAATGGTTGGGCTAAGAAGCCAAATTAGATTGTCATGTTGAAGTGTAGTTCAAATTGCAAGATGAAATGGGTCAGGAAATATCCAAGGGTATTGAACTCTAATTCAAGGTTTTAAGGCTTCTAACCTAATACTGGAAAGTGAATTACAGATATGTGTGCAATTCAGAATTTCATTGCCTTGGTTATAAGATTTATCTGGTCTCAGAGTGAATCAAAGTCCTACCAAAAGTCCTACAATATATATTGACCAAGGATGGAGATACCCTCTTAGAAATTGAAATTCAGTGACACAATAGAGCCATGGGTACACTGTGCGACAGAACTGTGTTTAATCCGGACATCAGGTGCCGTTTGTGTGGAGTTTGCATGTTCTCCCTGTATCTGAATGGTTTCCTTCAGGGATTCTAGTTTCCTCCCACATCCCAAAAATACTGCAAAAATTATCCCAGTATGTCAGTGAGTGGTAGAATCTTGGGGAGACTGATGATTCTCACATTCTGTGAGACATTTTTTTCAAAATGGGATTGAGGTGTAATTAATGTCAGTGGTGGTTGATTATCGACATGAACTTAGTAGGCCAAAAAACGTTTCAGTTCTGTATATCTCAATTGCTTTTGACTTTAGAGATATAGTATAGAAGCAAGCCCTTCGACCCACCGAGTCTGCACAGACCAGTGATCACTCCGTACACCAGCACTATCCTGCACAATAGGGACAATATTTACAATTAACAGAAGCTAATTAACCTACAAACCTACACGTCTTTGGAGTGTGGGAGAAAACCCTTGTGGTCACAGGGAGAACCAGTCAAGAGCGAACCCGGGTCTCTGGCACTCTAAGGCAGCAACTCTACCACTGCGCTACTGTGTCTCCCCTAAACAAAATGATAAAGTAGTTAAACTTAATCTGTGAAAGGAAAATAATAGAATATAATTTGTTATGTATTATTAAGAAAGACCTTTTCCATCAAATCACTATGTAATAAGAGTGACTAATTACCATTCAAATGCGGTGAAAAGTCAATTTGTGATGATTTGAATGTATGAAGTAATGATTAGAGACTTTTCACTAAAGACGCAACAGTTTAATAGAGGCCCCTTAGGATTTTATTTTTTGTTAATTTGTGTACATATGTTTCATATGCAGCCCCTGGAAAATGGTACATTCCCATGCATTCCCATCACAAATAAATTGTGTCAGTGTCACAAGCGTAAGTCAGACCAAGAAGTACCCAGTCAAATTTCTCAGCCGATGTGATTAATCGCAGAAAATGTCGCAAATACCTAGGCTTTAATCTCATCGCACTGAAAATAATCAGCATTTTGTGATGAATTTCTAGGTAATATTTTCCACATAATGAATCATTTCACATTAATCTATTTTATATGGCTCACATTCTTTCATAACACGTCCTTTCAAGAACACAGCTATGTGGATAAAGCAGATGTATATGTGAGAACTTGTGTGTACAACAAATCGGAAAGTGAGGGTTATTTTATGTTCCCTGCCATCATTACATAAAATACAGTTGAATATAACAGATCTCTTTATGTGGCACAGTATTCTATTTAACAAAGGCGTCGATACAAAACATTGTCCAACAGTGATAAAGTTACAGATCAAAAGTAATAGACCCATAGGGTCACCTAGCATGGCAAGAGGCCCTTCGGCCCAACTTTCCCATGCCGACCAACGGAACAGGAAAGGTGATTGGTCCAATATAAACCAACTTTTACTGCATTCCTACTGATCAAACAGTTTATACATCACCCTGCAAACATCTATACTGTGTGCAATAATACTTCCCACATTTGCAGATGAATTTCAGGTCAGGTTCTTGAGGAGGTTTTCTATATACAAGCTGAAAATGAGGGATAGCATGTCAAGTTTTCAAAAGCAAGTTGGAAAATATTTCCAGCCCTGAGCTAAAATACCCCACATTTGGGGTAGATTCAAATGCATTTGAAAAAGGCAAATATAAAACTTATTCAAAAAGGAAGAAAAAGAATAAGGATAGAAATGAAACAGAATTCAAAAAGGATAGGAATGAAGAGATTTCAGTCATAGGTAAACATGTTGGAGACAATGTTTAAAGATGTTGTTGCAGGGCTCTTTGAAAAACTGAAGGTAAGCAGACAAATTCAACATGATTTTGTCAAAAGGAAAATATGCTTGATCAATTTGTTGGAGTTTTTTTTGAAGAAGGAACAAATGCTATGAATATGGATGAATCTATGGTTGTACAGTGCTCAGATTTCCAGGAGACATTTGATAAGGGACCAGTGCAAAAGGTAAATCTTATGGTATAGGAAGTAACACTGGAGGGAATTGGTGGACGAGCAGGAAAATCTAGATGTTTTTCTACTAGATGAAAACTAGATGAAAAACTAAAAATTGGTGGACTAGCAGAAAAAATAGATGTTCTGTGGAAGAACTAGAGCTGAGAATAACTGATTTCAAACATGGGACCACCCATTTAAGGCAGATTTTATTTTCCTCAGAGCATCATACATTTTGGAAGAAGAGTCTATGAATATTTTTTAAGGCAGAGTCAGATAGGTACTTGATAAACAAGCATGAAAGACTAGCACATGTGAATGGAAATGTGCAGTTAAGGTTACATTTGGATCAGCCATGATCTTCTTCAGTGGCAGAGCAGACTGAAGAGATGAGAGACTACACCTGCTCCTAATTTCATATGTTCATATTCAGGGGCTATTCTGTGCTGTATGTCTCTCTGGATCTATAATGTTGAGTGGAACAATCATTCTCACATAGTTTCATCGAATGAATCAGTGATGGCTTATTGTTTTCTGCGTACCACTGAGGTCCAGGTCTTCTTGGTTCTGGAGTGCGGTCACTGTGGGTTGCCCAGTTTCTTATTGGCTTTGACATTTAGCTCAAGTCCTGCAGGAGGCTCAATAGAGATGATGTGTCACATTGTCGCGAGAAGAATTGAGAAATGTCAGACATTGTTGTCAGATCTTGTTATCACCAAGTTTGGCTCTGTTGCAAAGACCCTTGGTTAGAATCATGGCTTGCATGCTATAAAATACTTCTACACATGTAACAAATCTCCACCCTCGCAGTCAATGGCTTCCTATTCCCTGAACAAACTAGCATGGCTGTGGAAGCCAGGAGTAGATATAGGGAAAAAAATCATATCATATCATATCATATATATACAGCCGGAAACAGGCCTTTTCGGCCCTCCAAGTCCGTGCCGCCCAGCGATCCCCGTACATTAACACTATCGTACACCCACTAGGGACAATTTTTACATTTACCCAGCCAATTAACCTACATACCTGTACGTCTTTGGAGTGTGGGAGGAAACCGAAGATCTCGGAGAAAACCCACGCAGGTCACGGGGAGAACGTACAAACTCCTTACAGTGCAGCACCCGTAGTCAGGATCGAACCTGAGTCTCCGGCGCTGCATTCGCTGTGAAGCAGCAACTCTACCGCTGCGCTACCGTGCCGCCCTGATGTGTTCATTTTCCCTGGTAGACATGGCAATAATTGGCAGGGTGCACTATCAACTAGCTAAGTCATGCTCTGTGACGGGCACTGAAACCAATGGCAATGAAATTGAGTGTCATCATAATTTTAACTTGTTTTGATGGAGAACATATTCACCTGAATCTCTAAACCCATTCCTTTGAATACCACTAAGACAGTGTCCTCGTCCTCTGATGTTGCTCAATAGCCAATGATGAAAGGCTATCATGTGAACTCCAGCATTTTGTGTCTTTTCTTGTGGAAACCAGCATATGCAGTTCCCATGTTGTTTCCCATGTTTATCATCCCTACCACAGATATTCATAGTTTGGAAGGGCCAACAAATTCAGGCTTCAAGATCACAGACCTCCACTGTTCAAGAGTTTCCCAGCAGATTCAGCTACAAAGGTTAGCATCATCCTTTAAGAATCATATTCCATCATCCTCCATTTCACTTTATTCTCCTCCTACCAGAAATGTATCAGATGCAGGCTGTTATTTATTAATAACATAATTCCAATACAGATAGCACCCGTGGTCAGGATCGAACCAGTGTCTCTGTCTCTATAAGGCAGCAGTTCTACCGCTACACTGCTGAGCCGTTCATTGAGTCATTGAAGGAGTTTCTCACAAAATCCTTTGCTCTTGAAACCCCTAACTTTTATTTGAAAAGCACACATGGATTCTACAACCCTTTTGACTTGACGGAATACTATAATGCATCCTGCCCAGTTGATGCCTTGAGAATCTATCCCAGTATTACCACAAAATTTGTAAACATAAAATGGAGTCTCGCTGAGTTACATCTATGCCTTAAATAGTTAACAAGAGGCCTGTTAATAATTGTGCTTCAAAACTGAGCAGACTGTTCATTTCTTAACAATGGGGTAGGAGCCATTATATGTTGCATTATAGAGTTCAATTTTCCTTGGAATCACACTAATAGGTCAAGGAATCTTAACATTTTCCACCACACCCAGCCAAGTCTTTACCTAATAAATGGATTCTTATACTTACCTAAAATGGGGGCTTTATGTTTCCATTCCACATTTTAAGAACATTTTTTTAATGTACTTACCATTAAGGTTTGTCTTTAAAATCTTAAAGACCTGTCCCTTTAAGCAAGGAAAGAATTTCTCTCTATGCGTCTACAGAATCATACTCTGTGTCCTTAAGCAAGTTTACCCAACATCCTGTCGTCTGGAGCCGCAAGATCCAAAGGTAAGTTATTTTAAAATAAGACCCTTATTATTTTTATACATCTGTTTTAAATTTTGATTCCTGCTTGCATTGTTGGGAAGAGGATGCAAGGATCTGTGTCCAATCAGTCGCAGTTTAGTGTGATGCCCAGACTTTGGCAACATCCATAAGGATAAATAGCCATTGTATCCCTGACTGTCTTATTGTTTTGGCTGAGTATGATGAGGGATAAAGAAGATTACCTTCTTGGTGAGGTTTGAAATCGAAAAAGATAAAAATGCATAAACTGGTTAGAAATGTTGATTTTAAGGCTCTTTTCCTTAGCAGGCACTGCCAGCAAGGATTAGCCCTGAAGAAACAGTCATTGGAAATTCACACAACTGCACTGTCCGATGTCCTATAGCTTAACTTAAATGGATAAAAAGTCAAAAAATTTTAGCTGGACTTTTTCTGGAAATGCCAGCTTTAAATGGGAATTTCCTGATTGGGGCATCAGACTAGGATGCATCATTTTTGAGGAACGGTACTTTTAACCTATTTGTAAACTTTGTGTAGTGGCAAGACATATTTATTGTCAATCCCTGGATCCCCTGAAGGTGATGCTTCCCCTGGAATAGCTGCTCATGCAATGGCAATACAATCATTAGGTATGGAGTGGATATCGTTCAGAATTGATGATGGAATGACAATGTTAGGTCAAGTGCAGATCCTACGTGACTTGGGGGAGAACATAGTTTCAATAACATGTTCTCTGTTTTAATGCTAAATTGTGCTTTCCTACAGTGAAAATAGTACAAATTAAAATTGATATAAATATGTAATGCGACTGCTGATGGTGGAATAGGCTTACTAATGCATTTTATAAAGTGAAGGTCACCTATCTTTCAAGCATGAAGCCATGAAAATCTTGGTGAAGCATATCGTGATTGTGCTATTATTAGACCTATTACTTCAAGCCTCATTGTAACACGAAGGGTTCAACCTAATTCTAACAGCTTGATTGGAATTGGATGAACATTTCCCAGAGCTTTCCCATGTCATTCTGTTTCTGCCATTTCACGATTGCTGACTCCAGTTACATGAATGTCCCTTGATACAAGCAAGACCTCCAATATCTCAATAGCAAGATGCATGAAGTCAATGGCCATTGATGGAGCCAATGACAAGGAAATCTGTGATCCTCTCCAAGCTTCCCCCCCCCCCCATCCCCATCCATGATCCCTGCAAACCCTCCTTAAGAAAATATACCTTGTTGTCAAAGATCATTTCCTTTAGACCCAGCATCCTATTAGGATATCTAGCCAATATTTAGCTTCAGGACACAAATACTTCCTAGGAGCTAAAATTGGTGTTGTAAAATCTTTTATCAGTTTAGTTTAGTTTAGTTTAGTTTGGAGATATAGTGTGGAAAGAGGCCCTTCGGCCCATCGGGTCTGCACCAGCCAGCAATTCCCATACACTAACACTACCCTACGCACACCAGGGACATTTTTTAAACATTTATACCAAGCCAATAAACCTACAAACCTGTACGTCTTTGGAGTGTGGAAGGAATCCGAAGATCTCGGAGAAACCTCACGCAAGTCACGGAGAGAACGTACAAACTCCGTACAGACAAGCACCCATAGTCAGGATCCAGGCCGGGACTCTGGCGCAGTAAGGCATAAGCTCTACCGTTATGCCACCGTGCCACCCAGCATGTTATGACAATAATTCTCTTGGTGGGTAGGGGCAAACTTCTCTCCCATAGAAGTCTCCCCCATGAGCTTGAAGGCAGAATCAGCCACTGTATTGTTTTGCTTACACACAAGCAGCTAATTTTGTATTTGAACATCAGTAAAAGGAGCAATATCAGCTCAGTCATCATTCAAACATTATTCCCAATTAATTAGAAGAGTTGTACACTAAGTGCCCAAAGTCCAAGTCACATTGTTTAAGATGGACCTGAATTCAACTAATCAACCAAGATTGTGCCAATTGGGACGTTTAATGCAGAAACGACATCATAATTATTCAAAGTCTGTTTAACTGAATAATTCTGTTGCATTTTTAAATAGTTTTAAAAGTATTTTCTGTTTATTTATTTTTGTAATTTCTATTTTGGCACATTAGGAATTTTCTGAGGGGAAAAAAGGTACCAAATAATATTTTCAAAACATCCCGATAACTCTCTACTGTAATCCAAACACTTATAAGAGTTCAACAGATGTGGTATGTAAAAGACTCCGACAATACAAGCTTTTATTCCAGTGACTGCCAAAGTCAGAGAGCTACAGGCTACAACATTTTGATTTCCTGGTGTTCTTTGGGCACTACTGGTGCAGATCAGATCCAATGGGATGAACTATGCTTGCACCCGCATTCTTAACATGAATTACACTGCTCAATGTGTGGAAGAGCAGCCAGATCCATTCACTGACCATTCACAGGCATTTGAGGTTATTCACTTATCATATCATATCTATCACGCAGGACCATATCAATGGTGCAATGGTTCAATGGTGCATTATTTGTCACATATGCAGTTGGACAGTGAAATTCTTTTTGAATATATAACACATGCTAGCACTGCTATTTTTGGTGCTAATATTGAAAGTCCAAAGTCCAGTCGGCCCGTGCACTCGATGTACTGGAGCATCCTATTTTAGATCCTGAAGGCATTAATCATAACTGTTACATACCTGCACTGTTTTTGCATTATTTATTTGGAGGGTCTCTTACCTCCCTTTGGATGAGGATATCCCTCCTAAGTTGTACCTCTGTCATCAAGGCCCACAGTGCAGCATTTGGAAAACCACAAGCCTGTTTTTCCACCCTTGAATGATTTCCAGAGATCCTATAATTCTAGAAAACTAGTGTATAGAAGTTGGGACGTTACGGTGCAAGACATTGGAGAGGCTGAACTTGGGAGTATTATGTCCTGTTTTGGTCAGCTGCAATAGGGAATATGCCATTAAGCTGGAAGTAGTGCAAATTAGATTCATGAGGATGTTGCCAGGACTCAAGGATCAGAGTTATAGGGTGTGGAAGGCTTAGACTTTATTCCTTGTGGGCAGGAGTTTCATCCTCTCGTGTAATAGTAGAGTAGCTTTGAAATTGTTATAGTTAGAAAATCGGGCACCTGATCCACATTGCCTCACCACAGAGTCAACATCTCCTGATTCAATATAAGAAACAGTGTACGCAAGGAAACAATGCAAGTTGTAAGACAAAGCACTAGACTTTATTGAAAGGAAGGGCAAAACTCTAGAACAACACCTATGAGATATCAGATCTGGTCTGTTCTTTAAGTTAATCAAAATATTGAAAATCTATAGTCAAAACATAAGCCCAATGAGTAATAAATGTGGTTAGTGGTTTACAGACCAAGCCACAGTCTAATAGAATATTTATTCTCTTACCTTCTAAATTAGAAGCTATTGTAATTTGAATTGTAGCCAAGGTATAAAGTTAGAGGATTTCTATTTGACCTCGGGCATGTACAATTACCCAGTTACAAGCCCATCCTCCAGTGGAGGATCTAAGAAAAAACATCAGCGTTGAAAACCAGAAGATGTTTCAGTCTCAGAAGAAAAGTAGGAATAGGAAATCACCAAGAGACCAGTAAGATTTTCAGTTTAAAAAATTGAATGTTTGAAAAAAGAAAGTCTAGATGGGCTTTGAATGACTGACAGCTATAATTAGTCCATTTGGCTGCAGAGGAGAAAGTAAAGATATATCCAGAATGGTTGGAAGTGCTGAAAGTGAAGAACAACACTGAAAAGTTACTGAAAAGGATCACTGCTCACCTGAAGCACAGAATCCTTTGAAGATTTGGATCTGAAAGCATAACAAAAAGAGCAACATACTGAGGTTCTACAAAATCCAACATGAAGAGGGCTTGGTTTGCATTCTCAGAGGAAAGGCATGTACATTGACTCCTGTCCGTGATGCACCCAACAATTCAGTGTGGAACATTACACTAAATCCAGTCGGAATGTAAAATTAACTCCAATTAGGGAGGTTGCAGATGCTCCCTGGTCCTAAAAAGCAGATAGACTAAGTTTATAGTTTCACAAGAACTGCTAACCTTGCCATCATCCTGAGCTTCATTACAATGCTTGTTGGTCATCAGCTATCAGCTCTGAATTTTAATGCAACTAGAGGAGATACCATTCACTTCATGGCCAGCTAGTTTGAGAAATCTCTAGCACAGTCTGAAGAAGGGTCTCGGCCCAAAGTGTCACATATTCCTTCTCTCCAGAGATGATGTCTGACCCGCTGACTTACTCCAGCATTTTGTGTCTATCGTTGGTGTAAACCAGCATCTGCAGATCTTTCCTTCATAAGGCATTCATCACAATATCTTCATTCCACCCACCATCAACTGTTCCATCTGGATTTGAGTCAACACAATATGCCAAGCCACAAAAGCTATCCACTGACAAAAAGAAAGCCTCTTGACCTCAATCCCTCAAGTGCATGGACAAATGCAGACAATGAACATCCCACTACACCACACAGAATATGAGTGGGCAGACCAATCCTTGGGTCACTCTGGAAGGCTCGTTCATACTCTGCAGAGCAATTCTCAAAGTCACTGGTTGGCCTACCATGTGAAGCACAATCTTGCCAGGACCGACTGAAGGGTGGGCAGGTATGAAGCAGAAAGAAAAGGCGAATGAGTTGAGCGCACCATAATTCACATGGTCATTTCCTGGGGCTATCCAATTTAGCCTGTCATTATCAGTGAGCCATTTTCTGAAATATGTTCTGCATTAAGATTCAACAAATAGTATTACTGGATGTTGAAATAACAACTATTTTAATTGTCTTGGCTGCCTTCATTTTAAATTCACAATGACACTTGACATAAGTAATTAACTGCAGTATTAATAAAGTAACCCAATCTGTTAATTCACGTAGATAAGCAACAGAAAGATCAGTTTGGTCTCCATCCATTGGCCCACCTCAGAAGTTAAGGGAATTACTGAATGCAAACACATTTATATTTGTTGTGCTCTTGTTCATTATTAGTGCATTAAAATATTAATAGGAACATCATAAAATATCTCGAAGGTAGACACCAAATGCTGGAGTAACTCAGCGGGAAAGAAGGAATGGGTGACGAAAGAAGGAATGGGTCGAGACCCTTCAGACATAAAATATCTCCATCTTTAGACTTTAGAGATACAGTGCCACAACAGGCCCTTCGGCCCACCGGGTCTGCGCCGACCAGCGATCACCCCGCACACTAGCACTGGGTCTCTGGCGCTCTAAGGCAGCAACTCTACCGCTGCATCACCGTGCCGCCCTATTGACGTTACATGAGTCGAAAAATTAATGACAAAAAACATTTCAAGTTCTTGAAATATTTTGACAGTTTTTCTCAGCTCCTGGCCACATGCAGAATAAGAAAGACTGCCACAGAGTGAGTCTAACAACTATTTTCTATTGTGATATTGTCAGGCAGGTTGTTCAAGCTGGCAGTTATGGTGGTTGTGGTTTACTATGATTATTTTATCAAATAAATGTTATGACTGTTGTGCCGAGGTGACGTGTGCTGTCACAATCTCGGATGGTTTACGCCACCCTCTTCCAACAGGAGCAGGATGTGGATATCTGATAGCCTCCATTGTCCACCAAGCTTATCCCGCAAGCAAAAACGCAATGTGTGGCCCGGTGATGAATAGTGGGGATGGTCCTAGTGAATGATGAGTTGAACAGTATTACTGGTGGGAATAGATGCTCGTCAGGGGGACGGAAGGGAACCTTTAGAGCAAAGTTAAAGGATTCAGGATGCGAAAGTGGCAGCTGAAGAAAGTCGATGGGTAAAGTTTGAGGTGAAGGCTTCTAACTGCTGAGTTACCGATACCAATGGCAATCCTATCTTATCAGCTCTGATTTGTTTGCTGAGCTTAATTCATCAATTCAACCAAATATATGGTGTTACATTTTACATGGTTACTGGCTTGGCTATCTTTCCCCATTAGTGTCATACAACTTACTGAGTCGACTTACCTGATGATTATCTGATGATTGAAGAGAACATACTTCCTCCTTAATAACATATAATGTAACTTTCATACTGCACTAGTACAACATAATGCCTGTCGTCAAAATTGAAAAATCTAGCTATTTCCCTTGGATATGTTACAGCATTATCATTAACATCAATATATTCTAAACTGTCAATATCCTTGGTATTACAATAGCCCCGAATCTTGCCTGAAGCAGACACATAATTATAAAAGGAGGAAGAGTACAGCAATTAGAAACTTTTCTCCTGAGTTCCCTGTGTATAACCACCATTCAGAAGTGTGCTGAAATATTCTCTACTTGTCTGGATAAGTGGACAGTACAGTGGCACAACAGTAGAGTTGCTGCCTTTCAGGGTCAGATACAAGGGTTCAATCTCGACTACGGGTGCTGTCTGTATGGAGTTTGTACATTCTCCCTATGACCGCGTGGGTTTTCTCCGGATGCTCCATTTTCCTCCCACACTCCAAAGACGTACAGGTTTGTAGATTAATTGGCTTCAGAAAACTCGAACCCAAAATGTCCCTAGTGTATAGGACAACGCTAATGTATGGGGGTGATCGCTGGTCAGCCCGGACTCGGTGGGCTTAAGGGCCTGTTTCCACACTGTATCTCCAAAGTCTAAAGTAAAGTGTGAGGTGCAACTCTGAAAAGAATGAAAAAATCAAACATCAGCTCATCAGCCAAGGTAAAACAGTTGATTAGATTGCATCTGTCAACAATCACACAGACAATTTGCTTCATCCACCACTGATGCAGTAAAACTGCATTGTGTATCGTTTACAAATTCATGGAACCGACTCACAAAAGCCGCGTCCACGGTATTGGAAAATCCATGGACTCCAAAAATTAGCTGGATTATTAATTCATTAAATGTATCCTCTGAAGATATGCTAATAAAGTACAGAGCACAGTTTTTGCTGGCTGTGTGCTCTAATCATGACAATAAGTTCGGAACATAAATTCTAGATGTCAGGTTAAATCTGCACAAATGACTCACTCACAACAATTCCACTATATCTTTTAAAGTAAATCCAATGTATCCCTCTTTCTCTTTAATATCTCTCTATCTCTCTTCTGTCTCTGTAAGGGGACAATTGTTCTGGCCTTTAATGCTAATAACATTAAAAACAATTGGAAAGATCTCTCGTCAACGGGTAAAAAATGATTTGTGCAGCAGACTGGCACCTCTGGCAGAGCTGATGCCTCGTAGTGTTAGCAGTCCCGGTTAAGCTTGGTTTCTGGTGCTGTCTGTGCAAAGTTTGTACATTCTTCTTGTGGCAGCATGGGTTTTCTCCCATATTGCTAAATACGCAGGTTGAAAGATTAATTGGACATTGCCATTGTAAATTGCCTGAGTTGTGTGCATGAGTGGTCAAATCCAGATAGAGCGTGAGGAGAATAAAATGGGATGGGTGCCAATGGGTGTTTGATGGTTGGAACGGACTCAGTGAGCTAAAGAGTTTGATTATGTACTGCATGACCCTTTGAAGATAGGCACAAAATGCTGGAGTAACTCAGCAGGACAGGCAGCATCTCTGGAGAGAAGGAATGGGTGATGTTTCGGGTCGAGACCCTTCTTCAGACTGCCGTCTGACTATCTGTTCCTTCTCTCCAGAGACACTGCCTGTCCCGCTGAGTTACTCCAGCATTTTGTGTCTATGCTCGATTTAAACCAGCATCTGCAGTTCTTTCCTACACAGTATGACTCTTTGACTCCATTTATCTATGATGGAATGGACACACAAATGGAATAAGCACCCATGGTCTTGTAAACCAACACTAATGCGGACCAGGTGCCGAAGGCCTTTCTTGCTGGCCCTCCACACCGTCAAGTCCAGCAACGAGGTCCCAAATGGTAAGAGTCTCGGGCAGTGTAGTGTAAAACCCTGTCCCCTATGATATATCCTGACACAAGACCTGGTGCTGAATTTACCCTTCTGCCAAAGCTCTCATTCGATTTTGCTCTTCTTAAATGGCTTTGATATCTTAATGCATTTCAAAGTATTAAGATTGAAGTGAATATTTAAGCAAAACAAAAAAGACTAATTTTTTTAAGTTAAAATAAGTTAGAACGTAAGACAAAGAACGGTACAGCACAAGAACAGGCCTTGCACCCCACAATGTCTGTGCCAATTATAATGCCAAGGCCATCTCTTATCCACCTGCGCATGATCCATATCCTTCCATTCCCTGAACATCTACACTAAAAACGAAACTAAAACCACATGGAAACATAACACAAAACTAAAAACACAAAAGCAACCCTGAATAATTGGAAGCATCTAAGTAGAGCAAGTAATTTTAAATGAGAACTCACTTTTCTTTCTTGCCTTGAAACCCAATTGAAATGAGTTGAGTTTGTTTTTCTGTGCCAGATCTGTCCACAGCATGTGAACTGAGTGGTGATTCCCCACCAATATGCTTGGGAATCCCAGCTCGTCTAAGGCCCATCATCAGACTCCATGGGGAATCCCAACAATGGAACGCAATGTCTAGGAAGGAACTGCAGTTGCTGTTTTATACCAAAGAACGCTGAAAAAATGCTGGAGTAACTCAACGGGTCACGCAGCATCTCCGGAGAAAAGAAATAGCTGACGTTTTGGGTCGGAACCCTTCTTCACACTGAAAGATAGAGGTGGGGGTGGGGGTGGGGGGGGCGGTGACTGGAGACGAGAAAAGACGAGAACAAAACAGGTCTGGCAACAGATTACTTGAGTAAGTGGGGAGTCCATAATGGCCCGTTGTTGGCTTGGGAAGATGTGTTAACAACAGGGAACTAGTCGGGTAGAGGGGAGAGGGGGGAGAGGAGTGTTGGGAAGGAATGCAAGAGTTTCTTGAAATGAGAGAAATCAACGTTCATATCGCTAGGTTGTAAGCTGCCGAATGGAATGCAATGACAGATTAATCCACTCTCCTTATCTAGAATAGGTCGTGGTCGGAGAGAACGTATAGGACTTACTTTAGCATGGAATAGTGCCAATGGTTCTGTTGAAACTATGCCACCAACAACATTCAGCCCAATGTATGTAGCAGTACGAATACGCATATTCTCACAAAACATAGTGAGAATGTTGCTCCCATCTATATGATTTAAATAAGCTTGAGAAAATGTTGATAAAATTCTTCCCTGCCCCAAATGGAATCTTTTTATACCCACAAAGGATAATTGTATGAAAAAGAATTGAGCTGCACCTGCCAAATAAAATGCAATTAATCCAAACTCATATATTTGGATTTTTGTGTGTCTGGGCCATTCTATTGTTGCTTGGTACATTGTATAAAAACAGACTTGCTCTCAAACAGAAGCACATGGACTCACAGTCCGAAAGCAATCTGGAATGAGTTAAGTAAGACAGGCATGCCATACAATTTCCTTTGAGGAAACAAGACCTGGGGCTATAATTAGTGTTTCATTACGCACAATTCCTCACTGTAATCCAAACATAAATTAACCCTGTCCACCACTGCAAATAGTTCTCCATACTAAAATATGGAAATACAAACACGAGATCAGCTTTTATTTCATCCTGGTTCTCTCTACTTCTCTGCTGAATGTCACAGGTGCCAGTCACCTTGTGGTACCTTGTCCAAAGAGCCATTTCTCGTGTTTGAGCTCGATCATTAAATTATTCAGAGAGTTATTCAATTGTATGCCCATCGCAGCTGATTTATTCCTCATCAGATATGCACACAAACTCACTTTCCAGCAGTGGAAACTGGTAACAGTAAACTTCAAGGACAGGAACAATGGTGATAATTTCCTGCTCTAACCTATAGGCAATTTATAGCACACCTAATAGAACAGACTATGGATCAAAAAGTGGTCAAAACCAAATATTTTTTTAGAATAACTAGGAGTAAATATTTCTCATAGAGTCATAGCAACATAGAGTCACAAAGTCATACAGCGTGGAAACAGGCCCTTTGGCCCAACTTGCCCACACCGACCAACATGTCCCGTCTACACTAGTCCCACCTGCCTACGTTTGGCCTATATCCCTCCAAACTTGTCCTATCCATGTACCTCAGATCCTCAGGCATTTTTCAAAGTTTGAAGGTCATGGTGATGTCTTGGGGCTGCAATACTAGCTTTGTACCAGTGGTAGTGCCACACAGGGGTAGTAGGGTTTCCTTTGGAGAAACCAAAATAACAATGCAAGATTTCAGTCTGAGACCGTGTTCTGACTCAAATTTCCATGGCTCTTTTTCAATTATTGATCAGGATGGTTAGATTTGGACAAGATTGTTTCTGGCACAAAGGATGCTGTGTGGTTTGAAAGCTTTACTAGGCCGTTGCAGGGTTAAGACAGTATACCAAGAAAATCCATTGTTTACCATACGATCCACATTTGTAATACTGCGGGATTATTTTCCCTTAATAGCAGCAAGGCAATAGTAGGCCGGTTTATAAAGCAGCAAACGGTCAAAAAACATGGAAAACATCAAATCTTAAAGTATCACGTTCTTTTAATCAAAATGACAATCTTCAAGAAATAACAATAGCCTACGCTATTTAATATGAGGAGATCAGATGGTAGCATTCAAATGATTTTTCTTTGGTGATGCTAGTGGTTAGAAGAGATATTTTTTTGAGGGAGAGAGGGAGAGAGGGAGAGAGGGAGAGAGGGAGAGAGGGAGGGAGGGAGAGAGGGAGAGGGAGAGAGAGAGAGAGAGAGAGAGAGAGAGAGAGAGAGAGAGAGAGAGAGAGAGAGAGAGAGAGAGAGAGAGAGAGAGAGAGAGAGAGAGAGAGAGAGAGAGAGAGAGAGAGAGAGAGAGAGAGAGAGAGAGAGAGAGAGAGAGAGAGAGAGAGAGAGAGAGAGAGAGAGAGAGAGAGAGAGAGAGAGAGAGAGAGAGAGAGAGAGAGAGAGAGAGATTATATATATAAAATATATAAATAAAGGTATTTTTCTCAAATGTTGAACTGTTCTGACATTGTCAGCTTTACCCCTGCACAGAAGAGTGTGTCAGACTTGCCATTTCTGTTCATCCCATTCCAGCATCTCTCATGTTTAGTAATTCTGTGTGTGCGCATATGTTTGAAGGGATCCACGCTACTGAGAGGAAAAGAAGTAAGTAATGATATTATTTAGCCTCAAGTGCTGACTTGGCATCTAAGGACTATAAGAAACATTCACAGATCATTTACTGAGTGTGACACCACCCCATCAAGCATTCCAAGGCAAAAACAACATGTTAATTTAGATTTCAACACCTTCTCTGAAGCCTCAGCAATTTGCCTTAATCCTATCTTCCATAATTTGGCACTTCAAAATCTCCTGCCAGCTGTCCTTAATGTTTTTTGGGTGAAACAAGGCTCTTAACAATGTTACTTTCAAATTGAAGGTTGTTTTGTGATGTGGGGTATATGAAATTCATTTCTGGTTCTTAAAAACTATTTCCACGAGATTATTATGCCAGTAATATACAGAATAAATGTTCTTGCAATTTTCATGTGCGTTGGTTTTAACTTCAGCATTTGTGATGGAAGATGATATTAAACTTAATATGTCACCAATACATTTTTTTACAATACATCTGAGTAAAGCATTGTACCTTTAAACAAAAAAAAGTGTAGATTTGCAGGTCTAAATTTTATCTGAAAGAGTTATATTTATATATATTCTTCAGACTTTTTAGTTCCTGATTACCAACTCCTTTCACTTTTACATCTTTGCTCATTTAAACTCCCTTGCTTCCCACTCTTTCACAGGTTTCCCTGTTAGTTCTCACCCTGCATCTCTCTGTATCTTGAAGCTTGGCTTATCTACAACTTTTCCAGTTTCTAATAACAGGTCATCAACCTGATATGTTAATTCTGTTAAAAAGATACAAAGTGCTGGAATAACGCAGCAGGTCATGAAGCATACCTGGAGAACATGGATAGGTGACATTTTGGGTTGGGATCCTTCATTAATTCTGTTTCTTTCTTCACACGTGCTGCCTAATCTACTCAATATTTCCAATACTTTCTTTTTTTGTGTTTTAGATTTAGGGCGGCACAGCGACAGAGCCACTGCCTCACAGCGCTGGAGACCCGGGATTGATCCTGACTACAGGTGCTGTCTGTACGGAGTTTGTACGTTCTCACCGTGACATGCCTGTGTTTTCTCTGAGATCTCCGGTTTCCTCCCACACTCCAAAGACGTTCAGGTTAGTAGGTTAATTGGCTGGCATAAATATAGAATTGTCCCTAGAAATGTAGAATTGTCCCTGGTGTGTGTAGGGTAGTGTTTATGTGCGGGGATCGATGGTCGACACGGACTTGGCAGACTCGGTGGGCCGAAGAGCCTGTTCCCGCGCTGTATCTCTAAACTAAATTAAAACTAAATTTCCTGCCAGTAAGAATTTAATTGTGGGTAGATCCATTGTGAGCTGCAGCTGCAGTGAGAGCACATATATTCACCATATTTTTAAGTGACTTTGTTAATGAAATGAATTAGATGAAAGACCACATATCCAAGTTTACTGATAACTCAAATACAAATAGTATTTTAAGCAAAAGCCAGAGTAACTTATAAGGTGGGAAAGTGGGACAAAGTTTGTTATCAAAAGGATAGAAGAGAATATTGCTTATACTGTGAGAAGCTACAACAGCAGGGGCTTGTACATAAATTATTAAAATGCATTGCACTGGAAAAGATATCTATCAAGCACATAAATAAATGGCCACCTTTATATCTAAATTGGGGTATAAAGGGAAAGAAGTCAACTTCAAATGCACATCACCTTTCTTGGGCCACAACAAGGATAACTGTGTTTCTGAGCACCACCGTGCAGAATATGTTTACCAGTCTGAGGAAGGGTCTCGATCCAAAACGTCACCCATTCCTTCTATCCAGAGATGCTACCTGTCCCGCTGAGTTACTCCAGCATTTTGTGTCTATCTTCAGTTTAAACCAGCATCGGCAGTTTCTTCCTACAACATTTCGCCTGCTCCACTGCGAAATCCCCTCAAGGTATGTCTACTTTGAAGACGTTCTCCTCCTGTCTCCAATGAGAGTTCAGCAACATCCTCTCTCGCTGCTCCCCCTCTGTGATTCATCCTGCCTTCGAATTCTACGACCACATTTTAACCCAGACTCACTACCACAGTCACACGTGTTTTCTCAATGCTTGCCTGTGCCTCCATCTTCTACATCGGGGATTCCAACTCCGGTTGCAAACCACTGAGGAAGGGTCTCGACCCGAAACATCACCCATTCCTTCTATCCAGAGATGCTGCCTGTCCTGCTGAGTTACTGCAGCATCTTGTGTCTATTTTCGGTAAAACAGCATCTGCAGTTCCTCTTACAATGTACCAGAATGATACTTGGGTTCCAAGAAAATATTACATTACAAAGAAAGATCACAGAAACTGAAGCCTCGTTCACAGGAGGTTAGAAGTTTTGAGCATAAACTGATTCAAGATTTTAAGTGGAATTGAAAGGTTAGTTCGAGAGAAACTAGCTGGTTGGGGGACTGAGAACAGGAGATCTCTACCTAAAATGTGACCCAATACTTTCAGGAGTAAAGTTAACAATCACATCTACAATAAAAATACAGAATAAATCTAGAAGTCTCTTACATATTTTATTTAGGTAGTTTAGAGATACGCCGTGGAAACAGGCTTTTCAGCCCACCATGTCCGCACCGACCAGTGATCACCCATACACGTTAGGGACAATTTACAGATGCCAATTAACCTACAAATCTGCATGTCTTTGGAATGTGGGAGGAAACAGGAGAAACCCCACACGGTCACAGGGACAACGTACAAAACTCCACACAGACAGAACCCATAGTCAGGATCGAACCTGGGTCTTGGCACTCAAAATCAAAGTGCTGTGTCAGTTTGCCATCCATGGAAATGAATATTAGAACGATTTTCAATCTGACATCGATATATTCACCACAGTGTTTAGGTATGTGGAGAAATGACAGGTGTGTGGAATTAGATCACAAATCAGCCATGATCGAGTTGACTGTTAAACTTTCTTCCAGGCACTAATGGGCTAAAAGTCCGAGAAATCTCTTACTCCATCAGCTCCATGGTAACATTTCTGCAGATAAACTTGGGTACTGGTACAGATGGAAATCCTGATGAAGTTCGGAAACCACCAGATCGCTCTGTTCTAAGACGTTATCTTACCTAATGTTCCACCCTCCAATTTATATTGTGCTCTGGCACCATCAGTATTGGCAATTGGAAAATATATCCTTCAGGTGCCACGTGTCAATGTCTAGTAATGGATTCAATTTTTTTTATTAAAGGAAATCAACAGGCCATCTGTTTGGGGTTACAAAATTTGTATTTAAAAATGTGTTCAGTCTGCATTGTATAGATTCGATGCCATATTTTCCTATCCCCAACTAAGACTTCCATAGCCATTAGGTCCTGTTCAGTCAAAATAGTAGCATGACCTGCCTTTCAAACATCCTCCAAGGAGTTACAATTTAGTGTGGTAGGGTGATTAGGAAGGCAGTCACACTATTGACAGTGCCTGTAATAGATGTCATACTGAAGCAATAAAACTGTCTGGGACACTGCCTTTACCCCCGAGAGCATGGAGTTCAAACTCAACGCTGAGTGAGTGGGGGAGGGGGAAGAATTGAGCCTGGAAAAAATCAAAATGTTTGGCCGTCTTTTATTTTCATCCAACCATTTCCGTGGGATTTAAGTCAAATGTGCCAGCCGGGGAAATTTTGCAAGTCAGAGTTACAGAAATCAGTGCTCATTTTCCAGAAGGCAGCAAATATTAGGTAATTAATCAGTATGCCATTTAAGCTAGTACCGATCTAGAGCTGATCAAGGGAGAATGGTTACTACGGTGTTCAACATGTAAAAAGCCAACTGGTGTTTATAAGTTGTGCGACAGATAAGCTAAATCTGTGCAGCAGGTGGTTTCTGTTCATGTACTGACATCTTTTTCTCAGGTTTTCCATCGGGATCAAGGATGACCCACTTCCATGGGGACTGGAAGGTTCCTGAGTGTATTTCTTTTAACATGGGTTAACCATTACAACACGGTCTTGACAGAGTGGAGTCTGGAAACCTTATCCTCTGTCAGCATTGCTGTTTTCCTTTCTAATATTGTCTCCTTTCCCTCAGTGACTCTATCCTTTACTTTATTTTCACTCATACTGTAGCTAAGACCTCAATCTCCTTTCTTAGAAGGCTTGGGAAGTTCAGCATGTCCCCAGCAACTCCCACCAACTTTGACAGATGCGACATTGAAAGTATTTTATTGGGATGCATCGCAGCTTGGTTTGGGAACACAGCTCCATCGAAGATCGCAAGAAATTGCAGAAAATTGTGAACGCAGCCCAGACCATCACTCAAACCGACCTCCCTTCCATTGACTCCATTTACACTCCATGCTGTCTCGGCAAGGCCACCAGCATAATCAAGGATGAGTTTACCCTGGTCACTCCCTCTTCCTCCCTCTCCCATCAGGTAATAGGTTTCAGAAGTGTGAAAATGCACAACTCCAGATTTAGGGGCAGTTTCTTCTCAGCCGTTATCAGGCAACTGAACAATCTATCCTGAGATATCCTGAGCTACTCATTGGAGAACCTCAGACTATCTTTAATCAGACTTTACTGGACTATCTTGCACTAAATGTTATTCCCTATATCATATACACTGTGGATGGCTCATTTGTAATCATATGCAGTCTTTCTGCTGACTGGTTAGTATGCAACAAAAAGCTTTTCATTGTACCTCGGTACATGTGACAATAAACTAAACTAGCCTTTAGATTTTTCCCTCATGCCTTGAGGTCAACCATGTTATGCCTTGCAGGTTGTTCAAAGTACAAATGAAATGGCAAAGGCAACAAGGCATTTGGAATCTCACTGGACGATACGGCAAGCTGCCCTTCATCAGTGAGATTTAGAAATCAGAAAGAAGACAGAATCATGACAGTTATAGAAAGGGAAATGAGGTGGGAAGGGAAAAAATAGAAAGAGAAAATATAGAAACAAGGAACTTCAGATGCTGGTTTATACCAAAGGACACAGAGTGCTGGAGTAACTCAGCGGATCAGGCAGCATCCCTGGAGAACATGGATAGGTGACGTTTTGGGTCAGGACCCTTCTTAGACTGAAAAAGAGAAATTTGGAAAGACCAACAGACCCCACCAGCTTCTGTAGAGAGATAATCAGAATTATTACTCTTTAATTACTCTTAGCCAATAACCTTTATTGAAGTTTCGGGTCGAGAGAAGGGTCTCAAACCCGAACTTCACCTATTCCTTTTCTCCAGTTATGTTGCCTGATCCGCTTAGTTACTCCAGCTTTTTGTGTCTATCTTCGGTGCTAACCGGTATCTGCAGCTCCTTCCTACAACCTTTATTAGGATTTGAGTGGGAAGGAGAAAAGAGATGTAGCAAAGACAATTAAAAACAAAATCCATTTCAAGTTAAAAATTGCAAGGCACAATGGGACCCCACAATTTCCTTTCTGGTCTGATGAGGTTGAGTTAAATTACAATAATATATAGCTAATTAATCGTTGTAATTTTAAGGTCTGATGCTAACATGCTGACCTGCATTGAGTTTAGATTCTAATTAAAGTACAAATTCAGCAATTTCTTGAAACTCACTGTAAGGTTGAGAGAAAGCGATCATTTTTGTGGGGTTCACAGTTTCACGTGAAACTTGTCCAGCAAGTTATAGTGATTTGCAATTATATCTCCCTTGCCACAAATTGTTATGTCTGTTAGTCAAATTTAGTCAGGAAAATCAGGAAAATCAGGCAAATCCTACCTACAACCGAAAGGATCTTCTGTTCATAGGATTCCAGTGCAATCGGGACCTTGTGCGTGAATTTCCACACCGGCGAAATATACCGGAAGAGATAGCCAGGACACCGGGCGCTCCGTGGATAGTTGTCGGCACGAACAGGCGTCGCAGGCGGAGGAGAAACAGGAAGCAAAAGCGAGGATGCCGGTCCGGTATACTTGCCAAGCTAAAGAGACAGCCACACAAACCACCGCTACCCAGCATGTTTCTCACCAACGCCAGATCCATCATCAACAAAATGGACGAACTAAAACTACAGATATCAGCAAACAAACTCGTGGAGGACTGTTGCATTCTCTTAGTAACAGAGACATGGCTTCATCCACTTATCCCAGACGGAGCCATTGAGCTAGCCGGGCGTACAGCGTTTCGTTGGGACAGAAACATCGACTCCGGTAAGAGCAAGGGGGGGGGGGTTATGCATTTACGTGCACAACAGCTGGTGCACTAACATCCAAATCATAGATAGCCACTGTTCTCCTGATCTGGAGTCCCTAACAGTTAAATGCAGGCCTTTTTACCTTCCTCGCGAATTTACAGGGGTTATAGTAACAGCAGTCTACATCCCACCGAATGCTAACGCTAGCACAGCTTTAGGCTACCTGCTCGGTGCAATAAACTCACAACAGAGCACATATCCAGAAGCAGCCCACATCATAGCCGGGGACTTCAACCATGCAGACCTAAAGTCAGTTCTCCCGAAACTTGAACAACACATAAGATGTGCTACCAGGGGGAAAAACACACTAGACAAGGTTTACTCAAATATTAAGAAGGGTTTCAGGTCAGCACCACTACCACACCTGGGGCAGTCAGATCACCTGTCCATATTCCTAACTCCAGCATACACCCCACTCAGGAGGAAAGCTCCAGTCACCATAAAGACTGTTAAGACATGGCCTGAAGGAGCTTCCTCGCAGCTGCAGGATTGCTTCGAAAGGACCAACTGGGATATTTTTGAGGATCATGACTTGGAGGAGTACACATCAACTGTACTTTGCTACATCAAAAACTGTGTTGACAATGTCACCGTCGACAAACACATCCGGTTGTATCCCAATCAAAAACCCTGGATGACAAAGGATGTCAGGTCTCTCCTCAAGGACCGTAACACCGCCTTCAGGTCTAGTGATAGAGCTCTATACAGTGCTGCTAGAACCAACCTGAAGAGAGGCATCAAGGATGCCAAAGCGTCCTACAAGAGGAAGATTGAGGACCACTTTTCCAACAATGACCCACGGCGGGTATGGCAAGGCATCCAGCACATCACCAACTACAAGACCAGCAACCGCACGACTGCCGACGGCGACGCCTCGCTGGCAGAGGAACTTAACTGTTTCTTTGCTCGTTTCGAGGTGAAAGCTACAGTGGCAGACATAACACCCTCTCCAGCACCTGACAGCAACACCTTCATTGTGCAGGAGTATGATGTTAAGCGCGTGCTCAGAGCAGTGAATCCCAGGAAAGCTGCAGGCCCCGATGGTGTGACGGGCAGAGTGTTGAGGGAATGTGCAGACCAATTATCTGAGGTCTTCACAAAAATCTTCAACCTGTCCCTTTTAAAATCCACCATCCCTCCCTGCCTGAAGTCCGCCACAATCATCCCACTGCCGAAAAAGTCTGTCATCAGCGGTCTTAACGACTACCGTCCGGTAGCACTCACACCGGTCATCACAAAGTGCTTCGAGAGACTGGTCCTGCAGCACATCAAAGCCAGCCTCCCACCCACCTTCGACCCACACCAGTTTGCCTACAGAGCAAATAGGTCTACAGGGGATGCCATCGACACTGCTCTTCACACTGCACTGACCCACCTTGAACACCAGGGGAGCTATGTGAGGATGCTCTTCCTCGACTTCAGCTCTGCCTTTAACACGGTCATCCCGAGCAGACTGGTCACCAAACTTTCCGACCTTGGATTTTCCCAAACCATCTGCCAATGGATCAAGGACTTCCTGACCAACCGCCCCCAGACCGTCAAAATAGGCCCTCACCTCTCCTCCACCATTACACTGAGCACCGGCTCACCACAGGGCTGTGTGTTGAGCCCCATCCTTTACTCCCTCTACACTCACGACTGCGCCCCCACCCATCCCACCAACACCATCATCAAGTTCGCGGATGACACGACTGTGGTTGGACTCATCTCAGAAGGAGATGAGACAGCCTATAGGGATGAAATCCAAAGGCTGGCAGCATGGTGTTCAGTGAACAATCTGGTCCTGAACTCCTCCAAAACAAAGGAACTTATAATTGACTTTAGAAAAACCAGTGGAGATTACGACCCACTCTACATCAATGGGGTCTGTGTGGAAAGGGTACCAGCTTTCAGGTTCCTGGGTACGCACATCGCAGAGGATCTTACCTGGTCTACCAACACCATCACCACAGTAAAGAAGGCACAGCAGAGACTCCACTTCCTGAGGATCCTCAGGAAAACCAACCTGCAGGAGAAGCTCATGTTGTCCTTCTATCGCTGCTCCATCGAGAGTGTGCTGGCATACTGTATAACCACATGGTATGCCAACTGCTCAGAAAAGGACAGGAAGGCCCTTCAGAGGGTCATCACGACGGCCCAGAAGATCATCGGCTGCTCACTGCCCTCCCTGGAGCACCTGTTCAGACTACGCTGCCTCAGTAGAGCAGGCAAAATAATAAAAGATCCATCCCACCCCGGCCACCGTCTGTTTGTTCATCTGCCCTCTGGTCGACGTTTCAGGTCGATCAAATCCCGAACAAACAGACTTAAGAACAGTTTTTACCCCAGGGCCATACGAGAACTGAACACTACCTTTGCACTAGGCAACACCGTTAAAAAATCTTGTACTTAATATAATTGTATTTAATTGTATTTATGTATTTATTTGTTTTTGCATTTATTGCATATATGTTTGTACGCACCGTCAGGATTGGCTATTTTTTAATTTTGTTGTACTCGTTGCAATGACAATAAATGAATATTATTATTATTATTATTATCAATAACGATGTAATAGTAACCCCTGCTGTTACTTAGTGAATAGACCTGGCTAAATTTTGAGGTAGAGTTTTGGAATGGCTCGGTGAAATTCAACATCACTTGGCAGATTATTTTACACATTCCACCCTTGGATGCAGATTTGATTTTGCCAGGGGCTTCTCAGACCACCAAGGTTGAAGAATCTTTATGCACTGTTTTAAAATTCATGGAAACAGTTGTCCAAGCTCCAAAGTGACACATTAGCTTGTTTTGGTACCAATTGCATCAATGCTTAATATTGTTTAGATAACACACAGAAAATAATTTACTAACCATTATTCAGAACACAGAGAGCTCTATAAATCTATTTTGTGAAGTCATTTTAGACATTTCTCAAGATATACTCATTGCTCAATTTGCCAATGCAAATAGATATTTTGAAGACTGATAATGTAAACTAGTGCCAATGATTCTGCAGATTAACTTGCATTTTACTTACAGTAACGCTGAGGCATTAGTCCAATGACAGAGGATGTGGCGAGCAGCCAATTAATAATAGCAAAGAGCGCACTTTGCAATCCAGCCTCTGAATATCCAATTATAAACTAGCATAGCTTATAATGGAAGAATCTCAATTGATTAGAAGGTATTGATCCAAAAGCAGAAAAATAACAGAAAGAATCAGATCAAGTTGTACCATTACATAGATAAATAACCACATTGGAGCAACTTCAATCTATCCTGTCAGCTGGAAAAATATGTTATTGACATATTCTCTCTACCAAATACATCTTTTAAGCAATATAAATAGAGGCCGTATCATGAACAGCCAAGCATCTTGATGAGTCGAAGATAGACACAAAATGCTGGAGTGACTCAGTGGGACAGGCAGCATTTCTGGATAGAAGGAATGGGTGATGATTTTTCGGGTCGAGACCCCTCTTCACCCTTCTGCAGTTCCTTCCTACACATCTTACAGAGTCTCCTACTTGTGAGATAGCTATTAAGTCGGCGTTCTGAACCTATATGTGCATAAGTAAAATGCAATGGCACAGGTGACAAGAAAATTGCAACGGTGAAGCCATGTTGCAGCAGATAATTCCACAATGGAAGTGTTTGGATAGTTGTCCATTATTGTGATTGGCCTCTTTAAACAAGACACCTTCAATAAAAGAGATTACTTGGTTTTGCAAGGTTAGATTTCCTCTTAGAAAAAAAAATAGCTGCTGACTATAGAGAATGCACTTTAACTGAAATTACTTGCAATGGGAAACTATCAGGCTTTAATCAACTTACCGTCTCCCACCAATTTCCGAGCTGACCCTCTTTCGTAGGTGGCGGAGGTTTCCTTTTAAAGTGCAGTCAGCTTTGCTGTTCTCCAACAGTCAGTTTTATGCCATTGTACATCATCTTTGGACATAATAGACAATAGACAACAGGTGCAGGAGTAGGCCATTCAATGTGATCATGGCTGATCATTCTCATTCAGTACCCCGTTCCTGCTTTCTCCCCATACCCCCTGACTCCGCTATCCTTAAGAGCTCTATCTAGCTCTCTCTTGAATGTATTCAGAGAATTGGCCTCCACTGCCCTCTGAGGCAGAGAATTCCACAGATTCACAACTCGCTGACTAAAAAAGTTTTTCCTCATCTCTGTTCTAAATGGCCTACCCCTTATTCTTAAACTGTGGCCCCTGGTTCTGGACTCCCCCAACATTGGGAACATGTTTCCTGCCTCTAACGTGTCCAACCCCTTAATAATCTTATACGTTTCAATAAGATCCCCTCACGTTAAAGGCAAATGAGAGGTTTGGACACTTCCCCCCCAAATTAAAGGAGAATTATAAGTGCACTAGCAGTGCATTGCTTTTTAAATAAGGTGTCCTTGAACATACATAATAGATCCCAAGGTGGAAGGAGTAAGCTTGTGGAATGATTTTAAGATGAGTTTTGAGGGATGGGATTTAGTTTGGTTTACACTTGGCCATATATGGAAACTGCGTGTGATAAGGTGGGGAAGAAGGGGAGGGTGGAGTTAGAGAACACGGTTGGATGGTGATGAGAGGGCAAAGGAGGCTGCAGATCTATAATCTGACAAGACTAGGTTTGTATACACTGGAATTTAGAAGGATGAGAGGGGATCTTATCGAAACGTATAAAATTATTAAGGGGTTCGACACGTTAGAGGCAGGAAACATGTTCCCAATGTTGGGGGAGTCCAGAACCAGGGGCCACAGTTTAAGAATAAGGGGTAGGCCATTTAGAACAGAGATGAGGAAAAACTTTTTTAGTCAGAGAGTTGTGAATCTGTGGAATTCTCTGCCTCAGAGGGCAGTGGAGGCCAATTCTCTGAATACATTCAAGAGAGAGCTAGATAGAGCTCTTAAGGATAGCGGAGTCAGGGGTTATGGGGAGAAGGCAGGAACGGGGTACTGATTGAGAATGATCAGCCATGATCACATTGAATGGCGGTGCTGGCTCGAAGGGCCGAATGGCCTTCTCCTGCACCTATTTTCTATTGTCTATTGTCTAAATAAGGCAGGTGATAAATTCAAACTGGCGAGTGAGGGACAATGGGGAGATGGAACCAGCGGGGGGAGAAGATAGGAAAACTAGAAGCTGTAGTGTGTTTCGGTGAAAGGAAGTTGGAACCAGATGTGGAAGGAACTGCATAATGGGGTGGAAGAGGGGTCAGCAAAAGGAGAGAGTAAGGAGCAGAGGTTACCTGAAGTTGGAAGATTCTGTTCATATCACCTTCCAGCCTCTGTCTCTACCTCCAATCTCATCTCATCTCATCTCCTCTCCTCTCACCAAGCACCATCACCCCCCTTTTTGTTCCTTCTTTTTCTCATTCCTTATCTGACTCTGCCTATCACCCTCCAGTCTCTGCCTCCTGACTCCAACACTCTCCCTCCCCCCACCTGGGCTCCATGTGCCCGTCACCTCCCTCTTTACCTGGTTCCACCTGTCACCTACCTATCCCTGCCCCGCCCCTCCCTCCCACCTCATTACATGTACTATCTTCCCTCCGTGCTCTCAGTCCTGACTGAGGGTCTCAACCCAAAACACCAACCATCCCTTTGCCTCCACAGATGCTGCTCGACTCGCTGAGTTCCCCCAGCAGTTCATTTGTTTGATTACCATTCCGGGAGCCTTTCCAGCTGCGATCACTCTTCAGGATGCTGCTCGAGCTAGTTTTGCAAATAAACGATGCTGCCCTTCGACTGTCTTCTGTCTTTAACCGGATTTTCTGTGCCTTGCAGTGACAATGAAATCTTTCAGGAGTAGTATTGCTGCTCTAAAATTGGCCATGCATTAAAAATGAGGGTCATGAAAAAAAAAAGGCTGTGGTGGATTTACATTCCTGTTCCACTACTAAACTACTTACAGCAAAGGAATCCAGGCCTCTCTTCCTTAAAGGACTGGTGAATGCAAAGGAGACCCAAAACTGCCATTAGTTTAAAGGTAAATTTCCAGAAACAAATCATAAATTGATGACCCAAGGCCATTGTGTTGATTTGGTTCCTATGCTTGTCATCAATTTCAGGTATCGGTATCAATTAAGTTGCTGTAAATCCTGAATTTGTACTTCATCCACTTCAATATTTATCTTAATACCCTTGTCTGAAGTTTAATATCCATCTAATGGAAGTGAAAAGGTGGGGGTGGGGGAAGGTGGGTGGTGGGGGGGAATGGTTTGGTGGCGGTGGTGGATATAATGTGGACGATAAAATTAATGATGGAGATCCTGCATTTGAACTTTGGAATAGTGAGTTCTGTTAATGGATTCATTAACTGGCAGGCTGTAAAATGTACGCTGTTAGGTCAAGTATTTATTACAAGGCTTAAAGCTTGTGACCTGCGATGTCTATAAGTTAATGAAATCCTAGTGACCTTTTAATGCCTTTTTTGTCATATTATAATGGCTGTAACGTTTCTGAGAAATATCAAGATGGTGAGGTCAAAATGTAAGTACAAACCATTAAATGGAAAACATTCCCCATCAGTTTCCATTATGCCAGTAATAAGCGTTGCTCCCTGTCATGGTTTGGCCTTATTCCTTCCCTTCTCGTCTTGGTCTCTCAAATGCATCGGTTGCTTTGATGTTCTCGTGTTTTGAACTGAACAATCAAGGGTTAGAAGCGTCAAAGTTTGGACCCTGAAATAGTGATTGATTCTGGACCACCTATTGTCAGTTAAATATCTGAGAGGGAAACACAACGAACAGCAGATGCTGGAATCTTGAGTAAAATACTAAGTGCTGGTGCAACTCAGCGGGTCAGGTAGCATCTGTGGAGAACATGGATAGGAGGCATTTCAGGTCAGGACCCTTCTTTAGTGAATCCGAAGAAATATACGTCTCAAAACATTGCCTATCCATATCCTCCAGAGATGCTAGACACAAAATGCTGGAGTAACTCAGCGGGACTAGCAGCATCTCCAGAGAGAAGGAATGGTTGATGTTTCTCCCTTCTCTCCAGAGATGCTGCCTGTCCGGCTGAGTTACCACAGCATTTTGTGTCCATATTCAGTGTAAACCAGCATCTGCAGTTCCTTCCTACACATTTCCTCTATAGATGCTGCCTGACCTGCTGAGTTACTCCAGCACTTTGTGTTAAATATCTGAGTAGATTTGATGTGAACAAATCTCCACTTCTCCTGCCCATGCAAGCATGTTCTCCCTTATGACATTGCTGAACTTGAAAGGCAAAGAAGTTCCTGTGATTTTATTTTTCTTTCTTCTCGAGATAGAGGTCAGATTTATTTTTTTAAGGCATTCTTTCTTTTTTAATCTAAGTGGCCATATCCAACCCATCCAGGTTCAGAGATATATGATATCTAAGTAAGGTTTTCTGATCTACCTGCATAGACAAGGTGTCATTGGAGACACCCACTGAGTCCCCATTCACAGATTTACAATGAACCCCAATAAATGCACTAATGGAAAGGATCTTTTAATTGCGGTTGCTATTTCTTATCAGAAAAATTATGTATATTCTTCTCCCTACTAGAAATATTGGAAAATTAAGGTAATGTTATCTTTGACAATGTTGTTTGCACAATAAATTTGCTCCTGAATTCATGAATACATGGTTATTCCTCAGGCAACATAGTCTAATTTCCCTCACAATACATTGAGGAACAATGTAATATAATGTTCATCTGATATGAACAATGCATCATCAGACATCATACTAAGAGATGCTCAGTTCCATAGTAGATATATTTTCAGATAAATAAACAATAATTAGAGAGCACCGCATAATATACTTTCCAGACGACAAACTAATGGAAATAATAAATAAATTGAAAGATTAACCTAGAATGGAGCAAGAAAATGTCCTGTAAAGATGAGTTGTTTACTGAATCGTTAACTTCCCCCACAGCCTACCATGGAACAAGAGGAAGCAAAGCACATGAGATAATGAGGCTCCAGCTTCTGAGCTAAAGATCACTTTGTCAGAGGCTGAAAATGATATCAAACCGGCGCCAAGAAACAAAGCCCCTTGAGTCAACAATTTACTGGCATGGATAATAAAAGCTGCAAGATCAAGAAGAGAAAAAATGGCACATAAAATCACAAGTCAGGAAGACCTAGAGACTCCCCTGGACTGGCAGGAAGCCACTGCAATCCCAGTTTTCAAAAAACAAAGGAACGGGAAGAGATCACCACGAAGCTTTGGGACATTTCACTGCTGATCACAGAGGGAAATGTCTGCCAAGGTAATGAAAGAAAAGGCACAGACCACCAATAATTAGAGGCATAGATAGGGTTCTGAGGAGGTAATAGTTGTACAAATGCCATACTTATGTACAGAAAGTTCACTTTAAGCCACCTAGAGCACAATTAGAGGCCACTGATGTCCTTTGTTGATCAAGAGAAGGCTTTCAAAAGAGTGTGCAGGAACATTATGGTGAGCATTGAAGCATCTGGAATAAGTCATTCAAATATCCACAAAGACTTTAAGTGGAAAACGTCACCGTTCTTTGGGGATACCTCTTAAGAACCGCAAGAATCATTATTCGGCATTTCTTAGCATTTCTATTATTTGGAAACGTCTGCAAAAAAAAAGCCGAACCCCCGAGAGCATCAAGGACACCCTGTGGAAGAATACGTCACCATACACAAATACCCTTTTGCCTCATACTAAGGACAATGCGAAGAGTAAAGATCAACTTCAATAGAATATCACAAGACCAAATAAAGTATGTGCGAAACTAGTGTGAATGGTGATCGATGGTCAGCATTGACTTGGTGGGCCGAAGGGCCAGTTTGCATGTTGTATCTCTGAGCTCTTAAACTAAACTAATGTAAAGAATTATAATGTAAAGAAGGGTCTCGACCTGAAATGTTACCCATTCCTTCTATTCCAGAGATGCTGCCTGTCAAGCTGAGTTACTCCAGAATTTTGTGTCGATCTAAAGAGTTCTGGGATAGATACTCTGATGCTCATCAGGACATTTTGGCAGCAGAAGCGGACACTGGGAGAGGTTTGAAGAGCATGGAAAACCCCATAAAAGTAGAAATGTTTACCTGTAAAATGCCGAAAGATCTGATGCATTATAGTCTTTCCTTGTGGACTTCCCATCAACAGAGCAGTTGCTTTTGGGGACATTCAAGTGGTTTACATGTTTCCATGCTGTTTCCCATTCACGTGATCATGTTCCAAATTGCAGAAGTGACATTAACAGTGCGTTGAACAGTATGTTCAACAACAATTGACACCACTGTTTCATTCCCAGTATATTTCATGCAAAAAATAAGAAGCAAACAACTCAACATTACATGCACACTAGACACGGCATTGTCTAATTCATGTTTTATAATCGCTTTGACACCAGTTCTGTTGTACCTAATAGCATGTACAATGTCATTCAATTTTTAAGGCGTCCATCTCAAGTTTACAAAAGGCACAAAAGCAATGTTTAAGCAGGAGATTGCTATGTTAAACATGAATCATGACACATTTTCATGAAAGAAAGCTTCTTCTTCCTGAAGCAGCACAATTGTAGTCATTTTCAGCACTTGCAATGAAAATGGGACAATGGTGAGTTCCTTGTGTGAAAAGAGAGAAGAGGGAGATGAGAGGATGTTGAAGGCAAGTAGGGCTCGTGCACTTCAGCATATTGTGAGATAGAAGTAGAGAAATGGAGGATAAATTGTGAAGATGTCCTCTCGTTGTGCCAATAGAATACTTATCTATAGATAACAGAGCCACAACTGTTCACACCCATCACAATGACCATTTGGTTCATCTGCTTCCTGTGACGGCTTTCAAGTATGTATTGTGCACAAAACTCTACCCTAATCAAGGAATGTTAATGATCGGCCGATTAGGTGATTTGGAATCTGTTTATCATAAAGGAACTGTTAATATCTTATAGAAACAAAGAAATGCAGATGCTGCTTTATACCAAAGATAGACACAACGTGATGGAGTAACTCAGCAGGTCAGGCAACATCCCTGGGGGAAAAGAATGGGTGACATTTTGGGTCAGTCCAGTCAATGTCCGAGGAAGGGTCCTGAGCTGAAACGCCAGACATCCTTTTTCTCCGGAGACCCACTGAATTACTCTAGCACTTTGTGTCTGTAGTTATCATCCTATGTTGAAAATGCACGGTATGTAGAACAGTGTATAGTATACAGAGTGTGGAACAAAGGAAGACAATGATGAGTTGTGAGAGTGATGTAGTGATTCTAAGAAGGTGAAGGAGACAAGGGATGAGGGGTGTTGCTGTTGTAGAATAAAGGTCAGATTCCACATGTCTCAAATTCTGCCACTAATATCCAAGTTGCACTCCCCAAAAGACTCTTCATTGAGTCCAACAGCAGATCAAAAGCTTGCGAAAATTATTAGCCTTTACGCTGGAAAAATCTGCACTCTGAACGTGTTTGGGTTTATCCCAATCTCAGATCCTTCAGATCAGCTGAGCTGCAGGAAAGATAACATACATCTAATTATTTGAAGAAGGATCTCGACCCAAAACGTCACCCATTCCTTCTCTCCAGAGATGTTGCCTGTCCAGCTGCGTTACTCCTGCATTTTGTGTCTATCTTCAGTGTAAACCAGCATCTGCAGTTCCTTCCTACACATCTAATTGTTTGTGTTTAGTTAAATATTTTTAATTGTTCAAATGTGTTTTTAACGATTTAGTTGATTCTTAAAAATTATGTTCCGTTTTAATGACATAATTTTTAAGTTTATTAAATATTTCCATATGTCAAAAATAATCAGGGATGTTAAATAATTTTGGCTGTTCTGCAGAACGGCCCATTGGAAGGTGGGATTTGGCCTTCAAACCAAGATTTTTAAATAAATTTAATCGGCAGAGCTTCAAGCAGTGCTGTGTGGATGGAAGGTGAGATCCTGATGGAAGGATCACTGAAGAGCAAATGTGTCCTGCATCCTAAGGCTCGAGGCAATTGCAGAGATGGAGCAGAATGAGATCATGCAGAGATCTGGAAACAAGGCTGAGGATGTTTCAATCAATTCATTAAAGAATTAGGAGCTGGGAAGATCGCATTTTTAACCTTAAATTTGAAATATAAGATATATATTCACCAAAAAATTTATATATTTAAGATTTTTTTAAATAAATGATCACATATTCACATGCTACCCCTATTCTTCTGTATTAACTTTGAAATTATCGGTACAGATCTGCAAGGATTTCCTTTCTGTGAATCTCATCTCCTTTTATCTCCCTGCAGAGCTGAAGCATTCGAAAAAGGAAAAAGTGAAGAGGATCTAACCCCAGACAATTTACGAGCGTCATTCAAAAGCATCCTATAAGAAATGCTTCTCATCGCCCACCGTTGGATTTTGGTGCCTGGAAAAAGCAGCAGGGCAGGATTTTTAATGGGAGTGTGAGATTGCTAGATCACTCTTCAATTTTGCTTGATTACCTTTGTATATCAGGCTCTATTTATGCAGGCCTTTCCCTGAGGAGATTTGTTCAGTGGGCTAGAAAGCATCGCCATCACTAATGTTTTTTTATAAATGTATTGATTTTCTACTCTTTTAATGTGGGTCCTTGCTGGAGAGGAGTCAAAATGGGAAAGTAATTTCTCTCGTTCGCTGTCTCTCTATCAACATGAATCAAGAGTATTAAAGTAATGATGAAAGACCAGCTAACTAAATCGTAAGTGCTGAGATGACTGGGAGGACCCAGTTATACAATAGATAGCATTAGGACTCGATGGACAAAAATTGATATTTTTTATTTCATGTTTTCTTTACCCTATTCACGCTGACACAGCGCAAAAGGGCACCACGGTGGCGCAGCAGTAGAGTTGCTGCCTTACTGCGCTTCCAGGACCAGAGACCCGGGTTCGATCCCGACTACGGGTGCTGTCTGTACGGAGTTTGTACGTTCTCCCCGTGACCTGCATGGGTTTTCTCCGAGAACTCTGGTTTCCTCCCACACTCCAAAGACGTAGGTTAATTGGCTCGGTATATGTGTAAATTGTCCCCAGTGTGTGTAAGATGGTGTTAATGTATGGGGGTCGCTAGTCTGTGCGGACTTGGTAGGCCGCAGGGCCTGTTTCAGCTCTGTATCTCTAAACTCAACTAAACTAAGACAATGAAAATTTAGATGTGTTTCTACAACCCAGCAGCATGGTTTGAAAACAATCTTGCCTCACCATCTTTATCCCTTATCCCTTCATTAATATTTCGGTTTAAAAAATTGCAAAGCATGAACAAAATTAAAAAATCTGTAGTCTAATTTACTTTTAAACATTGCCACTTTGTGTGTGACTGCAGGTTGTTATTAAAGGAGAATCAAGGGACTGGGGGGTGGTGGGGGGGATGTACAGAGGGTCAGGGTACTAACTTAGGTGTTTATATTCTGTACATTTGCACCTCTGGCAGACTTAAAGGGGACCCTGGGGATAACAATGGGAGTCAGGTAATCTCCTCTTAAAAAGAAAAGTTAATTGCCGAGCCAACCTTACAGACCTGGTGCCACTGTTTCACTGCTGCAGCTTTGAATCAAACCACTGCCCAGCACTAAGGCCATGTTGTTCCTCGTTTCACTCTGCTTCTGCCTTGTTGGTTTTGTAATTCTCTATAATTTGGTTAATTAAGGTTCATACTCTGAGAAATATTTTTGCAATTTCCTATGGTCGTTTGCGGTTTTCAGATCTCCCTCTCCGAGCCTCAGGCTTGGAACATGGCATTGACGGGAGAGTTCAGAATCTTTTCCCAGTTGAAGTGTTTTCTTAACAATCACCCTCGCAAGTTAACCCTTCCCACATGGAGTCTTTTATAGGACATGACCGCGGTGGTCCTTCCTTGAGTAGATTCTAGCTCATTTCAACATGCATTTAAAATCGATTCGCTTACGTTAGTGCGGCAGTCCAATGGCGGATGAACATAGGAAGCATTAACAGCCGTCGATATTTTTCAAAGCTTTGTCCTTCTGCATTGTCGGAAGGTAATAATAAAAACTGTAGGAGTCTTCAGCATTGCTGATTTTAGCTTGTGCTAATCAGGTAACCATACAATTAGAATAAACAAGTCACATATCAAAAATCAATTGATTTAAGATTCACGCACAACACAAACATCTTTTATGTATATTCTGTTTCACTCACTTCCAGACATTGAAATTGTTTACTTCACTTTGAGTTTTAGCTTCCTGTTTTAAGCTTCTATTTTAATATTCTTTGGGGTTTTTTTCCATCATCACTTTATCTGCAGCATTGCTCTGGGAACCCAAGCTGCTCTATATGCTCTGACAACTTTTATCTTCTGCCTCCCTCCTTCTCTACTTTCCAAGCCTGAGCGAACACTCGGCTTCAAGCTCGTAAAAAACGTGTCTTCTGCACGATCCAAAGTTCTGCTCCCTTTAACATCAATCCTAACTCGGCCTTTCTTCCTCGCCTGACTGGCTCAGGGTCCCTGGAGTTTATTTTACTTTGATCTTTTTTAAGTACACAAGAATGCGAATAGGCCATTTAGCCCTTCAAGTCTGCATCAACATTCAACTAGATGTTGGCTGATTTGAAATGCAGCTCTATCGTGCGACAAACATTGATACCTATATCTAACCTTTATCAACATAAAGCTGCAGACGTCAGAACATCCACAGTCATTTGGGGAAAGAGTTCTAGACTTCCATTAGCTTTTGTTCTGATTTACTCCCTTATAACATGGTTCTAATTTTAAGCATGTATAAGTGTGTGAGAAGCACTGCAGATGCCGAAGACAGACACAAAATGCAAGAGTAATTCAGTGGGTCAGGCAGCATCTCAGTGGGTCAAGCAGTTTTTGTGTCTAATTTTAAGTAATTATTCTAATTTCCCCTTTGTCCTTGATTCCACAACACATACACACACACACCTCCACTCAAAGAGGTAGTTCCCTTCCCCTATATACTAAAACTCTCGTTTGTTTGTTTGTTTGTTCCTGAACTACAGCCAAAATGGTACACGATAGCGCGACAATTTTACTCACCTTACTCACCGTCGTCCCTTTGGTGCTAGTGGAAGAAGTTTCATTGAAATCAGTGTTATATTTTTAAAGTTATTCACATTTTTAAGTTTTAATCTATCTCCTAGGGAGGGAAGGGGGAAGGGAGGGAGGGAGGGGGAGGAGGGAGGATAAGGGCGGTTGAGGAGGATGGAGTGGGGGGAGGGGAAGGGGGGGAGGGAAGAAAGGGAAGGGGGGAGGGGGGGGCAGGGGGGAGGGGGGTGGAGAAGGGGAGAGGATGCTGCACCAATGCAGGAGAGATTTGGGCCCAATGGGTCCACTTGGTCTATTTGCCTATAAATGCTTTCAAAATTTTTAACATCATCATTAAATTGACCCCCAGTCTTCAATACAGAGCAGCTTAATTTGAAACACAGGATTAACACAGCTCTGCTTCCTCTGAGCTGGTCTCTGCCTTAT